>NC_136063.1:432926681-433536681 GCF_964261635.1 Lissotriton helveticus
CTACCGGTAAGTAACAGTAATACTTTGCCACTAATTCAAAACTGGTGGTAACCCTTAGTAAATGGGATGGGGTCCCCATATGAGCCCGGCCCCTTTGAGATCAACCAGTTTTAAATAAGTAAGTTCAATACAACCCCCTGCTCTGCACCACCCCTCTCCCACACCCAACATGGATATACATTGTATCATTCTGCGGGAGATCATCCATCACACGTTACATCCCAATTAGCCCTCTGTAGCTCGGTCAACCTGAGTGAGAATATCCTTCAATGGAGACAGGCAGTCATCCCACTGTTCCATGAGGTTACACCTCCCATACCTGGCTTGTGCGCCAGCTCGGACTGAGAGCTCTGCAGAGGCCCAGCAAACCATATCTGTCTGCCATGCTGTAATTGGGGAGGGTGGGGCGAGGCAGTCGTCGCCTTCCAAAACATGGCAATGCGACATTTCGCAAGTATGAGTGCTAAACCTTGGAAGTTCATCAGTTGTTTTATCTTTTTTGCTATCACTCCTACATTGAGGATGCAACGAGTGGGATCTCGCAGTAGGACATAATTCATAATAGCAGAGATACAGGAGGTCATCGTTTGCCAGTAATCTGAAATCACCGGGCACAGCCACAACACATAGATAAAGTCTGCCTCAACCTGCTGACGTTTTGGATGCAGTGCCCTCGTGCACGGGTAAATTTTGCTTATCCTATCTGGTGAAAGATATGTATGATGTAGGTAGTTAAATTGAGTAAAATGGAATGGATATTCCACGTAATTATTTTGCCGGACTCCAAACACTTCTGCAGAATCTTTCAGCTCCATGGACGGTTTGTCCTCCCACCACCCCTTAGGGGTCGGGAAGCAAGAATCAGAGGGTTCCCGACTGAGAGCCCCATAAATGGTAGAGGATTGCCACCTCGTGCTTGCTATGGTCAGCAACGCGAGCATCAGCTCCAAGGGGGGCAGTATAAGAATGTTAAACAAAATATGTTTTACTATTAGGCAGTGGTCCTGACCACTGCCTGCTCTTATAAATATGAGAAATAAACGATTTATTTTTTGAAGCAGATACCATTTTCCTTTAAGAAAATGGGCTGCATTAAAACATTTTTAAAAAGATTGCTTTATTAAAAAGCAATCACAGACTATGGGCCATATGTATGAACACATTTTCCCATAGACACAGAATGGGTAAAATCCTTTGATACATATGGCCCATAGTGGCCTGTTGACCCCAGCTGGCCACCATCCCTGTGGTGGTTGCAATTCCTAGTGGGTCGCAAATTGCAACCAACCTCATTAAAGGTGGGATGATTTCTTATCCACTGGGAACAGCAATTTGGAAATCGCAATTTCTAATGTTGATACATCTGGCACTTATAGTCCAGGACCCAGTCCAGGAGTAGCCACCAGCACAGTCCAGTCAGCGTCCACTTGCCACTGGTCAAGGGGTTTCTCCAAGAAAAAGGACTCTTTCAGTGTTTGGTATCCCTGCCAATTGACCCTTGAAGCCAACTTCTTTGCCCCGAGTATAAGTGGAGCAGGCACAGCCCTCAGGTCTACACGCAGGTCACAGTCAGCAGTCTTCTTTCTCTTCTGTACCTCTGCAGGTCCACCTGTGTTCTGAGGATCTGGAGGTGAGGTGCTATTTTTGTACAACACATTAGTCAATTATATGTTTTGTACTTCATCCTCCAGGAGACGGCCCAGAATTTGGTTTTCTAGAGCTCCCAAGCACTAAGGACTTACCACCAGATTCATCAAGAACACATTTTGCTATTCCTTAATAGCGTAAAATACCGATTCGCTATTAAGGAATAGCAAAATGCTATGCATCAAGAAATCACTTAAAAAATAGCGATTTCTAATAATTCCTTAATTGCGACTCGCAAATTGCGAGTCGCAATTAAGGAATATCTCCCCATTCATTCCTATGGGCCTCTAGGCCCATAGGAATGAATGGGAAGACAATCTCAATTTGCTAATTGCAATTAGCGATTTGCAAATTGAGATTGCGATTTCAAAGGTGCAGGGGTGTCCAAAGGACACCCCGTTGCACCCCTGAAATTGATGTGTGCAAATATGTTACGCACACACATGCCCTGTGTGTGCGCAACATGAAACTTTGAAAAATGCACAAAAGTGCATTTTTCAAAGTTTTTGCAAATTACCATGAAGCTGTACTTCATTGTAATTTGCGTGCCCTAATAGCGAATTCGCTATTTTTTCCACTTTCATGCATTGCATTTAAGGAATCTCAATTTGAGATTCCTTAAATGCAAAGAATCGCAATTTAGCGAATTCTTAATTAGCGATTTTTGCATTTGGGATGATGCATACCAAATGCAAAAATACCGGTAGCAAAGGGGCAGATTCTGAGAATCTGCCCCTTTGCGAGCGGATTTAAGCTTGATGAATCTAGCTGTTAGTCAATGTGCCAACCTGAGACAACTGAACTGCAACAACAACACACTTAGCAATATTTGATTTAGATGTGTTTCAGATAATGATCAATCCTATAAAAGCATTCAAGTGGTTATGAGCTATATAAATATCAATCACAGGCCTACATATCTTGATACAACCAATTTCCACGCACTGAAACTTGAGTGCCGTAGCCTCACTTATATTTTATATGCTGATGAGCTGCTCCTAATGAGCATGACTCCCTTGGGGATGAAATGGGTTTTGGACATACTCTTTATTTTCATGTCACAGAGCAAATTGGAAGTAAACTTAACGAAGAATAAAATCGTGAAGTTCAACGAAAAATTAAGAACACATGATTCATTGTACATTAATAGCACAAAGGTTACTTGTGACGCACAGTATAAATATCTTGGGGTAATATTCGATGCCAGGCACAGTATAAATATCTTGGGGTAATATTCGATGCCAGGGGCATGTTCACACCGCACCTCGAAACAATAAAATATACAAGTGCTTCCCTGATTGCAGGTTTCATAACTCTTTTAAGATCATTGGAGGGCCGATTATGGGTGCCCTGCAGAAGGTGATGGCCGCCAAATTCCTTCTAAGAGTTTCATTCGGCTGAGAAATCTTACCTGGCTGGGTAGCAAGGCAGTTAGATCTATTATTGGCTAAAGCGTATAAGACTGTGTACCGGCTTCCAAATCATACTTCACAGGCCAAGTTATGCTGACAAAGCCATCCCTGGCACCAAAACGTTCTTTCCTTAAGATGCGCTATAAATTTAAATCTTGCAGATGAAAATTCGCTAGCATCTGTCAAGAAATAAATAAACAGAGCTAGAGGTTAATATTCAGTTGGTCTGTACATGAAGCTGAACACAGTAGCGTCGGTGTTAGGGGAGAGTGGCCGGTCAGGGTGGGAGGAGAGGCGACAACAAAAAAGGGGGGGGAGTACTTACCTGCAGCCCACCGCATCGCCAGTCTTCTGCTCCTCTGGAGGCTCCACTGCTGGCACAGGCTCCCAGACTCCACTGCGGCCAATCCTGAAGCTGCTCTCGTTCATGAGAGCAGCTTCAGGATTGGCCTGAGCGCCGATGATTTGCACTCCCAGGGAGCCTGGGAGCTTGTGCTTGTCTCCAACCCAGGAACGCAGCTGAGTTGGAGAGAGCTTCAGTGCACATGACGGTTTGGCTGGTCTCAGACAACCGGCCAAACCGACATGCGCACTGATAACAGTGCATACCACTCCCTTTGGTGTCTGTTATCCCGCTGGCCCCAACCCCAAGACTCCATGAAACAAAACAAAACGGTTATGAACCCAGGATTATTATCATTTTATTTTTCTTTCTTTTAACGCTGTTGGAAGGGAGGGAGACTCTCCTTCGCCATAGCGGAGGAGCCGCCGCTAGCTTTATAATCATTGCAAGCATCCAACCTGCAGGAAGCCGGGAAATCACTATTTGCATTTCAAAAACAACTTAACAACGTGACCAAAAAGCTCTCTCCGCGAGAGGACAAAGCCAGGCTAGCAAAGAGGGCACGTTCCAAGCAAGTCTTCAATACTAACAGGACCCTTAAGCCCCAGCACTAAATGGACCAAGGGTATATGTACTACATAAAGCTGCAGTTTATACGACTTCTGCTAGGTATCCATCCAACACTGGATACAATGCCGCTCTAGCTAACAGTTACCTGTAGGTTGTGCAGTTCTGGGAAAGCCCTGTAATATTGCCAGAACGAAGAGAGCCCTACGAGGCGTACTTAATCAAATCATAATATGAACATGTAGACAAGGCCTCATTATACCATTTAACCCTGAGTATCCCCAATTAAATGGGTAAATATATAGCAACATTTAGCTAAAGGTAAAAGCCCTTGAGGAGCAGAGCTGATTTTCAAACACATATACCTTATGTGCAATATCTACAATGCCAACTGCTCTGTTCCCCTCGATACCACTAGCAATGGAAGCTTGTTCCCATGTTAAAAACCTATTGCAGGCCAAGATAGAACCTAGTTATTCACCGCCACAGTAAAAAGTGTTTTGTTGCTTTTAAGTGGACAAACATTTCACAATCTTTATAAATTAGCAACATCTTGACCTGAGATGACTTCTCTGTCTAGCGGATCAGTCTGCCCTATTGCTGTCAGCATACCGGTACAATCTGTAAAACATAGGTATACATTGCTACTCATACTTGGGTAAACTTGATAAGCAGTTTTACTATTAAATATCTTTTCTTTCTCTTCCATAGGATCCAATTGCCAGTATATCTGACTGTGTCCGACTGTGTAAAGGTGTTTTCTGGTTGTTGATATTTTTCTTCATACATTTTCATTTATTTTATTTAAGTGCACCGTAGAACTCACAACAACCAGGACATCCACTCAACTTGCAAGAAGGATTTTCCTGTATCTCTTTCATTTTTCAGTACCCAAGATAAAAGCATTCTAAACTAATTTACTGGAAGCACAACTTTTCATATTACACAGGTCTAGTATCCAAATTATACACAACTTGATCTAGACAGAGAAATTAGCAATGCCCTTTTAGCTAAGTGCCATCAAATTCTTCCCAACACCTGAAGACTCACAACTGTGATGCTGCCATATGTGATGCACAATATGTATCCTATTTATATAGACAATCTCGCAGGAGGTAGAAACCTATCCAATTATTTTTTAGATGACTGGTTGAGGCAGACCATTAGTGTGCTGGACCTTTTGAATTTCTGGTGTATGTGTTGAAATAAATCCATTAAGGGAATCTGCCACCCTTAGTGTCTGCATTCATGCTGTAGACCCAACACTGGTTGTAACACAATGGGAGGATGAAGGATTCACTGTATGCTTTCAAACCCTTCAATAAATCCTCCAAGCCTCAGAGCGTGTTGGCAGAACCATGTCCTACATCCTTACTTAAGACACATATTGATGCTCTCACAAGGGAATCAAGGAAGAGATTTAGACATTTCTCAATCAAAGCAAGGCTGTGTGTCTACATTCTTAAAATATGCGACTATATCCCTCATGACAAATAAACCCAGAACATATCCTGAGGACTTGGACAAACACGTCCAGTCTCCTTTTCTCATCAGGATCATGAAAGGGGGTCACATAACAAGTCCGCAGCTTCAAGGAATCAAACTCACTCCTCCACATGGTCAGATTTGATTTAGATCGACATCATCATCATTAATCAACTATTATGGCACTAAATCCCTGTTTGGTGCAGCCCCTAAATACATCAAGGAACGTTTGAAGCCTTATGAACCGGACCGTCAGCTTCGTTCATCACAGGTTAGTCTCCTTGTTTTTCCCCGTGTCAGTATGGCGACTTTTGGTGGCAGAGCCTTTTCAGTCTGTGTTCCCCAGATGTGGAACAAGCTACCAGATAACATGCGCAAGGAAGATAGACTGTTTCCATTTAGGAAAAGGCTTAAGACGATGCTGTTTTTAGAGGCATTTGATTAGGTCCATTAGGTTAGTCGTCAGGCTCCAGGGGCAAAAAGGAACTCGGACGGCCGCTCCATGGCACAGCGCTTAGAGACCTTTTTGGTGATTAGCGCTCTACAAATGTAATAATAATAATAAACAAATCCACATAGGGCATCCACACGATATAGGAGTTAATGAGGTATCTTTCATAAAGTATCCACAAGGAAACCGAAAGTGAGTTCCTGAGCTTATTTTAATAATTTGAAAAAACGGCCATCTGTCTGAGATTGCAATACTTTTGGCTCATTTGTAAGCAGACTTTTTTTCTGATTACAATGTTATGTTTGGAAAAATACAGTTTTAGTCTATGTGTCAAGTGCAGTTGCACATCACCATGTATGGCTCTGAAGGTCAAGGTTAGACCTTGAAATGTATGCATGTCTTTAGTCGAAGCCAGCAAAGTTTCTTTTCTGTGGTTGTTATATGAATGGTCTTGGCGATGACACCCACTGTTCTGGCAGCTGTGGTTTGCATCTCTTTTAGTTTTCATTGTGGGGGCTCTAACAGGAGAACATTATAATAAGCCACTTGAAATCCACAATTGCTCTTACTATAGAAGCTTCTTGTCACAAAATAGGCAGATGTGGCAGAGCACCTTGATATGATTATGAGAAAGGCAATCTAAAGGAACCGAGAACTCTGGCGGATATCAGGAAAGGTTTACACAATTATCTTGAACTATTCTAAAGCCAAGATGCACTTCACTTTTTGGCAGCATAGGATGCAGAGAATATGACTTACTTTAGCACTGCTGGGTAAAAGGCATGTGTAAGCAGGCACAACTCTCCAATGGATCCTGAGATCCATTCCCAGCCAAGGCTAATAGATCCAGGTCTATTCTGTGTCATCCTCAGCAAAAAGTGTCCCAGCTCTATATACAGGCTACCTTAGCCACATCTAAAGAGCCAAATGTATTTAGAAGCTAGGAAAATCCACATTAAACTTAAGAATAAACTTGAATACAAAAAAATATGTTTCTCCTAGGAACAACGCCTACTGGAGGTCGTAGAGTTACCTGTGCCATAAATACAAAGACCATTCACCTGGCCTTAAGAACAGTGGTAGCAAAATCCTTCTAGGAATTAAGTTTAATACCAAGCAGTCAAGTAAAGTATCAGCATTTAGTTCAAGACATGGAGTAAATCTTCAGAGCTCTAGTGTATGGAAGGAGAAATGGTCCAGTGGCTTAGATCTGGACTTTGGAATCTAGCACTTGACTGAAAATCATCTGATTTGGACACACTTCTTAAGCTCCTTATGACGTAAATTGTAAATATGTATAAAAAATTATGTAATTCTAAATAAGTAAAATATAATGTCTCTGCTAAAACTGTAAAATGCTCTATTGATGTGCGGTGCTCTGTTGGGACCTAACAAGCCTGGTGCAATAAAAATACCAATATACTTACATGATCAATCAATCAAACAGTAAATCTGTAGAGCGCTACTTGTCACCCATGAGGGTATCCTGGTGCTGGCAGAGTCCAGTTGATTAGGCGAATAGTCAGGTCTTCAGGGACTTTTGAAACTCTGGAAGAGATAGGGAAGTCCATAGATGAAAGGGTAACTCGTTCCATGTCTTCGGTGCTGGGTAGGAGAAGGACTGACCTCCGCAGCTGCTACGTCAGATGCGAAGGGTGAGGGTTAGAGAAAGAGGCGTGGAGCGGAGGTGTCTGGTGGGCTGATGGAAGTCCAGGCGGTGGTTCAAATTGGTGAGTCTGCAGTTATGTAGGGTCTTGTATGCGTGAATCAGGAGCTTGAACTGGCATATTTTCAGAACAGGGAGCTATGGAGTTCCCTGGGGTAGGGGGTGATGTGGGTTCATCTAGGGAGATGCAGGACGAGTCTGGCTGTGGCATTCTGTACTGTCTGCAGTCATCAGAGGTGAGCAGCTATCCCTGCTTGGAGAGCGGTGTCGTAGTACAGTCTGCTGGAGATTAGGGCCTGGATGATGGTTCATCTTGAGCTTTGGGGTAGCCATTTGAATATCTTATGAAGCAGGAGGAGGATGAAGAAGCAGGAGAGGAGGAGGATGAAGAAGCAGGAGAGGAGAAGGAGACAGAGTTGACCTGAGTCATCATGGTTAGCTTGTTGCCTAGAATGATGCCTAGGTTCCTAGCGTGGTCAGTGGTGGTAGGAGTAGGTCCGAGTTCTGAGGACCAGCAGGATGCGTCCCATGGGGAGCATTTGTTTCCGAAAACCAGTCCCTCTGTCTTGTCTGTGTTGAGCTTCAGGCAGTTGTCCTTCATTGAGTTGATGATGTCTGTCATGAAGTTGTGGACATTGGTCTTCATGTTGGTGGTGTCTTTGCAGAGGGAAAGGATGAGTTGTGTGTCATCAGCGTAGGATATGATGTTGAGTCAATGGGTTTTGGTTTTGCTGGACAGCGATGTCATTTATGTGTTGAAGAGGGTGGGAGGTGAGTCAATTGCACTCGTGTCTGCACTTCTAATACTTTTCTGACTGAATTGTCTGGAGCATCAAAAGATACATAGAAACTATAAAACATTCCAAATCATGCATCCAATATTATGCTTTATTCTGAGAAAGTCAGATCACATCACACTGGGCCTGAAAGAACTTCACTGGCTTTGAATGAACAAAGAATCAAAATAAAACGTCTTTGCCCAACTAACAAAATCATTGGAGAATATAGAAGTGAAAACCTATGTAAACTTGCCACCCCTTACACCCTAAGGCGAAACCAGAGGTCCTTCAGCTCCACCCTGATCAAGCCTGTTAAATACAAGAGGAAGCATCATAGAGAAAAAAACATTATAATACATTGTACATCCTCTAAAGATGCTCTGAACCCCAACTGTAGACCTCTGAACAACCTGACGTCCTTAAAGAAGGCACTTAAGACATTCCTTTTCAAGAAGCCTTACTTGAACAGTCGGTCACTGGTGGGATTATCCAACAACTCTATAAATGGCTAGCTCCCTTGACTGGCATCCATAGCCCCTCTTGACTCAAATTTGATAACTCTGTTTATGTAGCGACAATGCTGAAAACCATTTATAGCAGGGAGACAATGTGTGCATGGTCCAATACTTCCATTTACTTAGCAGTGCACAGTAGGCATGTGGGTGGTATACAAAATGAATAAATGTACTTGATCAGCTAATATCTAGTCATCCACTGACACTGGTATGCCAGATTATCAAGTGCAAAAAAATAGAGATGGCTAAAATATTGACAACCAGAACATTGTGACACATACATCAAAGTACAGATTTTCTATTATTGACAACACATCTATATACCTTGAAGATATATGTATTGTCAAGTACATGTATATTCAGTTACGTATAGTGCACTTATGCTTACCCATGTATAATGATCTTCATGATATTCTGTCACTATTTAAATATCTGGTCAATATTTAAAACTCACTATTGTGGTGTCATGCACCAGTGGAGTTTGGGAAAGCCCATCCGATCCCTACATACAGTACTAATGTCAAGTATGTGTACCTGCAATCTCTTCTCTTGGCACTTACAACAACAAATTGAGAATAATTGGTGTGATTGATTAAAATTGAGACACTATGAGTGCAAGGGTACTAGAACAGGATAAGATGATGGACTCATGTTGTCAATCCAAAACAACCTTCCCAATCATGTCCTGTCAATGTGGAGATACTGAAATGGGGAAGAATGGGGGAAAGTGTTGAAGAAACGCCAATTACAACTGGACTAGAATTTAAAAAGGGAAAAAACAGCTTGAGATTGCTCAAGGTCCAAGGAAACAAATAAGTAAAATAGTGCCTCTCTAGGAACAAAAGGAAAAGACTACCAGTTCCCACTCTATCAACTCAATATGACAAAACAAATAAATGCAATAATTATTACAGCTTCAAACTAATCTGACATACGCCTTCATATGGCCCTTGGGGTCCAGATCACCAGGAGACAATTGTTCACCCCACTAAGATCAGAGCACACTGCTCAGAGGAGGCAAGTGGAAAAGATGAGTACAAACTGGATTAGAATGAGAACTAAGGCGAAACTAGACCCGAACAGTTCCTAAGCAAAAGAGGGTCCTGGGGCACAAACATGAAGGGTGCAGAGGCATAGCGAGTCATGAGTCACTCGAACACCAAGTCCTGCAACAGACTAATGTTGCAATGCATTCAAGCCTTTCCATGAATAAATCTTATACTGCCCCAGAGACCTGACTTGCAGTTGCACTCTTGACACCTGCTAGAACCAGCAGCTTGTGCCACAGCCACCAAGTACTGGTATTTCATTGATGCCACTGTGGTAACACTGGCTGAAAACATCTCACCATTGGTAGGATTTTACTAAGAGGGACGAGGAGAGGACTAGGGTGTGAGAGGTCGCAAAAGGTGAGAGAGATGGAATCCATTGAGAAGGAGATGAAAGGGTACAGTGTCGGGCTGGAACATCAAGGCGATTGAATCCATGTGAGAATCATAGATAGTGGTATGGCCTAAGAAAGGAAAGGTAGCAGAACTCTGCTCTTCCATCACACATGTGACTATGAACATAGCGACTCAAAGGCTTGTGAGGCTCATTGCAACCCCAGTTCACGAGGATAACAATAAATTTGTGCCAGTGAGGAATACCACGAGCGATCCGTTTGTGTTGGGTTATATACAGGATAAGGAGGGCCAGTATAGTATTTGAAGCCTGGATGGTGAAAGGGGGCTCAAATTCCTATATTTGAAGTTAATGCCTAAGATACGATCCTCAATAGGAATTAATTTGAGATACATGAAGTTAAAGGGTGATTTAGGCACACCCAGCTGCCATACTGAATACAAACAGCGCCTTATCAAATAGAGAGCAAATGCAAAGAGGTTCTAGACAAGATTACTCATTTTTTCCAACTCCTGCGTTTTTTTCTCATTCTAGATCCCCTGCCATGTCACATGCAAAAGAAGTTTCGTAGGGGATGGCATTACACTAATAAGCATTTGCAATGCAACGGGCTCGCATTTGTGAAAATTAGAGCTATTGGAGGTGTAAATTACAATGTTTTTTACTTTAGATTTTTGTTTTAACCACATCATACAATGGACCAAGAACAACACCTGGGAATGACTAGAACACAGCCAGGTCATACAATGAACCAAATACAACTTTAGGCAATGCGCAGAACACAAACTACAAAACAGAGTGGACATTTTTATGGAATGTTATTTGACAAACTGAAAAGCGCTACAGCATAAATACTGGTTTTTGTGTATGTTTTTAAAGACAATGTTCTAATAAACGATAAGGATGCCTAATTTTCTTGCCATATTGACAGTTTTCCATAATAATTGTGAGAAACTCTTGTTTTTTTGAGGTTTTACATGATAATTTTAAGGAGGGGCATGGGAAAGTGTGAAACCCTCTGGTAATACACAATAGTATTATTGCTGGTTACGAAGTGGGTGTAACTAGTCTACCACAATAACGTATCCAGTCTACACTAGTTCCAGCTGGTCTAATAGCTGGTACCGCTGGTCTAATTCTACATCAATCTGGATAGACACTCAATTTAGCTAGTCAGACACTTGCCGTGACAAGTCTAGTCAGACGCTATGTCTACATTTCGCTAGTCAGATACTTAAACATAACTAATCTACCAGTCAAACTAGTTGGAAAGTCAAACCTCATGCATAACATCAGTGGGAAATAAAACCTCATGCATAACATCAGTAGGTGCTCAAACCTTGTGCATAAAAAACATCAGTAGGAGCACACACCTTGTGCATAACATCAGTGGGAACTCAGACCTCATACATATGCAGGAACTCAAACCTTATGCATAACATCAGTGGCAACTCAAACGTTAAGCATTACATCAATGGTCACTCAAAACCATGTATAACCTCAGTACCTCAATCATTGTGCATAACATCAGTGGTAACTCAAACTTCATGCTTAACATCAACAGGACTACAAAGCAATGCATAACAACAACGTGAACTCCACCCCAATCATTACATTATATAGCACTTCAGTGGCTAACAACGCAAGTAAAGGCTCGAAAATCCCAGCGAGCACAGAATGTCGCCTAAGGAGCCGGGCATGGGCGTCCGCAGGGGGGGGCAAGGAGGGGCGCTTGCCCCCCCTGGAGCGCCTCTCCTTGCCCCCCCCTGCGCAAGCCCATCTGTAAATGTAAATGTAAATGTACAGGAATTTATATAGCGCAAATCACCGAGCGGTTTCTAAGCGCTTGCTTAGGGAACCCGTCCTGGTATTCCCCTGTGAGATAACCCCGGCAGGGTATCCGCACGGTGAAAGCCAGGCATCCCGCCGTGAGGGGCCGTTGTGGAGATTAAGCAAGCTATTGCCCAGAGTCACAGAGTGTGAACCCGTGAATCGAGTAGGCACCGGAGCGAGAATTGTCGAGTCCATGGACATTTTAGGACTCAAGACCCCGGAGAGCTGGGAATTGAACCCTGGTCCCGGGCTGACCTCTGCTTCCAGGTCTGCCTCCTCTAACCAGTGAGCCACACTTCTCCAATGCATCCAGGAGTGAGGCCTGACGCCGGGGCTTTTAAGCATTGCAGGGAACAGAGCTGTTCCCCTGCAAAAGGCCTCAGCTCCCTGATGGGGCGCCTCGCACTCCTCTGAGCACAACAGCAGCCCCACCCCGCCCATTATCATTCTGTGTGGGGCTGATTGCCCCATACAGAATGACAATGGGTCAGTCTGGGCTGGCACAGCATGTGGTGGCCTCATCCAGCCTCTGTCCAGGGCAAGGCATTCTGTTCCCTGGAAGTGCAAGAACGCCCATGCTGCTAGTAGGTGAGAATCCAGTTAATGAAAGGAAGGCAGTGAAAGAAGTTGAAAGGAAAGGATTATAATTTTAGTACAGCAACCATGGTTGCTGCTTTTTTATTTTATTCAACTAACAACCATTGACAAAGCCAATAGTTCAGGCTTGTTGTAGGTGTAACGTTACTTGTTCGAAGTGTAACATTACTTGTATTATATATCTGGATGCAATGACAGAAGCAACAAAAATACCAGTCAGGCGGCACATTATATTAAGCACAGAATTTTAGCTTATGTGTTTTAAGGCACGCATTTTGTTACATCAAACACCCTTTTGAAGAGACTCCCTAGTTTTCTCATCCCACTTAAAGCTCTGAAAACAACACCATGTCACAGTCGCCCCACGTCAAGGCCCTGCGCATCATGCATGACTCATGCCTTCCACTTTTTCAGATTGCCTATGTGCAGGGGCATAGTGAACCCTGCTCCACCCCACCCCTTACTTTAGGAACTACAGCAAGGGTGGAGTCCTTGGTGGGTCTCATAATTAATGTGAAAAGGTGAGTGAGTAAGTAAGTTAAGGGATGAGTGGATGGATGGATGGCTAGATAGATGAGTGAAATGATGGATGGATGGATGAGTGAAAGGGTGGATGACGGGCGAGTGAATGAGTGAATGGGTGGATGGATGAGTGAAATGATGGATGGATTGATGAATTGATAAGTGAAAGGGTGAATGGATGGACGGATGAGTGAAAGGGTGGATGTAAGGCTGGATGAGTGAGTGAAAGGGCGGGTAGATGGACAAAAGGATGGATAGATGAGTGAAGGGGTGGATGGATGAGAGAAAGGATAGATGAATGATAGGTTCAACGGATGGATTCATGAGTGGATGAGTAGATGGATGGGTGGGTGGATGGAAGGATGGATGGCTAAGTGAAAGGGGAATTGAAAGAGGAAGGGTGATGTGTAAATGGATGACTGAACAGGTGAATGGCTGGATGGATGAGTTAATGGATGGATGTGTGGAAGAGTGGATGGATGAGTGTACAGATGGATGGAAGGAAACGTGATGGATAGGTTTGTAAATGGATGAATATGGACATGGATCGGCACACATATGGAAGGACAGAATGAATGGTGAAAGACTGAATGATAGATGAAAGTATGATTACACATTGTAAGCCCCATTATCTTAAGCAACATTTCCTATATATTGACTTTCTCATTTATATGAATGATTGTCTCTATATAATATGTGTGTGTTGTAACGCACTCCAAAACTCTGCCCCACATATTTGGGATGAGTAGCACTATACAAGAAATTAAATACACATGAGAGAGGGTCTATGTGAAGATGAGGGGCGCCATTGGAGGGTGGTATCAAGGCCAGACTGGCCGGAATGGGCATCAGGCGTTTTCTCTGGGAGCTGGAAAAGTGGGGCCGGTTTTGTTACCATAAAAAGACCTGCACATTTGCTTAAAGCTGCGCGTATACTGACAAACCATGAAGTGCACAATTGTCTCAACCTAATATAAACTTATTTTCACTTGTACTTTAGTGGTTGTCTATTTACTTACTTATATACTATTGCGCAACCTTCTCTTGTGTCTTTAAACCTTACCTTTTTTCCTGAATTTTGACCTCCTGTCTTGAATTTGTGTCCTGAATTTTGACCCTTTGTCCTGCATTTTTACACTCACTCTCCTGAATTTGCACCCATGCCAGTTGGTCACTCTAGGCATCACAGTGACCCCTCCAGGTGCCGGTGGTTGGGGGGGTGGTGATCCTTGGCGTTCAGATGGAGGGGGCTACCAATGACAGAGGCGACAAGTGCAGGCACCCTGCAACCCACTCATCACCACCACATGAAGGAAGAAAATAACCCGATCAGCTCGTCGACCCAACTTCCTGAAAAAAACTTTCAGACACCATGGAAAGGCAGCAGCATTTGCTGTCTGCGAGTATGTCAAATTAGATTTGTACAATAAACCTATTTGTAAAGGAAACTGCATTAAATGTCTGCCCCATCACGGTCACCACTCAGTGCCTTCAATCCCTTGTTCACCCCTCTTTTAAACCTCATGTCAACTCCTCTCCCTCAAATTTCGGGAGGGGGGCTTAATTCATCCAGCCAAAGCCATATGCAGAGTGGAGATGCAGGGGCTCTAAGTAGGGGTGAAAACACAACAAGGCCTCATTACCAAGTAAATGGTCTTTTAAAGACCTGGCCAGCCAAGGTGGCAGAAGCACATGCTAACAACGTGCTCTCTAAACATCTGCTGACTGCCAACATCCTGGACCCCTCACAAAATGGGTTCTGGGCTGGTCATAGCACCGAGACTGCTCTCCTTGCTATGACGGAACATCTTCGCTGGGTGCTGGACTCTGGTCAGACTGCGGCACTGGTGTTACTCGATCTCAGTGCCACGTTTGACACGGTCTCACACGCAGTGCTGCTCCAGCGTCTGGAGGAATCAGGGGTCACTGATCATGCCCTTGAGTGGTTCAGGTCTTTCCTTTCGGGAAGATCGTTCAGGGTCGCTCCTCCATACAAATCACAGGCGTATCCTATTGAACAGGGTGTGCTCAGGGGTCTGCGCTTAGCCCCACGCTGTTCAATTTGTATGTGCAGCCGCTGGCTGCGGTCGCCAAGCATTGGGGCATGACTTTGGTCTCTTATGCTGACGATACGCAGCTGGCGGTTACGCTTTCAGGGGGCTCTGACCTGGAGGCCTCCAGGTTAAGGGAGGGCTTGGCGGCAGTGGCTAGTTGGATGACAGCTAACTGCCTCCAGCTCAATGCCAACAAAACCAAGGTCATGATCGTAGGTAAACACACTAACCTATGGGGAGATCAGTGGTGGCCCGCGACTCTGGGTCAGGCCCCCGTTCCAGTGAACGAGGTAAAACATGTGGGTGTCTGGCTAGACCCCTCCCTCAGCCTCGCAGGACACAAAAAAAGTTGCGGCCAAGTGTTTTGGCATTCTGCGCGGAATCAGGCCTATCCTGAAATTCTTTGATGCCTCAACCAGACAACTCATTATCCAAGCCACGGTACTATCACGGCTGGATTATGCCAGCTCACTTCTGCTGGGGGCCAACCTAGCTGAAGTAGCTCGACTGCAGCGCGTTCAAAACGCCGCAGCCAGAGTACTATTAGGCCTCCCTGGATTCTGCTCAGCGAGAGATACCATCCGGAAGCTACATTGGCTCAAACAAGCCTCCCCCCAAATCCTTGAGCATCTGCTGACCCCTTATGCGCCTTCTCGCTCACTGAGATCTTCAGGACAAAATCTGGTGGAAGTTCCGCACTTTAAACGATCAAGAGCCGGAGGCCGTTCCTTCCGGGTACTAGCGGCAAAACTCTGGAACTCTCTACCAGCTCATATTCGTGCCCTGGATCATCTTCTTCCCTTTAGGAAGGCGATAAAAACCCATCTGTTCCCTCTTAAACCCTGATTCTGTAACATGCACCAGTCCGCTGTGCTACTCTGGCTCTGACATTGCAGCTGGAGTTCCTCTGTTAGTCTATAAGCGCCGGGGCGCCCCTTTGCTGGGGCAGCTGTGCGCTATAGAAATTTATATAACATAACATAACATAACTTGGGTGCGGCTGTGTGTGTGTGGTGTGCCGGGAAGCGGTCTCAGCCGGGCACACACATTCTTATAACATTCACACCCCTCAGAATGACAAATCACCACTTCTAGCTGCCTGGTCATGGCGTGGGAGTGGGAAGATGGGCACAGCAAGGGGAAAGGGATGGTGGCGCTTTTCTTTTGTATAGGAATTTCTGCTGGCATCATAGCCCAGGGTTTGCTGTCTATGCACTTGTGTAGGTGTGTATCCATACAAGTGCACAGACAGCAAACCATGGGCTATGACGCCAGCAGGAATGACTTTACAAAGGAAAGCGTCACCTGCACTGCCATCCCTTTCTCCCTGCTGTCTGTGCACTTGTATGGAATACACATCCATGGTGCTGGTCATCAGATAAATGGTGAACTGGGCCATGGATCTGTCTCTTTTTGCATCCAAGGGCACCGACAAAGAAGCAGAGGAGGCCCAGGCAAGGAGAATCCAGGAGACATTTGACCGACACCTATCTAGAAAGCGAGACCTTCGGGAGGGGCTGGTTGCCAGGACGACAGTGCCGCTGATCAGCCCGACTCCACCGAATAGTATCAGAAGAGCAGGCAGCAGTTTTTAAGTAAGTTCCAGTAACTTTAATGCATTCTGCACATCACCAGCATTACCTACTGGCTGCATATCTAGGTTAGTGTTTTAGACTTACATGCATGGAAACCTCAAGGAGGACAGTCCCCTCCGAATATGCGAATGTAGTGTAAGCTTGTAGGGGTAGATTTACAAGCCCCTTGGGCAACTTTTGCGACACTTTTCCCATGTTAATAGTGACGCAAAAGTGGCGCAGGGGCTTGTAAATCTGCCCCATAGCGTTCAGCTTTTGGCATGCCAGTGGGGTAATTTTAGGGTGGGTATGGGTTTTGGGGTGGCAGGGATAATTTTAGGGTTCAAGGTGGGTATGAGTTTTGTGGTGCCGGGGATAATTTGAGGGTTCAGGGCGAGTATGGGGTTTGGGGTGCTAGGGGAAATGTTAGGGTTCAGGGTGGATATGGGTTTTGGGGTGCCAGGGGTAATGTTAGGGTTCAGGGCGGGTATGAGTTTTGGGGGGGCATGGGTAATTTTAGGGTTCAGGGTGGGTATGGGTTTTGTGGTACCAGGGGGTCATTTTAGGGTTCAGGGTGGGTATGGGTTTTGGGTTGAAAGGGGGGACATTTTAGGGTTCAGGGCGGGTATGGGTTTTGGGGTACCAGGGGGACAATTTTAGGGGTCAGGGCGGGTATGGGTTTTGGGGTACCAGGGGGCTAATTTCAGGGATTAGGAAATGTATGAGTTTTAAGGGGGCAGGGTGTAATATTAGGGTTCATATGTGTGCTCTAATTGTTGTCCAGTTTCAAATGCAGAATTCACCACTTTTTTTCTCAGCTTGGCCTGAGCATTACCCGATCCTGATTGTCGGCCATTTTAGCCCCGCCCCTATTGATTAACATTAGCCACACCCCTTCATTTGCCAGGTTCGCGCCGCCCCCCTGGAAAAATTTCTGCGGATGCCCATGGAGCCGGGACTGGCTGAGGGAGTCACACGTGACGTGCCTACTTGCCAGCTCTGCAGGTTATCCTCGAACTACTGGATATCGCCCTCAGACTCAAGTCAAAAGACACCTTTGAACCCATCCATCAAATGCGCCATAGAGCACTATATATTAATAAAAAAAGCGAGGAAGGAAAGTTAAAAAGGCACGTGAACATCCTGTTGGAGGGTGAAGGGAGCAGCGTGCCGTGCATCTAAGCCTGGGTGTAACCTAGACGAGAAGTACACTTTAACTGGTTGTCATGAAAATGGTGGGCCTGGCCCGCCCACTGCCTCTCATTTGTGTCTTACCATCATGGTTATTGAAAAGGTTCAGGCTGCCGCTGAGCCTTGGGAAGCTGCGCTCTGCGTGGCTTGAGAGGCAACGGGCGCTTCAGTGCCTGCCAAAAAGCCTCAGCTGAGCCTGTCTGTCCCGCAGAGAGATGGGAAGCACTCTGACAGGTTGGATCCCCTGGCGGCTTGAGGGCTGGGGCACCGTCAGTCACGAACAATGTTACATTAAACGGACTACTAAAATGGGCAACATCCCGAGAGTGCAAATTCAGCAGCTTCCGCGAGGCTGGGTATTGAAAAGGTTCGGGCAGCTGCTGAGCCTTGGGGAGCCGCAATCTGCGTAGCCATTTTCCATCTCGTGGGGCCAGCAACGTTTGTTCCATGTCACCTGACCTCATTTTCCTAACATGCCTTGCCTGCACCGAGTACCGCGCGCCAACATTTCACGGCTCATCTGTGCTCTCCCAACAGGCAGCCTAAGTGCCAAGACAGGTGGCAACCCAACGGCGTATCATATGGATCATAAAAGGCGTTTAACACCAAATGCTTTTAAAGGTGCAGAGACCAGTATATATGAGATACTTCCCAATGTGAGGAAGTCCAAGGGACTTAAGAAAGGTAGCCAGCTTGCCAAGTGGCTCGAACATGGAAGCGATCCACTGAGAATCTATGCTCTGAGTGCGGGTGCATGGGTTACGTTGAGGGCAGCAACAGATTGAAAACAGGATGGTGGCTTCTCTGTGCTGGACTTGCAATGATAGTAAATAGAACATTACCTAACTTGCCACAACAGTCAGAAGAAAACACACTGAAGGCCAACATCTGGATATCAGCAGGAGGATCACAGGAATGCGAAATAGCTGTGAGAGAAAGAATAGCACCATTTGGGACATCAGATCACAGGTTAGTAATTAGTGCAAACTAAAGATGAGTCCTCAAATGCTAAATAAATGCTCGTACATTCTTAACGTCTGAGAAAAGAGTGCATGACATCCAACAGAGTGCACAAAAACACTGGAAGGGATTTCATTCATTCATTCAAAAACTTTATTGCGGCTAGATATAGCCATAAAAGCACAATCTCTTTAAAACAATATTATTACAGATCCAAGGTCAAAGTAAGCAATTCTTAATGTACATAGGCATTAGGGCGGAATAAGAAATGCCATTAAATACAATCGTCATTATGAGATTTCATAGTTATAAAAACATTATAAAATATAATTTACAATACAAATTTGATAAAGATCTAAAAGCTCTAAAACTCTATAGAGAGCCGTCCATGTCACTCAAATCCCAGGGTGCTTCCCACCAGGTCTCTCTCCTCAGCCGGCCCATGTATAAGCTTCTACTACTATGTCTCCAAGTGCTCAGTGTATAGAAACTTGGGGCACTAGTCATTGGCTTTAAGCTGTTAGAGTTTTAACAGATTTTTGGGAATTAGCCAATAGGAGAACAAGAACTTTGATACAGCAACCACATAGACCGGGTTGGTATCAGACTTTAGAATCCTGAAGAAGTCTAGGTAGTTCCTGACACCCACGTTCCTGCAGAGTTGGATGATCCATTTACGCCTAGGATGTTTATATGCTCCACAGAAAAGCGTAACATGGATTAGAGATTCTTCCTCGGTCTGGCACCCGGGGCAAAGGTGGGGCCAAATGCTTTTAAAGGTGCAAAGACCAGTATAAATGAGATACTTCCAATATGAAGAAGTCCAAGGGACTTAAGAAAGGTAGCCAGCTTGCCAAGTGGCTCGAACATGGAAGCGATCCACTGAGAATCTATGCTCTGAGTGCGGGTGCATGGGTTACGTTGAGGGCAGAAACAGATTGAAAACAGGATGGTGGCTTCTCTGTTCTGGACTTGCAATGAGAGTAAAGAGAACATTACCTAATTTGCCAAACAGTCAGAAGAAAACACACTGAAGGCCAACATTTGGATATCACCAGGAGGATCACAGGAATGCACTGCTAAATAGCTGTGAGAGAAAGGAGAGCACCATTTGGGACATCAGATCACAGGTTAGTAATTAGTGCAAACTAAAGATGAGTCCGCAAATGCTAAATAAATGCTTGTACATTCTTAACGTCTGAGAAAAGAGTGCATGACATCCAACAGAGTGCACAAAAACACTGGAAGGGATTTCTGGGAAATGCCTTTGAAATTACAGCGAAAAGGATACATATGGCATGGAATTGCAGCAGAATAAAAAAATCTTGCAAAGAAGTAAAACATGGATTACACGAAATAATGCAAAACAAAATACAGTGCAAACTTAACAAGCATTTGCAATGCAATAGGTCTCGCATTAGGAAAGTTTGAGCTATTGGTATTGTAAATGACACATTTTTTATTTATGGGGTGGTTTTGAAAATAGCGAAATTAATAGCTTTGTTATTTACAATGCCAATAGTTATAACTTTCGCAAATGTGATACCTATAGCATTTGTAATGCAATATGTGTTGTATTTACGTGACTTACATGTATTGATATTACAAATAACAATGGCTTTTAATGTTTTTAATAAATAATACTCAAATAAAAGTTATTGTAATTTATAATGGCATTAGCTTAAAGTTTTGTAAATAACTTTTGTGAAGATTATGTTCAGTGTATTTTATTGTGACGAAAATCAAAGTACAGAAGTGAAATATTAACATCTTTTTGTGACATTTGTAATAAAGCTTGAAACATTGAGAGAACATATTTGAACCAGTTGTTGAATGGTTGCACAGATTGATGCTGTGGTGACGCTGAGTGATGTTGTGGTGGCGACCGAGTGATGCTGTGTTGTTCAGTGATGCTGTGGTAGCGCATAGTGATGTTGTGGTGCCCCTGAGTGATGCTGTGGTAGTGCTGAGTGATGCTGTATGCTATGCTATGTTTTGCTATCCTATGTTTTGTTTTGTTATGCTATGCTTTGTTTTGTTATGCTATGTTTTGTTGTGTTTTGTTATGCTATGCTATGTTTTGTTATGCTATGCTATGCTATGTTTTGTTATGCTTTGCTTTGTTTTGTTATGCTATGCTATGTTTTGTGATGCTATGCTATGTTTTGTTGTGTTTTGTTATGCTATGCTATGCTTTGTTATGCTATGCTTTGTTATGGTATGCTATGTTTTGTTGTGTTTTGTTAAGCTATGTTTTTTGTGTTTTGTTATGCTATTCTATGTTTTGTTATGCTATGTTATGTCTTGTTATGCTATGCTATGTTTTGCTATCCTGGTGTGTGGTTGTGTGTGTGTGTGTGTGTGTGGTTGTGTGTGTGTGTGTGGTTGTGTGGGTGTGTGGTTGTGTGTGCGTGGGGTTGTGTGTGTGTGGGGTTGTGTGTGGGGTTGTGGTTGTGGGGTTGTGTGTGTGGGGTTGTGTGTGTGGGGAGTTGTGTGTGGGGGGATGTGTGAGGGAGCAGTGTGTGAGGGCAGTGTGTGAGTGGGCAGTGTGTGAGTGGGCAGTGTGTGAGTGGGCAGTGTGTGAGGGGGTAGTGTGTGAGGGGGCAGTGTGTGAGGGGGCAGTGTGTGAGTGGTCTGTGTAAGTGGGCAGTGTGTGAGTGGGCAGTGTGTGAGGGTACAGTGTGTGCGGGGGCAGTGTGTGAGGGGGCAGTGTGTGAGGGGGCAGTGTGTGAGGGGGCAGTGTGTGAGAGGCCACATTTGTCTTTGAAACAAAAAGTGCTCTTTAAGGTAAATCACCCAATCTGCACAGGACATATGGCCAACCGGAACACCACGCCACCCCCTACTCTGCTAAAATAATGCAATTCTTCAGTAATCCTGTGAATGCTTGACTGCGCACTTGATGGTCAAACTGTGATGTTTCCTCACTTATGTAAATATCCACAATGTACCAGTAGCTAGCACGTGAAAGAATGTAATCCTGTGTCAAGCATTTCGCTGTTCTCTTGGTATAGATCCACACGATATATATATATATATATATATATATATATATATATATATATATATATATATGTATATAGCAGCACAATCCAACTTTTGTAGTTGAAAAACGGCAAGCACACTGGTATCCGGATTTTAAATATTTTAATGCAAACCCCCCTCACCCCAGACAGACGCTTTTTCGCTATTCTAGCTTCGTCAGTGTCAGTTTGTGTAAAAAAAGAGTTTTACAAACATAGACCACTAGAGCAACAAACATTGCCATCCAAAGGTATAATGTGGACAGTCACCGTAGGCATTCATAAAATAGTACCGCTGCCGCAGTAATACTAAGTGATATTCACCTTGCATATAAAATGCTACAAAGAATGTGGTGTGAGTGTCAGCATGCACTGTGGAATTCCGTCTGCATCGCGCCATAGTGTCTGTAACTGCGAAGGAAATAGGAACTGGGAAAGGTGGCGGCAGATGGTGAGGTTAGCGGTGGCCGGCGGAAGCTGTGGGGAATAAAACACATGAACTGAATAGGCCCCTTTCCTGAGGCGAGATCACAGAGTGTGGCCAAGCGTAACCTGGGGACGGCAGGCAAACTAAAATGGGAGCGGGGCTGGAGTGGCAAAGGCAGGTCCAAAGAAAGGTTCTCTACCTGTTATGTGAGAGAGGGAGGGTAGGAAGGGACTTGGTAGTCTAGATGCTAGGAGTGGGAGCACAGCCGATGTTTTGTTCAGGTACTGTAAACAAGAACAGGTCATACTGGCAGTCTGCTATTTCAGTGAACACACAAGCACAGATGTCATCGTTAAGAGGCGTGTCTTATCTACACTAAAAGACAAGCAAAGCAGTAAAGTGAGAAGCTACATTACAAACTCAATTTCAAACATAAGCTTTGTCGGGCTAAACAGTGGCGTAACGAAACTTGAGGGGCGCCCCCTGCAAACTACATGGAGGCCCCCCCTTCTCCGTGCCATTCTAGAGCTCTCAGGCCAGCGACCCGCCATACTGCAGGGGATGCTGGGCTATTGTTACGCCACTGTCACCAATGCAGCCGTTATAAGTAACACTGGATGGTGGAGTTAAAGGTTGGGCTTAGTCTGCCAGCAGGTTAGCATAGGTGGTGGTCCATTCATTACAGGGTCCCTGCCATCAGTAAGCCGGGGAAGTTTGCCCAATTTTAGGTAGGTTACCTGATGCAGACTCCTGTCATGATATACATCGGGCCCACTCATCATTCAGTTTTGACAAAAGTGCATCCACTGCTCACTCTCGTTTCGGTTTTAAAACATTAGATAATGCGACAATGCAGTATTTCAAAACCAGATGTAACTACAAAGAGCACATTTTGATAATACATTTTTATTAGTAGACAATAGCAATCTTAAGAGGCATTGCACAGCTTCATACACACCTTGACCCCAATTCCATCACAGTCTCTCTCTCTCTCTCTCTCTTCTCTCTCTCTCTCTCTCTCTCTCTCTCTCTCTCTCTCTCTCTCTCTCTCTCTCTCTCTCTCAGTCAGTCTCTCTCTTTCAGTCAGTCTCTCTCTTTCAGTCAGTCAGTCTCTCTCTCTGTCAGTCAGTCAGTCTCTCTGTCAGTCAGTCTCTCTCAGTCAGTCAGTCTCTCTCAGTCAGTCATTCTGTCAGTCAGTCAGTCTCTCTCTGTCAGTCTGTCAGTCAGTCGGTCTCTCTCTGTCAGTCTCTCTATCTCTCTTTTTCTATCAGTCTGTCAGCCAATCTCTCTCTCTCTCTCAGTCAGTCAGTCTCTCTCTCTCAGTCAGTCAGTCTATCTCTCTCTGTCATTCAGTCTCTCTCAGTCAGTCAGTCTCTCTCAGTCAGTCAGTCTGTCAGTCTGTCAGTCAGTCGGTCTCTCTCTCTCTGTCAGTCTGTCAGTCAGTCGGTCTCTCTCTCTCTGTCAGTCTCTCTCAGTCAGTCCCTCTCTCTGTCAGTCTCTGTCAGTCTCTCTCTCTCTCTCAGCCAGTCTCTCTCCCTGTCAGTTCCTCTGTCAGTCAGTCTCTCTCTGTCAGTCAGTCTCTCTCTCTGTCAGAGTCCCAGTCTCTCTCTCTCTCTGTCAGTCTCTCGCTCTCTCTCTCTCTCTCACAGTCAGTCTCTCTCTCAATCAGTCTATCTGTCAGTCAGTCTCTCTCTCTCTTAGTCAGTCATTCTCTCTCTCTCTCTTAGTTAGTCAGTCTCTCTTTCAGTCAGTCTCTCTTTCAGTCAGTCTCTCTCAGTCAGTCTCTCTCTGTCAGTCCCTCTCTCTGTCAATCTCTCTGTCAGTCTCTCTCTCTCAGCCTCTCTCTCTCAGTCTCTCTCGCTCAGTCAGTCAGTCTTCCAGACAGTTTCTCCCTGTGTCAGTCTCTCTCAGTCAGTCATTCTCTCTCTCTCTCTCGCAGTGAGCCAGTCTCTCTCTGTCAGTGACTCTCTCTGTCAGTCAGTCTCTATCTCTGTCAGTCAGTCTCTCTCTCTCTCAGTCAGTCTCTTTCTCTGTCGGTCAGTCTCTCTTTCTCTGTCAGTCTCTCAGTCTCTCTCTCTCTGTCAGTTAGTCTCTCTCTCCCTGTCAGTCTCTCTCTCTCTGTCTCTCTCTCTTAGTCTCTCTCTCTGTCAGTCAGTCTCTTTCTCTCACAGTCAGTCTCGCTCTCTCCCAGTCAGTCTCTCTCAGTCAGTCATTCTCTCTCTACCTCAGTCTCTCTCTCTCTCTCTCGCTCTCTCTCTCTGTCAGTCTCTCTCTCAGTCAGTCTCTCCCTCAGTCAGTCTCTCTCAGTCAATCAGTCTCTCTCAGTCAGTCAGTCTCTCTCGCAGTCAATCAGTTGATCTCTCTTAGTCAGTCAGTCTCTGCCTCTCTCTCTCAGTCTCTCTCTCTCAGTCAGTCTCTCTCTCTGTCAGTCAGTATCTCTCTACCTCAGTCAGTCAGTCTCTGTCAGTCAGTCAGTCTCTCTCTCTGTCAGTCAGTCTCACTCTCAATCAGTCTCTCTCTCTCTCTCTGTCAGTCAGTCAGTCACTCTCTCAGTCAGCCAGTCTCTCTCTCTCTCAGTCAGTTTCTCAGCCAGTCACTCTCTCAGTCAGTCAGTATTCAGTCTCTCAGTCAGTCAGTCTCTACTGTCCCTCCACTCTCTCTCCATTCTCTCTCTCAACTCTGTCCACTCTATCTCCATTGTCTCTCTCTCCACTGTTTCTCCACAGTCTCTCTCTCCACTTTCTCTCTCTCTACTCTCTCTCCACTCCCACTCTCTCTCTCTCTCTCTCTCTCTCCACACTCTCTCCACTTTCTCTCCACTCTCTCTCTCCACTGTCTCCCTCCACTCTCTCTCCACTCTCTCTTCTCCCTCTCTCTTTACTCTTTCTCCACTCTCTCTCTCTCAATCTCTCCACTCTCTCCACTCTCTCTCTCCACTCTCTTTCTCTCCACTCTCTCTCTCTCCACTCTCTCTCTCCACTCTCTCTCTCTCCACCCTCTCTCGCTCACTCTCTCCACTGTCTCTCCACGCTCTCTCCTCTCTCTCCCTCCACTATCTATCTCCACTCTCTCTCCACTCTCTCTCTCTACTCTCTCTCCACTCTCTCTCTCCACTGTCTCTCTCCTCTCTCTCTCCCCCCTCTCTCTCTCTCTCTCTCCACTCTCCCCCCACTCTCTCTCCACTCTCTCTCTCCACTCTCTCTCTCCTCTCTCTCCACTCTCTCTCCACTCTCTC
This sequence comes from Lissotriton helveticus, assembly GCF_964261635.1. NCBI lineage: Eukaryota > Metazoa > Chordata > Amphibia > Caudata > Salamandridae > Lissotriton > Lissotriton helveticus. The sequence goes on from NC_136063.1 coordinate 432,952,367, forward strand.
TCTACTCTCTCTCCACTGTCTCTCTCTCCACTCTCTCTCTCTCCACTGTCTCCCTCCACTCTCCCTCCACAGTCTCTCTCTCTCCACACTCCACTCTCTCTCCCCACTCTCTCTACTCTCTCTCTCCACTCTCTCTCTCTCCACTCTCTCTCTCTCCCCTCTCTCTCCACTGTCTCCCTCCACTCTCTCTCTCCACTCTCTCTCCACAGTCTCTCTCGCTACTCTCTCTCTCCACCCTCTCGCTCTACTCTCTCTCTCTCCACTCTCTCTCTCTCCTCTCTCTCTCTCTATCTCTCTCCCTCTCTCTCTCTCCAATCTCTCTCTCTCCACTCTCTCCCACACTCTCTCATAAAGAAGTGTGTGTTCCATGGGCGTCCGCAGAAATGTTTCCGGGGGGCCACATTTTTAACTTCATCACCATCCCCCTTGCACCCTTCTCCCCTCTGCCTTGCACCCTTCTCCCCTCTGCCTTGCACCCTTCTCCCCTCGGCCTTGCACCCTTCTCCCCTCCACCTGCACCCTTCTCCCCCCTGCCTTGCACCCTTCTCCCCTCCGCCTTGCAACCTTCTCCCCTTCGCCTTGTACCCTTCTCCCCCCGCCTTGCACCCTTCTCTACCTTGCACCCTTCTCCTCTCTGCCTTGCACCCTTCTCCTCTTTGCCTTGCACCCTTCTCTACCTTGCACCCTTCTCCTATCTGCCTTGCACCCTTCTCCCTTCTGCCATGCACCCTTCTCCTCTCTGCCTTGCACCCTTCTCCCCTTTGCCTTGTACCCTTCTCCCCTTTGCCTTGTACCCTCTCCACTCCGCCTTGCACCCTTCTCCTCTCTGCCTTGAACCCTTCTCCCCTCCCCATTGCACCCTTCTCCCCTCTGCCTTGCACCCTTCTCCCCTCTGCCTTGCACCCTTCAATCAATCAATCAATCAAAGACATTTATAGACCGCACTACTCACCCGTAGGGTCTCAAGGCGCTAGGGGGGGGGTGCCGTTACTGCTCGAACAGCCAGGTCTTGAGCTTCTTCCTGAAGGAGAGGTGGTCTTGGGTCAGGCGCAGGACGGTCGGGAGGGAGTTCCAGGTCTTGGCGGCCAGGTAGGAGAAGGACCTTCCTCCTGTTGTCGCTCTTCGGATGCGAGGGACGGCGGCGAGGGCGTGGCTGGTTGATCGGAGGTGGCGCTTGGGAGCGTAGAAGTTGATTCGGTTGTTGAGGTAGCTCGGGCCTTGATCGTGTAGGGCTTTGTGTGCGTGGGTGAGGAGACGGAAGGTGATTCTTTTGTTGACGGGGAGCCAGTGCAGGTCTCTCAGATGTCCCGAGATGTGGCTGTTTCGTGGGATGTCGAGGATGAGTCTGGCTGAGGCGTTCTGGATCCGCTGGAGTCTCTTCTGGAGCTTGGCGGTGGTTCCGGCGTAGAGGGCGTTGCCGTAGTCCAGTCGGCTGGTGACGAGGGCCTGGGTGACAGTCTTCCTGGTCTCGGTGGGGATCCACCAGAAGATCTTCCGTAGCATGCGCAGGATGTTGAAGCATGACGAGGAGACGGCGTTGACTTGTCTGGTCATGGAGAGGGAGGAGTCCAGGATGAAGCCCAGGTTGCGTGCGTGGTCCGTCGGTTTGGGTGCGGTGCCCAGGGCGGGGGGCCACCAGGAGTCGTCCCAGGCGGAGGGCGAGGAGCCCAGGATGAGGACCTCCGTCTTATCTGAGTTCAGTTTCAGGCGGCTGGTCGTCATCCACTCGGCTACATCTTTCATCCCTTCGTGCAGGTTGGCTCTGGCGGCGGCGGGGTCGTTGGTCAGGGAGAGGATCAGCTGGGTGTCGTCGGCGTAGGAGATTATGTTGAGGTTGTGTTGGCGTGCGATGGCCGCGAGGGGGCTCATGTAGACGTTGAAGAGGGTGGGACTCAGCGAGGATCCTTGAGGGACGCCGCAGATGACCTCGGTGGCTTCTGACTTGTACGGTGGTAGGCGGACTCTCTGTGTTCTTCCGTCGAGGAAGGAGGTGATCCATTCCAGTGCCTTCTCCTGGATTCCGACGTTGCCGAGGCGCTGTACTAGGGTGCGGTGGCAGACAGTGTCGAATGCCGCGGAGAGGTCCAGGAGGATGAGGGCCGCTGTTTCTCCGTTGTCCATCAGGGCTCGGATGTCATCGGTGGCAGCGATGAGGGCGGTCTCGGTGCTGTGGTTGGCTCGGAAGCCAGACTGTGAGGGGTCGAGGGATCCATTCGTCTCGAGGAAGGCGGCCAGCTGTTTGTTGACGGTCTTCTCGATGACTTTGGCCGGGAACGGGAGGAGCGAGATGGGGCGGTAATTCTTGAGTTCGGTGGGGTCCGCTGTAGGTTTCTTGAGTAGAGCGCTGAGTTCGGCGTGCTACCAGCTCTCAGGGAAGGTGGCGGTGTCGAAGGAGGTGTTGATAATGTCCCGCAGGTGGGGTGCGATGACAGCGTCGGCCTTGTTGAAGACGTGGTGAGGGCAGGGGTCGGTCGGAGATCCGGAGTGGACGGAGTTCATTGTGCGGACGGTGTCTTCGGTGCTGATCGGAGTCCAGGCGCGGAGGGTGGTGGTGGGTGGCGTTGCTGCGGTCGTGGCGTGCGTCGGTTGGATGCTGAAGCTGTTGTGTATGTCCGCGATCTTGTTGTGGAAGTAGGAGGCGAGGGAGTTGCAGAGGTCTTGCGATGGGGTGATGTCGTTGTTTCCGGCGTTGGGGTTGGAGAGCTCTTTCACGGTGTTGAAGAGTTCCTTGCAGTTGTGTGCGTTGTTGTCCAGCCGGTCCTTGTATGCGGTTTTCTTGGTGGCGCGGATCAGTTGGTGGTGCTTCCGGGTGGCAAGCTTGAGGGTGGTCATGTTGTCCAGTGTTGGTTCCCTTCTCCAGACTTTCTCGAGGGCTCGGCAGTTCTTCTTGGAGCTCTTGAGTTCGTAGGTGAACCATGGGGCTTTTCTGCTGCCGGGTCTGCTGGGCGGGGTCCTCAGAGGGGCGAGTTTGTCCGCGCAGTTGCTGATCCACTTCGTGAGGTTGTCGGCGGCCTGGCTGGGGTTCGCTGAGCCGGCAGGAGGGTGCTGGCTCAGGGAAGCGGTGAGCTGGTCGGCTGTGATCTTGTTCCAGCTTCTTCGGGCAACCTGTTGCTGGTGGTGGTGGATCGTCGTTCTTGTGAAGGTGAAGTGGACACAGCTGTGGTCCGTCCAGTGGAGTCCTGTGGCGTGGCTGAAGGCGATGTCTTTGCTGGATGAGAAGACGGCGTCGAGTGTGTGTCCGGCGAGGTGGGTGGGGGTGGACACCAGCTGCTTGAGTCCGAGGTTGGCGAGGTTGTCGAGCAGGGTGATGGTGTTTCGGTCGCTGTTGTTCTCCAGGTGGAAGTTGAGGTCCCCCAGGAGGATGTAGTCAGCGGAGGGGAGGGCAAGCGGGCTGATGAAGTCGGCGATGTCCTCGCTGATTTGTGTGCGTGGTCCCGGGGGTCGGTAGATCAGGGTGCCTCTGAGGGTGGTCTTCGGGTCGGTGTGGATCTGGAAGTGCAGGTGTTCGGCAGTGGTTAGGGTGTCGTCGGTGTTGGTCGTGATGCGGATGGTGTCCCTGTGGATGATGGCGATGCCTCCTCCCATCTGGTTGGCGGTGCGGTCCCTCCGGGTGATCTTGTAGCCCTCTGGGATGGCGATGGCGATGTCGGGCGCTGAGGAGGCGTTCATCCAGGTCTCCGTGAGGAAGGCGACGTCAGGGGCTGTGGTGTCGGGGAGGTTCCAGAGTTCGATGGCGTGTCTGTGGACGGAGCGGGTGTTGAGCAGGATGCACTTGAGGTGGTTGCTGTTGGTGTTCGGCTTGGCGGGTGTTGGTGCGGGGTTGGTCCGGATGCAGGTGAACTTGCAGGAGTGGCAGCTGAAGGGTCCGTGGGTGTGCTTCGGGGTGGCACGGTGACATTCAGGGATGCCGCCGGTGTTGAGTGCGATGAGTTTGGCGGCGTTGTAGGTCCGACGGGTCGTCTTCTGTCGGTGGGGGCCAGGGGTCCTGGCCCTGGGCGCGGTCCAGGCACGGACGGGCGCAGACGGGCTTACCTTTGGCGCGCCTTCGGCGCACAATCGGCGCGCCCGCTGCGCGTGACCGCTGCGCGTGACCGCTGCGCGTTCGCACGGTCGCCATATATGGCGAAGTGCGAGGGGGGGCGGAGCAGCTGGGAGGCAGGAGCGGGGAGGGTACAGAAGGGAAAAAAGGGGCGGGGTTAGCGGTGGTGGCGGGAAGCGGGGAGGGAAAAAGACGGTGGGCAGCTATAGGACAGGAAACAGAAGCAAATGTACAATACTATAAAAATAAACAATTACAACAATAAACAGGGGCACAGGGCAAGAAGCGGCGCCCAGGAGCCTGCAGGTCAGGCGATCACGGACCACGCTGCTCGCAGGCAGGGGGCGTGGTCCGAGGCGGCAGCAGGGCAGCGAGGCAGTCAGGCGGGGAGGCACACGCCGCAGCTGGTGGCCGTGCGGCGCGGGGGTGTCCTAGATTAGGTCACACTCACCCGCGTCGCACGGTCGCCATATATGGCCAAGTGCGAGGGGGGGCGGAGCAGCTGGGAGGCGGGAGCGGGGAGGGTACAGAAGGAAAAAAAGGGGCGGGGTTAGCGGTGGTGGCGGGAAGCGGGGAGGGAAAAAGACAGTGGGCAGCTATAGGACAGGAAACAGAAGCAAATGTACAATACTATAAAAATAAACAATTACAACAATAAACAGGGGCACAGGGCAAGAAGCGGCGCCCAGGAGCCTGCAGGTCAGGCGATCACGGACCACGCTGCTCGCAGGCAGGGGGCGTGGTCCGAGGCGGCAGCCGGGCAGCGAGGCAGTCAGGCGGGGAGGCACACGCCGCAGCTGGTGGCCGTGCGGCGCGGGGGTGTCCTAGATTAGGTCACACTCACCCGCGTCGCACGGTCGCCATATATGGCCAAGTGCGAGGGGGGGCGGAGCAGCTGGGAGGCGGGAGCGGGGAGGGTACAGAAGGAAAAAAAGGGGCGGGGTTAGCGGTGGTGGCGGGAAGCGGGGAGGGAAAAAGACGGTGGGCAGCTATAGGACAGGAAACAGAAGCAAATGTACAATACTATAAAAATAAACAATTACAACAATAAACAGGGGCACAGGGCAAGAAGCGGCGCCCAGGAGCCTGCAGGTCAGGCGATCACGGACCACGCTGCTCGCAGGCAGGGGGCGTGGTCCGAGGCGGCAGACGGGCAGCGAGGCAGTCAGGCGGGGAGGCACACGCTGCAGCTGGTGGCCGTGCGGCGCGGGGGTGTCCTAGATTAGGTCACTCTCCCCTCTGCCTTGCACCCTTCTCCCCTCTGCCTTGCACCCTTTTCCCCTCCACCTTGCACCCTTCTCTACCTTGCACCATTCTTCTCTCTGCCTTGCACCCTTCTCCCCTCTGCCTGGCACCCTTCTCCCCTCTGTCTTGCACCCTTCTTCCCTCTGCCTTGCACCCTTCTCCCCTCTACCTTGCGCCCTTCTCTACCTTGCACCCTTCTCCTCTCTGCCTTGCACCCTTCTCCCCTCTGCCTTGCACCCTTCTCCCCTCCGCCTTGCACCCTTCTCTACCTTGCACCCTTCTTCTCTCTGCCTTTCACCCTTCTCCCCTCTGCCTTGCACCCTTCTCCCCTCTGCCTTGCACCCTTCTCCCCTCTGCCTTGCACCCTTCTGCCCTCCGCCTCGCCTTGCACTCTTCTCCTCTCTGCCTTGCTCCCTTCACCCATCTGCATTGCACCCTTCTCCCCCTCTGCCTTGCACCCTTCTCTACCTTGCACCCTTCTCCCTTCTGCCTTGCACCCTTCTCCCCTCCACCTTACACCCTTCTCCTCTCTGCCTTGCACCCTTCTCCTCTCTACCTTGCACCCTTCTCACCTCCTCCTTGCACCCTTCTTCCCTCTGCCTTGCACCCTTCTCCCCTCGGCCTTGCACCCTTCTCCCCTCCACCTGCACCCTTCTCCCCTCCGCCCTGCACTCTTCTCCCCTCCGCCTTGCAACCTTCTCCCCTTCGCCTTGCACCCTATTCCTCTCTGCCTTGCACCCTTCTCCTCTCTACCTTGCACCCTTCTCCCCTCTGCCTTGCACCCTTCTCGGCCACCTCCTTGCACCCTTCCCACCCAATGGAGGGGGCTGCCACCTGGAACAATGGCACCATTTCAAAAGCATGATGGACTAGGGCCAGCCCTGACTGGGCCCACACCAGACGCACTGGCGATCTAGTGGGGGCAAGTGTCCCCTCTTCCCTCTCTGCGGACGCCCATGGTGCGTTCTAACAAGAGTGCTTACCTGAGGGCACCATTTTGCTGCCTCATCCCTTATCATATGAGCATTGCCCTGGAGAATGCTGTCTCTGGGGCCCCCACCCCCATCCTTGTCCTTGTCTCTTCTCAGAGGAGCAGAGCCCTGTGGGGAATGCTGTCTCTGGGCCCCCACCCCCATCCTTTTTCCAGGCGGGCTCTGACTGAAGAGAAACAATGTAAGTTGTTACATTGTTTCTCTTCAGTCAGCGGGAGGGGCTCAGAGCAGGCTGTAGACAGCCTGCACCTGCTTTAGAGGGAGAGAGGCTTGCTTTAGCGCAAGCCTCTCTCACAGCTCTCACCAAAGAGCTGAGGGGCCCCCTTCATTTACTAAAGAGAGTGGGGCCGCCCCGCACTGCGGGGGCTGCGGAGGCGTTTGTTATGCCCCAGGCGCTAAAAGCAAACAAATTATAGCAGAAAATCTGGCGAGGTAAATAGGTTAGTTAGTTTACCCAGCCAACTTGATTTAGTTCCACCCTGTTGAAGATAGTCAATCTAGTAAGTATGCTATGGATCGTGACATAACATAAATGGTCTATGTTAGACGGGGACCTGGAGGGTCGGCCGAGCACAATGGGAGAGGCCTCCAGTGAGGGCCGTCTCCAGCGATCGTACAGACAAGTAACTTCCCCCCCACAGATGGACACCACACGAAGGTCAGCTTAACACCTTTTATAGGCAATTCTTTGAGTAAGGTAGTACGATACAAGGAGATTAGGACACGATGATCCTCTCAATTCTAGTCTCTAGTAGGGAAAGGGGGTAGCGGGACAGTCTTGGTACCTACAGGCACTGAGGTGAAACGGTGGTAGCTCACAATCCTCGAGCTCGGCGTTCGGACGGGTCAGACCGCGGCAGCGCCAGCAGGTCCCGAAGAGGTCGTAGGTGGCAACGGGCCGCGGCAGCGCCAGCAGGTCCCAACGAGGATGACGGTTACAACGGGCTGCGGCAGCGCCAGCAGGTCCCACGAGGATGAAGGTTGCAGAAGGCCGCGGCGGCACCAGCAGGCAGGACAATAGTTCACAAGGCAGGGCTGCGGCAGCGCCAGCAGTCCGTCAAGGATGAGTTCTTCTCGGTGTCTCTCGACTCCAGGATACAACTGCCTTCCTGCTCTGGGGCTGCCTCAGTTATAGGTCTGGCGCCCTTTGATGTCCGGACCCTCGCACTGGGAGGTCGGGAGGTCCGGAATGAGGGAGTCCAGACACCCAGCAGGGGGGTGGAGCCAGCACCCGGGGAGGCTGGGGGCGATCGGCACCTGGCGGGGGAGAGCCATCGACACTTCTTTCTCCCATCAGCCTGCCAAGTGGTCCGTTCACCTCCTGGATGGATGGTGGTGCCGGGATGGCGGGGCCTGGCCGGGCCCAGGGTTGGGGTCGAGCTGAGGCCACGCGGCCGCGTGGTGCAGTGTCCAAGATGTCGGCTGGGCCGGGCAATGGGGCTGCCGGGGGCCCGGGCCCGTGACACAGAGATATCCGGGAGCAGGTGTCCCGGAGGGGACGGGTTGTGGGTTGCTTCTGCGGGTAGGCCCCGGAGAGCCGGTGTCTGGGCCCTGTCATGCGGGGAGGGAGCGAGCCCTTCGTGGGGCCTGTCCAACATGCGTCCCCCCCAGCTGAAGGCGGGGAGAGTCACCCATCCTCTTGGGGACTCTCCTCGTCGAGGCGGAAAAAGCGGGACAGGCCATCCGCGTTGGCGTGGTCTTGGCCAGGGCGATGCTCCACAGTGAAGTCCATCCCCTGCAGGGAGATGGACCATCGCAATAGTTTGGGGTTCTCCCCCCGCATTTGCATTAGCCATTGCAGGGGCCGATGATCTGTTTGTACCCGGAAGTGGGTTCCGAAGAGGTAAGGCCGGAGCTTCTTGAGGGCCCATACTACTGCAAAGGCCTCTCGCTCAATGGTGCTCCAGCGCTGTTCTCGGGGCAGGAGGCGTCTGCTGATGAAGGCCACTGGTTGGTCGACTCCCTCGGGGTTCAGTTGGGAGAGGACGGCCCCGATGCCATGGTCTGAGGCATCAGTCTGGACGATGAACTCACGGCTGTAGTCGGGGGCCTGGAGCACAGGAGCGGTGCACATGGCGGCCTTCAGCCTCTCGAAGGCCGCTTGACAGTCGGGAGTCCAGTTGACTGCTTTTGGGTTGGTCTTGGATGTGAGTTCCGTGAGGGGCCCCACAATGCTGCCATAGTCCTTTACGAACCGCCGATAGTATCCGGTGAGCCCCAAGAAGGCTCGGACCTCGGTTTGGGTTACGGGGGGGCGCCAGGACTGGATGGCAGCGATCTTGAGCTGGAGGGGGGCCACCAGACCGCTCCCCACTTGGTGTCCGAGGTAGGTCACGGACCCCTGGCCGATTTGGCACTTGCTGGCCTTGATTGTGAGGCCGGCCCGTTGGAGGGCCTGCAGGACCCCTCGGAGGTGGCGGAGGTGGTCTGACCAGTGGCGGCTATACACCGCGATGTCGTCCAGGTATGCGGCGCTGAACTCTTTGAGGCCCGCCAATACCTGGTTCACAAGTCGTTGAAACGTGGCTGGAGCGTTTTTCATGACGAATGGCATCACTCTGAAATGGTAGTGTCCATCCGGGGTGGAGAAAGCGGATCGTTCTTGTGCCCTGGGGGTGAGGCCGATCTGCCAGTAGCCCGCCGTCAGGTCGAAGATGCTTAGGTAGCGGGCCGCCCCCATGCGGTCAACTAGTTCGTCGGCTCGGGGGATGGGGTGAGCGTCGGTTCGGGTGACAGCGTTCAGACCCCGATAGTCGACGCAGAACCGGAGCTCGGGTGTGGTGCCTGGGGCCGCAGCTTTGGGGACCAGTACAACCGGGCTGGCCCAGGGGCTGTCCGAGGGTTCGATGACTCCGAGGGCGAGCATCTTGGAGACCTCTTCTTGGATGCAGGTGCGTACCCGATCTGGTACCCGGTACGGCCGGTGTCGGATAGGAGGACTGTCGCCAGTGTCCACGTCGTGCAGGCACCAGGGGGTGACCCCGGGTGTGAGGGAGAATAGGCGTGCAAATTGCAGCAGGAGGGCCCGACAGTCTTGGCGCTGCTCCGGGGTCAGAGCCTCGGAGAGTTGGACCCCGTCCACTGAACCATCTTTTTCCCCGGCCCCCAGTAGGTCAGGGAGGGGCTCGGAGTCCTCTTCCGCCCCACTGTCTGTAGCCATCAGCAGGCTGAGCTCCGAACGCACGAAGTGGGGTTTGAGTCTGTTGGCGTGGAGGACCCGGAGGGGGTTCCGGGGGGATTCCATGTCGATGAGGTAGGTGACGGGGCTCTTACGCTCGATCACCTTGAAGGGCCCCGTCCATTTGTCCTGTAAGGCACAAGGTTCGATGGGGGACATCACCCATACCTGCTGGCCAGGCTCGAATTCGATGGAGGAGGCATGTTGATCGTACCACTTCTTCATGTCCTCCTGACTGGCTTCAAGATTGGCTTTGGCGAGCTCTCTGAATCGCCGGGTCTGATTACGGAGGGTCAGGAGGTACTTGTAGACGTCTGGAGGGGTCTTCAGGGGGGCCATTTCCCACTCTTCTTTAACGAGGCTGAGAGGCCCGCGAACAGGGTGTCCGTACAGGAGTTCGAAAGGGCTGAAGCCGAGGGACTTCTGGGGGACTTCTCGGTAGGCGAAGAGGAGGCACGGTAGTAGCACGTCCCACTGGCGGCGTAGGGGTTCTTCCAGCCCCATGATCATCCCCTTGAGAGTGCGGTTGAATCGCTCGACCAGTCCATTTCCTTGCGGGTGATAGGGGGTCGTGAATTGGTAGGTGACTCCGCACTGTTGCCATAGGGATTTCATATATTTTGAAATAAAGTTCGTGCCCCTGTCACTGACGACCTCCCTGGGGAAACCCACTCGAGAGAAGATCCCCATTAAGGCTCGACCTACCACTGGTGCTGTTACAGTTCGAAGGGGAACCGCCTCAGGATAGCGGGTGGCGTGGTCCACCAGGACCAGGATGAATCGATGCCCTTGTGCTGTTCGGGGGTCCAGGGGCCCCACAATGTCTATTCCCACCCTTTCGAACGGGGTGGTCACAACGGGGAATGGTTGCAGAGGTGCCTTGAGTTTGCGGCCGCTCTTCCCGCTGGCCTGGCAGGTCGGGCAGGACCGGCAGTGGGTGGAGACGTCATTTCTCATTTTCGGCCAGTAAAAGTGAGTCACCAGGCGGTTGTATGTTTTGTCTTGCCCCAAGTGTCCAGCCAGGGGGACATCATGGGCCAAGTTCAGAAGGAAGTCTCTGAAACGGAGGGGCACCACCAGCACTCGACTGGCCCCCAGCTCCGCTATTCTTTGTTCGCTGTACAGTAGGTCATTGTCCCAATAGATCCAGTGGGCCCCTGCGGTGTCTCCTGCGCTCTGGGCGAGCGCTTGCTGTCGCAGTCCCTCGAGGGAGGGACATGTCTTTTGCTCTTGCCGGAATTGTTCTTGGGTGGGCCCCCCTTCCTGACGCCACTGAGCCAGGTCCGGAAGGTCTTGGGGCTGAGCGGGCTCTTCTTGGGATTGTTCCGGGTTGTCGGTAGGGATGGAGTCTCCCTCCGGAGCGATCGGGGGAGGAGGTGCTGGCCATGCGGGTTCTTCAGATCTAGGGATGGTGTCGGCGGCCATGGACCGGGTTGTTACGCACGCCCAGCCCGGGAGGCCTAACATCCCCAGGTGCTCTCTTCTTTCAACGGCTGCCCACGGGGAACTCTCGAGATCGTTCCCCAGGAGGCAGTCCACTGGGGCATCGTCGCGGACAGTCACTTTTAGCATCCCGGACACTCCTCCCCATTCGAAGGGGATGCAGGCCATCCGACACAGGCTCTCCGAATTGTCGGCTGATCGGACGGGGCAAAGAACATTTGGCAGGATTTGTTCTGGGGTCACCAGGTGACAACGGACGGCCGTCACACTGGCCCCTGTGTCACGCAGGGCTTCGGCCTTACGCCCATTTAGGTTCACCCACTGGCTGTACTTCCTGGTGTTGGCTGGTAGGGGAGCCCGCGGGATCAGGTCTCTCCCCCCTAGGCAGGCCAGGGTCATGGCGGCAGGTTCCCACTCGGGCTGCTCCTGCTCGTACTCTTCAGATCCTTCGGAGACTTGCTCTTCTCCTAGGGCGGCGGCAGCCACCTGGCGGGGCCCGGGGGTCTGGTTCTTTGGGCAGGTCGGGTCACTGGCATAGTGGCCGACTCGCTGGCATCGATGACACGTAACGTTGGCTCGGAACCCCGGGCGCATCGGGGGGTTGCCCCGGCCGGCCGGGGGCGGGGTGTAGTTTGCAGGAGCGGCTGGGACGGCGTCTCTCCCCCGGCCCGGGCCTCCTCCTCCTCCTCGGGGACGATGATGACCCTGGTTGGTTCTGTTCTGCTCGTTGGGCCCACTTCGGGCCACTCGGGTGCTCTCCCATCGGTCAGCCTCGGTGGCGAGCTGCCAGGGGTCGGTCAATTTACTGTCGAGGAGGTGCTGCCTGAGCTCGACGAAGCAGTTGTTGGAGAGGTGCTCCCACACAATGAGGTTAAAGAGCTGTTCGTAGGTTGTTTCGTTGCTACCCTTGATCCATCCCTCGAAGGCTCGGCTGAAATAGTTCACATATTCTATCTAGGTTGTACCCGGGATGCGGGTGCAGTTGCGGAACCTCTGGCGGTACATCTCGGGCGTCAGCCCATATCGACTGAGGAGGGCGGCCTTCATGTGGTCATAGGACGTCATTTGATGGTCCGGAAGCTGCAGCAGGGCATCACGGCCTTCATTGACGAACCTCCCCCATAGACCGGCTCCCCAGTCACTTCGAGCGATCCGGTGGGCAGTCATGGCGATCTCGTAGGCCTTGAACCACTGCTGTATGTCGTCGTTCCGAAAATATTCCCGGACCACATCTTTGGGGATGTGGACCTTCTGTTCGGTAGTACCTGGGGGGCGCGGTTGTTCGGGCACCCCTAGGTCTTTGTTCTGTTTGCGCATCTCTATCTCCGCTAGCTTGCACTCGTGTTCGTATGCCAGTCTTTTTTCTTCGAGTTCTCTCTGTCTCTGCTTCTCCTCTCGCTCTTCTTGGAGCCGTAAGTGTTCTAAGTTCATTTTTTTTCTGCCAGTTTCAATTCTCCGTCTAATTTGAGCCGTACCAGCTCTAACTCATGAAGTCTATTTTTCTCTCGTTCTCGGATCTCTTCCCGGGAGAGATCCGTTCTCCTTTCTTCTGTCAGAGTGGTGTTTGGTTCCGGGGCTTCGGCGGTATTCGTCTCTGCCCAGGATTCTAGGGCGTGTTTGAAGTCCTCTTTCGTGCTCAGACCGGTGGTAGCAATGCCTAGTTCTATGCAAAATTGTTTTAGCTCTCGGTGATTGTACTCTTCCAGTTTTTCCATCTGGAATTTCTCTGCAGATCCGCTCTCTCTGGTCGTCATTGTGGATTAGTCGTAGGGTGAGTTACTCTCTGTACGGTTACGCGTTGGTTCGGATCGCGCCGCTGGCCACCAATGTTAGACGGGGACCTGGAGGGTCGGCCGAGCACAAGGGGAGAGGCCTCCAGTGAGGGCCATCTCCAGCGATCGTACAGACAAGTAACTTCCCCCCCACAGATGGACACCACACGAAGGTCAGCTTAACACCTTTTATAGGCAATTCTTTGAGTAAGGTAGTACGATACAAGGAGATTAGGACACGATGATCCTCTCAATTCTAGTCTCTAGTAGGGAAAGGGGGTAGCGGGACAGTCTTGGTACCTACAGGCACTGAGGTGAAACGGTGGTAGCTCACAATCCTCGAGCTCGGCGTTCGGACGGGTCAGACCGCGGCAGCGCCAGCAGGTCCCGAAGAGGTCGTAGGTGGCAACGGGCCGCGGCAGCGCCAGCAGGTCCCACGAGGATGAAGGTTGCAGAAGGCCGCGGCGGCGCCAGCAGGCAGGACAATAGTTCACAAGGCAGGGCTGCGGCAGCGCCAGCAGTCCGTCAAGGATGAGTTCTTCTCGGTGTCTCTCGACTCCAGGATACAACTGCCTTCCTGCTCTGGGGCTGCCTCAGTTATAGGTCTGGCGCCCTTTGATGTCCGGACCCTCGCACTGGGAGGTCGGGAGGTCCGGGATGAGGGAGTCCAGACACCCAGCAGGGGGGTGGAGCCAGCACCCGGGGAGGCTGGGGGCAATCGGCACCTGGCGGGGGAGAGCCATCGACACTTCTTTCTCCCATCAGCCTGCCAAGTGGTCCGTTCACCTCCTGGATGGATGGTGGTGCCGGGATGGCGGGGCCTGGCCGGGCCCAGGGTTGGGGTCGAGCTGAGGCCACGCGGCCGCGTGGTGCAGTGTCCAAGATGGCGGCTGGGCCGGGCAATGGGGCTGCCGGGGGCCCGGGCCCGTGACACAGAGATATCCGGGAGCAGGCGTCCCGGAGGGGACGGGTTGTGGGTTGCTTCTGCGGGTAGGCCCCGGAGAGCCGGTGTCTGGGCCCTGTCATGCGGGGAGGGAGCGAGCCCTTCGTGGGGCCTGTCCAACAGTCTAGGATATAAGTTCACCCATAAGATAAAGGGGCAGGCTAGGAACAGGATTGCTCCATATTTCAAGACACGCATGCACCCCTTCTTGGTTGAGCAATGAAATGCAAGAAGGGATGGGGTACGAGTCCAGCACTTTCGCTCTGGTTGCTATGCGTGTTTTCCCATGACACAAAGAAAGGAGTCCATCTTCTGTATATTGCCACAGCTCTTTCAGACAACGGGAGGGGACAGGAGCAGGAGCAAAGGCAACATGAACAAAGAAAATTAGCCGAGGCAAAAAGAACAAGCGATGCGCGCTCTTTGCTGGGGAGGGGGAGGGCCATTAAAGGAAGGGGGCGGAGAGGAGCCTGTGAGAACTCGCGGCGGAGATCAAAGGAAGGGTGGGAGGGACATTGGCGAGTGAGCATATGGGGGTTGAGGGGGTGTGCATCCTGGTGAGCTGAATGCGTGTGGCAGCAGAGGCGGATCGCGGCGCACGCGCACGAAGTGGAAGTGTCTAGTGGCAAATGGGAGCTGTGCACATGCACCGTACCCGATCCGCACTTTGGGTGCACTTTTCAAAGCCCTTACTTTAATCTCGCCAAAGCAACCCTAATGGGATGGCTTCAGCGAGACCTAAAAAGGGCATAATGTGAATACTTTCAATTACGAAGAAAGTAAAAAAGACAAACGTATTTATAGCTCCACATCTTTGGATTTGTGAAATAATGATTATGAGGAAGATAAATGAGCACAAATGACTCCCCCAAATGTTTGAAAACTGGCCAATGGTATTTTGTTTAAGTGGATATTGTCTAAATATAGCACTGTATTTATGGATCACACAAGTTACCATATTGAGACATTGTACATAACGTGGAATTCTTTCATTGGCTTAGTACTGTACCAAAATGAAAGCATACAAGTGGAAATGATATGATGGGAGAAGCATCAACCAGAGCGTTTACCAAGAATTAGTGACACATGTATAAGCATGTGAAGATCACGTTGACACTGTAATAAGGTGAACAAAGAAGATGCATTGTTTGCACTCCGAACTTGTGTCTTCTCTCTTTCATGTGTGGTCCTATGAGAAAGAAGTGCTGATAACTACAACACAACTATTCTAAAACATGAAGGATACATACTTAGTCCCTTCTTCCTGGGAAAACATATCTCAAAAGAGTCATCCCCTCTAGATATCCGAGAAGGCAGGAGATCCTCGATTCCACAGAGAGAGAATGGTGATCCACTCTTATTCGTGACAGCATCTGCCTTGTCACCAATTACTGGCTTGCTTGATAATGCAGGATGTGCCCCAGCTGATTCCTAACCATTGATTACACACCTTAAGTGTTTAAGATGTATTCTGATGTTCTAAGAAATGGAATATAGGCAGATCTCAGCTGGTACTGTTCTTGCAAGAGTGCATGAGTCATTGTGTTCTTTCAAACAATGTTTCTGAGTAGTTTTACTCTGTAAATATGTGAATGAAACACCTATTTTTCTTTTAGTTTTGTTATGATGCAAAGGTTACATCTTTTGCATAACCAAGGTCTGCAGGTGGATCGGTAGGTGTCTCTCAAATAAAAGACCCTCATACACGTGTTTTTTTCAGAGTCGTGTAGCGGTATATGATTTGTCCCCGCTTCTTGTAACACGTGTCCGTGCGTAATCCTTGGGTCAGTTTTTGTTTGCACCCTCCGCCAGGAGGTTGTACCATTGGTTAAAACAGTAGTGATGGTGAATAGGTGAGATAGTGCTATAAAGGTGTTCTAAAATACCCGGACAGCCAGAGGTTCAACTTTAATATTTCTGGATTCGGGTAGAAGATTAAGGCGTGTCGCTATGGAATTATTTAGGAACTCTAGCGCACTTAACTTGTGAGGTTAAAAGTGGTCGACATGTTTCAGCCTTATCTGCCTGTTGGTCAGTCGGCTCTCCTCAGGACCATGAAGTGATTAAGTGAAAAAAAGAAAAGAAAAAGGTAAATTTGTAACCTGATTCGTTTTGTGGTAGTAGGTCACATTGTACCTGTAATAAGAGAAAAGGGAGATAGTGCAACCACAATTGTAGCGAATAAGTGGGAAAAGACACTTCAGCAATGTACAATGACATAGAGACACAGTTGTGAATTATAAAGCATATTATTAAAAAATAACATATAATTAAAAGCGAGTTGTGCAATACTAGGCTCAGAGTCACATTCATATTAAGCGTCAACTTACTCATTCTCAAAATTCTATGCGGAATATTGTGATGTATAAATCCCAAAGTCGTATTTAGGCGTCATGAAATCATTTCTTTATAGTGCCCTGATATTAAAAGCGCTATTTACTTTAGGGCGCAATTTCATTGTTACATTACCATGACGTCAAAGGCGCTAATCAATTTTACTGTGTCATCACGATTATCTTAGACATATGGTATAACGATGTAATACCTGTTCGAGTATAGACTCTTACTATTATTTCAAAGTACATGCATTCATTATTAGACGGTACCAAGCACTCGTTCTACATGTATTCTGAAAATCGAACATGTGCATACTGCCGCTATAGTATCTTTAAATGCGCACTCTGGAAAGCCTATTCAGAAAGAGATTCTATTCGAAAAGTAGGCACTTCTAACAAAAGTCTAAAACTAAGCAAAACTCAGTACAGAGCAGGGTCTTCAAATGCGCTTATGCGTGACTGGACCTTATGGAATGTACCTCTACATTATGTAAGACTTGTCTCCTCAGGAACCAAGGCAGTTAGGGGGAGGCTTCACTGTTGTGGAGTGAGGAAAAAAGGAGTTTAGTAAAGGGGTTTTAATACTTGCAGTTTACTCCATAACGAAAGGGCAATGCTCCTCAATACCTCTAGCCTTCAAACACCCGTCTAGCAGCTTGTGCTGTCTCTGCCCTTGGTGACCCGGAATCAATCGCCAGTGTGTAACCTGTCTTCTTTTATTGCATAGTGATGGAAACTGAAGAGTTACTCAAGTGTTTGTACTTATTAATTGTACTAAATTGTTATACCTAATTTTCAGATAAGAATTGTAATCATTTCTAGCTTAGAAATAGATGGCAAATGGAGTTTATGAAAATGTACTCTTTTGGCGCTCATTCTGAATTTTCTCATAGTTAAAGAACGTTAGAAAATTCGTAATTCAGACAAAATATCAATTATTTGTTAAGACATAACCACGGAACGGCATCATTCAGGCCCTCGCTGTCTGTCTTAAGTCTGTGCACCCAACGTTGCTCTTTTTCAAATAAAATTTTAGCTGCATTCCTGTCCACAGTTTCGAGGGTTTCCAGGATAACGCACTGTAGGTCATTCACAGAGTGCCCAGATTCTTTGTAGTGAGTAGACATTTTTGTGGTTGTTTTTTTACAGTTCACATTGCTGCGGTGTTCGCAAAGTCTTTGTTTTGCTTTACGACAGGTCATGCCAATATATCTCATTTGACACGGGCAAGTTATCATGTAAATGACATGGCTTGTGTTGCAGTTCGTATGTCTTTTTAATTTCCAATTGAAGTTGGGAAGCAGCTGTAATTCATTTGTGGGTTTTGTAGTGTTACAAACTGTGCAGTTTCCACATGGGTAATGGCCTGTTACTGAACTGTTATTCCACAGTCCAGGTGTGTCTTTCTTTTTCTTCGGTTTAGGCCAATTCAGATTGTGAGATGTTACTATTCTCCAGTTTCTGTTGATTATTTTCTTCACTTGGTTGGTGACTGGGCTATAAGTAGTTACGCATGTGATCCTATCTTCCTTCAATTTAGCACACGTCTCTAGGAGTGCTTCTCTTGGTTGGCTGCGGGCAGGTTTCTTGCATGTGTTGATCACCTTCTTTGGATATTGACGAACAAGTAGTTTGTCACATAAGTCATTCGCTTGAATTTTGTAGTCAGTAATGGAGCTGCAATTTCTCCTCAAGCGAAGGAATTGGCTGTACGGGAGATTTTCCCGTAAGGGTCTTGGATGAAAGCTTTGAAAAGATAGCAGGCTATTCTTGGCCGTCGGTTTAAAGAAAGTAGGGGTATGTCCCGACTCCAAGAACTGACATCTTCAAAACAAAATGCGAGCTCGCAGCATTTTGCCGTACCCTGAAACTGAAAGCCTTTTTTAAAGACAACCAACAATTGACACAAGAAGGAGATACAACACTGAGGAATAAATCGACATTCTGCCCCCTCAACTCACAAGTCCCAATTGAAATATGCACCTTTGAACAGGCAATTATGAAGGAAGTTGACCTATTGCATAATCAACCACAGAAACCTTTTCAAAATATCACCAAGGCGGAACAACTGGCTGTAACTGAACTCAAGAACGATAGAGAAATCGTAATCAAACCGGCGGACAAAGGGGGAGGAGTAGTCTTATTAACAACAGCTGGATATGACAAACAATGTATGGACCTCCTTGCAGATACAAAATTTTATGAGGTTCTAACAATAGACCCAACTGCCCGTCTACAAAGAACAATATCCATGATGGTGGAAGAAGCGGAAGCCAATAATTGGGTGTCCAAAAAGGAGGCAGAATATCTGGAAGTAAAAACACCAGTAACACCATACTTCTACTCCTTACCAAAAACGCATAAAGGCAAAATGCCACCACCAGGGAGACCAATTGTGTCCGGAATCAATTCAATTTTGGAACCACTGTCAGAATTTGCAGACCAATATTTTAGACCACTGGTCCAAAAGACACCCACCTATCTGAAGGACACAAGAGACCTCCTAAACATGTTACAAAACTTTGAGTACTCGGAAGGAACAATGCTCTTAGTGGGCTTAGATGTAGAGAGCCTCTACACTAGTCTGCCACAACAAAAAACACTAGACACTCTTGAAACAATTCTCTTTAACATTGACTGGCCAAACAAAACCCCCAGACATTTTGTTTTGGAGTGCTGTAGATTAGCTCTAATGAAAATGTCTTCAAGTACAAAGACACCCTCTTCCTTCAACGCCATGGAGTATCAATGGGCAGTACATTTGCCCCAAGTGTGGCGGGGTTGTACGTTAGCACCTTTGAACGCACCTTCGTTCAGAATGAGAACAATCCCTTTCTTCATCATATTCTCTTTTGGAAGAGATATATAGATGATATCTTTTTAATTTGGAAGGGTGATAAGGAAACCTTGACGGACTTTCATCGCTGGCTCAATACCCAAGATGAATGCTTGAAATTTACATACACTGCTAATGAAAGTACTTTAGATTTTTTAGACATTACCATCTTTTCTAAAGACAATACTTTGCACACCCGTACTTTCTTTAAACCGACGGCCAAGAAAAGCCTGCTATCTTTTCAAAGCTTTCATCCAAGACCCTTACGGGAAAATCTCCCATACAGCCAATTCCTTTGCTTGAGGAGAAATTGCAGCTCCATTACTGACTACAAAAATCAAGCGAATGACTTATGTGACAAACTACTTGTTCGTCAATATCCAAAGAAGGTGATCAACACATGCAAGAAACGTGCCCGCAACCAACCAAGAGAAGCACTCCTAGAGACGTGTGCTAAATTGAAGGAAGATAGGATCACATGCGTAACTACTTATAGCCCAGTCACCAACCAAGTGAAGAAAATAATCAACAAAAACTGGAGAATAGTAACATCTCACAATCTGAATTGGCCTAAACCGATGTTTGCCAACAAGAGAAGCCGCAACCTCAAGGACTTGCTGGTGCACACGAGACCCCCACCTAAGAAAAAGAAAGACACACCTGGACTGTGGAATAACAGTTCAGTAACAGGCCATTACCCATGTGGAAACTGCACAGTTTGTAACACTACAAAACCCACAAATGAATTACAGCTGCTTCCCAACTTCAATTGGAAATTAAAAAGACATACGAACTGCAACACAAGCCATGTCATTTACATGATAACTTGCTCGTGTCAAATGAGATATATTGGCATGACCTGTCGTAAAGCAAAACAAAGACTTTGCGAACACCGCAGCAATGTGAACTGTAAAAAAACAACCACAAAAATGTCTACTCACTACAAAGAATCTGGGCACTCTGTGAATGACCTACAGTGGGTTATCCTGGAAACCCTCGAAACTGTGGACAGGAATGCAGCTAAAATTTTATTTGAAAAAGAGCAACGTTGGGTTCACAGACTTAAGACAGACAGTGAGGGCCTGAATGATGCCGTTCCGTGGTTATGTCTTAACAAATAATTGATATTTTGTCTGAATTACGAATTTTCTAACGTTCTTTAACTATGAGAAAATTCAGAATGAGCGCCAAAAGAGTACATTTTCATAAACTCCATTTGCCATCTATTTCTAAGCTAGAAATGATTACAATTCTTATCTGAAAATTAGGTATAACAATTTAGTACAATTAATAAGTACAAACACTCGAGTAACTCTTCAGTTTCCATCACTATGCAATAAAAGAAGACAGGTTACACACTGGCGATTGATTCCGGGTCACCAAGGGCAGAGACAGCACAAGCTGCTAGACGGGTGTTTGAAGGCTAGAGGTATTGAGGAGCATTGCCCTTTCGTTATGGAGTAAACTGCAAGTATTAAAACCCCTTTACTAAACTCCTTTTTTCCTCACTCCACAACAGTGAAGCCTCCCCCTAACTGCCTTGGTTCCTGAGGAGACAAGTCTTACATAATGTAGAGGTACATTCCATAAGGTCCAGTCACGCATAAGCGCATGTGAAGACCCTGCTCTGTACTGAGTTTTGCTTAGTTTTAGACTTTTGTTAGAAGTGCCTACTTTTCGAATAGAATCTCTTTCTGAATAGGCTTTCCAGAGTGCGCATTTAAAGATACTATAGCGGCAGTATGCACATGTTCGATTTTCAGAATACATGTAGAACGAGTGCTTGGTACCGTCTAATAATGAATGCATGTACTTTGAAATAATAGTAAGAGTCTATACTCGAACAGGTATTACATCGTTATACCATATGTCTAAGATAATCGTGATGACACAGTAAAATTGATTAGCGCCTTTGACGTCATGGTAATGTAACAATGAAATTGCGCCCTAAAGTAAATAGCGCTTTTAATATCAGGGCACTATAAAGAAATGATTTCATGACGCCTAAATACGACTTTGGGATTTATACATCACAATATTCCGCATAGAATTTTGAGAATGAGTAAGTTGACGCTTAATATGAATGTGACTCTGAGCCTAGTATTGCACAACTCGCTTTTAAATATATGTTCTTTTTTAATAATATGCTTTATAATTCTCAACTGTGTCTCTATGTCATTGTACATTGCTGAAGTGTCTTTTCCCACTTATTCGCTACAAATGTGGTTGCACTATCTCCCTTTTCTCTTATTACAGGTACAATGTGACCTACTACCACAAAACGAATCAGGTTACAAATTTACCTTGTTCTTTTCTTTTTTTCACTTAATCACTTTATGGTCCTGAGGAAAGCCGACTGACCAACAGGCAGATATGGCTGAAACATGTCGACCACTTTTAACCTCACAAGTTAAGTGCGCTAGAATTCCTAAATAATTCCATAGCGACACGCCTTAATCTTCTACCCGAATCCAGAAATATTAAAGTTGAACCTCTGGCTGTCCGGGTATTTTAGAACACCTTTATAGCACTATCTCACCTATTCACCATCACTACTGTTTTAACCAATGGTACAACCTCCTGGCGGAGGGTGCAAACAAAAACTGACCCAAGGATTACGCACGGACACGTGTTACAAGAAGCGGGGACACATTATATACCGCTACACGACTCTGAAAAAAACACGTGTATGAGGGTCTTTTATTTGGGAGACACCTACCGATCCACCTGCAGACCTTGGTTATGCAGGACCAGTGATCCTTTCCACATTGATTTATAATTATTGAAAGGAGATTGAAAGGATCTCTACTCTCTCTCCCTCCACCAATTGATGATACGCAAAGGTTACATCACCAGATAAACTTGTTTTGATGATCTTAAATGTTGCAAGCATTAGCAGAGTTTTGTCATTGCACTCTGTTTAGAAAACAATGTACCTTTTTCTGTCACTTTCCATACATTTTCCTTTCTTCCCCTTCTCCATGTAAATGTGCTGGATTTGTAGAGCGCACGGCTGCCCGTGAGCGTCCCGGCGCTTGCTTAGGGAACCCGTCCTCGTATTCCCCTGTGAGAAACCCTGGCAGGGTGTCCACAAGGTGAAAGCCAGGCATCCCGCCGCGAGGGGCCGTAGTGGAGATTAAGCAAGCTATTGCCCAGAGTCGCAGAGTGTGACCCCGTGGGTTGAGTAGGCACCAGAGCGAGAATTGTCGAGTCCGTGGAATTCTTGAGCCCGAGAACCGCCGAGGCGGGGAATCGAACCCTGGTCCACGGTCGATCTCAGCTTCCGGGTCTGCCGCCTCTAACCACTGAGCCACGCTTCTCCAATGGTCTCCTTTCGGTAACACGACTAAAAACACTGGGCCCTTTTCATAAAGGTAAGTTTGCATTTGTAGATCTACATGTGTGGATTTTCTCCTACACCTAAGTGTGAATATCCACTTGTATGCTATTCGCCATTTCCAAGAGGAGATTTAAACCTAGATATACACAACGTTAAAGAAATCCCTCAAACGTTTGATAGGCAGACTTGTCCCTGGGAAAATAGTGAGAAATATTGAATTGTTACCAAGACGTGGCAATGTTCCACTGTGAACATCATCTGTGTTTGAAGGAAGAGAGTGACAGCAATACGCTTTGCCCATGAAGATGGTAAATGTAATACTATCAAAGAAGTGCCTGTTTCAATCTGGAGCGACAACCCATACACAGGACTCAACTGAGGAACAACTGCAGTTTGTCAGGCCCACACCACACACGATCCCTGATGTTAATCCACCTGCACCACACACAAATCCTCATCCTACACCCACCTCTCAAACTCAACAACCACAACATTCAATGAAAGCAGTTTTGCGTAGCCAGAGACGTGGATGATCTCCCAATAACCCAGTACCACCACCGAGGAGGCTCAAACCCTGTCCCAAATTGCACCACTTCTCCCTCTACACCTAACTCACTGAAACATAAGTTTTATTTAAACTTTGCAAGCACCATTCATACATTTTTCATTGAGAATCCAATTACCTGTGAGTATGTCAGGAAATAAATGTTCATAGCACCTAACTTCCACTTGTGTGTGTATTTAGTTTATCCTTGGATCTTACACAGTGGGGGTAGAGAGGAGGCCGTAATGGGCGGGGGTTCGGGACGCACCGTTCAGAAAACTAAAGCTTTTTAGTATGCCCATTGTTTTAAATGACTGAAGGTTTTCATCCATCAGTAATTTCAATTAAACGTACTTACTTGAAAGTATAAGCAAATGTCATGATTCAACTCAATGAAAAAAGATATAAAAGTTGTAGAGTGGTTTTGTGCCTTTAAAACCCACAACCTCTTCTTTCACATAGAAAACCATAAAATAAACAAATGTGATAGGAGGCTCCATGGAATATGTGACACTTTCAGACGAGTCTGGATTTTAGCTGCAATGCGTTTGCAGTCTATAACTTGTAGTTTCCTTTTCTCATTATAAGTTAGAGATTTGAAAAACTCCAGTATGCAAAGCGGTAATGGCAAACATCAGTGACTGGTTGAACATGTCATATAAAATGGAGCATCTTGGAAGCTAGCAAGACTATGTACATACATTCTGCAGGAGTCCACACACATCATGCATGCAAACAAATACCATAGTGTTGGCTTTTTTATAGTGGATAAGGAATTCTTTCAAAGCACTTTTTCTGGAGTAGGCTCTATCCATTTGTCTAGGCTGTGAGAAACTCATCTATTTCCTGGCTTTCAGTCACAGTATGCATCCTTCACACTCATGGCCCTGTCGATGTCAGAGGTAGAAATAATAGGCAGGACTCTAGACTTGAATCAATGCATTAATGATTTGAAATATATGTCATTGATTCTTTAGTGTGCCATTAATACATCTTCTGATCTATAAAACTGTAAACAAAATACCATCATGTGTCACATGGCAACATTTACAAGAAATCACACATTGAGTTCTCATTTAAATCATACCCAAGCCTCAATTATACAATCAATTGGATACTTTTATTTCCTGTAATTCAAATCAAATATTATCACTGGCACAGGATGTGTGAGTGAACATACCAAACGAGGAAGTAAATTTAAAGCGAGCAAGAGTAAATTGCTTTTGGCAGAGGAGGCGTGCAGGTGATTATGCATAGGGTTAGCTGGATATGTGTGTATGTGTGAGACTCAAGGCCACTTCCAAATAGCCTGCTATTTTGTAATATTGAACCCCATAAATGCCATTACCGCATGGGGGCGGTATTTACCAGGGGTTGCATAATCTCCAATTTATGAATTCTGTAGGAATGGGGCATAATGCGTTTCCCGCTGTTCTTTGTTCCTTTTTCCCCTGTAAAACTTTGCCAGGCACTACCTGGTTAAATTTGTTCTGGAAAAACCGCAGGGGTGCAAAATTTGCAGACATCAGGTAATCTTATTTGTTCCAAAACAGGGATTATTATTTCAACACTTGGAATGAGGCTCATAAATGTCTATCATTTACAACACGTGTCACTGTAAACAAACCTAATTGGTGAAACAAGTCAGTTTACACACTCCAAAGCCAGATGTGTGGAGTGCTTGGTCTGATGGCCTACGTTTTCCCTTGGACACTGAAAGCACTACTCTCACCTCTTTCTTATCTCTTGAGAACATTGTCTATTTGTTGATGCAACCGGTTCCTTTACTGTAGTCATTGATTACTTTAAAAAGTAGCATACAGAATGTATTTATTTACGTCAGAAACACAGTCAGTGCCAAACGAGTCCTTTCCAGTGTAACAATGGATATTGTAATTTTTTTGGTCTCGGCTACAGATAGCTATAGCTGACCAAAGGCAGAGCTATTGTTTCCTATACAGGACATATATTTAGAGTGACCTTAGGACAGCCCCTTGTTCATGAAAAATGGTTTTGTATATCTCTTTATTTGATGAATTGTCTTCCTATTCTTGTGTTTGTCCCCTCAGGAGCATTTCGGTCTCACAGTCTCTGGCCTGAGTCCAGGAGTGTAACACAGGCCCCAGCAGCCCCCATGCTGCGGGGCAGGCCCCAAGCTCCAGGGGGCCCCCTTAACTCAGCACTCTGGCCCGAGGGCTCCTGATTGAGCCCAGAGGGTCCCCTACACATACCCTGCAGGGAGGCCCCCCTCAAGTTTCGCTACACTACTGCCTGAGTCAGCTGTATTCTTCCACTGCTGAGTTAAGATGATTCCTTTTTCTTTTGTATTTAGCTGTCCATGAGAGTGCATATGTTTCCTTGCTCTCTCCAGTGTTTTGCTACCGGCCTCATTTGTTTTGTGCTGTCAGGTACTTTCTTTTTCAGCTTTGATTACTTTTATTTTTCCATTATAAAATAGATGTCCATGTTATTTGAATGGTAAATTAAAAATTACAACCGTATGTCTGGGCTCATTATCAATCAATCAATCAATCATAGCATTTATAAAGCGCAATACTCACCTGTGAGGATCTCGAGGTGCTTGGAGGAGGGGAATGCTGCTACTGCTCGAAGAGCCAGGTTTTGAGGAGTCTTCTGAAGTTTAGCAGGTCTTGGGTCTGCCATAGGTGGGTGGGGAGGGTATTCAAGGTCTTGCCGGCGAGGTGGGAGAACGATCTTCTGCCAGAGGTCGTTCTTCAGATGCGGGGGACTGTGGCAAGGGCGAGGTCGGAGGAGCAGAGCTGGTGGGTGGGGGTGTAGAAGCTGAGTCGTCTGTTGAGGTACGCTGGTCCGGTGTTGTGTAGTGCCTTGTGTGTGTGGGTGAGGAGCTTGAAGGTTATCCTCTTGTTGATGGGGAGCCAGTGCAGGTCTCTCCGTTGGGGTGTGATATGCTTTGGAGAGGGATGTTGAGGATCAGACGTGCAGAGGCGTTCTGGATGCGTTGGAGCCGTTTCAGGAGTTTGGCCGAGGCTCCTGCGAGGGCGTTTCTGTAGTCCATCCTACAGCTGACGAGGGCCTGGGTGACTGTTCTTCTGATCTCGGTGGGGATCCACTTGTAGATCCTGTGGAGCATGCGGAGGATGTTGAAGCAGGAGGAAGAGACCTGTTTAGTCATGGAAAGGGTGGAGTCGAGGATGACCCCTAGGTTGCGTGCGTGGTCGGTGGGCGTTGGAGCTGTTGCCATTGCGGTCGGCCACCAGGAGTTGTTCCAGGCTGTGGGGGTGGAATCGAGGATGAGGACCTCCGTCTTGTCTGAGTTCAGCTTCAGCCGGCTGCTCCTCATCCATTCGGCGGCGGCCTTCATTCCTTCGTGGAGGTAGGTTTTGGCGGTGTGGGGGTCCTTGGTGAGGGGGAGGATCAGCTGGGTGTTGTTGGCGTAAGAGATTATGTTGAGGTCGTGCAGTCGGGCGACGTGGGCGAGCGGTGCCATGTAGATGTTGAACAGCGTTGGGCTGAGGGATGAGCCCTGGGGATGCCGCAGATGATCTTGGTGGCCTCTGAGCAGAAGGGGGGAGGCGGACGCTCTGTGTTCTGTCGAAGAGAGAGGAGGTGGTCCAGTCCTGGGCCTTCTCTTGGATCCCTGCATCATGGAGGCGAGTGCATAGTGTGTGGTGGCAGACTGTGTCAAAGGCAGCAGACAGGTCCAGGAGGATGAGGGCAGCGGTTTCTCCGTGGTCTAGCAGGATCCTGATGTCATCGGTGGCGGCGATGAGGGCGGTTTCTGTGCTGTGGTTGCTGCGGATCCCGGACTGGGACGGGTCTAGGATGCTGTTTTCCTCGAGGTAGTGGGTCAGCTGTCTGTTGACGGTCTTCTTGATGACCTTCGCAGGGAACGGGAGTAGGGAGATGGGCCGGAAATTATTGAGATCTTTGGGGTTGATGCATGCAAGCATCGACACACATGTGTCACGACACATGTGTATATGGTTCACAATAGGCTTTTAGGAATGGGCTTTCATTAATAAAAGGATTATAGCAAAGTTGCTGGCCATGCATGCACGTGTATTAGGATGCATGTGTTCGCAAAGGAGTGAATGCCAATCAAAAACCATAGCAAAAGCCAAATAGCTTGGCCTTTTGGAGCTGAGACTTATTGGTGTGGCCAGTGCTTGTTTTCCCTTGCCTACCCCTTTACTATTTATAAGGAACACTGGTTAATACATTGTTAAATTAATGCAGCACACATGTAACCATTCAAGTCATTTTACTATGTTGCTGAAAAAATGCAATACATAACACACATCTATGCACTGAACTCAGCTATAGTGCAAGCACAGCTAAAGGTGGTCCAATTTATTCCCTGAAAATTTGAGTAAATAATTTGAATTATTTGTGACAATAAAGTCTCAGGCATAGTAAGCTATGCTAAAGCATCTTCCAAATAAGCCTTATACAAACATACAAAAAGTCTGAATGCAAGCCTGACGGTAACAAAATGCAAGCATACAACTAAAAAACAAACAGACAGATAGCACTTTGCTAATCCTATGCTTAAGGATTTTGCTGTATAAATGGCAAACGACTTTGTCCCTTTCTATCTCGTGTGGATGGCAGGCACTGTGATTATCCTATGCTTAAAAACTTTGCTAGAAAAACAGACATTTGAGGTGAACACATTCAGAGTGTTGCTGGTGTTGCGGAATGCTCTATATAGGAGCTGCTCCCCACCAATTTTGTGTGTGGGTGTGTCTATATATGTACTTATTGTTAGGTCAGCTGTTCCATAGGAAAAGCGTTTTTTGTGTTACTAATAACCTTGGCACCGTTTAATGAATCTCCTCGAAACTTTCCAAAAAGGTGCTACTTTTTGGCTACTGACTACTTTGTGCATGGAAAGTTTCTGGGTGGTCCGGCAAGCGGGGGCAAGAAAAACTGGGGTCTCAAAATGCAAAATCCCCATGAATTTTCTATGGACTTCTTTAGACAGAGCTACAGCAATAAAGAATGTACTTTTTGAGAAATGATGGTTAAAAAATAATTATATAGCTGGACGGTTGGGTGCACAAGAGACTCTCACAGGAGCGCTAGTTTAAAAATAGAGCATTCTGATCAGCCCATGGAGCTTTCCTTTGGGCCACCTCGCAGCTCAAATGCAGAAGAACATGAGAACATTTTTCCTGGCAGCCATTACTAGACTCAGGGACTTATGTCCCCTATCCTAAAGTAAAAACATATATATAATATAAGGAGGCAGGGTAGGGATACTCTGACCCCCTAGGCGTCATGGAGGAACCCTGAGGAACCTTCCTCTGGGGCCAAAAAGAAAAGAAAATTGGCAAACTAGGCCCCTATCCTGCAGGACTCCCGTGGGTTTGAAGAAAAAATCAAAGGGGCAAGACACATTCATTAGTTATAGGCCTTGGGAAGTCTACCCCAGGGGCTGAAATAATAAAAATCATTTAAAAAAGGGCAGGAGGGCCATGTGGTGCACCTCCCCGAGCCACAAGAGGCTCCAATGGACCCCATCCCCTAGGGCCGATTTCTTTAATAAAGGGCAGGGGGCCGTGAGACCCCCCTCCCAGACCCTTTAAAGGCCCAGGAGCATACTCCCAAACCAATATTACTGAAAACGGGGAGGAGGCGCGCAGCCCCCCTCACTGAGCCTCTAAAGGCCCTGGGGCCAAAATGGCAGTAAATAAGGATGCGGGCTGCATGGCCCTCTTCCATGAGCCCGGGAACCCCTTCCCCTGGGGCTCTGTAGCTATGACCCGGGAGCCCGCCCCAGGGACACAACGATTTCCCTGGCCACACCAGCAGGGAAACCTGTGTTTGCTCTTGCATGGTGGGTGCATTTTTGAATTTCCCACCAAGTGGGAGCAAACACTAAGGGGCCTATTCCGATGTCGGACGGACCTAAGTCCGTCCGACATCGGGCAGGAGCTGTAACCGACCGACCTGCTGTCGTCGGTTACAGCCCTGGTAGTACGATACAACAGGGTTCGGTCGCATTCGTATACCTTACAATGCAAGCATGCTTTGCGACCAGAAAGCATGCTTGCATTGCTGAAAGCAGGGGTGCAGTTCATCCCTGCACCCTGTGGCCGGCACCCCAAGGTGCCTGCCACCGGGTGCAGGGTTCAACGGAGGGGCACCGTAGGTGCCCCCAGGCTGCCATACGGCGGCCTCACACCCATGGGGGCCCTGCTGGGGGCCCTCAGAGACAGCTTCCGACTGCCTTTTCATGCCGGACAGACCGGCACGAAAAGGCAGTGAAAAGCTGCCATTGTACTCCCTCGGTCGCACAGAGGCGACCAGGAGGATTTCCAGACTGCGGACAGGCTCTCCGAGCCTGTCATCCGTAATCCGGAAATCCGAGTCGGATTCCTTCCCAACCGTGCCCATCGGAATGGCTCGGTCGGGTAGGAATCCAGCCGGGACTGACCGATTCGGTCGGAATCAGAATCGGCCCCTAGGTCCACTCCCATCGGGCAGGAGCTTTAAAATGCTCCCGCCCGCTGGGAGCGACTTTGATCCTCCTTTGAATTTTTATGTACCACCCTGGGGATAGGGTCCCCAACGCCTAAATTGATTCAGGACCGATAGGCATGCTTTAAGTATGGTAATAAAATATTACTTTATATTTAAAAAACAAAAAATTCGCTGAAAAAAACAACAGTTAAAGTAACGTTATAGTTAGGTGCAATAAGATCTTTTTTTGTTTTAAATCCTTAGAAATTCAATGAAATGTTGAGATGTCATGAGTGATTTCATAAATTATATGTCATAGAACATGTCATGAATGATGTAATATGTGACGTCATAAGCAGTACATGGAGTGGGCACAAGTTAAATATGTAATACGTATTTATTGAGCGCAGCTGTCACCCAAAAGGGTATCCTGGGGCTCTACCTACTATAACTAGAACATTTCAGTGTTTTTTTTAGTTCAAAATGTTAACTGACAAATTCATCTAACTATACTGTTACTTTAACCTTTGATTTTTTTCAGTGAATAGATGGATGGATGGATGGATGGATAGATAGATAGATAGATAGATAGATAGATAGATAGATAGATAGATAGATAGATAGATAGATAGATAGATAGATAGATAGATAGATAGATAGATAGATAGATAGATAGATAGATAGATGGATGGATAGATAGATAGATATGTTTCTCTCAATACAAATCCATGGAACCTAATCATGTGACAGACACATGATCGTTCAGCAAAAGCAGCTATATAGAAAGTGGCAGGTCCTTCTCCTGGAGGAAGCGCTGGACATCCTTAAGGAAAGGCTATCATTCTAGAATATAATATGGAGTACAGTATTCTCCTAAAATCCAGCTTCCAAATGCCAACTCTGAAAGCGAGGTTACACGCTGCAGACGTGTGTAAATGTGCTACTCTGGATAAAGTTGCATCTGGTCTTACTAGAATCATGAAACTTAGCCAGAATAATTGACGCTTAAAGGCACTTCCAACCAATAAGAAACATACCTTTTTGATTATGAAATATGTTGGTAGACACAGTGATATACGAAAAAAACGATAAAGAGTAAATACATAATATATGATTATGGTTTCACAACCTGTAGAGCAGAACCGTGGCAATACCAACTACTACTGGACACAGAAAACTTGCAGTTAGACCTCCAAAAATGCAGCAGCATTCTTCCCAGTTCAAACACCTATCAACTCAACAAAGAGGGACAAATAAACATCTGATATAAATCTGACATAAATGTTCCTTAAAACAGGACAAAACTAGAATCATACTACCATAAAATTCTGGCAAAGCTGATCAATGACATTACACTCACAGGTAAACACAGACACAACGTAACATGCAATACCGTAGCATTATAAATAGTAACTAGGACATTAAAACAATAATAAATAAATATTCCTTATTTACTTATTAAAATATAAAAATATTTCCAGCAGAATATCTAACCACGGCGAAGCAATCTAGACAGGGCAGATGAGGACCAGCTGAAAACAGATGCTTATGGAAAGGAAATGGAATCGCTGGGTGAATCCGTTTTATCCAGGATTTGTTTCCAAATCTGCAGAGAGAAAAAAAAATCATAGCAGCATTGCAGCAAATGCGCAACCAGAATGAGGCTTCCAATATGCCCGACCTATATACTGTGGGGTTCTTTCTTGTTGTTGATCGGGCTTCGATTCGGCTCTGTCTACTTTCTAGCAAAAAATCTTCCTCCCTCCTTTCTGTTAGCCACTGTGAGTCCAGACAGACTAGAGATTAAAAGAAGGTTGAAGACAGACGGACACGGAAAGGGACCGCCTAGCTAACTGTGCAAAGCCCAACACTTCTTCATACACTCCACCCACCACACACGAGGAAACATCAAACCTCTGCTGTGAAAAAGTCACTCGGATTTAGGGAGGCCTGAAAATGACTACACGATACACCTTCTCCTTTGGGAAAACGTAGAGCTGGCACGAAAAGCAACAGAATACTGGCCACTTTGCGAGCCGGAGGTACAAAAATAAACACTTCTACTACACCTATAAATCTGTAAAGCCTTTGCACCATTTCTAAACCCAGCGGCATCGGGACTAACATATAACTATATCGGATTGTATTGTAACTGCACAGAAAACGAATCTGCAGAGGGTATGAAAGAGCACATTCTGTGCAGGAAGGATGAGGTTATTTTTGGATCTCAAAGTTAGGATAAGGACAGCACACGAGCAGAGACCAAAGTCTGTTCAGGTCTCCTCCTCCTATATCATAAAGTAGGAAAACACATGTCACAACTTTCGGCACATCTTTCAGCCGGGCCTAACGAGTGGATTGATTACAGTGTGCGGTGCAAGGCGCGCGCTGCTATTTATAGCGAAGGGACGCTGTAGAAAATGGAGTGCATATGGGGCACTATTCCAGCCACTAGTCAGCACAAACACACCACAACCCTTTCAAACCTACTCTGGCCGCAGACAAGCCCGTTCAGAGCCTGAGCTATATTTATGTGCTCTGTTTATTTAGCATGGAGATGTGTACTTTCAGGAACGTTATGCGTCTCATCTGTAATTTAAGGTAGATATAAGAGCACAAGGCCAGTCAACACTGTGAGTCTTCGATGCACGTGCTTAAGGTAGATATAAGAGCACAACGCCAGTCAACACTGTGAGTCTTCGATGCACGTGCTTTAACAAAATAATATTACTAAAGGGGCGTGTTTATGCTGCAACATATATATTATCACAGAAGCTAAAGTTAAAAAGAGTAGAAAGAAGGTGCATTGGTTGAAATTAATTTTCCCGGAATTTAGGCATATTTCCTTAAGCCAAATTAATATTGTGAAAATGGGAAAGACGCAGATCAGCTTCTACTTTTGCCTCTCTCTCTCTTTAGGTTATTCTTCTATTATGAAGCATAAATAGTAGCGTATTTTAATTTGATGAGAGACTTGAGATTGCTACTCGGACAGGTATTACTGGGCTGAAAACGGTTAATGTAGGCAATGGTACATACCTAGTAACTATATGGTCATTTCTGTACGTTTCAATAATACCTCCCTAAATTGACCCATTATTAGAATATCGTTCAGATAAATGATTAGCCGCACTCCCCTTGCCCGGAGACAAGCTGCTACAGGGCGAAAGACTCTGGTAAAGCACCAGGGTGCTGAGGACAGGCCGAATGGGAGACTGCCAGAATTCCCAAAGCTTGCCCGTCCCGGTCAACTGAAGCTACTTGTAATAACGAGGCCAAATCACAATAGTCAAATATATATCTTTGTGATCCAGCCTTGTTAGCCAGTTTCCCTTTCTCAGGACGTCCCTTAGCGGGTAAATCCCCTCCATTTTGAAGTGGTGTTAAACCACCAATTCGTTAAGCTTCTTCAAGTTTATTACTGGGCTCATACATATGTCTTTCTTTTTGACCAGGAAAATATTGCTGACAAAAACCTATCCCAGAGGCCAAGGCATCTTGGATAGCCCCTTTTACCAGCAGGTCCTCTACTTCTTGTGTCGCTAATCTTGAATCTTCAGGTGAGAATTGTATTTCCCGAATTGTCTTTACTTGAACTAGAGAGTCTAGAAACTGAAGTAAGTAACCCCTGTCAGCATCCTGGACCCAGGGGTCCTGCATCACCAGCCTCCAATTCCCACAAAATCAGGCAAACCTGCCTCCCCCCGTTATAGAGGTATTTGATGGGTCTTTAAAAACTCTTACCTGTGGAAAATCCTCTTACCTCGATCTCCTCTGGAAGAACTGCCATGGAACCTTTGTCTTTGGGGATGGAAGCCCTGGTGGGATTTAAAGCTCATTTGGGTGAGCCTTTTTCCACGCCCCATGAAGGGTATGGATGAAGCCTGACATCGGCAGAAGAACCGACCCCTCATTCTACCGGCCCTATCAAAAAACTTGTCCTGGAATACCCTCGTAATGTCTTTCTGTGATTTCTGTATGGTGTAAAAATTCCTACATACTTCGCCATGCCCTTAAGAAAGTCATCTCCAAAGAGATGCCCCAGGAAGGAGGTGCCCCCTTCCATTCTCCTCTCATTAGAGAGAGCTGTGTTAGCATTCCGCAAGAGACAGAAAGCCCTTTGGGTCCACTGGTTCAACTTTTTGCGTTGAGTAGTGTCTCACTGAGATAGGCAATCTCGGCCATTTAGAACACCTTGGTCCAGCAGACGATCCTGGCAGTACTTCAAGTCCTTGTCAAGCCCCTTCTTTGTGTCTTTGCCATGTTTGTTAATAAATGCTACAACATTGGAGTCCAATTCGTGGGTCACAGTGACCTTATCAGGAAGGGAAGGGCGAGTGGCACTCGAATCTCAGTCGAGATCTTACTTCCTTGGGAATTTCCCTTCTGAGCAAGGATGTGATATATTCAGCAACATGCTGAGACAGTGCCAATTCAAGGGTTAAGGAGTGCTTAATTAGAAGGGAGTCGAACATATTCTCTCTCAAGGAATCAACAATACCAATCTTGGATCCTGAGGCCTTGGATGTCTTTTCTGATGTTCCCTTCCTCTTGACCTCAATGTCCTCGTGGTCGGAGTCAAAATCAGTGGAGTGTGAGAGATCGATCTAACACTGTCAATGCAAATAGGAACATCCGTACCTTTTTCCTGCCCATTAATAGGGACAAACACACTGATCCTGTCACCGACATTCTCACATGTCAAATCCTCCCAGGTCACTTTTGATTTCTTAACTTTCTTAGCCAAGCTGTCAACCAAAGCTCTTTTTGTTTGTATCTTACCTACCCTTCCAGAGCCTTCAGTTTGCTCAGTGCCCTTTAAAACCTTGGCCATTTTTAGAGAACCCCTCCAACTTCCTATTGATTGTGTCATCTAAAGACCCCATCAATGTCTCAAGAGCCCTATTGACCATATCCTCTATCCTTCCCACATTTCTGTCATTCAGTTGTTGCTCTGACATGTTGCTATAGCAAAATATCCATGGAAACAGAAATATTAGGTCAAAATAGCTAATGCGGTAAAACAAGGTTAAATCAAACTATTCCAGATAATACTGTGGGAAGAGATGAGTGAGGAGGCAGCTGTGAAGAGAAGTAGCTGGGGTTAATAAAAGAACTACAACTGTCACAAATCTCATGGACTGTTACTGCATTATTGCCAACTGATTAAAATGGCCGTCTCTCTTAATACGAGTAATTTCATCCCGTGTTAAAATTGCGTCCAACCGCCAAGTCCTGTGCGTCGTCGGCCGCTAGTGTACTTTCCTCTAATAGCCTGAATACTTGGTACTGACGCCTTAGGAGAACGCTGCACTGAGGGGAAGACCAAAGGACCAGTGCGGCCACTATGAACACCTGCTGCAACGAGGATATCAGGAAAAAATGTGGATTGCTGGAGCGAGTGCTTACTGCAGGGCACGCTGCTCCAGGCCCCGAGAAGTAGGGAAACACCTGAAGACCAAGGATCAGTACGGCTGCTATGAACGCGTGCTGCACCGAGGATGCCAGGAAAGACAGGGGTTGCTAGAGCGAGAGCGTGCTGAAGGGCGGATCTCTCCGAGCCCTGAGAAGCACGCAACACTTGCAGAAGCCAGAGGGGGACGCGCAGCAGCCCCCTAGGGGCCGGCATGTACCCTTTGGATTATTTGAAGTACGGCATGAATGCCATCAGTCTCGGTGCGATTTTTAAAGCCAGTTGTCAACTGCCGAATGTGGGGCTATTTAACATCAAACCAGGCCACGGTGGCAGCCTGCGAAGATAGGAGCGCTGGCCTGCTTTCGCAAGCGCATAACGACATATTTGAAAAGGGGTAAAATTAGCATAAACATGCAGTAAGCATACTTGTGCAAGTTACACAGGATAAAATAAACCAACAAGCAACGAAGAATATATGAATGTCCCTCTCGTGGGGGGGAAGGTTGCTAATAAACCACACACTTACACAGTAAAAGCTTTAAACATTGAGAGTAAAACAAAGAGTACTTATCTTGTGAGTAGCAGCAACTAAGAAGGGAGATGGCTTTGCATTGCTGGACGTTATACCTTATTAGAATGTTTTAAAGTTCTGAATTCTTTCAATTGTTTCTGCTGTAAGCAAGCAATAACGGAGAGTTGCATAATTTTAGCCTCCGTGCCCTGACATAACAATCAGGTGAAACTGGTCAGCTGGAGTTGTCCTTTTGGCGGATGGTGCAGGTGGTCTCTTCCAGCACTTTTCTACCTGTTGCTGCTCAGTGAGTCCACTCCTTAGCCTTGAAGACAGGCAAAGTGCTTCTTGTGTGGAAGCTTTAGATGCAGAGGTGCAGTCATTCTGAGTGCAGTCCTCTGTTGTGCATTCCAAGGGTCTTCTTCTCCAGATGTTTCAGGCAAGGATCTGAAGGGCTCGTGCAGGGATCCCATATTTTTCCCCATTCTGAGCTGACAAGAGACGTGTGGCATATTTTTGTTGCAGAATGCACATTTCTCCAAAAATCAAAATGGAGAAA
Source organism: Lissotriton helveticus (assembly GCF_964261635.1). NCBI lineage: Eukaryota > Metazoa > Chordata > Amphibia > Caudata > Salamandridae > Lissotriton > Lissotriton helveticus. Next base: position 432,987,968 of record NC_136063.1, read on the forward strand.
TTCTCTCCTTGGAGTGCAGATCTGGCTAACCTAACCCAAAGGTGTGGCTAACTTTTCCCTACATTCCCCTTCCAGCCCCCTCCTAATCTAATTAGAGGGGCTCTCATCTAGCTGGGGATCAAGGTAGTGGGGGATGGACTGGCTGCTTTTAGCTTTGAAGTTCAGTTTATCCCCCCAGCCCCCTTCCTGTCCCTGGCTTCTACAGGAAGCAAATCTCTTCCCACCAAATTGATGTATTGTTTCCTCCCCATGCCGCTTCATGCCTACCCAGAGAGCAGCTTGGCTCAGGCTGTCAGAGACTAACCAATCAGAAGAAGCTGTAGTTTAGGTAACTTCAGGGTAGTTAGTTCTACAATTACTTTCCTGCAATAGTTATAATAAACCCGACCATAGGAAATTTTTGGATTTATTGTAATTATTATTTTGATACTTTGAACTATGGTGCCGGCTACTTACAATCAAAAGTTAGACCTTATTAAACTTTGATAAAACCTTTCATGTTAGCCCATGGAGCAAGATGCACTACAATGGGAAAAACCGACATTGGCTGTTTTTCCCTCATGAGGGTATAAACAACATATTTTGTAATGTCCCTGCTTTTATAACAAGGCATGTTCCCTTTGGGGTACCTAGGGCAGACCTTGGGGGTGACTTATATTTTAATATAAAGGTAGTTTTGGACTTTGTAAGTACCTTCAAGAAAGGGCGGGCTTTAAAATGACACCAGGCACTACAGCAGTGTACACTTAAATGCATTACGTCTACTGGGGTCTCTAAACCTACATACCCTGCCATATACTAGGAACTTACAGGTAAGTTATTTTACCCAATTGTAATTACACCAATTACCATGTACCTTTTAAAGCTAGAGCCATGGCCCTGGGAATGGTTAGCAGAGCCCTGGGCACTTTCAGAGACAGCATCCACCAATAAACATGGTGGTGATCAGGGCAAAAAAGATGACTTTCCTACAGTTGTTTTATAGCATATAGAATCAAGATCCAAAATCACGCTGGGGACAAAAATCACAGTTGTGCAGTGTCAACAGGAGAATAGAAACACTTTAGGAGCTCAGGATACACTTCAAATGCAGAGTTTGACACTTGAATTCACTGTCCCTGCACTCCAACAGAAAGTGCGCTTAGGGCATGCCAACTAACACAAGTAACATGTATAAGTTAACAATGAGACTGAAATGCTCCTGATACAACCTGTTAATGATGCTTTTCTCAAGCAATCACTGAAGTGGGCTGACCAAAAGCCCCTCTCGGTATGTTAATGATTTGACCTCTGGCAAAAACTAAACCTATTTACTGTTAGATTTAAAATAAAAGGGAAAGAGGAAAATGAGCAATAAGGGTTCATCATTTGCAAAAATGTAGATGTGTAGGGCAAGTATTATTGTCATCTCGAGTACTTAGAAGTAGTGTGAGAGCTATGCTTGTGACAGATGGTCACAGAAATGTGCATATAATTCCCTGGTAGAGGTCAATGGTAGATGGCAATCATAAAATGTAAAAGGCAAAGCAAAATAACTTTACATGTATTTGGTTTGTCAAACCCATCAATGTTATCAAGCCTAAAATATCCATAAGATTTGTCAGACTAAAATATTGCTTAATTAGGACAGTTTGTATAAAACGACTGTGAAGCACAAGTTACTACTTGTGTAACGATATATCTGTAAGAGACATTAGTTAGTGATAGATTCCTTACCTTAGAATATCCCCAGGCGTCAGACTGGATCCGGAAAATGTTGCGTAGCAATACCCCTGCGTGCCGGCAGGCGTCGTCCGCGGCTTTGCGTCCGTCGTCGGCGTTGTTAGCGCCGGAATGACGTTGTCGGAGTACTTAGACGTCGCCCTCGCGCGCTGACGTCAGTTCTGATACACAGCTTTTCCGCACCAGATACGCAGAGCCATGATAGAACCAACACTGGTGCCATGAAACTAGGGCCCTGAAAGGGGATGACCTTAACCCTAGATATCGGTTTGCAGAACGGGGAGGATGGGTGAGTCGGTAAGGAATCTATCACTAACTAATGTCTCTTACAGATATATCGTTACACAAGTAGTAACTTGTGCATCTGAAAGAGACACGTTAGTGATAGATTCCTTACCTTAGAATAGATACCCCAGCAATACCATCCCCGGTGGTGGGTCTGCGAACCAATAATCACACCAGAAAGTCCTGGAGGACGGAACGGCCAAAGAAGCCATCCCTCCGGACTTGGCTGTCCAGGCAGTAGTGTCTCGCAAACGTGTGCAGCGAGGCCCACGTAGCTGCCTGACAAATGTTCTGCAAGGGCACTCCTCGGCCCAGGGCAGTGGTAGTCGTCGTGGCCCGAGTGGAATGAGCCCTCAGTCCAACAGGGGGCTCCTTCTTAGCCAAGGAGTAACATGCCTGGATACACAAGATAATCCACCGAGAGATGGTCGGCTTGTGCACCGCCTTTCCCTTCTTAGCGCCCACGTAACCAACAAAGAGTTGGTTACCACCCGAAACTGACGCGTGCGATCCAGATAGTAAGAGAGCGCACGTTTTGGGTCCAGACGGTGGAGCCTCTCTTCCTCTTTCGAGGGATGCGGAGGCGGAAAGAAGGTGGGCAAGGTAATGGACTGCCCGATGTGGAAGGCCGTGACAACCTTGGGCAGGAAAGAGGGTCTCGTCCGCAACACAACCTTGTCCGGATGGACAGAGAGGAAAGGAGGTGTGGAAGAAAGAGCCTGGAGCTCACTCACTCTCCTGGCAGAGGTGATGGCAACCAGGAAAGCAGTCTTCAAAGTAAGTAAACGGAGAGGACAGTTATGGAGCGGCTCAAAGGGAGCACACATTAGGTAAGTAAGTACAAGGTTCAAGTCCCACTGGGGCATCACGAAAGGAACAGGAGGAAACATGTGTGTGATGCCCTTCAAAAACCTATTTACAATTGGGGACTTGAACAATGAAGGCTGATCAGGTAGCCTTAAGAAGGCGGAAAGGGCAGAAAGGTACCCTTTGATAGTGCCCAGAGCAGAGCCCTGCTGGGCAAGAGAAAGAAGGAAGAGGAGAACCTCAGAAAGGGGTGCAGAGAGTGGATCCACAGCCTTCGCTGTGCACCATGCCACAAATCTGTTCCACCTGCAGGGGTATACCGACTTTGTGGAGGGACGCATGGCTGCCAGAATGACATTACAGACTTCAGGAAGCAAGTCAAATGGCCTCAACTGTCGCCGCTCAATCTCCAAGCTTGTAGGTGGAGACTGGACAGGTACGGGTGGAGGACCGTCCCCTGCTGCTGAGACAGAAGGTCCTCCCAAAGAGGCAGACGAATCGGGGGATCGACTGACATGCTGAGTAGCTCGGGATACCAGTATCTTCGTGCCCAGTCCGGAGCCACAAGGATAACGTGGGCCCGGTCACGCCTGATCTTCTTCAGCACTCTGGGCAGAAGTGGTATAGGCGGAAAGGCGTACAATAGACCACAACTCCACTCGCGACGAAAAGCGTCTCCGAGCAAGTGCCGCCTTGGAAATTCCAACGCGCAGAACTGATGACATTGCGAGTTCTCTTCTGTGGCGAATAGATCTAACCAAGGCTCTCCCCACTGCTGAAAGAGACCTTGCACCACGTCCGAGTTCAGACGCCATTCGTGATCCATCATGCACCGACGGCTGAGTTCGTCCGCCCTGGCGTTCAGAGAACCAGCCAGGTGTTGAACCACCAGGGTCACGCCCTGATGTTCCAGCCACTGCCAGAGGCGCAGAGCCTCCTGGCATAGGGTCCACGACCCCACCCCGCCTTGTTTGTTGCAGTACCACATGGCGGTGGTGTTGTCTGTGAACACCTGCACTACACTCCCCCGTACAGAGGGGAGGAATGCCTTCAGTGCAAGCCGGATCGCCCGCAGCTCCAAAAGGTTGATGTGGAGCTGGGACTCCGCCGGAGACCAGAGGCCTCTGATCTCCGCCTCTCCCATGTGGCCCCCCCAGCCCAGGAGGGACGCGTCCGTCACAACCACGTGCTCCGGGTGGGGTAGGGAGAGGGATCTGCCACTGACCCAATCGCGGTCCGTGAGCCACCACTGCAACTGTCTTGCAGTGCCCTCCGAGATCAAGACATGGTCGGACAAGTTGCCCTGATGCTGGGCCCACTGAAACTTCAGGTCCCACTGCAGAGCCCGCATCCACCACCGGGCGTGATGAACCAGAAGGATGCAGGAGGCCATCAGCCCCAGACGCCGCAGCGTCAACCTGACCGAGACTCGGGATAAAGGCGGAAAGATCGGAATCAGAGCCTGAATATCCTGAACACGCTGTTCGGGAGGATAAACCCGAAACTGCGCCGAGTCCAGAACTGCTCCGATGAAGAGGAGCTTCTAAGAGGGACGGACACAGGTGTGACTTCGGCACGTTCATGGAGAACCCCAGCAAGTGTAGGAGGTCGGCCGTAGTCTGGAGGTGGCTGACGACTGTCTGGGGCGAGCCCGCCTTCAACAACCAGTCGTCGAGGTAGGGGAAGACTGACACCCCTAACCTGCGCAGATGAGCTGCGACCACCGTCATCACTTTCGTGAACACCCGTGGGGCGCTGGTAAGGCCGAAGGGGAGCACGGTAAACTGAAAGTGCTTGTGGCCTACCGTGAACCGCAGGTAACGCCGGTGGGTCGGCAGGACGGGGATGTGAAAATAAGCGTCCTGCAAGTCCAACGCTACCATCCAGTGTCCGGGGTCCAGGGCAGCTAAGACCTGAGCCAAAGTCAGCATCTTGAACTTCTCCTTCCGGAGGAAGCCGTTGACGTTCCGTAGGTCCAAGATAGGGCGTAGGCCCCCTTTGCCCTTCTTTGGTACCAGAAAGTAGTGGGAATAACAACCACACTCTACTTCTGGCCCAGGAATGCGCTCGATGGCCCCCTTGGCCAAGAGGGCGTGACTTCCTCTTGCAGAAGTTGCAAGTGATCCCCCGACATGCGGTGGAATTGTGGTGGCATGGCTGGAGGGGTCGCCTCGAAGGGGAGGGAGTAGCCCCTTCGGACGCTTTGCAGCACCCACCTGTCCGACGTGACAGTGCACCAGTGGAAGAGGTGATGGCAAACCCTGCCCCCCACTGGCGTCACGTGGGCCTGAAAGCACGGACTAGGAGGGTTTTGAGGCAGGTGCTGCGGGGGAAGGTGTGGACTGGCCTCGCCGCTGTCCCCGACCGCCGCCACGGCGGTTTCCACGGCCGCCACCATGCTGTTGAACATTCTGCGGTGCGTGGCTGGCAGCACGTGTGGGGGCGCCCCTTTCATGGCCAAGAAAGGAGCGAAAGGCACCCGATTGCTGGCGTGGGGCAGAGAGGCCCAAGGACTTGGCCGTAGCCCTGGAGTCCTTAAAATGCTCAAGTGCATGGTCTGCCTTGTCGCCAAAGAGGCGACGGCCATCGAACGGCATGTCCAGAAGAGTGGCCTGGACATCGGCCGAAAAGTTGGCGGACCTCAACCAGGCGTGGCGTCTAACCGCCACCGTCGTTGCCATCGCCCTGCCCAGTGAGTCCGTGGTATCCAGCCCACACCGGATGGAATATCGCGCTGCATCTCGACCCTCCGCAAGGGCTTGGGCGAGTTTAGCATTGTGGCCGCACGTCCGCGACCGTGTCCCACAGGGTGTGAGTGTAGCGGCCCATGAGGCATGCAGTACTGACTGACCGCAGTCCCAAACTCAGGGACGAGAACACCTTCTTCCCGAATTGTTCATACCTCTTGGATTCCCGATCGGGCGGAGCCGCTGGGAATGCGGTCTGGGAAGTGGAGGCCTGAATGACCAGGCTCTCGGGAGTGGGATGGGTGGACAAAAAGCAAGGGTCGCCCGGGCCGGGCGGTAGCGTCTGGCCACGTTCCTATCCACAGGCGGACCTGTGGCGGGCTTGGACCAGGTGCCCACAAGAACGTCACACAAGGCCTCATTAAACGGCAGCAGAGGCTCAGTGGAGCTTGCCTGCGGTTTAAGGACCTCAGTGAGGAGGTTAGTCCTCACGGCCGCGACTGGGAGCTCAAGGTGTAAGGCCTTGGCCGCCTGCGTCAACACTACACTGTAAGCAGCCCCCTCCTCCGTAGCCATGGTGGGAGGGGAGACAAATCCAGTGTCTGGCGAAGTGTCAAGTCCACTGGCCTCCCCAAGCTCATATGTCCAGTTCTGTTGAGATTGGCACTCCTGTGCCAGAGGGTCCACAGACCCCTCCCAATCACCCTCGTCACCCATCTCCTGCAGTTCAGGGTCAACAGATGGGGCCATTTCGTGGAAATAGAAATCTCCAAACGACGTCGAGAGCGGCGCCCAGCGGTGCCGCTCCGGTGCAGGAACCAGACCGAAGGTAGGATCGGACACGGCGTCCATAGTAGGCGCCGGGGGCGACACCCACAGGGCCGGCGCGACCAGCGACGACCCGGATCCGGAAGCGGATCCAGGGAGGGCCTGTGGCGCCAGGACCGAAGTCGCCGGCGGTGCCGGGGCCGAAGCACCCGACGGCGTCAGAGCCGAAGCACCCGACCTGCTAGGCCCTCCAGCCAGGGCCGTTGGGCCCGGAGGCGCCACGGAACCCGGCTGAGGACGGAGGGACCTCATGGCCATGAGGTACCGCTCGACCTCCTCGGCGTCGCGTCATGCCCAGGGACCCGAAGGTGTGGGGCAGGCGGCGACACCCACGACTCCGTCGGAGCTACGTGGGTGGTGTCACCCGAACCCTCGGCCGCATCGCGCGAGCGTCGGGGTGTGTCGGAGGAACGATGATGTCTCTCCGACCTCTCATGCCTCTTACCTGAGGACTTGGATCCTGACGACCGATGTCCACTCCCGGAGCTGCGAGGGCTCCGACCCCGCGACCGGTCCCTCGACCTCCTGTGGGATCGGGACCTGGAGCGGCGCGGGGCGACTGCCGGAGCTCAAGTCGCTTGCGGTACCGCTCCCGCCTAGCTTTAGACGTCAGGGCCCGGCAGTCGGAGCATGTGCGGTCGTCGTGGTCGAGGCCTAAACACTTGAGACACCGGCGATGGGGGTCGGTAAACGACATCAGTCGATCGCACTTGGAACAGGGTTTGAACCCGGGCATCCCTACCGGCACCGTCGGCGTCGAAGACTCGAGTAGAGAAATGATCAAAAAGATCAAAAAGTTTAGTCAAAAAAGACTAAGGGGTAGAGCTTCTCCGGATCTGCGCTAGCTGGCGCAGAAAAAATAACTGACGTCAGCGAGCGAGGGCGGCGTCTAAGTACTCCGACGACGTCATTCCGGCGCTAACGATGCCGAGGACGGACGCGGAGCCGCGGACGACGCCTGCTGGCGCGCAGGGGTATTGCTACGCAAAATTTTCCGGATCCAGTCGGACGCCTGGGGATATTCTAAGGTAAGGAATCTATCACTAAAGTGTCTCTTCCAGATACAAATTAACATTTGTATAAACCTTCTGATGGAGTAGGGTTTCGCAAAAATGAAACCTACTCAAATTTATACTTTGAAAGAAAACGAAGACTTTGCATGAATAGGCCGCATGTGCATCAGTATTTTGCATGTTGCATCCTGCTTCAAAGTAATAAGTAATGCTGCTTTTGCACTAAGCTTATGCTAGGTAACATTAATGGAGAATAGTGCAAGATGGGTGGTAAACAGTGAAGGTTTCATTATTATATAATTAATAAATGTTCATTTTCATTTACTTTAGTGTGCTGGATGAAGCAGCCATCTGCCTAAACTTAGCTAATGTGGGAGGGGGAGCTTCAAGGAGTGAGTCTGTAATGTTATGAGGCAAGACAAGACGCGCTGTGCACTCTAGATGACATGAAAAGAGTGTTGTACCGAGGCGTGGGACCGGGGATGCACGCTGGGAATACTGTTAATTTGTGAAAAGAAAATGTTAAATTTTGTATCTTATGTAGAGAACGTGAGTATGAACTGAGACCCAAACCCCTAGGAACTAACATAGAACAAAGAATTAGTTGAATTAAAGGTGAAGTCACAGTGGTGTGACAACGCCACCTCCCAAGCCCACCTATCCCTGTGCGAGTTTGATGATAGTTTGCAACACTTGTGGGATGGACATGTCAATTTTAGGGTATAATTGGAGTGCCTTTAGGGGTGTGGTCCGAGCATAGGCTGACAGGAGAGAAGAGCGGAGATGTGTCACTGTCCGTCAGTTTGCAGAGAGGCCTAGCTGTTTCCTGACCTGTCCTGTTCCTGTCCTTATATCCTTTGTTCCCTGATTCTATTTCGGGGAACCCCCACCATCTCCTAGGCCGAGGGGTTGGTTTTCCTACAGACCAATAGTTTTGTATTTAGCTTAACTTGTTCTCAGAAATGTTACTTATAGATGTATTTTGTCTCTGAAACTTTTGTCTTTCCACCAATCCACTCTGTCAGTGATGTATTGATATGTATTATTTAGATGAAACTATTGTCTCTTCATCTATCCCCTCCATTAGGTGTATTATGTTTGGCATAAATATTTGCTGAAACTTTTGTCTCTTACTCTATCCACTCATGCATCATTTGGATGAGTTTGCATTTCATATATAATTTCTCCTTTCGTGAGATTTAGTGTTTGTAATTTGTGACCAAATGCAGTTGAGCATAATCCTCAATATTTGAGATAAATTCCTTATTAACCTTTCTGATAGACTGTGATTATTTTTAAATAACTAAATGGTTGGTAAGTTAGTCGTTATCATTGCCATCAACTATTCAACTAATTGGTCCATCGACCAAACAGAAGGAAAGTTGATATGAAAGATCAGTTATTGAAAGATGTCTCATTTGAATCTATAAAAAGGAAAGAATTGTTGGAACGTATAAATTGACCCCAGCGCATCAGGGATTCTGGATGAATGTGTATGGGACATTGTGTTATGATTTTATTGTTATTGATCCCAGATCAATTGTTGGTATCAGCGCTGGATCACTTCCAATTACACAGACTGCATTCATATATGTGCTTTCAGGACATGTCACATTTGAATAGAAGCAACAATAACTTAATATAACTACATTTCTTTCATAACGACCAGGCACACAGTATTAAATACAGATTCTGAGGTTTTAGTGTCACTGTTAAAAAGATGTCACCTTGGAGATTCAGAATTAAATCGCTTAGCTCTCTTTCAAACCTGGGGCTAAAAACAAGGATTGCAATGAGGGTCAACTGGTCATTCATTGGATAATCCACATAGTATAGTGTACTTTCCAAACATAGTCTGTCGGCCTCAAGGGACCATATAATCATTTATTTTTATCTGGGGTAAGGATGCGCCCTAGCGGGCTAGGGCGGTCGATCTCAAATCTGGGCAACCCGGGTTCACGTGGTGGCAGCATGCTCAACATGCTGTGATTCTGGGCACATCACTTAATCTCCCTGTGCCTAACTAAAATGAATGTGTCCTTGTGTAACTTAACTGGTGCAAGTGTAAAGCGCTCTGATACCTTCGGGTAAAGTTTGCACTATATAAAACTCAGGAGAAAAAATCCTAGTATTTAACTATATTGGGAAACGGAAACATCTAATATAGTGCATTCCAATGAAAAAGATTAATCCACCAAATCAAAGGAGTCCAGATCCAGTGTAGTCTGGAGCTTGACTAATATTGTACAAAGCACAAATCTAGTACTGAAACGTTCTAGAATTGATGGAACACAAATTTCATTCTGATCTGATCACAGGAATCAAAACAGACTGCGTGAGGCAAGTCGCCAGGCTCTGAATAAGGTCCAAATCAGAACAGAGAGTGAATCAATATATGTGAGTATTTGGGTTAGTCTTTAACTAAGTATGCCTTAATCAGAGGCAGAAAAGAATCATGCCTAGTAGACCTGCTGGAACTTCATTAATGCACTAATGGGCATTTTGGTGCCCCACTCTTAAGATGCTCAAGGATTGCCATGTAAGCTAGGAAGAGACACAAGTAGGGAGCGTCATGAAACATTTTAGAATCTTAGACTTACTTACTCCTAATAGATTCATTTCTCATTATAGCCTCAATTTAGTAATCAGACACTGATGACCATTATTGTGGGGCTTAAAATAATTATGAAATCAGCATAAAACAAAATAGAAAAGTTAAAATGTCCTATTTTTTTTTATCAGGCTCCATCTAATTCTACACAAACAAGGCCACCCCTGCATGAATTTTCCCAGCCCCGTAGCCTACAGGTCATAGCAATCAGATTTTCACTACTGCCGATTTCGCTTCGCTACTTCCAGTACCAACAAGCAGGGCGATGCATTGATTCAGAAGAGCTGCGAGGCGGAGTCCGGCATTGTCATCGAGGCTTCCGCCGACAAGGGATGCGAGTGCCTGCGCCAAGAATGCATTAAGCAGTCGGGGCGATGTGGCGGTTCCTAAGAGCTGGGATGGGATGCGTGTCTTTGCGACTTGTCCAATCCTTGCAGCGATGGATGGGTTTTGCTTGGGATTGTGCCACGCAGCAGAGGAGATAAGCCGGATCTCTTGGATCCACATAGGCTGGCCTTAAACCCACTTCCAAGGGCCCAGGACTGGGGTGGCACTACAAGGCAGGGCACACTCACAGATATCAGAGTTCTGGTGCAGATTCCATGTTGTTGGAAGTCTGTTATGTCCCTGAGGCTTCAGATCAGGAGGCCAGGCAATTAGCCCTCTGAGTCACTCTGGCTTCTGGGTTCAAGAGATGCAGGTCCAGTCCTTCTTATCCAAGCAAAAGGGCAGCAGGTCAGTACAGAAGAGTAGTGGTTCCTTCAGAGCAGCAGTCCAGCAGAGTGGCACTCCTTGTAGCAGAACAGCAGTCCTTATTCCTGGTAGAGTACCAAAAGGTCCTGAGATGTACTGAAGCTGTGGTGTCCAGTGGCGTCTCCTCTGTTAGGGCAGAGAGGTGTCACCCCTCTGCTGAGGGTGCAGTAACGTCTAACATGAAAAATAAAAAAGTAATACAACTATTTTATTATAATTTTATTTTTCATCCGAGCCGAGGGGCCCTGCCATTGCTTTGTGACAGACCGCTGCTGCAGAAGGGAGGGGGAGTGGTGGGCACTGCAAGTGCCCATGTTGGTTTGGCCGGCTGTCTTAAAATGATCAGCTCAACATGCTCACTTAGATCTCTCCAACCCGAGCTGTGCCGGGTGGAGAACAGGCACAGGCTCCCAGTTCCAGAGTGAGCACCAAACCAGCCCATTCCAACTAAACCTGGTGCTTCTCTCATGCTTGGTGTAGGGGAGTTCTCGAGAGTCTGGGAGCCTGTGCACTAGCCAATGGACTGCTGTAACAGGAACAGAGCACCAAGGTGGCGGCTGGCGGGTAAGTACACTTTGCAGTATTTTTTTAAATTCTCCAGCGCACTGCCCACCACCTTAATTTAACAGCAGCCGCCACTGGTGATGTCTAAGGTCCAGTATATGTACCTAGTTGTGTCTTTGAAGTGGGGAGAAGATTCTAGATGCAGGCCTTTGAAGTGCATAGTTGCCCTGCCTTCCTGGTCCTGGCTCGAGACCATCTACATGGGGTATGCAGCCCTTTGTGTGTCAGCAGGACACAGCCTATTCAAGTTTAAGTGGGGCTGTGTCCAGCTCCTCCCCTCCACCCTGCCACTGATGGCCCATCCAGGCCCACTTAAGTTCCCCATTGTGTGTGGCTGTCTAGGAGGAATACAGAACACCCAATTGTCAACTACACCCAGTCACGTGAGCTTGTGATAGGTTGCATGCACCAAATGGATAAGGCAAGAAAATGTAAACTTTCTAAAAGTGCCATTTTCAGAATCATAATTTAAAATCCGACTCCCAAGTTAGGATTTTAAATTGTGACTCCAGACACCAAACATGAATTTTCAATTTGAAAATTACACTTATAAAATGTAATAAAGTAACATCAATAGGCTTTGAAGCAGTGAAAAACTAAAGAGTTTTTTACTACCAGGACATGTAAAACTTAAAAGTATGTATTTAACATTTTAAATACACTGCACTGTGCCCTTGGGGTTGTCCAAGGCCTACCTTAGGGGTGACATATGTATTAAAAGGACGTTTTGGGCCTGGATAAAGCTGTATTTTGCCAGTTTGAAATGGCAATTTAAAACTGCACCCACTGGCTCTGCAATGACAGGCCTGTGATATGCTTAGGGTGCTACTTAAGTGGGTGGCACAATCAGTTCTGCAGGCCCACTAGCAGCATATAATTTGCAGTACCTGGGCATAGGTGTGCCACTTTATAAGGGACTTACAATGCATTAAAGATGCCAATTGGGTATAAGCCAACGTTACCATGTTTTAGGCAAAGAGCACAAACACGTTGCCACTTGTTAGTTGTGGTAGAGTGCACAGAGCCCCACGGCCAGCAAAAACGAATTCCTCAAAAAAAGGAAGTCTGAAGGCAAAAGGTTAGGAGAAAATTATCTGCATTAACACTGGGAAGTTGGAGACAGAACCAGTATGCTGTCTAACTTCAAAAATCAACCTCAAATTACTCCAACCCCTCTCCCAAGAAAATGCCCAATAAAATATAAATGTTGTCATCAGTGATTTTTGTTGGGAGGGGGGCGTGGCTTGATGCCGACAATGGTGGCTGCCTAGGCGGAGGGCTCCGCAACTGAGCCCCCAATCATCCTGAAAGACTGGAGCTCGAGACCCCCACCTCCCGCGGGACGGTAGAGGAAGGGGAGACCCTCCCCTGAGACCGAAACCGGAGGAGGCAGATGACCCGGAGATCGGCTGGGGCTCAACTGCGGGCTGACCGGTGTGCCGCGAGGGGCGAACCCAAAATGGTGCCCGCAGCGAATAGCTGAGATCTCGAGGAGCGGTACTGGTGAACACGGCTGGGGGCTGGCGAGACTACGGCTGCTGCGGCGGAGGCCGATGGAGATACTCGGGGGGTCCCTCCGACCCAAGAGCAAAGGTGAGCGTGACCCGGGACCGCACCGGACAACAGTGGTGGAGTAGCTGAGGCCTGCGGCGCAGCGTGCTGGGATCCCAGCTGTTGCCCCAGGGGGCGGAGACGGCTTTGGTGGGGACCACCATGGTGCGGAGGGGCGCTGCAGGCGGCTGGACGGCTGGAGCAGCGGTGACCCCAGTGTGGTGTGGTGTTCGATCTTGGCAGCGCAGACGAGCGGAACCGCTGGCATCGGGGCAGGGAGTACCACGCTAGTGAGCATGAAAATCAGCGGGGGACGAGGAGACGCCATGGATGGAAAAGTGAGTACCCGCCCGGCAGCAAAATAAGCCCCCATCGCACTGGGGTACTAGGCGACGAATGAGAGCGATCGCAAGGCCGCTAGAGGGGCAGCTCTGGAGCGAGTCGCACTGGAAGTAACGCACAACCCAGGTGGCAGCTGAGGCCTTACAGCACGATAAGACCTAAGTTTTGAGGCCGGCAGGGGGACACGTCCTGGAGATTGAGCACGGTGATAGCCCCCCCTCTGGGGTGGACAACACAAGATGGCGGCTGTCGCGACCGCCGGCAGGAACACTCCTGGAGACTCTAAACGGAGCTGATGAGCAAAGGCTAGGGGATTTTCTCATAACGGCTGATGCTGGAGTCGCTGCACTTGCGACGGGCCCGAACACCGTTTGAGGTTGGGAGGTGCCCGCCCGCGCCACGCCGCGCCTTAGGCCAGACCCTCCTGGAGAGCAGAACGAGCAGAGCAGTAACTTGTGACCGGTAAGTGCTATACCACACAACACGCCCCAGCGCTCACTTACAAGCCGCTACCCACTAGGCCGGCACACAAGCCGATTGCTCTTGGCACGCCTGAACATGGGGAAACCAAGGGTAGCAAGAGCGGCACTCAGCCATCCACAGAAGGCGAGCTAACTGACCGAGAAGAGCAGACAGAACCTGGGCCGGTGCGGGACCCCCACCTGCAGCAAAAGCTGGACAAAATCCTGATGGCCATAGCTGATTCTCGCACGACGCTACAACAGGACATATCACAGGTAGCCACAGGACTGGGCTTGTTAAAGGCCGATCATGCTAAACTGGTTGATAGAGTCAAATTGGTGGAGGAAACCCTCCAAACCATTGAACCAGCACAAAAAGACCTCAAAGCTACTATAGCAAACGTCCTGGAGCGTGTAGATGCCTTGGAACGAAGAGCAGAGGATGCCGAGGGGCGCAATCGACAAAACGACATCCGAGTAGTAGGTTTGCCGGAGAAAATAGAAGGGTTGGACATGGTACAGTACCTCGAGGACTGGATTAAAACAGTGGTGGCGCCAGAAGGTCTGTCCGCCTTCTACACTTTGGAGCGAGCCCACCGAGTGCCGGCTCGACGGCCCCAGCAGGGGCGACCTCCGTGGCTGGTGGTGGCCCGGCTATTGCATTTCCGAGACCGGGACTTAATACTACAGAAAGCACGAGTGGGTGGCCCCTACCAGGTGGAGAATAGCAGGGTAAACATATTTCCTATGAAACCCAGCGCCGACGAACTTCTTTTCTGGCCGTCAAGAGGGAATTGCACAATGAGGGACTTCAATATTCTCTCCTTTTTCCGGCCAAGCTGAGGGTCATTGTAGATGGCAAAACATGTTTCTTTGATACCCCGGACGATGCCTGTGCTTGGCTGGAACTGTATAAGGCGGGGAAGGATGACGATGGGAGAAGAGCGCAGATCACCTCAGAAGGGTTGCCTTCGCGGAAGTCGAGACGGATCGGCAATATACAGCGGGGACTGAGAAAGCCATCTTTGTCGCAGGCGGAAGCGGAACGACGAGATGTGCTAGCAGTGGTGTCCACACTGTCGAGTACGCAGGAGTCTCCATTGCTAGAGAGCACAGAATCAGAGAAGGACAATAATCAATCTGTCTCCGAACACTCTAAAGCGGACTCACTCCGGAGACAGCTGAGGGAATGCTAGACGACGGGTAAACAGACTTGGGGAGCCGGCCGGATTGTGGATGTGGAGCCAAAATGGACTCCCAGGTGTGGGTTATCAGGGGGGTTTGAATCTGCACTGTTGAGAGGGAGGGGGTTGTCCCAGGGGTCTACTTATCAGGGGCTCAGTTGGACAGTGAGATCTAGAGGAGTAGGGTGGCTACCCGTTGGTATATAGTCCCCCCTCATTGCCCTTAAGGCATGCCCACAGTGTCGGCTGATGGGCTTCGCAGTTGTTTGGTAGTTGTAATGGTTTGGATGGAAGCTAGATGGGTGTTGCTAGGTCCTGTTCTTGGGGGGGTGGGAGACTTGGGATGTTTGGGCGGGAGTTGGGGAGGGGCAATCACCGATGCAAGCACAGAGTCACGAATTAAACTGCACAGGAAACTAATGGAGAATGGGTGATACAGCTAATTTGAGATGTATAACCTGGAATGTGGGGGGACTTCATGCTATGACAAGACGCCATAAAGTTCACGCCTATCTAGTTTGCAGGGGAGTACACATTGCACTACTCCAGGAAACACACTTAACAAAAGCTGAAGGTATAGCGCTGCAGCGTAGGTGGAGGGGCCAAGTGTACAACACTACATACTCAACGTTTGCTAGAGGAGCGCTGATATGGATTAGAGCGGGGTCCCTTTTCAGATGACTAGGCAGACGATAGACCCAGAGGGCAGATTTGTAGCCATTGAAGAAAAACTAAGAGGTAGGGACATTGCCTTCTGTAGCGTTTATGCACCTAATGTTGATCAATTGGGCTTTCTGGCGAGGGTATCTGGGTCTTTGACGCATTATCTGGCGGGTCCTCTGGTGATGGGGGGAGACTTAAATTCCATCACGGACGTATCCATAGATAGATCGCATCCCCCCTGGCCGATTCTCCAATACATAGGTTGACCAAAGGTAGGCTGGATTGGCAGACAAGATGGGGGCTAGTGGACGCTTGGCGTGGCCAGCACCCGCTGGACCGTGATTACTCCTATTTTTCTGGCATGCATGAGTTGCACGTAAGATTGGACACGATGCTGTGTTCGTCCGCAGTAATACCAGCTATTGTGCAGTCCAAATACCTGACCAGAACAATTTCTGATCATAACCCTTTGCTAGTTACTATGCAATGGATGACTGGAATCTCATGCGTCCCCACTTGGAAACTGCGCCCCGAAACAATGGACGACCCACTCTTCAATGAGGCGCTGAAGGAAGCGATTACCCATTATTTTGCGGAGAATGCTGGTTTGACCGCCACGACGGCAACGGAATTGGATATCTTCAAGGTGGTTGTAAGGGGGATCTGCATAGGGAAACACGCAGGAGTACGACAAGTGCTCTTAAGAGACCTGAAGAAAGCTGAAGATAAACTACGTAAGGTAGAAATATCAAGACCTGGCCACCCTGAACTACAAGAGGAGATTAGTGCAGCGAAGGAAGCAGTGGCAGCAGAAATGGAACGTTTACGTAGCTTTGACCATAAGGCTTATACGATGAGGGCCCATGCGGAGGGAAATAAGGCAGGGACTTTGCTGGCCTGGTTGGCCAGTCCCACAAAAAGAAGTTCCCCAATCCTGGCATTAGAAACGGAAGAAGGGAAGGTAGTTAACACCCAAAATGAGATTCTGCAGTGTTTTACGCGCTATTATGAGGAACTTTATAAAAGCACACTAATGTCCGGGGACCCTGCCATAGATGTCTTCCTAGAGGCACTACAACTGCCTGGGCTAGACCAGGAACAGGTGAAAGACTTGGGTAAAGACATAGAACTGGGTGAAATTTGAGGCCCCATTAAACTCATGGCCCGCAACAAAACCCCGGGACTAGATGGGTTACCCATAGAATTCTATGGGAAATATGTTGACCTATTGGCACCGAGACTCCAGGAAGTCTATAAGGAGGCGAAAGAGTCAGGACAGCTGCCCCAATCCAAGCGGGAAGCACTAGTGATCCCACTGTTGAAACCAGGGCGGGAGAGTAGGAATACGGTCTCTTATCGACCATTGTCGGTGTTGACCACAGACTATAAAATATTGAGCAGTGTATTAGCGACCCGACTGTTACAATATATGACCACGAACATCAGGCGGTGGTGCGCCTACTGGAGGAAGACCACCCAGAAGCACAACAACCAATGATATTGTCAGTAGATATCGAGAAAGCTTTCGATAGCTTAGAGTGGGGGTACTTATACAAAGCAATGGGACGCTTGGCTTGGGAGAGGACTTTCAGCAATGGACGAAGGTATTGTACACATCGGCGGTGGCCAGAGTGAGGGTAGGCACGCTGATATCATCGCAATACCCGGTAGCCCGAGGGACGAGGCAAGGGTGCTCGCTGTCCCCATTACTGTTCGCCTTGGCAGTGGAACCCCTCGCGGTCACGATTCGAACGAGGAACCACTATGGGGGGCTAGGGAGCAGAGAGGGTCAACAGTACATATCGCTATACGCAGACGATCTACTGCTCTTCCTTGAAGATCCTGACGGAATGATGACAGGGGCTGGAAACTTGCTCTCGGACTTTGGAGAAGTCTCGGGCCTGAGAGTAAATTGGTCAAAGACATGCCTGTTCCCGGCGAGGCAGGGGGAGACCCGGCCCGACACGGCTCGAGCGGTGAGGAGGGAACCCACCTGTTTGAAATACCTGGGAGTACACATTTATCACACAGCCACAGACATGCTGGAGGGGAACGTGGATCGCGGCGTGAGGGCGTTGAAAAGAAGCATGGTCTTTTGGGCCACCCTACCGTTGTCAGTGACGGACCGAATAGCCCTATTACAAATGATAGCGCTTCCCCGTTTCTTATATTATTTTAGAACATTGCCAGTGTGGATACCGAGCTCCACGTTTAAATTGCTGAAATCGCTGATAGTGTCTTTCCTTTGGGGTGCGGGCAGACGTAGAGTTGCACAGACAACGCTTATACGACCTATGGCTGAAGCAGGACTGGCGGTCCCAGACTTTCAGTTGTACTACTTAGCAGCCCAACTGCAGTTCTTTACGCAAGAAATAGCAAGAGAATTTAGAGGGTCAGAACATAAGAGAGGTAGGGGAATACCGCGCCACATCCTATCGTTTATAGCGTTACAGCAGAAGGTAGACCTTAGGGATCTCCGATCGGAGGAGAAAACACTCAGACTTTGTTGGAACCGCTCCCAATGCAGGGCGGGAGTGTTGCACCCGTATGCACCCGAAATCCTGCTTGGAATGGTGACGGCGTTACCACACGGCGGGGACTGGTCGCAATTGCAGGTCTGGGTAGATGCAGGACTCCAAATGTTGGGGGACCTATATGAAGATGGGACCATGTTACCCTACCAAACCCTACAAGAGAGGTTTGACCTACCAAGAGGAGGGTTTTTGTTACACGCAGCGTTAACAAGAGCAATACAGGCACACTGGTGGGAAGGACTGATGGAGCCTAAGACCACGATGGCCTGCCAGTATGCCATGATGGCAGCTGGAATTTTAAGGCGGTCACGTGTCTGTACTCCAGAATGCTCAATGAAGGGTTAGCGCCCCTGGAGACATTAAAAAGAAAGTGGGATGCAGACATAGGGAAAGATATCCCTGATGCAGCTTGGACGCAGATAGTGAGAAGAGCCTGGAAGAGCACGAGAAACGCGAGGTTCCAGCTGGTGCACTTCTACATACTCCACAGAGTGTACTTGACGCCAGGGAAAATCCGGAAGTATTTTAAGGTGGCAGAGGCGGCGTGCCCCAGATGCACGAGAACTGGGGTACTTTATTTTATTGTCTCAGGTTAATAAAAACCATTACAAAAATACATTAAAACACATATCATCAGATAAAAGATTATAAGAATAAAAAGTTGTTTATAAAAAACCAGAAAGACATTAGTTATTGATAGTAGTAATGCTAAAAACGGTATGATGTGGGAAGTGAGCTTTGTTCATTTCATCTTGTCTTGGGCATAGTTCAATCGATCTTGTCATGGCCAAGTTCATGAACTTGTTACTTTCCGCTCAAGTAATTTCAAAATCTTCACTAACTTCCCATTTAATGGCGGAAAGCCCGGATCGAAGCAGGCCAGGACTGCCTGTCTGCGTGTGCGGATATTGTGCTAGTTAAAAACAGTTTTTAACAAAGCGACCCTTTCCTCTTTCAGCATCGGGCAGGTGCATAGCAGATGTTCGAAGTCTTCATTCTCTGCACCGCACAACCTACATTTTGTTCCGCAAGCCCTTCTCAACCACGGTTGTAGATGAGGTCTGGATGGTAGCATTCCTAACCTGTGCTTTAAAAAGGCTTCTTTTGTTTTCCTGCCGTACCCAAGACCAAAGTATGCCTGCAGGCCCGGCAGTTTTTATGTACACATAGTCATCCAGGCGTGTCGCGAGAACTGGGGTGGAATTAGAACATATGTTGTGGTCCTGCCCAGCGATGGGACTCTATTGGGAGGAGGTGGGAGACACCCTAAACACGATAACAGAGAGACAACTGGTGTTTGATATGGCCACTAGCGTTCTGCACTGGTTCCCCCACACATCCAAGAATAAGATCACAAGCAAATTTGTGGACATGGGGCTTATACTGGCGAAACGAGAAATCACGAAGCATTGGAAGGCAACAGTAGGACCTAGGAGCAAAAGATGGCGGGGCGAGTTCATAAAGTGGGCAAACAGTGAGAGCGCGTTAAGGTATCAACTAGCGCGTAGGTGAAACAATGATAGAGCGTTAGAGGCAGCGACGGCATGGGAGACTTTAGTGCAGGCACTGCGAGAATATGAGCCACAAGACGACTGAGTAGAGTGGATCACTGCTTGGGGAAAGCCCCGAGACATGACAGGTACATCAAATGGATCGTGACATGGTAACTCCTGAACACGCCTGATAAAGAGAATTGACAAGGTTGTGCGCGTCGGTGATGGGGGTTTAGAGTGGAGGGAGGGAGAGTAACGTTACGGTAGAAGGGAGTTGAGGGGTTATGCTTAAAAGGGATTTGTTTAATTTGGTACACTGATTGCATAGAGTTTATGTAACAGATTAACATGTAATGATCAGCAGATGGGGGGTTTCCTATCAATTCTATAAGGTTGATATAGCAAGCAGAAAACCAATAAATTACGTCTTTAAAAAAAAATCAGTGATTTTTGTTGGTGATGTCATTTGTGATGTTCTGGTTGACATTATTTGTGAGGTCATGAGCAGTGCTTTCGAGGCCACTTTTTTAGTGAAAAATTACAGGGAAACTTAAGTAGTGCTTGAAGTGAAAATCATAACCTTAAGATCAATATAACTTTTTGGGGAGAATTTCTCTGTAATTTTAGAAATAAACGTTAAAGTTCTATGAGCAACATTACCATCATTTACAATGTTTTTTCAGTGACTATATGGCCTCCAATTTCTTCATGCCCCCACCGGTGAACGGTGTTATGGAGATTGTCATTTGTATCTACAGAAAGCAAGACAAAATATATCATGATCAAATGAAAACAACAAAACTCTGATTTTAAGACTATGCTATGGCAGGTCTGCTTCAATGTAGCTCCTATCTGGAGATGAAATGGCGGCGGGATGTGTAGGGGTGCAGTGGAACAGTTGGGAGTGCAACAGTGGACTAACACAGTGGGCCGAGAGCCAGATGCCAAGGACACAAATCAAATTAGAACTAACCAGAAGACCAACAAATAAACAGGTAGAAGCAGAAAAAGCAAGAGCTGTGGAAGACATGAGGGGTGAAGATAAAATGATCAGGTGCCCTGATGAATGCGAAGAATCGTCATCCAGAATTGGCACGCACACAGCTGGAGTGCAGACTGGTTCATCACAGAAGCCACAGGTAACGGGTCAGATAACATTATTTGTACATCTGACGCATGCTTCCTGGCTTGTGAAGCTGTGGAGAATGATAAATGATTAAGCCCTCTAGACAGACCATCTGGCATGCAGGCACAGGCTAGAGGCAGGAAGGACTCTCCCATCTATATTCTTACACACCCCTATGCATCAGACTAATAGAACAGAATATAGTCAGCCTTTTCAATAAGTTTAAGTAGTGCATGGATGGAGCCCTTAGTGGGCCTGTCCCGTGGTGGGATGTTGTGAGTTGTTTTGTATTGGTCATTCAATGGTCTTGCTTGTTGTTCAATGGAATGTCGGAGATGTGGTGATGGAAGTCATGAATCACTGGGCACTGAAATGATGATGTTCAAAAAAGTGATAAATCTTCCAGGAAAGGGTTAGGTGAAACATTACAACATTCAATTGATATTCTCATCAGGAACAGCAGACCACCCTATTAAAATACAACTTAAAAATGTGGATTGTGCATGGCATAGTCTCCCTAATTAAAGATCAAAGATAATTGGGGAAAATGCACATTTTTTAAATACAAAGGTAAAAATATTGTTTGCTTACATGAAACCCCCCTCAAGACGGGGAACTCCTAAGGCTGTAGAGGAAAGTTGTACTACACTATAGTTTCTGCTTAAGTACAGGGGACATTAATATAGATAGCACCAAACATTGAGTTTAAGGCTTTGTGCCTGGTGCACAAGGCACTGTTTGGGGGAGGGTCTGGGGACCTACAGAAACTCTCTCAGTGGTATTCACCAAATCAGAAGCTTAGATCGGCAAACAAAGGATTAGTCGTGGTCCCCAGGATCTATAGGGCCAGATGGGGTGGGAGAAGTCTTTCATACCAAGCAGCGGAATGAGATACCATCCATCATAAGGTTCCAGCATTCTAGAATACGGTTCATAAAAATGCTAAAGACCTTACTTTTCCCGGCTAGGAAATGAAGTCACCTATTCCAGTCCGTTGCCCGCTCACTGGCTACTTATAGCACCAAGACGCTTCGGCATTCGTTGCGCTCTACAAGTGCCTTACTTACTTACTTACACATCCTTTTTGCAGAGACTGCTGATTGCAGTGATGCTTATTGAGGTATAATCTCCAAGCAGTGGTCGGTTGAATAAGGTACTAGAGGAGGATCTCCCTTGGTTATGGAGTTATGGAATCACTGGCTTGCTACGTTAGACTAGAGAGAGCTCTATGGGGCATAAAGTGAGAAAGCAGCAGTGATATCACTACATGCAGATGATGTCTTGCTTTACCTTAGAGATGCCAGGCAAGATCTAGAAATGGTAATAGAATCTCTGAGAGGATTTACACTTCTTTTGGGCCTGTGTACTAACTGGGAAAGATCGTGGCTTTCAACCTTCAACGTTTAAAGAATGAAAAGCAGCATGGACTTGTCCCCTCTGATCTAAACTACAGTTGTCTAAATCCGACTTCCACTGTTGGTGCTGGGTAGCGTAACACTGTCAAAGATAAACAAACGTCCTAGGCTCCTGCATTTCTTTATTAAAATACTTTCGATATTTTTCTGTCAATTCTTAGGGACATACAATGTATAGTAGATTTTTTTAGGAATCTACATTAATATAAATATATCGGAATAGTGATGCTTGGCACACGTCTGCTACCAATCACAAAGGGTGGCCTGGGTGCTCAGAGTTTTAAACTGCTATTTGATAACTCAGTTGCAAAGGACAACTAAATAGTTTTTTTACAAGAGGTCCCTGAAGAAGTATTTATTCTAAGAACTTAGATGCAACTGGTAACATTAACCTAAGCATTACTAATTACTAATGCCTCTTTTGTGTCTCAAATTGATCATGATAGGTCACCACTGATGGAGGAGATACCTTACATTTGTCTTAAAGCCTGGCTGATAGGCTGGAAATTCCACTTGGTGTTTCATCAGATTTAAAGAAATATGTAAAATAACACAGGCACACTCAGTTGCTAGGATTGATAGAGTAAGTGACCTACGTGAAAATATCATGTTGCATACATTTAGGCCACAGCCAGACTGTGAAAGGGAGTAGGGGTGAGGTGGTGGATGCAGAACCGAGCTGTATCGGGTTAGCAGGGGACAGAGGGCAGCATGCAGCGGATAAAGTGTACACTCTACAGCTCATGAGGGAGCCTAATGGATACCAATTGGAACAGTGTACTGCATTGGAGACTGGAGGACCCTGTTGAAAGAACAATGTTTGCATGGAGTCCCCTACGGCAAACAACATCACTTGCCCCCATATGGGATCAACAAAGCCTTGTGAATTATAGTACATGACAAAGGGCCGAAGAATGCAGGCTGCAAAATTAGAGAAATATGCCTTCAAGAGTGACTTGCCAAAGCTTGCTGGAGAGCAGCAGTCTGTCAATCAGGGAGGGAAAGGACTGAACCCATGGCACAGAGACCTCCAACAAGGGGGTAAAGATATTCATTGGGTCTGGTGGCTTAGTGGACTAATGCATCCACTGTAGTGGCCTGTGTTCAACAGGTTCAAATCTTGGCAGTTCTGCTCAGTCTTTCATCCTTCTGATGTTGATACAATTAGTACCACTGAGTTAAGTAACAATAAACAACAGTTATTCAGCTCCAAAGAACCCTTGGATGAACGTGTGCTTTACAAATAGACGTTATGTTATGTTAAACTTACACTGGAAGGTAAAATTGGAATGGTAGCCACAGATATAACTATTTTATGTGCAGATTTTAAGAAAATATCAGCATGGTGTTGGGGCCAAAAAGGCGTTAGGAGGACACTCAAACTCAATCAATACTCTCCAGAAAGAGGTCCTCCAATCTCCCCAAGAAGTCATGCATTGACTGAACATCAGAGCTGAAGAGGCTGAGGGTCAGTCCCGGTGTAACAATGTGTGCCTCGTTGGCCTCCTAGAAATGTGCGAAGGTGAAGACTTAGAACAGTTTCCAGAAAACTTGGTTACTACCATAACTAGACCTGAGGATCTCTCCCTACTATTTGCAGTAGAACGGGTGCACCGAGTACCTGGAGCCCCTCACAATCCCGGTGACAAACCCAAACCCTTCTTTACACAGATTATGAATTACAGAAGTAGAGAAGCAACACACGGGTTGCATGGCAGAATGCTCCCTAGATACAAAAATCAAGCCATTATGGTGTTCACAGACTTTACAAGAGAAGTGCAACTAAAATGAAGATCCTTTGACGAGGCAAAAACAGAATTAAAGAGACGGAACATTTAACACATGATGTTAATCCCAGCCATATTGAAAGTGATCTAAAAAGGGATATCATGGATCTTCATGACACCTGAAGAAGTGTGGGAGTGACTGGAGGACTGGAGACCAGTGGAACTGAAAAAAGTGAGTGAGGACCGAGAAACAGAATGAGACAACGAGCATGGCCGGACATCACCAGTTATCACACAACTACGCCATTTGTCAGATCTATATGATGCAAGTGAACCACAGTCAATCTCTCCTGGATGCACTAAGGAAAAAATGGGAAGGTGATCGGGGGAGGCTTAAGGATGATGATTGCAGCAGGTTGCTATAAAGGATGGGGGCCCGCTATTGCAACTCAAAATACTGCACCAGGTATAATTTACTAAGATCAGACTTTTCCAGATGGGGTAAACTGACAATGAGAAATGCCTGTGGGTATGTGGATTGGGAGGAACACTGCTAAATACTTTGTAGGTCTGCCCTAGGTTAAGACCATACTGGACTCTGGTGGGCCACTGTATCTCAGTAGTCACAGAAGAGACTCTGATGCTCATCCCTCAATTGGGGAATATGAGGAGATCAAATGCTACCAAAATACACCCTGTTAGTCTGTAACTTGGCTTTGATGGTCACCAAGTGAGCATTGTAATGGTATGGGGCCCACCTTGAATCAATAGACAACTGGCATGCACTGGTACAAGCAAATTGAAGGATCTGTATACAAGGATGGTGGGTGCCTGGAAACATTTGGCAAAATATAGGACCTTTGGAGGAATTTTGAAACATGTGCTGAGGTTTTGAGGATCCAGAGGGGCTCGGGTGCACTAAGTCAGAGTGGAATCTGGACCCAATGACCTGGAAATTGCACGCAGGACACATCGGAAACTCTGTACATGGGAAATGTTGAGTCTGTCGTGGTGTGTTCTAGCAGAAACCTGGAATGCTAAAACTGACTTTACTGACTGGACTGTGTGTAACGGAGAACCTATAATGCGACCCTTGACCCCGGTTCAGGGTAGGCCACTCCACTTACTGCTGCTTATCTGTGCCACCTCTGTTGTTTTGTCACTGCTACATTTGCTTCCCCTTGCTGATACTGTTGTAACCTTCTTCTGTGTCCACTTGCTTTTTTCCTCCATTCTCCTTGTTATCCCGCTGTGCCCAACCCGCCATTTCTCTTTTCCCGCCGCGGTCTTCCCCTGTAGCCCCGCCCCCTTAGCGCCCATTCACCGCCCCGCTCCCACCTCCCAGCTGCTCCTCCCTCCCTATACCCCTTATAGGGAGGCAGTGCAGCTGCCTGCCGCGCAGCGTCTGCACCTGTCCGCGCCCAGCACCAGGACCCCTGGGCCCCGCAAACGCCATGACGCCCGCCTCTGCTACGGCTCCAGCACCCTCCAGGCACTCAACGCAGGACGATCACGCACCTGCTGCCTGGCTGTCCCGAAGCGCACCCAAGGACCCATCTCCTGCCAGAACTGCAACTTCACCAGCTCCCGGCCCACCGGCCCACCAACCCACCAACAGAAGAACCCAACTTTCTCTGATGCATCATGCTCAACACCCACTCATCCCACAAACACGCCGCCGAACTCTTGGACCTACTCGACACCAACGCCCCAGGCGTCGCCTTCCTGACAGAGACCTGGCTGAACTTCCCCCGACATCGCCATAGCTATCCCGGGTGGCTACAAGATCACCTGCAAGGACCGCACCAACGGAGTAGGAGGAGGAATTGCCATTGTCCACAGAAACACTCTCAAAATCTCGACAGACACCGACGACACCCTCAGCACCGCCGAACACCTGCACTTCCAGATCCACACCGACCCCAACACCACCCTCAGAGGATCCCAAATCTACAGACTCCCCGGATACTGACCGCAGATCAGCGACTACATTGCCGACTTCATCAGCACACGCGCCCTCGCCTCCATGGACTACATCCTCCTCGGGGACCTGAACTTCCACCTCGAGAACAACAACAACAGCAACTCCTCCACCCTGCTCGGCAACCTCGAACTCAGACAGCTCGACACAACACCTACCCACTCTGCCGGCCACACGCATGACCCCATCTTCTCAGCAAGCTCCCACGTCTTCTTAAACCGCACCACCGAACTCCACTGGACCGACCACCGCTGCATTTACTTCACCTTCCAGAAACCCACCACACACCACCGCACCCAGCAGATGCCTTGCCGCCGCTGGAGCAAAGTCACTGAGGACCAGCTATCCACCGCCCTTGCCCAGAGCCCACCCGCGGAGCCGAGTGACCCCGACGCCGCAGCCCATAGCCTCAGACAGTGGATCAACGACTGTGCCAACACCCTCACCCCGCTCAAGAAACCCTTCAACACCCACACCAGCAAGTAAACCAGCTGGTTCACCGAAGACCTCCAGGCCTCCAAGCGAACCTGCCGTAAACTCGAAAAAAACTGGATCCGTGAACGAACACCAGAAAGCTACACAACCCACAAGAACGCCACCCGCAGACACCACCACCTCATCAGATACGCCAAAAGGACCTCCTTCAAAGACCGCCTAGACAACAACGCACACAACAGCAAAGAGCTCTTCAACATCGTGAAGGCACTCTCCAACCCAAGCTCCAACACCAATGTGGAGAAGTGTGGCTCAGGGGTTAGAGGCAGCAGAACCGGAAGCTGAGATCGGTCCTGGACCAGGGTTCAATTCCCGCCTCGGCGGGTCTTGGGCTAAAAATTCCACGGACTCGATAATTCTAGCCCCGGTGCCTCCTCGACTCACGGGTTCACACTCTGCGACTCTGGGCAATAGCTTGCTTAATCTCCACAACGGCCCCTCGCGGCGGGATGCCTGACTTTCACCTTGTGGATACCCTGCTATCTCACAGGGGAATACCAGGAAGGGTTCCCTAAGCAAGCGCCGGGAAACCCACTGCGGGTAGCTGTGCGCTATATAAGCTCAACTACATTTACATTTACACAACGACATCCCACCGTCACAAGACCTGTGCAACTCGCTGGCCACCTTCTTCCATCGCAAGATCGCAGACATCCACGACAGCTTCAACGCTGTCACCACCCCGGCAACCGCTGAGACCCCCGCCCCCACGACCACCAGTAGCACCAACCGCCAGCTTGCCTGGACCAACATCAACGACGACGACACCATCAAGATCATGAACACCATCCACTCCGGATCCCCGGAAGACCCCTGCCCACACCACATCTTCAACAGAGCCAGCAGCACCATCGCACCCAATCTCCGGAAAACCATCCACATCTCCTTCGAGACAGCGATCTTCCCAGAGAGCTGGAAACACGCATAGATCAACGCCCTACTCAAGTAACCCAAGGCGGACCCCAAGGACATCAAGAAGTTCCGACCCATCTCCCTGCTCCCGTTCCCGGCGAAGGTCATCAAAAAGGCCGTCAACAAGCAACTGACCAACTTCCTCAAGGAGAACAACATCCTGGACCCATCTCAGTCCGGGTTCTGCAGCAACCACAGCACCGAATCTGCCCTCATTGCCGCCACTGATGACATTAGGACCCTGCTTGACAATGGAGAAACCGTGGCCCTCATCCTCCTGGACCTGTCAGCCTCCTTCGACACGGTCTGCCACCGCACACAACGAACATGGCTCCATGACGCCGGAATCCAATAGGAGGCCCTGGACTGGACCACCTCCTTCCTCTCCGGCCGAACACAGAGTGTCCGCCTCGAGCCCTTCTGCTCGGAAGCCAGCGAGATCATCTGCGGCGTACCCCAAGGCTCATCCCTCAGCCCAACGTTGTTCAACATCTACATGGCACCACTACCTCACCTCGCACGACAGCACGACCTCAACATCATCTGCTATGCCGATGATACTCAGCTGATCCTGTCCTTCACCAAAGAACCCCACACCGCCAAAGCCAACCTCCACCAAGTAATGAAGGCCGTCGCCGACTGGATGAGAAACAGCCGACTGAAGCTGAACTCAGAAAAGACGGAGGTGCTCGTCCTTGGATCCACCCCCTCGGCCTGGGATGGCTCCTGGTGGACGACCGCACTAGGAGCACCCCCTACACCCACCGACCACGCACGCAACCTAGGGGTCATCCTCGACTCCAGCCTCTCCATGACGAAGCAGGTCAACGCCGTCTCTTCCTCCTGCTTCAACACCCTCCGCATGCTTTGCAGAATCTTTAAGTGGATCCCCACCAAAACTAGAAGGACGGTCACCCAGGCCCTCATGAGCAGTAGACTAGACTACGGAAATGCTCTCTACGCAGGAGCCCCGGCCAAACTCCTGAAACGGCTCCAATGCTTCCAGAACGCCTCAGCGAGCTTGATCCTCGACATTCCTCGCCGCAGCCACATCACGCCCCACTTGAGAGACCTGCACCAGCTCCCATCAACAAGAGAATACCCTTCAAGCTCCTCACCCACGCGCACAAGGCACTCCACAACACCGGACCAGCGTACCTCAACAGCCGACACAGCCTCTACACCCTCACCCATCAGCTCCACTCCGCAGACCACAAACTCGCCACCGTCCCCGCATCTGAAGAGTGACCGCCGGTGGCAGATCATTCTCCCACCTCGCCGCCAAGACGTGGAACACCCTCCCCTTCCTCCTGCGGCAGACTGAAGACCTCCTAATCTTCAGGAAACTTCTCAAGACCTGGCTATTAGAACAGTAGCAGCTCCCCCCATGCCCCTTGAGACCCTCACGGGTATGTAGTGCGCTTTATAAATGCTATGATTCATTGATTGATTGATAATGGGGGTGCCACTGTGGATGCATCAACACTAGAGAGAGGTTACCACTCAGGCCCGAACTATATGGAGAGGTCATCCCTGTTTTCAGAGTTTTCTAGACCTGCCTCTAGGACCTGCGATGGAGGCGAAGAGACTCTGGTCGTCAGAAGGGGCGCAGAGGAGGACAGGTACTATGAGGGAGAATCTAATCACTCGATTAAATGTCTATATGATCCCATTGGTGACCGTTGTAGAATCTTACGGCAGACAAATACTTTTGTATAAAAAGGGGCGTAATGTGCTGAGTAATTTCAAGGCTTCAATTTCGGCAGTGTTTCTATGGATAAGGGCAAGTAACCTTCAATACAATGTCAGCAAAACCAAAATCTTACTTTTTGGTATTCCACCTCCTAGCTAGGATAATGACATCAATACTACTGGTGTCCCGCCTGCACCGGCCCCTGCCATTGTGACCGGCAATCTAGAGGTGACATTTGATAACTCTGCCACCTTCTGCCCTAGGTGGCCAGAGTAGTAGGTTCTTGTTTTGGACTACAAATGAGTATAACATAGTTTCTCTGCATAGGAAAACAGACCATATTCCTCTGATGAAGGAGAAACTGAAGAATGATAGCTTAGTGACAGATCTGAAAGGATAATGGTTATTTGAGACCTGACAAGAGGACATAAAAACTATCGGAGACCAAGTGAGTGTAAAATATCTCAAACTTGAAAGTGACAATTGAAGAAAAATGAACCTTGATGGTAGATATTCTGGAAATAAGGAAAAAATTGCAGGACAGATAACTATGATGACCTGCAGAACAGGTTACATTGGGACAACCACAGACTAAGGAAATGTCAAAAAAATTATGGAAGAAGGGGACATTGCAGATTTTTTGAGGATCTTTCCTAATGTACTAAATGCCTCAGATGACTGGCCTCATTAATGCATTTAGGGTACAGAAGGACATTGTGGTCCAAATATTATTCTCTTCACTGAAAACAGGGGTTCTCAGGAAGTAAAAAAAACAAGAATCCATATCGTTCAAAGACTGCAAAATCCAGATCTTCCAAGATCTTTCACAGAATACCATTAACAAACAACTGCTCTAAATCAAGCACATCTGGACCGAGAAGAAAGGCAGTCAGGCATCTATGAACCTTTCCATTTGCACTATGGTTTCAGTTAGGCACAAAAACTCATGTCATTCCAAAGCAGAAGGAAGGCAAAGAAATCCTTAAGCTCACCAAAGAAGATTGTCCAATAGCAAACAAAGAACCAGAACACAAGGTAAAATATAATAAAGGAAAAAGGGAAAGGGTCTGTAACAATCAGAAAATGGGCAACATGAAAACATAATGCAACTACAGCGCTATTACATGTCTTTGTGCCAAATACCCAAGCTCCATAATCTGGAATCCACTGCATGCCTCTTTACTCACTACCAGGCAATCCCTACTCTTTTATCGCACTATTGCAGGTTCCTGCTTTCCCTATTGTGACAGTTTTCTGTCTTTCTTGACCATTTGTTTCTTCCCTTCATTGCTCTTGGAAAATATCATATGACGAAAAATAAGTGGTGAAACTAATAACACGATGAGGAAAAAGCGCTTATGCGCACAATGAGATATTACAAATAGTATCAACACTCTGTATCGCAAACAACTTCCCTGGCTCTCAACTTCGTGCAGCCCACTGTCAAAGCCACTAAGACTAAAATTTAAACAAAAGTAGAATGAGCGTCAAAGTAAAAAATAATATCTAGCATTTTAGAGTACTGCAGTCCATAAAGAATCAAAAAGTTCCACGCAAGCCTTCCTGTGACTTGTATTCAGTTCTTTTATTGTAGTAGGATGATAATTTCATTCAACCAAACAGTCTTTCTTGATGAAGATATTTAAAACGAAGATATTCAAAACAATTGTACAAATATAATATTCCACAGCCTACGCGTTTCGTCCCATTGGGGACATCATCAGGGCTGTAAAGAGAAAAAAACATAATAAAAAAAATCTAGATTAATAATTCAAACTGTTCAACAACGTTCTTCCTAACTTGGAAGCCTGCCTATATACCATTCTACACAAGGTCCCCTTCCTCATAAAACTTGAGTAATATTCCAAACTTTTCATTCCTGTAGCCAAAAAAACGATATTCTACTAAAACTACTGGATTCCTCCACTTCAACTATTCTACAATGCTCAAGGTCTCACCTTAATTCTCCATTAACTCCTGTTGAACGTCTTAACTCTGCGACAGCTAGGCCCGATAAATCCTGCCGTGAATTGCCGGTCGAAAGCGGAGCTATTTATACTCCCTAGTAACCAATCAACTAATGCCAATCTGCGATCCTAATTAACCTTAATACTCCACCCTTGTTCTCTACCAGGTCCGCACCTCTTCCTTTCACACCCGTTACCTAAACACTGGAAAGACTATATTTATTTTTTGTTTCTGTATATGTCCAATCACAACGCGACCTGATCCGCTCTGCTAAAGTTTACAAACATTTCACGTCTGCGGCCGGAAAGAAATCAAACATATCCGGTCCGCACATCTAGAACCAATCAAAATTGTCCTAACCTCTCTGTTAGCAAGTTCCCTATCAAGTCCGCTATTATACAAGGGACTATGTTCAAAATACGGCGATTCCTTATGCCCGTGGCGATCTAGTTCGTTCAAGTACTAACGTCGCCTAGTACTATTAACATTCATTTAAACACTCTCCTAAGTCCATATTCGGCAGACTCATCATGTGCCCGGCATTGTAGTATATTAATAGTAAACTGCCGTTCTTCCTAATTAGTATATGTATTCAGCATCCGTACCCGGAAAGGAGTAATTTGTATCCGGTTAACGTTTCCTGACCAATCACGCTTTCCCCTCTGTCAATCTATTATTCTGAATTACTGACGTAACTTGGTGTTTCTACCATTAATTAAAACGCTATTTTCAGTTCAAATCAAACAGACTCCTCATGTAGGTGGCCTCAATATTAAAGTGCCATTACGTCAATTCTTCTACTTACAGTAACTGCACATCAGAATACAATTCTACCATAATGTTGACCTGACCAAAATACTCCCCAAACGTCAAGCAATCACAGTCCATTAGGAATTTCTCCTATTCCCGGATAACTCAAGTGTGTAAATGTCCCCTCACACTACTCGTATTCCACTCCCTCCAACCGTACTAGTTCAATCGACACCTCAACAACTCCCTCATTTCTTAGATCTCTTAACCAGTCCACTTAGGTCCTATTGTCCCAACCTATTTAAACCTACACATCAAACTACAATTCTTTGTACTCAATCTTACCACATATAGACTTTTTACCAACCCATATCATTTCAAGAAATAATGTAATTCAGAGTCCCTGTTCAGACCCAACTTAACCGTTCTACACCGGCTATTCCGCCGTGCTTCCTGCTGTCTTATCATCAGTTCCCAATCCCCACCCCTGACTCTAGCTTCTATTTTCTGCATCCCATGGAACCTAAAATCTTTATGTGTGCTATAATTCTCTTTTATGTGTTGAAAGATGGGTGATTTGGGATCTTGGTTCGTTATTGCTCATTTATGCTCCTGTATCCTGATTTTAAGATTTCTCTTCGTACTTCCAATATAAACATTGTTGCAGGCACATATTATCGCATAAATCACCCCCGTACTATTACCGTTGATAAAATCCTTAATTTGATACTACCTGTCAGTGTTATAGCGAAACTCCTTAATCCGATTAATGCCCAAATTACAAATACTGCAGGACCCACAAATGAAAAAGCCTTTCAGTGGTGAAGGCATCCAACCAGTATTAGTGCCTCTTGAAGGCTCAATATAATTCCTCATTATCATGTTGCCTATCGTGGGGCTCCTTCTGTAGAACACTTTTGGTTTGTTCCCAATGATATTAAGTAGACCCAGAACCCCTTTTAGCATATGTCAATGTTTTGTTAGACCCTTGTAGATTCTGTCCCTCTGAGTGCTATATGTTGTCACAAAAGCCAATGGTTGCCTGGACTCTGATTTGACCTTTGGTACTAACGTGCTTTCCCTTTGGATCTGGGTAACTCTATTCATGGCCCTGTCTAAATTCCTTTTCTTGTAGCCTCTATTTGACAGTCTACATTTTAATTTAGCCAATTCTTCCCTGAAGCAAATTTCTGTGCTACAATTTCTGCGGATCCTGATCATTTCTCCAAAAGGTATCCCTTTAATTACTGATACCGGATGAGCACTATCTGCTCTCATAATAGAGTTTGTGGCCGTACTTTGTCTATAGAGCTTGCTCTTGATGGATTCACCTTCCACGAATAGGTCCACAACCAAAAACTAAATTCTTTTCTCTTGATAATTCATTATGAAAGTCACATTGAAATCATTCTGATTTAAAAACTCAAAATATTGATTTAGATCATTCTTAGTACCCCTCCATAGTAGTAAAATGTCGTCTATAAAACGACCCCAGAAAAGCATGAAATCTGTCGATTTTGCAGCTTCCCGGCTCCAGGCATGCTCCCTCTCAAACCAGCCCATAAACAGATTGTCATAAGAAGGGGCAAACCTGGAGCCCATCGCTGTTCCCCTTATCTGGTAATACCACTCATTTTGGAACAGAAAGAAATTATTTTTCAAGAGAATGGAGCTCATCTCAACGATCATTTCAGAATGATCAATTACACTGGCACTCCAGCTACCTAGAAAGTGCTTAAGTGCTTGCTCTCCTTTATCGTTATGTATACAAGTATACAATCCAACCACATCTAATGTGACAAAACTTATCCCATCTTCCCATTTCACATTGTCCAATTTGTTTAAGAAATCCATAGAATCCTTCACATAGGATGGCAAATTAGTCACTAAGGGTTTAAGGAACAAATCCACATACTCTGATAAATGTTCTGTCATACTGCCTATACTAGACACTAAAGATCTACCCGGGGGATTTGACCTGGATTTGTGCACTTTCGGTAGTGTGTAAATAAATGGATGAGTATTATTAGTCACTTTAAAATATTTGAATTCAGCCTCATCCAGCAAGCCTGCTTCTTTCCAAGAAAACAAACGTTCTGAGATCACTCTGATGGCCTTCCCTGTAGGATTGGTGCTAAGTTTATGATAGCAATGTTGATCATTTAATTGTCTCCTGATTTCCTGACAATAATCTGCTTTGTACTGGACAACAATGTTTCCCCCATTGTCTGCTTCTCGAATGACTAGGCTTTCATCATTTTTAAGACTCTTGAGGGCACATCATTCGATATGTGTTAAATTATCCTGCCTGTTTTTTTCTCTTTTTGCCTTTAAGTTCTAGATCCTCTACTCTATAAAAACTCCTCTAGGGTTTTTTGAACAAACAAGTCTATGGCTGCAAATTGCGGCCCTTGGGGTGTGAATTTAGAGGTAGGACGTAAACCGCTAGTACAGCTGTATTCTGTTGCTATGCCCAAAAAACTGGCTACATCATCCACCCCATACAACTCCCCCTGAGTCAAAGACATTAATAATTGAACTTTACGTACATGAGTGATGGTCATCTCAGAACTTTTAACCACAGACTTAACATTGGTGCTTTTGTCCAAAACAGAAACAAAACTTTTCAATTTCAGTTGTCTTGAAAATCTAAACAAATCAATCTCTAAATCAGTACAGTCACATCCATGTTGTGGGCAAAATGATAAACCTTTTTTGAGTACAGAAACTTAATTTTCATTTAGAATTCTGTGGGAAAGATTAATCACCTCTAATTCTTTATCCACGCTTTCTTCAGCTGGACTCCTACTTCCTAAGTCGTTGTCTATTTCCTGAATTTGTCTTGACTCCTCGTTCTTGTACTCCTAACACCTTTTTCTTGCCTCTCTTTATTCTTGAGATTTCCTCGAAAAAAGACGAGTGGTGACTGGTGTAGCTACATTGGCCCCTGTTCCGGGTTCATCTGTAGATGAAATGCTGGAACTGTTATAGATCACTGAACTTATCTCTCCTTGAGCATCAGTGGCTGCTGTTTGTTTGGGCTTTAAAGCCTCATCAACAGCTCTCGTAAAAGTAAAAATCCTAATCTCTTTCATTGTGTCGGATTTTACTCCATTTTTTGTCCTTAATTTGTATTTGATGTCGATTTATAACATCCTTAAGAATTCCAGAATTTTTCTCGGTTAAGTCTTTCAAGTTCATATCCTCAATCTCTTTTTCTAATTCTACTATCTGGCTTTTGAGCTTTTCAACCTTTCTTACTGAATTCTTAATAAGAATGTGCATCATTGTAAATGATGAAGCATCAAGATTTTCCGCCCCTTCTTTCAGAAGGTTCGGGTCAAGATCATCGAAGGTTAAAATTCGAAGTCCCCTTGGGACTCTTTTTTGGTCTATATCGTTTTTTAAAGTCATCCCGTCCCACCACTTTGAGAGTTCTGATTTTTTAAATCTTTCTAACTTCAAGAATTTATTTCTTAGACTGTCATTTGTTGTGGATTTTTTTGATGTCCCAATTTTGCTAGGCTTAGTCTGTTGAAACACCTCGGCGGCCCATTTTTCTTGATCATCCTCCATATTATCAAAATAGGTTACTGCTCTCACGTGCTGCACTTTCCTTAATACTAATGTTGAAACTAATAACACGACGGCGGGATTTATCGGGCCTAGCTGTCGCGGAGTTAAGACGTTCAACAGGAGTTAATGGAGAATTAAGGTGAGACCTTGAGCATTGTAGGATAGTTGAAGTGGAGGAATCCATGAGTTTTAGTAGAATACCATTTATTTGGGCTACCGGAATGAAAAGTTTGGAATAGTACTCAGGTTATATGAGGAAGGGGACCTGAATAGGTGTCTCTTTGTTGATTTCAGGCAATCACTGCAGTTATACTGGAACAAGACGGATGATGGGTCTTTGTTGATCAGGAGAAATAGGAGGTGAGAGAACTATATTGTGAGTGGGATTGTAACACAAATAATGGACACATTGCGGATTTAGGATTAGGATTGGGTTTTGACAGTTGGTTCCTCTTTTTCATAATAGGAGACCTTTTTTTTTTTTTTAAAGTGAAATTTTGAATAAGTGGAAGTTATCAGAACACCGCTTGGAGGAATATGATTGATAGCCAAAACAGTAGGTGAGTCAATTATTTGAGAATCAAGCAATATTCAGGCTTGCAATAAGGGGTGTAAGCACTAAATTCATGCTTTTTCTTATATACTAGGCATTGATCATAAGTACATGGATTGAGATAGTACTAAGAACCAAGAAGCTACATCGCCTATTATATCACTACGTGGATAAAAATAGAGGTGAGAGGGTTTTATTTGTTACATCAGGCAAGAATGATGGGGGTGAATAGCGAGTTTCCAGTGCCTTAATTGTAATAAAAACATTAGCAAAACATTACTAAACAGGTCCATAGGGCACTCTCAGGATTCCAAGGAGTATGAGGGTGTCAAGAGTCAATAAATATGGTCATTACTGTCAAATCCTTTTTAGGGGGGATGTTTAGAAACACTTTTTGAGACTGTGAGATTTGTAATGACGATGCTTAGGTGGGATGCCTAGTTAAACCTTGATACTTTGAAATCAAAAAATGTTGATGGTTCCTTGACCACCATTGTTCTAAATGATTTTTAACTTAAATTGTAGAATATACTGATTGTTATATAGGTAGGTTTATGGATTCTTGTGTAGAATGGAATATAGGCAGGCTTCCAAGTTAGGAAGAACGTTGTTGTACAGATTGAATTATTAATATAGATTTTTTGATTGTTATGTTTTTTCTCTTTACAGCCCTGATAATGTCCCTAATGGGACGAAACACGTAGGCTGTGGAATATTATATTTGTACAATTGTTTTGAACATCTATGTTTTGAATTTCTTAATCAAGAAAGACTGTTTAGTTGAATGAAATTATCACCCTACTACAATAAAAGAACGGAATACAAGTCACAAGGAGGCTTGCGTGGAACCTTTTGATTCTTTATGGACTGCAGTACTCTAAAATGCTAGATATTATTTTTTACTGTGACGCTCCTTCTACTTTTGTTTAGAGGAAAAATAAGTGTCAGTACCCAAAAATGAGTGCTGGTGGGTCCCATCAACCAACAATTAAGTACTATACTCACCACAAAATTACTTTTACCTCATATTACGCTGTTATTACAGATGTAGTATGATTACTGACTTGGAACGTTAAGGGTCTCAATTCTCCTGTGAAAGGTCCCAAGATTTGGAGGTCCTTATTAATCCAAAGACAAAATCTCATGTGCCTTCCAGAGACCCACCTTCAGGCAAAGGGCACAAAACAGAGGACCCTTAGGCAAAACCAGTCTTAACTCCACTTCTCCTCTATGAGTAAAGCTAGTGCTGAGATGCTACCTTTATAGAAAGACTTATCATTCAAACCTGGCCAAGTGATGAAACACAGCAAAGAGGAATGGTAGGTGATAGTCAAGGGCTAATTTGAGAGGAAGGAAACCATGCAAGTAGATTTGATTGTGGCAAATTCCACCAAATTCCACCAAGATAACTTCTACTCTCAGGTAGATCTTATCAAATGAAAGATGAAGCGGGAAGGTGACTTTGATAAGTCAATATGATACATACTCAATGTACTGCGTCAATCCCAACTCTGGGTGCTATTTCCAAATTGGATATCTCAGACCTATGAAGCTCAATACATCCCATCCTCAGGGAATACACCTTGTCTCTGATAGTCATAGGATGTACTCTAGAATTGATGCCATCTGTAATTCAAACTCTCTTTTTGGGGATGATTGAAAGAATCAGATTATATGAGACGGTCCTGTACTTTAAAGGAAATCAGGGAACGAGGACTCGGCACTGACTCTGTGTGAGGCCTTTAAGACAGTGATTCGGGGGACCATCCAGGCAATAATAGGAGGTAAGAAGAAAAAATCTAAACACCAATGTACCGAACTATAATAGAAAGTGATAATAATAGAAAGGAGTGCACTTGCAGAGGGGCGGGAAGTGAACAGACATCGGGTGGTACTCTGCCAACAGGAATCGAGAGCATTGACTGAGGACCTAACCCGCAAGCACTTACTAGCCACACAACGACGCCTCCATGACATAGGAGGTAAGGCGGCTAAACTTCTAGCATGCCTAGAGGTGCATGACAAAGAGAGGTCATGGGTACTAGAGGTAAAACACTAAGACAGAAACACTTGCACGACCAATGCAGACATCGCTGAAACATTCGCAGCCTACTATGAGTTCTTATATGCATCTCGGACTAACATGACACAGGAAGACTGTATCAATTTACTAAAAGATGTGGCCCTCTGGACGCTGACTGGGGATGAGCGGGAGATACTAGAAGCAAATTTCACAGAGGATGATCTGCGCAATGTGATAAGGGGTCTGCAGTCGGGCAAAGTGCAGGGACCTAACAGGATACCAATAGAGCTTAATAAAGGCCTGGCACATGTGGTGATTACACCAATGTTAGCAATGTATCAAGAAGCACTAACTGTGGGGTGCCTCCCAACAGATCAAAGGATGGCGACAATAGTGACCATACACAAAGAACGGAAACCCCCAGATGACTGTAGCTCGTACAGACCAATTTCACTGCTTAACGCAGAAGCTAAAATAGTGGTGAAGCTCCTAGCAACAAGACAGCTAAATTTCAACATTTGTACGGAGTGCTTCATTTAACTAAATCTTGCAGAAGCCTATAGCAATGGCCTGAGATGCCAAAATGGCGTTTGACTCTGTGGAATGGAACTACATATTTGCGGTCCTGGAGAAACTAGGCTTCAGCCCTAAGTTTAGGGCTTGGATAAGACTGCTTTATCAGGCCCCCATGGCCAGGGTGCGGATAAACGGTACTATCTCAAGAGAGGCACACGGCAAGGGTGTGCATTATCCCCATGATATTTGATCTTGCTCTTGAAGCGCTGGCAGTGTGGATCCGCCCAGACTCTTTAATCGGGGGTATACCCCCTCAAGGAGGATCGGAGGAAAGAATCTCCATGTATGCGGACAATATCCTGCTGTTTCTAGCCAGACCGTAGCACTCTATACATCGTGTGATAGACATATTTCGGGTGTTTGGGGAGCACTCGGGTTATACAATCAACTGGACCAAATCAGTGATATACTCCCAATCGGGAGAACACCCACTCCTGCCACGTAACTGCCTGACTCCGTTGAGTCTGGGGAATTCAGATACCTAGGGATTTATATCACACGAGATCCACAGGATTTCCTTAGACATAATTTGGACCCACAACTTGAGCGATTACATGGATGTATTATACTGGGAATCACTCCCACTAACAATAATTGGGCAGAGCAGCTCTCTATAAAATGATGGCCCTTTCGCGATTGCTTTATGTGACACAAAGCACGCCCTACAAGATACCACAGAAAACGTTTCGAATTTTGGCCAGACAGTTCGCTTTCTACTCCAGAAGGGCGGTGCCCCGGGGATTGCCCTAGCTAAATTTACAGAAAGGGGTATAGTCCCAGATGTTCAGAAATATTACTGGGCATCACAGCTACTAGTCAATAATGACTGGGTCTTTGCAGACCAGCAGGACCCAGTGTATAGGGTGGACAGAATGGATGTGGGTCCGGGAGGGTACGAATGCATGCTGTATGCTAGACGAAGTGGAGGTGCCCGACCACAACACACGCAAGGGAATATAGATGTATGGCACACGCTATCCGATTCCTTGGATGGAGGAAGAGATTAACGGCTCGGACACCTCTATAGTGTAGTGCACTGTTGGCAGAGGTGGGGGGGGGCTATGTGGTTTCTTGGAGTGGAGGCTCCTTGGAATAGAGCACTTCGGGGGAAGTCTGGAGGAATTAAGCCTATGTATCATTTGCTGAATCACAATCCGAATTTAGCCTGCTGGAGACCGAGCGCTTCCTACACACCTAGCTGGGACTTGCACTACACTGCCACCTACACAGGTGAACAGGTGCCTGATGCTTCACCGCTAGAGGACCGACTGCTGACAGAGCAATTGGAAAAAAGGGAACACCGCTAATTTATAAGAAGCTAATAAATAATTCTCCAGACTTATAGGCCCCCTGAAGAGGGCATGGGTGGCTGACCTCGGTGAGGCTTTAGATCATGATGATTAAACGGAGGCCCTACAGGCCCCCCGAGAACTGTCCATCAAAATACGATTTAGATTGATCCAACTTAAGGTATTCCTCAGAGTGTACTATGTGCAGATCCTCCTCCATAAAATGGGTAAAGCGTATTCCCCACTGTGCAGAAGGAGATGTGGGAATGAGAGATCCTTTTTCCATTCCATACGAGAATGTCGACTGATTGAATCCTACAAGTCAGAACAGTGATGGCAAAAGTGACAAACCTGGGGGTCACAGTGGGGCACAAATGGCTACTCTTGGGAATAATAGGGGAACACAACTGGCAGAGGTTCAAATAAATTTGGCTAAAAATCACAGCAGGAGTGGCCAAAATATAGATTGATCCAACTTAAGGTATTCCACAGAGTGTACTATGTGCAGATCCTCCTCCATAAAATGGGTAAAGCGTATTCCCCACTGTGCAGAAGGAGATGTGGGAATGAGAGATCCTTTTTCCATTCCATATGAGAATGTCGACTGATTGAATCCTACAAGTCAGAACAGTGATGGCAAAAGTGACAAACCTGGGGGTCACAGTGGGGCACAAATGGCTACTCTTGGGAATAATAGGGGAACACAACTGGCAGAGGTTCAAATAAATTTGGCTAAAAATCACAGCAGGAGTGGCCAAAACAAAAACATAGCAAGAACATGGGGGTTGGCATCTGTTCCTACGACCGAAGACTGGGAAAGAGACCTTGATTGGTGTCAGAGGGCAGAAGTAGTTTATGCAGCCAGTGGTAGCCCCAGGAAATGGGAAAAAGTGTGGGGGGACTGGAGGGCCTACAGGGGCGAAAAGACTGACTAGAGTTGAGGAGCCAATTTGGTCTGCAGAGTGGAATAATCACTGAACCACATGGTGGACATGGATGGACCATTCGAGAACCAGACCTGTGAATATGTACCCTGCACCGGGAAGGGTCAAGGAAGGGTGATTATGCAAATGTATCTGTGTAACAACTCTAATATGCGATGACAGTATGATTTGTAAAGCCAATTGTTCTGATTACGAATAAAAGGAAATATAAAAAAGAAAAAAAAGAAAGAATCAGATTATGATGTATGGCAATTGCCAACCATGCCCTGATCAAATGGGATTTTCATATGGGGGTGTAGCTGTAAGAAAGGGGTTATGGAGGTTTGACATTGGTATAGTAAGTTAAAGGTTCTACAAACTGGAAGTTTTTGGTAGCATTTGAGACTACTTCAAACTCCAGTAGGTGACCACACAGAGTATCTGCAACACTTTCGAGGCTTCTTGCAGAAAGGTCAGAGAGGCCTTGCAATGGTTTAAGTAGATATTCTATTAAAAAGTGAACAAATCTGATACATTCTTGGCAGGCAGACTCTGATTGGCCAAAGGGAAGTCTCTGATACATAATGTGTGGGATAATCGAGTCTAGCTATTGACCTCTGAGACACTAAAACGGCAGGCCTTCTCCTCGTTCTTGCACACTATGTGAAATGATGCAGTTCAAATTAAAGGCCTTAACTCCTTTGAAAAATATAATTTCCCTGCACTGGTAACATTCGACCAAAAGCCCCTCAATGAATGAATAACTCACTACTTTAGAAGGGAAAAATCCTCCCATCCATGAAGGAGGCAAGCTTGCTTGTAAATATATAAACCAGAATGGCTCATTTGCCTGCTTAAATAATCTAAATATTCTCAAGGATTTTGACTAACTGCAGGGAAAGGTATATTCCTTTCTGGATAGAAACAGATTAATCAGTATTCATTAGAAAAAGGCAGATGTTCAATAGCGTCTAAAGAATTCTACACCTAGAAAAGAAAGTCAAATAATGGGAAGATCCTGCTCACCATCCTTACACTAAAAGCTGAAAATGTGTTTGATCATCAGGCCAAGTGGTCATAATTACAAAGAACACTTGTCAAGGTAGGTCTGCATCTAGTGATGTGAAAATATATTTGGGCAGCCTATGCAACACCGAGGGCTAGAATGATAGTGAATGGTGTAAAATCCACCCTTTTCTCCCTGGATGGAGGAACTAGACTTGGTTGTACTCTTCTCCACTCTCCTCTGTGCACTAATAGTGGAACCGTTGGCCATTATGATTTTCTGTGATGGGGAGGTGAATGGCATGCATTTTGGATTTGTTTTTCACAAAATACACCTCTTTGCTGTTGACATCTAAGTGACTTTAACTGTCTTTCAAACGAGAAACTGAGATTTTACAATGACATGAGGCAATTTTCAGATTCAAAGTGAATCTAACAAAATCGAAATTGATGGGTATAGGAATTGACCAGGAAACTAAAGAAAGTATTGGAACAATCTCTTCTTTTCAATAGGTGAAGAATAAAATCAAATATTTGGGAATGTTAAGTATACCAACAATCCAAAGGCTCTAAAAGGCAAACTGCCTGCCTCTTATTGATAAGATCATAAGGAACCTGCAAAAATGCACTCACTATTCATATTGTGGTCAGGGAAAGTTTCAGAGGTGCAAATGAATATTCTTTCCAGACTATATTTTCCAAACTCTTATGGTAGTAACTCCGAAACAGTAAATGAGGAGACTACAAAACCCCTGTAACAAATTCATTAGGGGATGGGGAGGAGGGAAACCCAGGATTAAGAGGGTTAGGAGGGAATCTGCTGCATGTAGAAAATAATTTCTTGGCAACTACAACTGTGAGTGACCTTTTAATGGTTCTTGGGAAAAACTGAAAATAATTAGCCACACATGCAGTGTGCACCCATAGTCAGGCCATTGTGTGACAGTCTATAGCTCGCCTTGAAACAGAAAACAACAGTGGCTTATGCTTCTGGCCTACAATTCCCACTTATGGAAGCATGGGTAAAATATTCCAGAATCAGGTGATTATGTTTTTTCACTCCTCATGTACAACAATAGACTTCAACTCAGATGTTATGCCCATCTAAGGCTAGTATGCTGGTATACTTTTTACAGATTGAGAAAAGGGCAATATGTTCTATTCATTCATGGAAAATTAAGACATTGTTGACTTAAGCAAGAATTTGTTATCAACAAGACTAAAGGGTTGTATTATCTCCCCAACGTTTGTTTTATGGGAGGTTGAGACATAAGGGGCGCAAGTATGTTCATCTGTTGTGTTATCGTGAGGTTGGTAACATCGAGGTTCATGCAGTTATGGGCCTGTTTTGTGGGGAATATGGGAGATGAGGTATTGGGTTTGTATTATATATCGGTTTCAGGAGGACGAACATGTATCATGTTATGGGATAAGAGCTAACGAAAATGAGTTTTTGGTAGGCATGTTAATTGTGTGGGATTGACGTATGCTCTTTAACTATTGTAGATACCCCTAAAGAAGATCCGAAAATGA
This sequence comes from Lissotriton helveticus, assembly GCF_964261635.1. Taxonomy (NCBI): domain Eukaryota; kingdom Metazoa; phylum Chordata; class Amphibia; order Caudata; family Salamandridae; genus Lissotriton; species Lissotriton helveticus. The sequence continues at coordinate 433,031,011 of NC_136063.1, forward strand.
CCAAAATGCATTGGGTGAAATGTATGAAACGGAGAAATGAAGTTTATACGTGCTTGAGAATAGGCCCGGATGGGCAATTCCTTTGCAAATGAAAATGCGTGAAAATATGAAACTTTATGTCTTTGACGTGACGGACAAAACATGGATAAAACTTTGAGAATAAATTGGATGAATTTTGAGAACAATATTGAGTACGTGGTTAAATTTGCTTACAAATGTGCATCAGGCTGTCCAACTCTTTCGTGACACGCAATGATGTGTTACATTTTGGTGATAAGTTGACATGGCGCTAAAGGAACGGAGTGCTCAAAGAGTGCATGCACGCCAAACTTGATAAAGATAATGAACAGAATCTTCCGGATAAACAAAAAAAGGGTGTGCTTCAGGCTCAAGTCACATGAAGTATTTACCGCTGTTCCAACCCTGGTAGCACCCCAAGAAAACGAACAAATGAACTTTAAAAGCAATATGGTCACGCCAAAGACTTTCCGATTCAATGTTAATGAACAATATGGGTCTAATCACATCAATTACAGATTCTTTTTTTCTTGGTGTTTATGCAGATTGTTTCTTGTTTTGTGGTTGTTAAGATGTAACCAGGGGAGAACGGGATTCTAGGTGGTGTAGTCATTCTGTAGTCAAGGGCAGCATGATATTTCTGTTTTCAAAGTCTTTTTTAAATCTTTTGAGGGTGGAGCACGTGAACCATGTGATACGAGTGGGATAGAGGCGGGGACTGTTACGCTTTTTATTAAAATAGTTACGTGGGAGATCGTAGTTAACACAACGCGTCAGCTTATGGGGATATTGCACCGTTGATGAAATTGCAAGCTTTTCACAGGTGATTATCGGGGATAGCAATTTCTCCCTATCGAAGTATGGAGGGAGATAGGGGAACTTGTTTCATGGAGAATGGAGGAGAGGGGGTGAACGTTTGTTTTATGGGAGGTTGAGACATAAGGGGTGCAAGTATGTTCATCTGTTGTGTTATCGTGAGGTTGGTAACATCGAGGTTCATGCAGTTATGGGCTTGTTTTGTGGGGAATATGGGAGATGAGGTATTGGGTTTGTATTATATATCGGTTTCAGCAGGACGAACATGTATCATGTTATCGGATAAGAGGTAACGAAAATGAGTTTTTGGTAAGCATGTTAATTGTTTGGTATTGACGTATGCTCTTTAACTATTGTAGATACCCCTGAAGAAGGTCCAAAAACGACCGAAATGCATTGGGTGAAATGTACGAAACGGAGAAATGAAGTTTATACGTGCTTGAGAATAGGCTCGGATGGGCAATTCCTTTGCAAATGAAAATGCGTGAAAATATGAAACTTTATGTCTTTCTTTTTTTTATTTTTTTTTATTGAGAGTTCATACACACAATATCAATATTACAAAATGCAATTGTTAAGAAATTTAGTACAGTACATGGCATATAAATATAAATACAAATCAATACTAGCGTTTGATTGTCAACAGCTTGATTATAAAGTGCAAAGTTGAATAGAAAAAACATAATACATTTTAAACCATTCAGTGCTTAATTATAAAGTGCAAAGTGCATAAAAGCAGACTAATGAATCTGGGAATACTCCAAAGATTTGGATGTTATCAGACAGTAAAAAGTAGAAGGAAAAAAAAAAAAAATTATTGTTCGAACACACTCCAGAACTTTTCATATTTCTTTAGTGCCCCAGATCTTAACGCATATTTTCTTTCCCTGCCCTGGATTCGTAATAATTTAGCCTTCCAAGCCTGAAATGTCGGTACTTGGTTGGTTTTCCAGGACTGTAGAATAAGTGATTTAGCTATTAAAGAAGCAATAAAAAAGAATTCATCATACTGAGTGTGAATCGCTGAACAACCTAAAACAGCGACTAAATCGTCAAATATTATAGAGGTTTTAAGCTCGAGGGAGAGGTATTTTTCAATTTCCTTCCAGAGTGGCTGAATTTTAGGACATTCCCAAACAATATGTTTCCAGTTTCCTTTTTCTTCACAGCGGAAACATTTATCCGGAACTAGGGGGAAGATATTATGGAGATAGGAAGGAGTTCTGTAGATCAACCATTTGTTATAAAATTGCATGCGTTTAAAATTAGCGCCGCGAAAGATAGTTTTGTTAAATTTGTTTATTTTATCCCATACTTGTTGGTTGATTTCGATATCTTCCCTTTTTTCCACCTCTCAATACTCTTACTAGACAATTCCTGCTCCTTATTCTCCTTCAATATTTTAATCCAAGTACTCATCTTTTTTTTATTTTATTATTCAATGCTGTTGAAATAGTTTCGTTATAATAAAGATTTACAATATCCAGCTCTCTGAGTATTGGATTGAGCATAAAAAAAGAACAGTTTAAAATGGAATGAGAATGCTGTACCTGTCTGGCAATTTGTTCCCATGACTTCCACCTGTTACCAACAAGGAAGTCCTCAATTTTCTCAAAGCCATTATCATTCCAGAGATTTATTATTTTACTATCCAGACACCCCTCTTCCCCAAGGTTAAAATTATTCAAGTCCGTTGTGTTACATATTCTGGGAATACAATGGAACCTCAGAAACTGGATTTTCTGTCTGAAAATCCACTGGAGGGACTTGTAGCGAACTTTCTTTGGATCCTTCGTGGTTCTAATTGGATCAGTTATTTTTACTTCTGACAACATCTTCTTCATAAAAAAATTGTCTGCCTCGTTAGCATCTAAGAAGAAAAACCTAAAACTATGGTGTGCAAATGACGCGGAATAATATTCTCTAATATTTGGGAGGGACAACCCTCCTTGTGCAGATGAGAAATATAAAGTGCTAAGTGCAAGCCTGGGGGTCTTTTGGGCCCAAAGAAAAGAAGAAATCAAGGCATCCACTTTTTTAAAGAAGGAGACCTGGATAACACAGGGGGCTGCATTAAATAAAAAATTTAAAAGAGGTAGAATTGACATTTGCATAAGTGCTGCTCGGCCTATTAAAGACAGGGGTAATAAATTCCAGCGTTCCAGAAGAGACCCAACTTTTTTTAGCAGTGGTGAATAATTAAGTGAGAACAAATCATCTAAGTTATCCGATATAAATATTCCCAGATATCTCTTCGGCAATCGATTGTATATTTGCCTAAATTCTGGGATTAAAGTGTCTACAGTGCAATTTAGTAGAATAATTTCCGTCTTGTTAACATTAATCTTGTAACCTCCTAATTTTTGAAAGTCGGAGAATATTTTTAAAACTTTCGCTTGACTTAAGGGGTTAGAATCCAAAAACAGGGCAATATCGCCGGCATAGAGTTTTATGTTAGTCATGCCGACTACCGGGACTGTGTCAGTTCGTATATTTCTTTATGTCTTTGACGTGACGGACAAAACATGGATACAACTTTGAGAATAAATTGGATGAATTTTGAGAACAATATTGAGTACGTGGTTAAATTTGCTTACAAATGTGTATCAGGCTGTGCAACTCTTTCGTAACACGCAATGACCGTGTTACATTCTGGTGATAAGTTGACATGGCGCTAAAGGAACGGAGTGCTCAAAGAGTGCATGCACGCCAAACTTGATAAAGATAATGAACAGAATCTTCCGGATAAACAAAAAAAGGGTGTGCTTCAGGCTCAAGTCACGTGAATTATCTCCCGACCCGCCACGGGGCCTTATCCCTTACTAACAGAGAGACGTCAACAAGAGAACTGACACCATTCAAAAATCTTTTTCACACATACAACACTACGAAATGACTTGTATCTAACATGTATGTGGTACTAACCAATGTCCATGAAAATTCTAAATGGCCCCATGTAGCTAGACAGGAGAAAATAGTGAGGCTGTGGGTCAATAACACCGGAACAATGGTGAATATTATGTTGGGACTTACAGGGAGCAACATGCAGTGTACAAGAACCTTGGACAGGCTGATTTTTTACTAGTATAAAACATCATCGGCCAGATGTAGGTGGGCAAATACCGGTCGGTAACGGTGAAATTCGTTAAATTTCACTGTTACCGACCGGTATTTAGCCATGTGGGATGTAGGGAAGGAATCGGTAATACAGAATCTGTAAATACTGATTCCTTAATACCGATTCCTTATTGGCCTTGCATTTAAATCCTTAAATGCAATGTAGGTAGCACTTAAAACAGAGCACCTCAGCCTTAAGGAATCGCTATTTACCACCAACTTGAAGTTGGTGGTAAGTAGCGATTTCCTTTCAAAAAGTACTTTTTTGCTTTTTGAAATGTGCCATGTGGCCCACATTCATGCCCATAGGGCATGCATGTGTGCCACATGTGCACACAGGCATATTTCAGGGGTGCAACAGGGTGTCCTTTGGGCACCCTGGCCCCCTTGAAATACCTCCCGGTATTACCGATTCGGTAATACTGAATCGGTAATACCGAATGTCTTCACATTCATTCCTATGGGCCTCCAAGCCCAACGGAATGAAAGGGTATGTATTCTTTATTACCGAATCTCAATTACAGATGCGGTAATAACGAATATTAGGAATTCAGTATTTTTTACCGAATTCTTACCTACATCTGAAATACCGATTTCTAAATACCGAATCGGTAAAATTCGGTATTTAGGAATCGGTATTTCCCTATTACCTACATCGGGCCCCATATGTATTCAAACAAATTTATCCTGCCAGACAGGAAATGTTGGTGGCTATGTGGCTTGGGGAAGAACTAACTTCAGATCTGCTGGAAGTGTCCAAAGATAAAGACAATATGGAAAGAACTACTGAGTCATATTAAAAGGACGCTAGGCCATCCCATACCAGCAGTGATCATTCTAGATCTGAGACCCCCATAGATAAAGGGTAAGGTGAAAAATGGAAATGATCATTACGATACACATTATTGCAGCCAAGCAAATGACTGCAGCTCATTGGAAGAAAGCACACCCTCCTACTTTGACTGATTGGGCAAGGCATCCATAGTCATTGATAGCAACGGAGAAGATCACATATGATTTACTAGAGGAAAGAATTGTAGTGTAGTTCTTATATCCCTGATAGGCTCTGCGCATTGGAATAATATACACTAAAGATCAGACATAGGACTGAGGTCAGTATGTCTCTAACGAGTACATTAAACTTAATTACTTGTGTGTGTCAGCTAACTCAGAAGTCACTAGAAACTTTCTTGAATGAACAAGAAGGGATTCGTTTCTGACAACCGCATAAACATGACAACTGTGTCTCCCTTAGAGTCGGAACAATATCTTCATAGTCGTGGAAACAATAGATAACCATTTCACTCAGTCAATTGTGCATGCTTCGTTTCTACAGAGTTGCACAGAAATAGAGAGACGGGCGTTTCAATAAAAAGGGTTTATTGAACAGTCTTCTTTCTCATGCAAGATATATAAACTGCTACAATTGTAAGACAGAATGCAAAGTATAATGCGTACAGCGTAAACAGTAATATAAAATAATACTGTAATAGCATGGTCTGTTGCTATGACATATATAAAAATACATCCATAAATAACACAGGCTAAAATACTCAACTGGTGCTTCTAAAATAATCCTACCCCAGTGTACCTAACCTAAGTCTAGTATGAGGGAAGAAGTAGGTGCAGTTTTAGCTATAGTCTAGTTTAGTTTAGTTTTGCCAAGAATTTTTATTTTTTTTGCAGTTTTATATAGCGCGAACTTGACCCGAATCGGGTATCAGAGCGCTTTACGTATCACCAGTTACATTACATGAGGACACACATTCATTTTGGTAAGGCACGGGGAGATTATGTGATTTACCCGGAATCACAGGATGTTCAGCGTCATTGCCGAGACTCAAACCCAGTTCCCCAGGTTCGAGGTCGACAGCCCTAGCCGTTAGGCCAACTCCTCCCCCCGAAGACTACTTAAAACATACACTGCAGAATCGGACTGGCAATTTGGCAATAGTCGAAGGCTTGGTCTGATAGGTCAGTGTATTGGCAGTTATTTGGCTGTTTTGAGCCTGTTTTATGGTCTGCTGGGCCAATTTTTACTGTGAATTTTGTTCCCACAAGCATTGCCTGCAACAAGCACAAATCCATGCAGTCTTCCATACTTTGTAAACCACTTATACAGTGTGTCTTTACAAGATCGGAACAGCCCCAGTTTGCAAACACAGGCCACTTTTTGGGCTATCACATTCACTAATATGGTCACTTTTGTTAGGTGTATGATTCTCTTATGGGGGCTGCTTTTATTTTGGTACCCGGTCTATTTTCTATCCCAATATGATTCTGATCAAGCGTGCTGTGTGAATGCCCTCAATGCAACAACACCTGGACCCAATGGAGTGATCTGCTTGTCTAAGAAACATGATTTCATGTAATGAGTCCTGCAAAGAGAACCAGCCTGCATCCTGGTGAAGCTATGGTCTCTGACGTAGACTTCCAGAAATTGACTATTGGCAGAGTCCATCCTTAAGTTAATGGCTGCCCCAACCAGTAGAAGTGCTAGCTGACCTTGAGCAAAATATATCATCTTTGCCCTAAACAGTGAATTGTTGCTTTTGTTGTTCTCCTTCAAATCCCCAGATAGATGCAGCGTTGTGATTGGTCTGAGCGCCATGGATCAGTGCTCAGCATGTTTTACATGCAGGCTGTAATACAGCATGCATGGAGAACATGCGCAGTGCGCGTGACTGTTTGACCGGCCTGAGAAGAGTGAGTAAACCACTCCTCCCCTGCTCTGGGAGCAGAGCAACCCCGACCGCCCCGCAAAGTTGAACAGCAGGAACAAATACAATAATCAATCAATCATATCATTTGTAAAGCGCACTACTCACCCATGAGGGTCTCAAGGCGCTGGGGTGGGGAATGCTGCTACTGCTCGAAAAGCCAGGTCTTGAGGAGTTTTCTGAAGGTCAGCAGGTCTTGGGTCTGCCGTAGGTGGATGGGGAGGGTGGTCCAGGTCTTGGCGGCGAGGTGGAAGAACGATCTGCCACCTGAGGTCGCTCTTCGGAAGCAGGGGACTGTAGCCAGGGCGAGATCGGCGGAGCGGAGCTGGCGGGTGGGGGTGAAGAAGCTGAGTCATCTGTTGAGGTACGTTGGTCCGGTGTTGTGGAGTGCCTTGTGTGCGTGGGTGAGGAGCTTGAAGGTTATCCTCTTGATGACCGGGAGCCAGTGCAGGTCTCTCAGGTGGGGTGTGATGTGGCTGCTGTCAGGGATGTCGAGGATCAGGTGTGCAGAGGCGTTCTGGATGCGTTGGAGCCGTCTCAGGAGTTTGGCCGAGGCTCCTGCGTCGAGGGCGTTTCCATAGTCCAACCTGCTGCTGACAAGGGCCTAGGTGACTGTTCTTCTCGTTTCAGTGGGGATCCACTTGTAGATCCTACGGAGCATACGGAGGGTGTTGAAGCAGGAGGAGGAGACGTTGTTGACCTGTTTAGTCATGGAGAGGGTGGAGTCGAGGATGACCCCTAGGTTGCGTGCGTGGTCGGTGGGTGTTGGAGCGGTTCTCAGTGCGGTCGGCCACCAGGAGTCGTCCCAGGCCGAAGGGTTGGATCCGAGGATGAGGACCTCCGTCTTGTCCGAGTTCAGCTTCAGTCGGCTGTTCCTCATCCATTTAGCAACGTCCTTCATTCCTTCGTGAAGGTTGGTTTTGGCGGTGTGGGGGTCCTTGGTGAGGGAGAGTATCAGCTGGGTGTCATCAGTGTAGAAGAGGATGTTTAGGTGGTGCCGATGGGCGACGTGGGCGAGCGGTGCCATGTAGATGTTAAACAGAGTTGGGCTGAGGGATGAGCCCTGGGGTACGCCGCAGATGATCTTGGTGGCTTCGGAGCGGAAGGGGGAAGGCGGACGCTCTGTGTTCTGCCGGAGAGGAAAGAGGTGGTCCAGTCCAGGGCCTTCTCTTGGATCCCAGCGTTGTGGAGGCGTGTTCGTAGTGTGTGGTGACAGACCGCGTCGAAGGCGGCTGACAGGTCCAGGAGGATGAGGGCCGCCGTTTCTCAGTTGTCCAGCAGGGACTTGATGTCATCGTGGCGGCGATGAGGGCAGTCTCGGTGCTGTGGTTGCTGCGGGACCCGGACTGGGAAGGGTCCAGGATGTTGTTCTCCTCGAGGTAGCGGGTCAGTTGTTCGTTGACGGTCTTCTCGATGACCTTTGCCGGGAACGGGAGCAGGGAGATGGGCCGGAAGTTCTTGTGGTCCTTGGGGTCCGCCTTGGGTTTTTTGAGTAAGGCGTTGATCTCGGCGTGCTTCCAGCTCTCCGGGAAGGTTGCTGTCTCGAAGAAGGTGTTGATGACTTTCTGGAGATGAGGTGCGATGGATGTGCTGGCTTTGTTGAAGATGTGGTGTGGGCATGGATCTGACGGAGATCCGGAGTGGATGGTGTTCATGATCTTGATGGTGTCATCGTCATTGATGTTGGTCCAGTAGAGCAGGCGGTTGGTGCGGATGGTGGTCGTGGGGGCAGAGGTCTCAGTGGTTGTCGGGGCGGTCGTGGAATTGAAACTGTTGTGGATATCTGTGATCTTGCGGTGGAAGAAGGTGGCCAGCGAGTCGCACAAGTCTTGCGAGGGTGGGACGTTGTTGGTTTTGGAGCTGGGGTTGGAGAGTTCCTTCACGATGTTGAAGAGCTCTTTGCTGTTGTGCGCGTTGTTGTCTAGGCGGTCTTTGAAGGAGGCTCTTTTGGCGGATCTGATGAGGTGATGGTGTCTGCGGGTGGCATTCTTGTGGGCGGCATGGCTGTCCGATGTTCGTTCACGGAGCCAGATCTTCTCCAGCTTTCGGCAGGTTTGCTTGGAAGCCCGGAGGTCTTCAGTGAACCAGCTGGCTTTCTTGTTGGTATGATTGTTGGAGGAATTCTTGATCGGGCGAGGGTGTTGGCGCAGTCGTTGATCCACTGTCTGAGGTTGCGGGCGGCGGTGTTGGGGGTCGGTATGGTCGGCGGGTGGGCTCTGGGCGAGGGTGGTGGTTAGCTGGTCTTCGGTGACTTTGCTCCAGCAGCGGTGAGGCATCTGTTGGGTGCGGTGGTGCGTGGTGGGTTTCTTGAAGGTGAAGTGGATGCAGCGGTGGTCGGTCCAGTGGAGTTCGGTGGTATGGTTAAAGGAGACGTGGGGGCTTGCGGAGAAGATGGGGTCAAGCGTGTGACCGGCGGAGTGGGTGGGTGTTGTGACGAGTTGTCTGAGTCCGAGGTTGGCTAGGTTGTCAATCAGGGTGGTTGAGTTGGTGTCGTCATTGTTCTTGAGGTGGAAGTACAGGTCCCCGAGGAGGATGTAGTCCGTGGAGGCGAGGGCGTGTGTGCTGACGAAGTCGGCGATGGAGTCACTGAACTGTGGTCGGGGTCCGGGTGGTCTGTAGATGAGGGTTCCTCTGAGGGTGGTGTTGGGGTTGTGTGGATCTGGAAGTGCAAGTGTTCGGCGGTGCTGAGGGTGTCGTCTGTGTTGGTCGAGACTCAGAGTGTTCCTGTGGACGATGGCGATTCCTCCTCCCGCTCTGTTGGTGCGGTCCTTGTGGGTGATCTTGTAGCCTTCCATGGCTATGTCGGGTGCCGAGGCGGGGTTCAGCCAGGTCTCCGTAAGGAAGGTGACGTCTGGGGAGGTTGAGTCGAGTAGGGCCCAGAATTCAACAGCATGTTTTCAGGCGGAGCGGGTGTTGAGAAGGATGCATCAGAGGTGGTTGGGTTCTTTCCTGGTCGGCAGCATGGTGGGGCGGATGCTTGTGAAGCTGCAGTTCCGGCAGGTGAAAGCTCCGTGGGTGCGCTTCGGGGCAGCCAGGAAGCAGGTGTGTGATCGTCCGGTGTTGAGTGCGTGGAGGGTTCTGGCATCGTAGCGGTGTCGGCGTTGTGGCATTCGTGGTGTCCAGGGGTCATGGCGCTGGGCGCGGTCCAGGCACGATAATAATAACCTCGAGTTATTATCATTCTATTCGTTCCTTCTTTCATTGCTTTGAAGGAGTGGGGAGACACTCCTCTGCCTTAGCGGAGCAGTCGCCACTGGTGTCAAGTATGCTCTATCTCTTTATGCGTAGGGTTTCAAGGCTCAGTAAATCTCGGAAGTCTGTGACTTGATATTTTTTTTATCACAGACAAGTCCAACATCTTAAGAAAGCAAACTGATTACAGCTGGCAAGAGTTTCACCCAATATGAGTATATTAAAGCCGGACTTTGTAATAAGTGTGCCCTGCTGTTTTTGATTAGAAGAAAGATACAGGATATTAAGCATTGAGAACAACCTGGTCAGTAAGGAAACACAAATCTTTGGCTCAATAAAACTAACATAGAATATTTAAACTGTTACATAAATATATAACAGCCCGGAGACGATGCATACAGATCCACTAACAATGGAGTCAAACTCCTAAAAGGATACAGGCAGCCTACCAAAGCAGTGGTATGTGACATTTTTTACTAACAATAATTTCTATGGCTTTGTGAATTCGCACCATTGTATTAAAAATAGGAGTAAAATGGGACTGTTCATATAGGATTAGTACAAAAAGAAAAGACAGTCCCCTATTTGCGCTCTAAAATCCCGCAAGGGGAGTCAGAAACACTGGAGCTGTATTCTCGGCAGAGAGGATGACAGCGTCTGGTCAGTGCGTCAGTTGGCGAGATGACTTCCTTTGGGACTTGCTGTGGCGAGCCGCGTCGTGCAAGATGGTAGCCGAACCGCACCGTGCCTTGCCATAGCAAGTGAAGGTATATTTAAACCTTGAAGGTGTTTAGGAATGCCACTATTGAAGTTCGGGCATATGAACGTCATGAAGGAACCTCTAAGAAATATATGTTCATGCATAATAAATTAGCTGTGGAGAAATCAATATCCAAGCAAGGGGAAGTCCTAAAGGCTTAAGAGTCTGGTTTTCCAAGATCTCGATGTGACGTAGATGAACGGATGTAATTAGCCATGCCTGTATATGGTTAGAATGGATTTCTATGCCTATATAAGGGCAATGTCAAATATACCTATATAAGGGCATGAATCAGGAAATTCATACGGAGTCTAAATCGATACACAACAGAAAGGAATTTGAAACTATCTGGAAACTATTGATTGCCCAGCTTGCAGGAGAGCACTTTTACAGTGCTAGAGGACTTTGAGAGCCCAGTGGCTTTATGGGACCCCTGAACAACCACACTTCACAGAACAACCAATGAAAGCGATATCTCAATACTGAAGAGTGGATGAATGTGCATTGACAATGTGTTGCTGTCCTCATTTATGTTAAATATTGTCATTTGCTCCTATGGGAAGAGGAGGAGGTGAAAATAGAAACTTGGAAATCATTATGGAACTATGTATTGATCATTTCGATATGCTAAATGCAGCTACGGTTTCTATAGTTGAACCACACATATACAGCCCAAACCACTGAACAGAATTACACCCGAGAGTGCTTTTGTGATGTAGTGTAAAATCGTTCAGTAGTTTTGAGCAATAAAGGCTCCCCAAATATCTATATTTCACGCCACAGAGGGTCCGCGGAGCCGACAGGTCTCCTGCTGAGATCTGATTGGCTGCCACCACATCAACCAGGAAGTTGAGGCAGCCATTTAATACTCACGACTCAGTCTGAGTCCTAATAAAAAAGCAAAAAAAGGCATAGGCAACTGAGCCCCTAGCCCTGGTTGTGGGGTTCCCGAAGGACCCACCCTGGCGGCACATTTATTTTAAATAAAATTTTGACGTGAATTTGCTGAGGATCCGCAGCAAAATGTTAAAATAAAGAGAAGCCCCAGGGACCGCATCCCCCCTGGACATAAATTAATAATAAAAGGAGAGGAGGGAGCATGGCCTCCCTTCCTAAGCCTAAAAAGGCCAGGGGCAATCCATCCCCCGGGGCCAAGTAATTAAATGAAGGGAGGGGGCACACATCACCCCTCACAGGGCCAAAACTGTGAATAAAAGGGGAGGGTAACACGCTGCCTTGAAAAGGGACAGAAGACCCCGTCCCCCAGACCTGCAAAGAAATGAAAAAGGAGGGGGGCCATGCAGCTGCTCTCTATGGGCCTTGATGGGCCCCGGGGACCCCTACTCAGAGTCTACATCCCGGGGAGCCAACCACTGGGATATAGTTGTTTCCCTGCCCGCACCATATTACATCACTCATGTCATCTTCTATGACATTATTGATAATACCACTGCAACATCTGAAATTAAATTATTGATAAATAAACTGTGCATGGGGGCATTAGTGATAGTTTCCTTAGGGCACAAGGTATAGTTACAGTTATAGTTACTTGACATAACTATAACTGGTGAATTTCTGTGTTTTTTTTTAGTTTGAAATGTTACATTCATAGTGAATGTTTCACCTAACTACAAACTTACTTTAATGTTTATTTTATTTAGTGAAAATATATATATATATATATATATATTTTTCACTGATATATATTTATTATGTATAGTTATAGACAGATTTGATATTCCATAGCGCCTTTTCCTTTGGTTGTTTTGCTAATAACTATGGTGCTATTTGATGAATCTTCACAAAACTTTCCAGAAAAAAGTTCATTCACCCCAACTCCTTTCTGGAAAGTTTCATGGTGATCCATCAAGTGGGAGCCAAGTAAAGGATGGGTCCTAAAAAGCTATTCCCCTATGTAATTTCCATACAGAAAATTAGACAATGATACAGAAATAAATGGCTAAACAGAACTACAACTAAGCAATGGGCCATTCATGTCCTCCCCATGCTAAAATCCAGGTGAATCCTTTCCCTTATCTCCTTCAACCCCCAACCCTAGCCTTCCCCCTTCCGCTCACCCACCACATACTGGCAGAATCAGAAAATCCTTACGATCCGTCAGCTGTGAATAGGGTATTAACTCATAACTGTTTTTAACCTATATCTCACACTGAGTTGAATTGGACTCTTTTTAACGTTTGTCACAATCGTCACATCTCAGAACTGTGATTAACGCCACTGCCTTCACCAAATAGGTTGGAGCTGCTTTTGCACCTTAAGCAAATTGCCACGGACAGATGGGTCACATTGCCTGACTACTGCAGGTGAGTGGCTCTTATCATAGAAAATGCTCTACGAGATAATATGCACACGCCATCTCCCATTACAAGATGTATTGTAGAAGTTGCTTTGGTTGTTGATGTTGGTCAAAACAAATTGTGCTTTGATTATTGTTGTAATCTCAAATATGGGCTGCTGTTTGTCCTAAAATTATAAGCTGATTTAATTGCTAGGCTAGTAGGTGAACCTTGTAGTTAGTTTTAATTCACTCACTCACTTGCACTGCACCCCTCACGACACCCTGTCGGCTCACGCTGGGTTTCAGTAATAACCCCTCCACATAAAACATCACTGAACTTCTCCCTCTCAGCGAGGGGGTTGTAGCCCGCACCATGACTAGGCTTCATGGTGCGAGGAGGATTCCCAATGATAAAGCATGCTACCATTGGTGGGTGAAAGAAACGGTCCTTAAAAGGACTCCTCCTGTAAGTAAGCCCCTGTTTGCTTTCTTTCGTATCACTAGACCCTAGGGCCTTTTTGGGGGTCCCAGAGGGCCTAAAAGTCCTGGGGGAATGGGAAAATGAATCACAAATACAAATGTGGTATGGGTGTCCATGGGTGTGGAGTTTGAGGGGCCTAAGCCTATGCTGTGTACGGCCAAAGGCTGTGCACAAAGGTGAGCACCGACAGGTGGTTGGGTCAGTAATAAGATCTTATATTACAATTAAAAAAAATCCATAGTATTTCATTGAAAAAAACAAAATTTAAAGTGCTTCTATATTAAGTTATTGCATTAATACTTACTTTACATATAAACAAACTCAGAAATTCACTGAAAAAACCCAAAGATTAAAGTGATTTTATAGTTAGGTGAAAATGTCAGTTAAAATGTAACAGTTTACCTAAAAAAAACGGAAACTCACCAGTTATAGTTTAATGAGTTAACTAGAGCTTGTGCCTCTAACATGCTCTGCTTATCACCTCACAGATTACATCACCCATGACCTGTACAATGAGGTCATTGATGACATCGCTGATAACATCTCACATGACATCATTGATGACAACATTGGCCATGATAATATGTGTGCTGGAACCATAAAGACAGGGTATCCTGGAATAAAATGCATTCACACAAATTGTTATAATCCAATGGACCAATATGGGTTCATGTAAATTATCTGAATGTGTGAGACACTAAACATTGATTATTTTGGATGTGTGTGCGGGTCTTTTCCTGCAGTTCTGATTTTTCTGTGTTTAGCAACATTATCTAAATGCATTTCAACTGTGTCAGTCGATAGTCAATATGGAGGCTTTAATGTGATGCATTTATAACTGTGAATACGTTTTAACTAAAACAGTACACTTTTATTATTGAATGTGTATGTACTCCGTCAGTTACCCTTATTTTGGTGGAAGGGCGAGATTTTGATCGATACCTTATCACTATTGATCTAAACCTCGATCTGGTCGACTGAACCTTTGTTGCCTGTCTTTGAGGAAGAAAGTGCATCTCTTACCAAGTTAGTTCACCCAATAAAGACTCCGCTCCCAAAGATCACAAACAACTTCTAGCTTTCAAAAGTTTATTGTAAGCTTAGGATAAGCTGCAAATACAGGCATCTCAGAATGAGATTCACGAGATACACAGGTCCAACTACATACATGTGCTCTCTGAAAGCCCTCAGACGAGCAACGGAAATTACTAACACAAGTTCTAAGAATAATAAAGCTATCAGCATTGACGCATATTGAGATCTCTCCTTCATTTAAGTTGGAGGAAAAACGCACAGGTTAGGCTGTCCCTACCCTGCTCTAGATGGTATCCCTACTTAACCAAGTCTCAACCTAACAAAAGTGTCAGCAGTGAATGACCCCCAAGGGAAGTCACTCACTCTTAGTCTCTTGGTGAAAACCTATAGTTCTCCAGTCATGACCCCTCTCTGCCTACCCATCCGCTCTCTAAAGGGTCCTCAGGCATCTGCTCTAACTCCACCCAGGGGTGCTGTCCCTAATACAAAACAGTCAACAACATTTGAGACGCCCCTCACGAGACGCCCCTCACGTGGTGTAGCTTCTGGCTTTTTCCATGCTGCTTTGTATTGGGCCTCATACGTTGGAGTTGACCTTGCTTCTCAGACTCTTCTCCGGCCCGCTGATACCCCTTAAACATTCCAGAACCCTCCTCCATGTCTGGGCCGTCTACTGAACAGACCTCTATTCATATTATTTATAATTGGATTCCCCCTTTTCTCTTGCAGACAGACATCTGCAGCCAAGATCCCAACTCTCATAGACTTCCAAAAAGGTTCGCAACATTTCTTGGCCCAGACCAGTATGTGTAAATCAATGTTAAAACATTTCAGGCCTACAACATTTCTCATAATAATTATAGCATTCAACTTCTTCATTAATTAAAGCATGTTAATACTCTTATTCTATTATTCAGTAAACACATCTATAAATCATGGCCCATTAATGCAATGACCAAAACATTAGTTCAATCTATGTCGTGGAAAGAAACACCTTCCCTTCTAGCTCTGGCCCTGAGGCCTACCACATTCTGCGTTTAACCACATGCCATCTTACATTTTAACAGCTACACGACATGGATTCAAGAATAATCACATCTAATAAAATCATATAGTGTCACACATTTCTGTATTAGTTCCATTTCTACTTAAATCTCTACATTAGCTATACATACAGAATATAATTGCAGATACTACTAGCACTCATGGCATTTCTCCTCATGATTTGTGCTTACTACGGGTAAGTGTGATGCACTCATACATTTAGGTCAGTTTGCGCTCTCTCAGTTCCCCCCTTTGATGACCTCTCGGGGTCATCACTAACATTTAAACTGCAGTTATTGCTAGCATAACTTGTCTCTGCGTTTCCAGAGCCCTCAGACTCCTGTACTGATTATCTTGTATGGCAGCCAATCTCTGCAGCTGCTCTCTTTGGGCCCTTTCTGACCTTTTTGCTCTGTACCATTTGAATACCCTCACCAATCCCCACAATATGATCCCACAGATCAATATTATGATGATAGGTTTCAGTATATACCACACAAAGCTTTTGCCTAAGGTGGAGATCCACCCTCCAACTTCACTCATTCCGTGGCCCACCTTTTCCCAGACATTTTCTCTACTCAAGTCTTCGATCTCCTTGTGAATATCAGTTATGTTCCTAATAACTTTCTCAAGGGGCTTTGAATTGTCTGGAATGTAAGTACAACATTCCTGGACCTTCAAAGCCTTACAGACTCCGCCCTCTTTTGCTAGTAGGACATCTAACGCAAGACGGTTCTGAAGAACCATAGCCCTTATCGATTGCATCTCTCCTTCTACCAGCATTAAGGACTGAGCAGTGCTGGCAGACAACCTGTCGACGACTGTTGCCAGTCGTCTAATTTTAACATCATTAAGGATTAGACCCAAAAGAGGGAACATAGCTCCAAAGACATCTCCAACCATTTCTGCATCTCCTATATCTCTCCTTCCCCTCGATGATGTCTTGCCCTCGATGATCTCTAAGTCTTGTGCATGATATATTTTGGGGAAGACAATTGCTAGGTAACATGATCCATACCAGTTGTCAGGTAGTCTCACGTAGGCATTTCTTCCACATACAAAATACACATTTGGAATCACTTGCATTCCCTTCAGGAAATCTTTAGTATAGTACTCTATATTGAAAGCATGTTCACAGTCGACTTCTCCCACGTATACATTTTCATAATACGTTTTGGCTCGGTGAAGACATAGCTTTCCTCTCTGCGTCTTATCTAAAGCTATTGGACCACTACTACCCTTTCTCTTGTGTGCCTTCTCTTCCTCGGTCCAATCTGTTTTCCATTGTCCTGATTTTTTCAAAATCTTTTGTCTCCTGTAACGATCATCCACCTGCCCTATGAACTTCTTCTCGACTTCTGACACTTTGCATGTCAGGTTATTTCTACGGGCATGTGAAGTATCTAAGGTAATCCAAGGAATGAAGAACTTGGCCAATCTGTCTTCACTCTTCCAGTAGTCCCATTTGTTCATCTGCTTATAATTTGGGACTTCTGGCAACACTGAATCATAGTTGGAGAAATAGTATTCAAAACTATCTCTCTCATAAAATATACTAAGCAATAAGCTACATGTAATGCCATATGTCAGCGGGAGGTGATGATATCTAATGCCTTCATCTACAGACGCCGGCAACTGCATGCAGACGTAACAGTCCTTAACCTCCATGGCATCCACGTATTCATATAAAAGTTTAGCATAAGCATTTGACCTAAAGTCTCCTTGGGACTCATCTACGTGTAACCTGCGGGCTTCTGCAGCTAATAACGCTTTCTCTTGAGTGTTTTCCCTTTTCTCACCAGCAACAGTGGGTGTAAGCGTTTCTACAGATTTCACATCAGTTACCTTCGCCTCTTCCTCATGTCCCTTTACATAAGAAATTGTTACCACTAAAGCTATCAATATTATCACTCCTACTATTAGTGTACCTATTATACATTTAGCTCTGCGGTTCTGGGTGCCGGCTTCCATTTCGTCAGACAATATAGCTCTCTCTTATCTTGGCACAAAGTTCCTTTCTTCTCGTTCCTTTACAGTCTCTTTTTACTCCTTTTGTCTTTAGAATCCACACAACTGGAAGCTGACAACCTTCTTCGCAAAAGTCCTTTAACAGTTCAATAAAGACAACCCTAGCCCTTCTCCATCAACTCAAGGGAAGTTCCCTAATATTCTCTGCTTCCTGGGCGCTAGGTAATCTTCTTTTTCTGCTCGCTTTATTTACAAAGTCCTTTAAGCATCTACTATCAGGTTTGTGCCTGCAGCTTCGATAGCAAAGTTCAGTATTTCCAAACGAAGATTGTGCTCTTCATGTGCTGTTATCGTTGTACCAAAGTCGGGGAATTGCAATTCTGAGAGAAACATGTGTTTTAACTTGCTGAGGCGGGGAGGTCTGGGGAGCATGAATGTTAGTGACCCTTCTTGTTCGACTCCGGGTACCAACAGTCGTATTTCCACGGTGACGATGGGCTCAGAACTGGACACCACCACCGCTCGAATCCTCCCTGTCTCCTGTTTCAAAGACATTTGTCGCCAGATATGTCCACTCAGGGGTGGAGTATCTTCTGCTTGGCACACGCACTCTTCTTGACCTTCTTCGGTCCGGTGCTTCAGCGCCCTGAGCACCTTCTTCCGGGTCTGAGTCTTCTGATATCGGAGGGAGGGTTATCTCTGGAGTTGACCTCAGGCTAGAGCTCCTTCTTTGCGGCCAATTAGCTTCTCCACGTGCCCTTCTACTCCTTCTCCTTCTTGTCTGTTCTCGCTCTCTGTCAGACCTGTCAGTGTCTGACTCGTACTCCCAGCTACTTTCTCCTTCTGTAGCGTCGTCTGTTTCGCTGTTGTACTGACCGTCCTCAGCTTGGTCAGACTCGTTCCCTGCTTCCGCTGGCACCTCTTCAGCTTGGCTAGCCCCCTCTATGGCTTCTCGGTCCTCTGCTGGACGTCTATCCGAGAGAGGAGCTGTTTCTTCCCGAGGTGCTGGAACCCTTCGCGTATGTGACGCGTGGATCCAATTGGGCAGGCCTCCCACCTTTACAGCCGTATTCGCGATCAGGATGATCTGGAAGGGCCCACGCCAACGAACATCCAGGCAGCTTCTTCTCACATGTTTTTTCACCAGGACCCAGTCCCCAGGGTACAGGTCATGGCACGGGCCCTGGCACGATGGAACCTCGGCAGCCTGCACCTGAAGGGACACAGAACGAATGGCGTCAGACAGCCCCTTACAATAGTCCAGGATCATATCATCTGTGATATTTAACAGTGCAGTAGTTGGGACAGATGGCAGCCTCATTGCTCTCCCCATTAACACCTCATGTGGTGACAACCCCGTTCTTCTGTCTGGGGTACTACGAAGGCTCATGAGGACCAATGGCAGGGCGTCAGGCCAACTCAGGGTCGTTGAGGAACACACTTTTGCAATTCTGGCCTTGATCGTGCCATTGATCTGCTCCACAATTCCTGAGGCTTCTGGTCGGTAACTGCAATGCAATTTCTGATCTATGTTCAGAGCCGCACAAATCATCTTCACAAGCTCGCTGTTGAAATGCGTTCCCCTATCTGATTCCAAAGAGGCCGGCACCCCGAAGCGCGGAATGAGTTCCCTAAGCAGTAACTTGGCCACTGTGAGGGTGTCGCACCTACGTGTAGGGTATGCCTCAACCCATCTGGAGAATACACAAACAACCACCAGGACATAGCGGAGGCGGTTGCACCTCGGCATTTCAATGAAATCTATCTGCATTCGATTGAATGGACCTCCAGACCTTCCTATGTGGCTCAGTGCAACTGGTGTTCTTTTTCCTACGTTCAGCTGCTGACAGGTCACACAACGCTGGCACACTGCTTCTGCTGCTATTCTAAACTTAGGATTGTACCAGGTCTGTCTAAACACTCTCAGCATAGCATCTCTCCCTAAGTGTACGGGACCATGTATGAGTCTGGCCATTGGACTCACCATCTCATTGGGCAACACTGCTCTGCCGTCTGCTGAAACCCAAAAATGGGACTCACCCACTACACATCCTGCCTTTTCCCATGTTTCTTTTTCAAAATCAGGAGCATTTTCTTGCATGTTTGACAGTTCATCCCAAGTATCAACCGTTTCCAATATCATGGCTAATTCAGTCCTTACATTTATTCCACCCACTTCCACCTCTGTGAAAGAGTACCCTTGCTCCGCGCAATACCGCGCAACTTCATCGGCATATCTATTGCCTTTCGAAACGAAGTCCTCATTTCTGGTATGTGCGGTGCACTTTACGACTGCGATACCTGCTGGACATTGCAACGCCTCTAACAACAGGCGCACAAACTCTCCATTGCGAATGGGAGAGCCTGAAGAGGTCATGAACCCTCTTTGAGACCATAACTGCCCGTAATCATGAACCACCCCATAACCATATTGGCTGTCGGTGTATATGGTGACTCGAATTTGATTGCTTGCCAAGCAAGCACGTGTCAAGGCAATAATCTCGGCTACCTGAGCGGAGTGTACTCCTTCCAGGCACCCAGCTTCCACAACTCCAGTAATTGTACAAACAGCATAAGCTGCTCTCAACTGCCCAACTTCGTCTCTTACACATGAGCCATCGACAAAGAAAATTTCGTCTGGGTCGGTCAGTGGCTCATCTACGATGTCGGGTCTGGGTTTGGTGCATAGTTCAGTCACATCGAGGCAGTCATGGTCTGTACATTCATCATCATCCTCGATATCATTTGGGAGTGGCATCAAGGTGGCAGGGTTCAAAACAGAGCATCTCCTGAGGGTCACATTCTCTGCAGCAAGAATAACTTGCTCATAGCGCGTGAGCCTGCTGTTGGTCAGATGCTGTGTTTTGGTCCTGGTCATCAACAGTTCAACAGAATGGGGCACGCACACCTCTAACGGGTGCCCCATGACGATATTTTCACATCTCTCAATGCTGACACCCGTTGCAGCAACGGATTTGAGACATCCGGGCAACGCTGCGGCTACTGGGTCTAAAGTAGCCGAGAAATAAGCAACTGGTCTACGGGCATTCCCATGGATTTGGACTAACACAGACAACGCGCAACCTTCTCTCTCACAACAGTAAAGCAAAAATGGTTTATTGTAATCAGGCATTCCCAATGCCGGAGCACGACACAGGTCCTCTCGCAGCTGTAAGAATGCCATCAAACAGTCTTTGTCCCATGGTACCGGATCGCTCACCTCCTTATGCGTCAGTTTTTGCAAGGGCTTTGCTTTCAGTGAAAAGTTCGCGATCCACTGTCGGCAATAACCCACCATCCCTAGGAACATCCTGACCTCTCTCTGTGTCTTAGGCGCATTCATTTTCATGATCGCCTCTATCCTGTCTGGTGACACCTTTCGTTTGCCTTTCTCTATTCTGTGTCCCAAGTACTGCACTTCTGTCAGGCAGTACTGCAACTTTCCCGGGGACACCTTGTGCCCATTGGCAGCTAGGTGATTTAACAAAGCAATGGAGTCCTCCCTGCAAGCTTCTTCTGTTTCTGACGCCACGAGGAGGTCGTCTATGTACTGGACCAGAACTGACTTCTGGGGCAGCACTAGACTTTCAAGATTTTTCTTCAAAAGCTGGTTGAAGATCGATGGGCTTTCTGTATACCCCTGAGGAATACGACACCATGTTAGGACGCGACCTTCCAGCTTAAATGCGAAAAGAAAATGGCTTTCTTCGTCCAGAGGGATCGAAAAGAAAGCCTGACAAAGATCGATCACAGTGAACCACTCAGCTTGGAATGGAATCTGAAACAGTATCACTGATGGATTCGGTACCACTGGACAACACGAAACGACTATGTTATTAATCTTTCGAAGGTCCTGTACTATCCGGAATTTCCCATTTGGTTTCTGCAGACCCATAATCGGGGAGTTGCATGGACTACCCACGATTTCTTTCAGTATTCCCTGTTTAATCATGGACTCGATCACGGGTTTTATGCCTGCAATCGTTTCTGGAGTCAATTTATATTGGGGTGTTCTTGGGAACTCAGCATGCGGTTTCACTACAATTTTCACTGGGTCCACCCCTTTGACCAATCCAATCTCTTCCCCAGTGAAGTCCCATACTTCTGGTGCCACTGTCTCTCTCAAGTCCCAGGGGAGCTCATCTACTGTCAAAGTAGGGTACAGCTCCACGCATATTCTTGAGTTTGCAACTTTGAAATCTGCGTCATCATCATTGGTCAATACCTCCACTCCCTGAGGTGTACAGTATATTGTACAATTCAATTTACACAACAGGTCTCTCCCTAGCAGACACACAGGACTTGAATCGCAAACCACAAACTGGTGTTCATCGCTGTACTTCCCTATTTTCACCTGTACCGGTTCTGTCAATTGGCTGGTTATTCTCCTGTTTGCGACCCCCACCACTTGTATGGTCTCTCCAGACATGGGCAGGTCTGGAACTGCAGCTGATCTGATCGTGGACCTAGTGGCTCCTGTGTCCACCAGAAATGTCGTGGGGCACCCTGCTACTTCTGCTTCGACATAGGGTCCCCTCTGGTCCACCTCCAAGGCTGCCCCGAGGGTGCAGTCTTCTCTTTCCACTCTCTGTCCGGTTAATGGGTCCACATAATAGCACTCTTCTCCTTCTACAAACAGGGGCATCTGTCTATAGGTCTTACCCATATTCCCTACTCGGGGAGGTTGCGGGAACTGGGCTCGGGGAGGAGCCCCCCCCCCTTTGAGCACCTTTCCCTGGTATGGCGTCACCCCTCTCGTAGGCGCTCTCTGGACCTCTTCCTCCTCTTCCTCTTGTTCTCCTATCTCTACATTGTAGGGACACTCGCGTTTCCAATGCCCCACCTCGTTACACTGGTGGCACCTAGTCGTTTTCTTCAAGGCAGCTATGTCTATTCTGGGTCTAAAGGTGGAACTCTCCTCATTGCCCTTGTTCTGACTGTACTGCTTCTTTCCTCCTGTACCTGTTCCTTGCTGCTGTTGCTGCTGTCCCCCCTTCCCTGCTGCCTGCATCTGTACCACCATCAATTTTTCTTTTAGTTTCTTAGCCTTGGAGTCTATCTCATCACAGCAGTACCTGGCATATCTCAGTATTTCGTCTAGGGGTCTATTTTGCCAACAAATCAAGTGTTGCTGAATCATTAAACTAATATCCGGTCTCAGTCCCAGGACGAACTTGGACACAAATTGCCCTATGTCTTTTGGATCCATTACATCCAAGCCGCTATACTGTTTAAACGCCTTCAGCAATCTCTCATAATATTCGTGAACTGTCTCTTTGGGTTCCTGTCTGGTTCGGTCTATTTTGACCCAATCTATGTCTTGCATTGGCACTTTCTCTTTCAGCCAAGTCATCACTCTCTCGAATTTTGCCATCACAATCTCGGACGGCCCATTAGTCTTAGCATCTCTCTCCGGCTCCGTTGTGGGCCACTCAGCGCTAATCTTGCATGCTGTCCACAGATCTCCTGGTACTACAATGTCAAACAGCGTGTTCAGATCTATCCATAGGACCTTTGAGATTTTTACAAATCTCTCAACTTGCTTGTACCACTCCACTGGGCTTTCCCGCAATTTGGGGAAGGAGGTGGTAAAAGCAGCTAAATCTCCCCTACTCCAAGGGACATGCACATAGTTCCCATTTGCGACTTCACGCAAAGGGTATGCTTCTATTCCCTGCAGCCTTCCTGGTGTCATACCAAGCGTGCTTCTCCTGACGGTCCCTTTCTTGGACCACCTCTCTTCCCACTTATCTAGTGCCCTCCATGTCCTTATTCCAGTGATCAGTTCCCTTATGTGCGTTTTCAGCCCAATCGTTCTCCTCTCATCTAGGTCTCGATCTGTGTAATGTAGCCTGTGGTTACCCTGTAATGCTTTGGTTCTTGACAAGTCCACCATATATTTGCCTGCTAGTTCGACTAACTTCTCATGGATTGCTCTCGCTTTTCGAGTGATGTCCTTTGCCATATACAGTATTTCATCCTGCTCATACATTTCCATTCTTTCTAAAGGCAGGGTACCATCTATCATGTCATCCAGGTCTGACCTTAAGCTGGCGACATCGAGTCTCTTAGCTTTTATCTCAGCTCGCAATATGTCTTTCGAAGGGGGCTCACTGGTCTCCCTACCATCCCAACTCCGAGCTCTACGTTTGGGCTCGGGAGAGTTAATGAGTGCTCTCCCTTGCTCCCATCTCTCCAGGTCCCATGCTCGGCCATCCGATCTTGGAAGGTGATGGAACACGGGCCTGTTACCCCCACTCTTGCTCTGCCCACTCTCTCCTGCTTCTCTCCTTTCACCGTACTCCTCTCTGTTATTTTCCCTCTGGTCGCTACTCTCCCTTTGCCTAGTATCGCTCAGTATCCGATACGATCCTTCCTGGTTCCCCATATTCCCTGGGCTG
This sequence comes from Lissotriton helveticus, assembly GCF_964261635.1. Lineage (NCBI taxonomy): Eukaryota > Metazoa > Chordata > Amphibia > Caudata > Salamandridae > Lissotriton > Lissotriton helveticus. The sequence goes on from NC_136063.1 coordinate 433,054,862, forward strand.
CGCTCGTTTCCGTCATCACAGGGACTATGGTGCGACCTCTCACAACTCCCATTCAGTTCTCTGGTGCCGGGCACACAGTGCGGACACTTAAAGCTGTTTCTGTACTCTTGCGCTCTCCTCTCCCCTTCACTGAGTATTGGGCGCGCCACCCCTCCACTCCCGGGGCCCCCGTTTTCCAGGTCCGTTCTATCTCCACTCCGGGCCCAATGGGTGACTCCCCTACTATCTCTCTCTCTCCCGTCCCACTCCGGGTTGCTCTCCCCAGCCCCGCAGTGAGTCCGAGCTCTGCTGTCCTGACTTTCCCTTTCAGCTTCTGCAGCTATGATGCTCTTGTGAGCCTCCACTGCCTCATCCCACTTCTTCATGTACTCATTTAGCTCTTGAAAGGATTTTCGTCCAGATCCCCTCAGATCCACTGGCCATCTAGGGCCCCCAGGATCCCCTCCTGGATCCCCTGCTGGGTGCACCGGGGTGCTCCACTCTCTTGGTATCGGCATCTGACTTGGGGAATTAATCGTATCGTTCCTCCTTGCCGTCCCTGCTCTTTCTCTGTCCTTCCGTACCCGTTCTTCCCCTCTTGCTCTCTCTTGGTCATATATCGATATTATAGGACCTATGGTAACAGGTACCTGTAGTGCATCTGGTAATGCGTAGGATGTGGCGCTCTCCGTTTCCGGCGCTCTTTGTACCACAAACCTCCCGACTACCTGTTGCACCTGACTAGGCTGGGACAGCTCTTTCTTTGCCTCAGGATCCCACTCTGAACTGGGAAGCGGTCCATGCTCTCCTGCATTGCCCCCCTTTTCTCTTTCACTATGCTCGACCTCCCCCCCTGCTCTATTATACGGGGGTGGCCTGTCTGTCAATAATCTGTTTATCAGGCTGTCCTCTGTTTCGCTCTCATCATCTTCTTCTAGGGGGCTTTTATTTCCGGGCACCTCTAACACCGGGTACAGTTTATTTACTTCCATGTTATGCACTCTCCATCTTTTAGCATCCGCATCCCACCTGGCATCCTGCACTGCCCTTACCGATCGTTTCACCCTTTCTTGTCGTCTGTTCATATTCTTTTCATGCGCTGCCCTGATCCATGCATCAAGGGCTTCAAACTGGGTCGGTCTAGGCAAGGGTCTCATTGAGGTCATGACTGATTTTAATCGATGTAACACCTCTAATCTGAACGTCCCGTACTTCGGGAACGTCAGTTCCTCATTTCCTTCCGTAATCTTACTCCACTCTGATATCCAAAGGATCGTATGCAGCCCAACATTCACTGCCATGTAACGAGCCGGCGTACCCTCCGGCGGGGCTTCTTCCCCTTCATCCGATCCCCGCTTCTCTTTTTTAAACGCCGCTCTCAGCCATTTAAAACACTTCATAATTATGCGCACAATATCCAGCCTCGCTACTCTGTTTACTTCCTGATGACAATCCACCAATCCTAACGCGGCTTTGCTAGCTTGGCCTATCGCGGCGCGGTCTTTCTCCGGTCAGCCAATCACAACGCGACACTTTCTGACGTCTTTGCTAGCTGGCCTATCACAGCGCGGTCTTTCTCCGGTCAGCCAATCACTGCGCGACACTTCCTGACGTCACTTTTCTCCGCTTCGCAGCAGCACCCCTCCTTTCTCAACTCGTCTCCCGGTCATGCATGCGTCCCATTCATACACCGAAAAATGACTACTTCCGACCAAGCGGTCACTTCCCTCGACTGTACGTCCACAGTCTATATGTAATTGTCAACACAACTGACGAAATGTCTATCGTCTCTCTGATAGGTTGCTTACACACACAGTAACCTCCGACCAGCGTCCGTTACTCACGCACTCACTCTTACGTTCCCCCTATCTCGGTCTTTCGGGTGATCAATGGTACCTCATGACCCCCTTCACTCCAGTTTGACAATTACTCTGGGTGTCCGATACACCCGAACCACTTAAGCTCTCCTTGAACTTAAGATTTCCACCGGTTGCGCGCGCTCACAACCTGTTCCACAGTCACTCTACAGACATTCAACTCCGCCAGACATTACAACATAGATACAATACAAAACACCGCAATCTAGCACGCATAACCCTTTATACTCACTCTCGACCGATACTGCTGCTTTTTCTGTCTCACGTCATCCGGATCTTCTTCAGCGGGCGGTTCTTCCGATCATCGATTTCTAGGGGCCTTGGGGTAAGCTAACCTGGCCTAGGTCACCGTCCTCAAGAAGGCAACCATCCTCTATAGCTACCAACTGGAAGGGCGAGATTTTGATCGATACCTTATCACTATTGATCTAAACCTCGATCTGGTCGACTGAACCTTTGTTGCCTGTCTTTGAGGAAGAAAGTGCATCTCTTACCAAGTTAGTTCACCCAATAAAGACTCCGCTCCCAAAGATCACAAACAACTTCTAGCTTTCAAAAGTTTATTGTAAGCTTAGGATAAGCTGCAAATACAGGCATCTCAGAATGAGATTCACGAGATACACAGGTCCAACTACATACATGTGCTCTCTGAAAGCCCTCAGACGAGCAACGGAAATTACTAACACAAGTTCTAAGAATAATAAAGCTATCAGCATTGACGCATATTGAGATCTCTCCTTCATTTAAGTTGGAGGAAAAACGCACAGGTTAGGCTGTCCCTACCCTGCTCTAGATGGTATCCCTACTTAACCAAGTCTCAACCTAACAAAAGTGTCAGCAGTGAATGACCCCCAAGGGAAGTCACTCACTCTTAGTCTCTTGGTGAAAACCTATAGTTCTCCAGTCATGACCCCTCTCTGCCTACCCATCCGCTCTCTAAAGGGTCCTCAGGCATCTGCTCTAACTCCACCCAGGGGTGCTGTCCCTAATACAAAACAGTCAACAACATTTGAGACGCCCCTCACGAGACGCCCCTCACGTGGTGTAGCTTCTGGCTTTTTCCATGCTGCTTTGTATTGGGCCTCATACGTTGGAGTTGACCTTGCTTCTCAGACTCTTCTCCGGCCCGCTGATACCCCTTAAACATTCCAGAACCCTCCTCCATGTCTGGGCCGTCTACTGAACAGACCTCTATTCATATTATTTATAATTGGATTCCCCCTTTTCTCTTGCAGACAGACATCTGCAGCCAAGATCCCAACTCTCATAGACTTCCAAAAAGGTTCGCAACATTTCTTGGCCCAGACCAGTATGTGTAAATCAATGTTAAAACATTTCAGGCCTACAACATTTCTCATAATAATTATAGCATTCAACTTCTTCATTAATTAAAGCATGTTAATACTCTTATTCTATTATTCAGTAAACACATCTATAAATCATGGCCCATTAATGCAATGACCAAAACATTAGTTCAATCTATGTCGTGGAAAGAAACACCTTCCCTTCTAGCTCTGGCCCTGAGGCCTACCACATTCTGCGTTTAACCACATGCCATCTTACATTTTAACAGCTACACGACATGGATTCAAGAATAATCACATCTAATAAAATCATATAGTGTCACACATTTCTGTATTAGTTCCATTTCTACTTAAATCTCTACATTAGCTATACATACAGAATATAATTGCAGATACTACTAGCACTCATGGCATTTCTCCTCATGATTTGTGCTTACTACGGGTAAGTGTGATGCACTCATACATTTAGGTCAGTTTGCGCTCTCTCATTGGCGATCCGTTGTTTTACTCTGTTTTGGAGCAACCAGATCAATATAGAACATTTAGTGCAAACATACATCACTTTGCTCTTTTTTAACCCTCCAACAACACATACAATGTTAAATCACTAAAAAATTATGCGACTTAAAAAATCCACTGAGCATACAAATGTGTTAGCATTCAAGACCCTGTCTGGCCACTAGAAAGGAATTACTTTTATAATGTTAGAAAACGACCATTACATCATGTTCTTTACACGGAAGTGGGCAGGAAATCTGATAAGCTATCAATCAACCAAGCCTTTGAGAAGAGATTAAGTCTGCTGCATCTATTCAGCTTGAAGCTACAAAGATAACGAGGCGATTAGAAACCAGGCTGTGATATTGATTGAACTCAAGAAGGATAATCAAAGTTTCACACTATGGCACTGTCTCAACACATCCTTTCATTCTCCTCAGCAGGAGATTGCAAGATATCGTCTTACAAAAACATTTAATATAAAAAAAACGATCTCCCAATACATTTCAGCCAAGTATATTAGGTTATTTGACTCGTCAAGGTGTATTTGGTAGCAATGTCACCACACAACGTTAATATCAGCTGCATTTTTTTGAATGGATGCGGCATAATATTAAGCAACTTGTAGATGACACTCAACTGCACGTTTAAATATGAATGATGGTCCACTCTTATTCTTACAATAACGTTTGATTGACACCTAAAGTCGGCACATAGCACCAACATTAACAATAAGAACAAGAATGACTAAACCAATATCAAAATCATTAACAAAGATTTTCATAACATACCAATTTGCAAACTTTGGCATTTTGTCACAGAATAACATGTTTAACGTTACCCAATACAATGGCAATCGTATTATCGACCTCGAAGAATGAAATGTTGAGTGGGCCTGCAGGATTCAAACCTGTGACCAAGAGGTCAAACGCAGAGCCCTGGAGTGGATGTATTATTCCACTGATTACAGTGGTAAAACCCCCACTGTATTATCCGACTGCTGTTAATATTAGTCAACTCAGTGCTAATTATGTCAGCAAGTATCACAAAAAGCAGGGTGCCTGTGCAGAAAATACACAGATGTGTAGGGATGACTCTTACTCTACACTTCCAGGGGGGTCATCCATCGATACTATATTCAGTGGGGGTCAAATTACAACAGGGAAGGCCATCCTTAGTGGAAGAGGATGTCTCACACACATATTAGGGTCATGCTTCATCATAGACATCCTCTCCCCAACCTGGTAAGATAGTACTACCAAGGTGGACTCAACCTAAATGAAGACTTGGCGGTAGGAGGGAGTTCTTACATAAAACTTCCTGGACAAGGTGGGATTCAGACAACCTAAAAATACCTCAAAGTTCCTCGGTTATCACCATTATTCGTGTAGTCTTTGGGTATAGTTAAAACACTTTGCTCGGCGGGTTTGGAGAGCACAATGGCTCAAACCCGTCTGCTAGGCGCCAACATGTTTCTGCAAACAAAGGAAAAGCCTATCTGGTCTGGGGCATTCGGCAAGGCAACAGAATCCCTATCTTATGAAAAATAGGCCTACTCTATCATTTAAGGTAGTGCATAACTCTTACCACATTAATCCTACCTGGTATCCTTTCAACATGTTCTTGTGGAAAACCTATATAGAACAGATAATTGAAAGAGATTGATACACAAAGGTCAGTTGGAGGGACTTATTAAACTTACTCCTTGAACTGTTTTATCAGTATAACAATATGCAAATCTTTTGAGCTTTCCCATCGCTCACACCAGGTGAGCAAACATCACCACACGCATGAAGATCGCACAGAAAAGAGAGAACGCTACAAACAACATTGTTTAGGTGTCACTATTTTTTGTGCACCATGGTAAAAGACCATGTCTTCACATGCAAATTACAAACCTCAGAATGATTCAGCCATTCGTTGCTTATGCCAAATTATATAGTTGTGGTCAACCGAAAGATCAGTACAAAAGGGTCTGGGTTGTTACAAACGACTCATTAAGGATTATCTATTGTGGTAAAGTCTTGAAACGTAATGGGCATGATCGTCTAATCCATAAAGGGGGGTGTTTTACCACCCTCATAGGTGTCGCTTCGTGGCATTCAAAGTATCAAGCCATCGCAAAAATAACAGTCCTCAGCATAATGAGTGCTAAGTGTTTCATACCATTCCATGGCCCCCTTGTTTTAACTGGGGGAGGGGCAGCAGGAGGTGATTGTTTCTGGTTATTGTATAATCCAAAGGAAAAAACAAGTGGTTACGTTATAATAATCATGGAAGTTATGACACAGTATACGAATCTCAATTATGCATGCTAGTTATAAAAAAGAAGTGTGTTGATATATTCTTCAACATTAAGCATCGGAGTACCGTTATTTCTTCCTTCTGTATACACTCAGTACAGTATCAGTGTTCATTTTAAGCCTGGGATAGCCACCACAATCACATATACTAACATTAAAAGGGCAACACACAAAATGTGTGCAACTGACTGGCGCCATTACTTAAATCTCCAAAACCCATGACAAGGGGTCCATATGTGCATCAATACGTATACGTACGGAGAACACAAAAGGATGATACCACCCACGTGATCCTCCCATTGCTCCTTACTACATCAAAAGGTTCACCACTCCAGTGAACCTAGGCATTCTCACTAACCCTGGGCGGGTAACTCCGCTCCGCCAGCAGAGTTTGTGGAGATTTGCTTACTCTGCGCTCCTAGGCGAACGCGGAGATAGGCAAAATTCGGCCTCCGTAGTGGAGCGGAGTTAGCCGCTCCCTCCCCCCTTCCAAATACTTTAAAAATGATTTTAAAAAGGCACTTACCTGTGTTTCTGCTGCCTCCCCTGCCTGTTATTTTTAAACAAACAAGGGGGACCCGAAATAATGGCTGAGGACCACGGGTTGCAATTGTATTTCAGAGAACAAAGGTCCTGAGCGAACAATAGAGGTACAATAATGATTGAATATAGACCGCGTTGGGTTACTATATAAATCCAATGTCCAGCCGGACATGGAGTTTTATTTATACAATGGGGAAAATAAAGACAAAAAATTATTTTGAACAACAATAATAGTGGGGCACAAACCTGTACCCTGAAATGAACGGGAAGTGTGGGGGAATGGGGTAACAATACAAACAATAAAATCAGAAAGCAAAAAACAAATACAGGCAAAGACTTTGAGCTGCGGTAACTTGCATTCAGAGGTAAATAGCAGCAAGTTCAACCAAAATAGATACCACAATAGTTAGACAAAGTGGGCATTTGTGGCACTATTTAGAAATGTCGACGTTTCGATCCCATGTTCATTAGTTAAAACGGGATCATCATCAGGACTAGAACATAACATTTGCCTGGTTTAGAACATTTTAGTGCCAATCGGCAGGAGTATCAAGGAATCAGGTGGATGGAAGGATACTGGGGCGTGGAACAGATAATCGTTGCTCTAGTTATCCACAAAAATACAAAGATGAAGGCTCCTGCCCGGGATGAAGGGAGGCAGGGTGGAGAAGGCGTCCGCCGTTCTCCTCAAGGGGCTCGTGGGACCACAGGCAAAGGTTGGTGGGGTGCCGTACCTGGTTAGGTAGTAGGCACGCTTAAGTGGCACGGTGGCGGGATCCTTGGGCAGCAACGATGTGCTGTTCGGTACCATGCGGGATACTTTACGTGATGGATTTGCATTGCTTAGATTATATTTCCTCTCCCAGATAAAAATTTAATTTTGTCTTCAATCCACCCTGAACTGAAAAATTAATAGGCATAATTGTTCTCTTATCTTTAAAATTGAAAGAGAGAGTTGCCTCCTCTCTTCAGCCTCACACTTCTCCTTCGCAGACACATCTCTGCTGCACCATTCCAGTCCCTGACAATTCCAGTCTCTGACAAAATCCTAGAGAGCATCTTTGCTGAATTATCTCATTCATCAAGATACAACAATAGTTGCATGGCCACACTTTCGACAAAGTCTACCACACTTTAGCACTCGCTTGCCTTTGGTTGCACTTGCCTACATACTTTTCATCTTGTTCCGTGTTTGCCAGGGTTTCAGTTCGGAAAAACCAAGAGAAGAGGAATGGGTTCAGCAGGTTGTGTCAGAGAAAAGGGTTTTATTGAGTTCCCAAGAAAGGATGGAAAATATGGAAGACCAGCTTTTGGAGGCTGGGGTCGACACGCAAAGAACTCAGGAGAGTCATACTTCTGAATCAGGATAAGCGGATGCAGGAAAGTATTCACAATGTTTCCGGGCGTCTAGAAAGTCAGAACTAGAGAGATAGCCCCTTGCAATTTTGTGTGTTGTATGGCTTCAGGTCTTGCATAGTTCACCCCTGGCTGGACATCCGTCACCTCTACTGTTCCGAGTATCTAGTCCTTGGATTCTCAAAGCTCTTCTGCTTTTCTTCTCCTCAGTGATCTCCCAGGTTACAATACCTGTTTCCTCATCTACTACGTTTTTGAATATGTTGGGCACACAAGTGGAGACGTTTTAAGGCATGGGAAAAGTGGGCAATTGCCCAGGGCTCCCACCTTCTAGGTATCTCCTGGGAATGTGAAGTTTCTCTCTATGTGTATTTCTGTATCTCAATATTTAATGTATAAATCAATATTATTCGGTGATACAGGGTTTTAATTACCCAAAAATGGGCACTAAAATTCGAAGATGTTCGAAAAAGAGGCCCTCAAAATATTTCTTACCTGGGGTCCCCAAAATCCTAACATGACACTTCGCAACAGGGGTTGTTTAATGGCGCCTGCAGGAGCCAGTCTCTTCTGGCTCTTTGAGCGAATCTATGACAAAATATCGAATACAAAAATATCTACATACAAAAATATTGCAACAAAAATATGGATTACAACAATATCGACATCCTATCTCTAACAAGGTAAGTACAAAAATATCGAAAAAAATATATAGATGTCAAAAATATCGTTTTACAAAAATATCGTTTTTTAAAAAATGTAATATTAATAACATATTACTTATAAATTTAATAAACTTTGTTAAAAATATATTATATTTAAAATTAATAAATTATGTAATAAAAACAACTAATAATAAAGATATAATACATAGTATATTCTTCATTAATTATAACTCTAAAAAATTATTTTAATAACTTATAAATAAATGAAAATATAATAAATTACAAATAAATTTATATACATAAAATAATAATATAAATACCAATTAATAAAAATTTAAAACAAAGTTAAAAAAGTAAGTAAATGTTGGATAGCGTAGGGGTGAAAATTAGTATTCCCACTCCAAAGACTGCAACAGTAGGGAAAGTGTTGGATAGCATAGGGGTAAAAATTACTATTCCAACTCCAGAGAGTGCAACAGTAGGGAAAGTGTTGGATAGCGTAGGGGTAAAAATTACTATTCCAACTCCAGAGAGTGCAACAGTAGGGAAAGTGTTGGTTAGCGTAGAGATAACAATTACTATTCCAACTCCAGAGAGGGCAACAGTAGGGAAAGTGTTGGATAGCGTAGGGGTAACAATTACTATTCAAACTCCAGAGAGTGCAACAGTAGGGAAAGTGTTGTATAGCATAGGGGTAAAAATTACTATTCCAACTCCAGAGAGTGCAACAGTAGGGAAAGTGTTGGATAGCGTAGGGGTAAAAATTACTATTCCCACTCCACAGAGTGGTCTAAATGCCGTCTAACAGAAAAATTCCACCCCATTGGAGTTCATCATATGAACCCTACACCAAATGGACAGCAACGTTTTCTGGAGACAGGGTTGAGGGAGAACTAGGTATGAGTTAGAGTACTAACATGCACAGCTGTGGAAAGTAACAGCAGAGCTTGAACGACAGTGTATCGAACGAGAAACATGAAGGAGGAGTCTGAGAGATACCTGACAGTGTCAAAGTGTCTCTATGAGCAGCATCAATGTTTATGTACCTCCTGTGGTTACTGTGAGCATTCATGCCAAAACCTTCCTAGGCCGCACATGACTAGGAAACCCACCATTAACCATGGAAGCTCCAGTTTTGGTGAAGGAGAGAGATATAACGGTTTCCTTCTAAATGCCTGCTCCCTCATTATACACAAGTTGGGGTTTGCTATTTTTCTTGCAGACTTTGAACCTGATTGGGTCCTTATCACCGAAACCTGGGCCAATAATGCCTCAGGATCAGATCTAGTAGATGCAATCCCGACTAAGTATTCCATCCAGAGGGTGGACAGGGTGGGACGTACGGGCGGAGGCCTGGCTATTATTTTTAAATCTCATTTTAAAGGTCTGATAGAATCAAGCTTCAATCTCCAAACTTGTGAAGCCCTGCATTTTAAACGTATTATTTCAGCCACCTTCTCATTTGGGGGTTTGCTGATCTATAGGCTCCCAAGTCCTAGAACCTCTTTTCTCAGGGAACTCAAACTACTCCTAGAACCATTTCTAGCTGAGAATTGGATGACCATCTTGGGTGACTTTAACTTCCACCTAGAAGAGATGGACTACCAAGATTCGAATACCCTCTTAGAGGCTTTTGCTAATCTGGGACTGTCACAACTGGTATCCGGCCCACTCATAAGGCAGGCCTTATAGCAGATTGGTCTATCAAAAAACCATCCCTATTGGCTGGGCCGATTACAGCGCAGTTGTTTTGATCTCATACCCCTTTTGGTTACCAGAAATAATATAACTCCTTGCCATTTGGAAAAATCCAGAAATTGCAAAGGGGTCTCGGCCGAGGTACTAGCCAGAACTCTAAACAGTATACCCTGCGTAATCCTAGCTGACTCTGATAGCAGGGGCAGAGGCCTTTGCTATATGGCTGGAGAGTACAGCTAATAAACAGGCCCTTCTGAAGGCAATCGCACATAAAAGGCACTCCCCATCTGCTCCCTGGTATAATGATAGGCTTAGGATGTTTAAACAAGCATGCATCCGCCAAGAACGGGCTTGGAGGAAGACCCAAGGTGAACAAGAAAGAATCTCATATAAAATGAGTATTAACTAACACAAACTTGCATTAACTGAAGAAAAATCTAAGTATTGCACTCAGAAAATTGAAAACACCTCCTCCGCCAAATAACTTTTTAGGCTAGTACAACTGCTCTCGGCCTCACAACCCACAGCGAAGCCAGAGAGCAATCAAGCATTCTGCAACCAGCTAGCAACCTTCTTCCATTCCAAGATTATGGATATTTACACAGGTTTTGGTCCAACTCCTATTATGTCTACCAAGTCAATTGCCGCTAGTTGGCCCTTACTAACATCCCAAGGGACGTCATCATGTTCCAGCCAAGAGACAAAAGGTCTGTCCTGTTTCCTACACTCTTTCCCAAGCTTTCAGAACAATACCTCCTGAAAACTTACTCTGGATCTCATCTAGAAACCTGTCCCCCAGCAGTTCTCCATATGGCGGCTAAGATTATAGCTGATGTAAGCTAATGAATAATGTGATCCTAGCTGGTTCTTACCCTCGGAGCTGGAAACAGGCTATTATAGACCTCTCATCAAGCTTTATCCCTCCTGTACTCTTTCCTTAGGGAAAGATCTCAAATGGTGAAGTTGCAGCACTTCTACTCAGAGGCCTTCTCCCTGCCCATGTGGAGTGCCGCAGGGCTCATCTTCAAGCCCCATGCTTTTTAATCTCTATGTGGTACCCTTAGTGGCTATAATCTGTTCCTTTGGAATGGAGGTAGTGTTGTATGCAGACAACATTCAGATCATGGTGTCCATCCCTAAGAACTCATGCTCGGTAGCAGAGAACGTCTTATGTTGCATGACCAAAGTGGCAGAATGTGATGATTTTTGGTCCCGGAGCATCAAGCCAGATTAGCAGCTGCTGGCCACACTCTTTAGGAACCTGTCCTACTCTGGGGAAAAAGGGTAAGAATCTTACAGTGCTGATGGACACTGAACTCAACTTTAATGTCCAAATGAATCGTGCAATCACAACCTGCACCTGGATTATAAGGATGCTCAAGACCATTCATCCAGCAGTCTGCTCTTAAGCAGGTCGCTCTTGCCCTGGAAATGTCCAGACTTGATTACTGTAATTCCCTGTACCTGGACTCGAATAAGAACACACAGCTTAGACTCCAGGTGGTGCAGAATGCACTGGCGGGACTTGTTCTGGATATTCTCAGGGCCAGTCGACGGAAAAGGGACTGGAGACCCTTCATTGTCTCACTATTAATAAGTGAATCAGCTTTAAATCTCTCTGAATGGTACCTAACGCACTCGATCTCCCTTATCCAACAAGATTAAAAACCATGTTTAGCTGGTATTACCCAGGCAGACCCTTAGGTTCATCGCTTCAACCACAGCTCACAGTACCAAGAACCAAAAGAAAGAAATGTGGCGATACAGCATTTTCTATTGCAGCTAGCAAACTTTGGAATACTCTTCCACAAAACCTAATGGCCATCTCTAAACTCCTGCCTTTCAGGAAGGCCCTTAAGACCTGGCTGTTCTGCTTGTACTTATCTTCTGAATCTGGCGTACTAGTGGACTTTTCCGGATGGGGATCTTTAGCGCCTTGATGCCCACGGGTAATTGCTGCGCTTTATAAATGTCAAATTTAAAAAATCAAAGCTGAGTTTAGAGAGTGGAGAAGCTTTGTTGTTGAGAGTTGTGCATACTGCATGTCCTGTGCCCTGGAGTGGATCTTCGAAAAGTTGGACCAATGTCAAGGTACCTGGTTTTGCACTGCATTGAACAGCAAACGTTGACAGGTTGATGCAGTACTTTGTTCGGGTACTCTCATGAATTTAGAAAGGTCTCAAGCACCAAATGGAGCGTTTGGAACAAAAGAAGAACACTCTAAAAAGACAAAGTAATTCTCAAACGTCATTTTAGAGATTATGTAGACGTATCACATAGCACGTAAGTTGTCATTGGATATGCTGTATTGAAGCCACATCAAAATGTGGAATTATGACCATCAAATAGCTTTTGAGGAACCTATACAATTTAAGGGCACCTTTTGTCTTCTTTAGTGCTCTAAAAACACTGTCACTGTCACCAGAATTCTTCTCCTTTACTTGCCTTTCCCTACCGTGGAATGCCCTGATCCTGGATACTTTAATCTTCTCCCTCGTATACATTAATATTGGCTCATGCAACTGCTGCCACAAAATAATTTAAGAAATATTACGGCCCCATGTCCTAACCTGGCTTACTTTCCAGTTTAAGAACTCTTGTTCTTTGCCTTGCTCGGTCTGTGGTAGATTGAAACCTCATAGAGACTGAGGTGATTCTTCAGTATGACTGTTAAGCGACTTTGAGGGTCTGCAAGAGCCAAGTGGATTCATGTGCAGGATGAGAATTTGTGATAAGATGATGGCACTCCGGTATTTGTCCACAGTTACACACATCATATGTGTGAATCTTGCCTTATAGGTTTGTTCAGCTTTTCAGCTAAGCTGTGGTGTGTTAGTAGATGGTCTGGATCTGCTTACCCTTTAGGCACAGAGACGGCTTATGGACCCTTGCCTTGTTTGTTAGAATGCAGACCAGAATATGCCACTGAGCCAGCAGTAGGGGAGAGATTTTTTTGAAGGAGGTGATTAATGTATATAGGAAAAGTGTCTGGACCAGGTAGAAGCAGGAACACATGATAAGAAATTGATACAAATATGGGTAACTTAAGAACACAAAACACCATCTGCGCCCAAACCAGGATAGGCACCCACTCCTGTTTAGGTTGGTGACGCATGCCAAATTACCACCCAAGAGGTTGCACATCCAGAGAAAGTTAATTGTTACACTATTGCAACATGGATCTTGCTGAAAAGGCTTGCTCCAGCAAAGATAAATAGAAAGGACTGACATTGAAAGCATGAGAGGAAGAAACAAGATGAAACAGTACAGGCACAGAGACAAAAGAGAAGTGGAAGAGATAGACCAAGGGAGCGCAACAAGACATAGAAGGCGCAGGGAGATAAGAGTCATAGAGGGACAGAAAGGACACAGAATAAGAGAAGGGACACACAGGGACAGAAATGGCAGAGAGACACAGAAGTGTTACAGAGATCACAGAAAGGGCAGAGAAACAGGGTGGCACCAATGTATGGGTGGCGAAAAGATATAGAAGTGGGCAGAATAAGAATGTGTGCACACAGGGACAGGAGAACAGAGACTGAGGAGTGCAGCGAAATGAAAGGCGCACAGAGAAACATATGGGGCATAGAAAGACCGAAGAAAGAGACAATAGGGTCATGGGCATACAGAAAACTGACACAGACATAATGCAGCCAGAAACACTACATAGGCATAGAGCGGCAGCATTACTACAGAAAAACAAAGCTCACTTTCAACTCCATGGAATTTCAACAGGTAGGGTAAACTTTCAAAACCAAAATAGAGAAGTCATTTTTATGGAGAAGAATCCAGGGAAAGATACTGTAACAACAAACAAAACGACACACTTCTCCAATTTACTTACTAAAAGAGCAATATGTCTACAATACTAGAAGACTATAAGTCAGATCAGTTCATTTCATGATTTATTCATAATCAATAGAAAATATTTTATCGGATACATAAAAAGCTAGTCATATTTGTATTCTCAATATATACAAAGGTTTTGTGAACTCCACAATGAAAAAAGAAAGAACATACCTACATAGAATTACGACAAGAAACTTACAATAACAGGTGAAGAAAAGAAACACACTCATTCATACTTCACAAAGAAAGTGCATATCCAAACACAAACATAGTTATGACAGAAAAAATCCCCAAAACAATCCCAAAAATGTTTTTTTCATATATTGCAGTTAAAATATTTGAACAGATTTCAAAAACATTATTACTTAATATAATACCCATAAAGAGCAATGCGCCGACCCACGTTTCGTTAATCACAATCCAGTTGTAGGAGTGAAAACAACCCTCAACAGGGCGCTGTGTTCAAAATTCAGTGGCACCTGTCATCTCGTCTGAATCAATTTACAAAATTATAAGTCATCAGGGGCTCACAACAACATTCCTTCTAGGCCAACCTACTGAAGAAGAAAACATTTTCTATTGATTATGAATGAATCCTGAAATGAACTGATCTGACTTATGGTCATCTAGTTTTGTAGACGTATTGCTCTTTTAGTAAGTAAATTAGAGAAGTGTGTTGTTTTGTTTGTTGTTCACCAGGTAGGCCCTTTAAAAAATTATTTAAATGCCACTTGGGAGGGCGTGGCCAAGATGGCAGTGAAGTAGGACGCTCGGTTCCATCGCTCCAGCCTGCCCCTGGCCCGATAGCACCATTCCTGCCGCATAATCACAGCAAAGCCAGGGAGAAAGCACCCAGTTCCGTGTCTGGAGAGTTCCGGTGCCACCAGAGCAGAGTTTGTGCCCTGTGAGTGGTGGAGACGGAGCTGCAGCGAGGAGGTGGCACAACCCTTGATAGATGGCAGCAGAGTGGTGACACCTAGGCGACTGGGTCCAGCGGTACATGCCGAATAGCCAGCAGGAGGGGCGGCAGCCTCAATTTGAGTACGGCGGAGGTGTGTATGGCAAGCTCGGCGGCGAAGGGGCTGGTGGCAAGGGAGCGGTTGGACCACACCGCGGCCTACGCAGCCGATGCTCCCAAGCTCCACTGACCGGGCGGACGAGCGCGAAGCCCGGGGAGAGACTGGAGGACTAAGGGAGAGACGGATGGGTTCCCACGCCTAGGAAGGGGTGAGACACCAATGCTGAAGCAGCCGAGGGCTCTGGGGAAACCCTAGTGAGTAAGCATCAAAGTTCTTTGCCGCTGTGCCCAGACCTGGGCCTACTATATTTCACCAGCCGAGGGACTGGCAGCAGGTGTTGGTCTGGCAAGGGGGGACCTTTCGCAGAAGCAGAGAAGTACAGGAGGAGACGCCCCTGGAAACATTTACATGGGCCTAAGCTGAAATAGGCAGGGAGACAAGCAGAGTCCACGCAATCTGAAGGGAGCTCGCATCGGCTTTTCTCGTTGTACATGGAGCCACTAGCGCACAGAGTGAGAGTGAGCCCGCACATTACTGGGGTGCTGTTCGGAGGGGACAAACATACTTTCAATATTTATGCTGACATTGTCCTGGCAAAGCTGGACAATCCCTGACACTTCCCTAGGTACTTTTCTCACGGAGTTGGAATCCTTCGCCAAGGCATCAGGGTTTAAGGTGAATGTAGAGAAATCAATTGCACTCAATCTCACCCTTCGAACAACTTCAAACTTAACACCCTAAACTGTGGTCACGCAACACTATCCCCTATCTGGGAATCCAATTAGCACCCACAACACAGGCCACTGCGGCTATTAATTAACGCAGTCTACATTATTATTCCTGTATATGATTATTGTTTTTGTTTTGGTTGTTATTCCTGTACATGATTATTGTATTTTCTCCCCTTATGTCATTATGCTCCATCGTCTAGCCCATTCTTCGTTCTCCCAGATGTATAAATGATCTGTTAGGTGTTCACTATTTGATTTAATGCCTATTAGATTCCCCATTTGACTCATGTTTTGATTATTGTTTTGGTATTGGTTATTATTCCTGTATATGATTACTGTATTTACCCCCCTTATGTCATTATGCTCCATCGTCTAGCCCATTCCTCGTTCACCAAGATCTAAAAATGATCTGTTATGTGTGCACTATTTGACCCAATGCCTATTAGATTCCCCATGTTAGACTCATGTTTTGATTTGTTAACTTCCTTTCCCTCAATTTGTAAAGCGCTCTGATATCCTTCCGGATCAAGTTCGCGCTATATAAAACTTTATAAATAAATAAATAAATAGCCAAATCCGCTTCGACATCCAAAGGTGGAAGCACCACCCAATCTCATGGCTAGGTAGAATAGCCGCAATTAAAATGACGGTCCTTCCCAAGATGTTGTATTTGTTCCAAACGCTTCCTCTGTGGCCTCCCTTCGGCCTGATTCATAGGATACAAATTGAGATCCTGCAATTAATCTGGCAAGGCCGCAAACCACGAATGAAAAAAGCTATTAGCTTTCTCCCACCTAGTGAGGGCAGGCTGGGGATTCCTGACCTCCAATTGTACTATTATGCAGCACAGCACAACTGAGGCATCCTGTAGTGTGGAACCATGCTGAATCAGAGAAACACTGTTTTTTCAGGATCGGGCGGTGGCTGGTACATTACTCCAGAGGGTTCCTTTTCTTAAAAAGCCAAATAGGCCTCAGAACCTGTATCTGTTCCCCATAACACAAACAACAATGGCGGCATGGGACCACACTAACACTAGACACAACTTGACTATATTTCTCTCCCCTTTAACCTCACTGTTCGACAAACCAGAGTTTGCGCCACGAGTAGAAGAGACTGCCTTTGTGCAATGGCGCTGCTCTGAATGCCGTGCCCTAGGTCATCTCTTCGATGTAGAAGGGGTGCTCCCCTTTCAGCAGGTTAAGGCATGTCTATGGGATACCGGAATCGGAGAGGCAAAGATACTTGCAACTCCGACACTAAGCACTACAACTGCAAAACAGAAACCACGCTTGGAGACACCTTACACAATATGAAAGATGGCTTTTAACCAAGTCTTCGGACAAGAAATTAATCTCTTACCTATATACATTGGTAAACTCGCGAAACAAACACATATACAACGCAGACCGTGCCTGCTGGGAGAAGGACATAGGGAGGGAGCTGAGTAGTAAAGAATGCGAGGGAATATATTATAGAGCGAGACACACAGCAAGTAATATGAGGCTGACAGAAACATTAACAAAAGTAGTCACCTACTGGTATTATACTCCAGCTTGGATACATAAGTTCGATCCCAAGCAGAGCGCGGATTGCTGGCGAGGCTGCGGGAAACATGGCACACTGGTATCCATCACCTGGATACTCAACTTCCAAGATTCCCAGCCTATGTGCTCTTAGGAGTGCCAAACCCGCTTACATATCCCTTGAAGTCCAAAAGGAGGCGTCTGATTAGGTTGCCTCTGGGAGCAACTATAGAAAATATTCTCATACACTGGAGGACCCCTCAGATTCCCACTCACATGGGCTGGCCCCAACGTTTAAGGCATATTTTGGGAATGGAGAAAATAATGCTCATGATGCGCGGCCTTTGGAGAGATGTGGCAGCCTTTCTTGTAATTATTTACGCTTGAATATCATGATCTTACTTTCCCTAAATACCTACATCTGTTGCGCTTGCCAGAGACTGTTGCTTCCTCTGCCCCAGAAAAGAACTAACATGCAACACCACTGATTCAGAACCCTAATGGACATAGCACAGTGAATGGAGGAAGGGGGAGGGAGAGGTGGGGAGAGGGAGTGTTTGCCTTCTTGACTTTTGATAATATGTATACATTTGCAGGGCTGTGCATACCCACAGTAGTGCAAAGTCTTCATTTGGCACTCTTTGACTGTTCTTATCAAATTGCAATAAAAAGATTGAAACCGAAATGCCACTTGGCTGAAAGCCCTATTAGGAATAGCTAAACAAACAATAATCACTGGCAGAACATTTTCCCTATTCAACATTGCACAGGACTACCCTCTAAAGAAAAGCAGAATTTACAAGACTTGCAAGAGAGGTACTGTAAATAATAAGCACTGGCAAAGCCAATAGGTCTTGCTTAGGCAAGAGCTACTGGCTTTGTTAATGTGTTTAGCTATGTTGTACACCAGCATGGCTGCTGTTTAGCACGGCTAAAAGTTAGTGGCATAGAGGAGAATAGAGCGTCTGGGAGTGGCATAGAGTAGAGTCGAGGGTTGTGGAGTGGTGTTGAGTGGAGAGGAGGGGCATGGAGTGTCATAGAGTAGAGTGTCATAGACTGGAGAGTCATGGAGTAGACTAGAGTGGAGTGGAGTAGAGTTGAGTGTCATGGAGTAGAGTGGAGTGTCGTGGATTACAGTGGAGAGTCGTGGGGTAGAGTAGAGAGTCATGGAGTAGAGTGAAAGAGGATTGGAGTAGAGTGAAGTAAAGTGGTGTAGAGTGGAGTACTGTAGAGTGGTGTGTTGCAGATGGGAATAGAGTGGAGTAGTGCAGAATGGAGGAGGATAGAGTGGAGTGGCACAGAGTGTTGTAGAGTGGAGAGTAGTGGAGAAGGGTGGATTAGTGTGTTGTAGAGTAGAGTGGAGTGGCATAGAGTGGAGTAACGTGGCATGGAGTGGCATGAAAGGAGATACACAGAGTGGAGTAGAGTGGCATAGAGAGGAGTGTCATAGATTGGAGTAGAGTGCCATAGATTGGGGCTACATAGATTGGAAGGGTGTAGAATGAAGGGACGTAGAGTGTTGTGGTGTACAGTGGAGTGGAACAATGTACAGTGGCGTGATGTAGGGTGGATTATCATAGAGTGTCGTGGAGTAGAGTGTCGTAGAGTCCAGTGCCATAAAGTGGAGTGGCATTGACTGGAGTGGGATACAGTGGAGTGTCGTGGATTGTTATGTCCTGGACTGTCGTGGAGTTGCGTAGTGTGATATGGTGTAGAGTGGAGTGGCGTAGTGAAGTAAAGTGCCATAGAGTGGAGTAAAGTGTTGTGGAGTAGAATAGACGGCGTAGAGTGGAGTGGAGTGGAGTAGAGTAGAGTGGTGTAGAGTGGCATAAAGTGTGATGTATTCCTATAGGTTCTGAATCGATCCCCCTATTCCTGACCCTATTCTGGTTAACAAACCAACAAGTTAACTAGCAGTCAGCCCATGAGGCAGCAAACCCCCATGATGCAGATACCGTTATCTGACGAAGCCACACTACGGCACAGGAACGTGTTATCTGATTAGGTCATAACGCTTACGATCTAATTAGACAAGCGATATTCCTCCAGCCCCTGATAAGGCATACGGAGTTCTCATAACAAATCAAACCTATGACAACCTGGGAAAAACCCTGCGGCCATTGTTTTGATTTCACCAAGAACTTCAGCAAAAGAATGTGCTAACGACCTGGTCGTATGACATCCTTATTGACGTATCTATGTCCATCCTTACGTCAATCTCGGCACCTTAAAGGTATAAATATTACCGATATTGCCCTATGCAAACACACGCGGTGGTGACGAGACGGAGCAGCCATACTTGCCGAAGCCCAGAGCAGAGCAGACCCCGCTGGCACAGCCCCGCCTTCCTGACGCGCTGAGAACGAGACGCGCTGCTTTCTCCTGCCGAGAAATCCAGCACCGGCGTTTCCGGGTAGCCCTCGCAGGCAGCCTGGAATATCGAGAGCAGAGAAGAGAGATACCATCCCTCATTCATCCTAACTTCCAGGTACAGAACTGAATAACCCCTCACAGAGAATTCTTTAGTCAGTCACTTGGCAAAAACAAACTTAACTTAAACTGTAACTTTCTATTCCCGCCCACGTATTAGGCTTAGGTCAGGTACACAGGGTAGGCGTATCTAGAAACACCAGTTGAGTACGTTTAGTCAAATGTATATGTGTATGTAATATATTTTATTCATTTTAAACCTTCATATGGCTTAGAAACCATATCAATGTTTTTACAATATTATTTTATACTTCTGCTTTTAATGTATGCACTTTACTTAACGATAAGTATTGCAATAATATCGATCCATTTCTCTTGTACGAGAAAAGAGACTGATCAATAAATAACATCTTTTATTGAACACGCCCGTCTCTTCCTTTTCTCTACAATCTGATGAGACTAAGAATGCACGTACTGACTGAGTAAAATAAATTGCCTTTTGTTCACACGACTCTCGAGATACACTCTTGATTAGGGGAGAGCAAAGTTGTCATGTTCTATGGTTGTCAGAAACTAAATCCCTTCTTGTCTAATCAGGGAAGTTAATTCCTTCCTGAACATTCGAGAAAGTTTCTAGTGAACTCTGAGCTAGCTGGCAAACCCAAAACTTTAAGTCTAATATCGACAGTAGTAGACCTAGTTAACGTCTGGTCTAGGCCTATACTATTGAAGGTATTATTCCAATGCGCAGAGCCTATTGGGATAATAGGAACTACACTACATGGCGCCCAACGTGTTTGGAAAGGGCGATAAAACTAACGTAAGACATTTAAAGTAACTCAGTCGTGCTTTCTCACTCAGACCCCTTTTCCCATAATACTCCAAAGACGTCTGGAGTGGGTGAAAGGTAATATCCGCCAAACATCGCAGGAGGAAACTCCTATGTATGGTACTTGGTTTAGTCAACGTTGAAGGATAAACCGTTCCAAAATATTGTGCATCTAATCTTTGTTTCCATAAGAAACCTGATCTGCAAACAAACAAAGTAACCATCCTGTCGGTAAAATGGTAGACAGTGATGATGAAAGAGAGGCAGTTAGATTAGCAACTGAACTCGCAGCAGCTGATACTGCACTGCAAGACGCAGACGCGGATATAATACTCATCCCGGTCATTAAAAGGAAATCTATAACTTTAAAACTTATAGAAAATGGACTGACACTTAGAGGTGGTACAGTCATATTCGTAATTGAGGCACACGAATATCGGCAGACAGAGGTATACTATTCATGGATAAATTTTCCAGCAGCAAATGCTGTAACAAAGTACTTCCACTATTACAAAATAGAGGAACCTCCTGAAACGTACACTCCTTTCGAGGAGGTGGAAGTACCACTCAAATTTCAAGAGCACCTGCTCTTATTTGATGGCGCCCTAAAACATAATAATCACATCACCAGGCTCGGTCCCTTAGGTAGACCAGGAGCAACGTGGCCGGTCCTAGCCGGATACACACCACATCCAGACATCGACGGGATGTCTGCAGCAAACCTTTTAACACAGCTAAAACAATTAATAAAAATACATAGACAATTAGTCCAGTATGTGATGCGGACTTCTACAATTCAGCCAGCAATTAAAATTCCACAGCTGACCCCTCACCAGGGGAACAGAAATAAAATTACACCACAGAACATACAGTCCTGCCTAGGTAAAGTACCAGCTAAACGGGAACAAATACCATTCTGGTTGGCACAGAAAATAACCCAAATAGAGGCGGTGTTTCCTGACACCACCCCGTTAGAAAAACACAGGATTCTGACTATCTGTCTTCCAATGGGAATCGCACCACACATTGAGGACTGTGACACTTGGGGTACAGTCTTTGCTTCCATTTACACAAAAACGCACGGTGTTCCATCCATTTCGGTAATACCAGATGTGCTAAAACAAATTCAAGACAAATATGGTCCAGAACCCGCTTTAACTCTTGGTATGAAATTACTAAAAGACTTCAAGCAGGTCTCAGCTATATTATTAGCCAACATAAAGGGAGAAGCAGCAAACGTGGCGACCCGCCAGAGGTTAAAGGAGACAGATATAGCAGACCAACCAGATGAAACTGCCAGAATCATAGAAAAATCCTATGAGGAACTAGGTAGAGATAGTCTAGGTGGAATACCAGTAAAACCACAACTGATTGAAAGTCCTGAAAAAATATTTTTTAATAATAATTCAACATCACAGAAAAAGAGCTGGGATGGAAACAAACAATCCAATCCTAAAGAAAAGAAATTCCAGTCCAGAGGCAGGTCTCCAAGGCGAAGAGAAAAATCTCCGAACCAAAGACACAGGTCACCCCAGAGTGACCCCTCTGGGAAAAGATATAACCTTAGAAATAGGGATAATATAAAAAAGCCTGATAGATATCAAGACATTGATACACGTCCCTCTCAATCTTTTCAGACTTCCTCGCAGAAATCGGAAAGAAGAGGACGATCAGAACAAAGAGAAGAGCACGCCAAGTCCAAAGACAAGGAACCTGCTCAGCTAAAAAAGAAATTACAATTTCCAAAAAAGAAGGTAGCCAGTATCAAGGTAGTTAACAATGCCGAGAATACTGAGGACACAACTGAAAAACGGAGAATGGGCTCAGACAATGCTAGACAGCGCAGCAGAGGTGAGCATAGCTCGCAAAGTCCTTATGAATCATCTGGAGACAGTGGACACGAATGAATATCTTCAAGTGGAAACTGCAGACACCAGAGTTAGCAAACCTCACAAAATATACGAAATAACATTACGTATAGAGGGAGATAAGACTAGAAAAATAAGGGGACTATTTTGGGATAATCTCTCCAAGGGCTATGACATCCTTCTAGCTGAAAAAGACTGGCCACCAGAATTTGTCAGGGAGTGCCCTCATGGCGAAGAAGTAATTATGCCTGCCTTCTCAAATCACATCCCAATTCATAAAAAATACACACTTGCTAGAAAGTGGGCAGTAGCTCTAGCTCCTGCTTTATATAAAAATCACGTAGGATGGGATGAGGACTCTCCTCCTCACAAAATCCAGTTAAAATCACAACCTACTGCACAAAGGCAGTACCCAATTAAGCAAGAAGCTAAAAAACAGGTAAAAGAAATTCTAGATCAGCTAGAATACCAGGGGGTGATTGAAACTTGCACCTCACAAATGAACAACCCTTTGTTTCCGGTCTCCAAACCAGACAATTCATACCGTCTAGTTTTGGATTACCGACACCTTAACTCATGTTGCAAAACTTTTGCAGTGCAAAACTCACATAGTGCTGCACTAATGAATAACATAGTGCGCAAAAAATACAAAACAACCTTAGACATCTCTAATGGATTCTTTTGTCAAAACATAGCACCAGAGAGCAGATATTTGTCTGCGTTCTCAATAAATGGCACTCAAAAACAATTCTGTCGGTTAGCCCAGGGGTACAAGAACAGCCCGGGAGTATTCTCAGCGAGAGTAACAAAATTACTACAAATATATGACGACAAAGCATTATCGTATGTCGACGACATATACTTAACAGATGATGACTTGGAGACTCACTTGAAGAGAGTGAACACCATAATACTTGGGTTCGCAGCAGAGGGTTACAAATTCAACTTTAAAAAATCCAGAATTGCCCATCTGACAGTCCTGTTCTTAGGATATGAATTATCAAGTGAAGGCAAAAGCCTGGCTGACAATTTTCTAGAAAAATGTGCCGTACTCCAAGCACCTAGAACACAAAAAAACCTACAGTCAATTCTAGGCTTCCTAAATTTCGAAAGAACATATATTGCAAATTACGCAGAAAGGGTCAAACCCCTTTATGATCTAATAAAACCAGATTTTAAAAGATCTAATTGGACTCAAATACACACAGAAATATTGAGATCCTTACAAACAGACATGCTAATTAAAACAAAATTAGAAACACGTGATAACACACGCAATCTTGTGATCCGAGTCATCCCAGGGAGATGCGGATTCACATACCTGACCTCTAATGAGGGAGAAAAGGTACCAATTGCATTCAAATCACACTTGTACACTAAGGCTGAAATGAAATTTAGCCCAACGGAAAAAATTCTTACCGCAACACAGACAGCTATAGCAAAAGAACGAGCCCTGGCACAAGGTAAACGAATAATAATCGTGACACCGATACCAGCCCTAGAGGCTGTAACAAAAGCAAGCATTCCAAATGCTAAAGCTCTCCATCCGAGATGGATACAATGGGCTAATTCTCTTGCTGCAACAGACGTGGCGTACGAATTTGATCCTTACTTAAAAACACAAGAATTTCTCCAATATGAATTTGAATGTCCTCAGCCGACCGAAATTCTGCCTCTAGAACACTACGGTTGTATAATATATACAGACGGATCAGCACAACCCGCAGTGGGGGGTAAGCAAGCTTACAGTGCTGCGTGCGCGATCGTTAAAGGTCGCTGGCACGAAGGAAAATTTAAACCAGCAATCACTAAAACACAATCTCTAGGAGATTGTACAGCTCAACGAGCTGAACTACTGGCGTTCAAGATGGCGCTTGAAAATACCGATCGAGAATTCCCCACACTCATAGTGTGCGATTCGTATTATTGCATTCAGTCTTACAATGAATACTTGCAGATCTGGCTTCAGAATGGTTTCAAGGATGCGAAAGGTGGCACAATCAAGCATAAAATGCTCTGGGAACAAGTAGTTCTTTTACAAAAAGAACTACCAAAGACTCACGTGATACATACGCTGAGTCATCAACGTGATGGCGTTCACGTTGCAGGGAATTCATTGGCTGATGAGGCCGCGAAGGCAGCTGTGCAAACGGCTTCCGTAGCTGCCATCACCCGGTCAAAAACAAAAATAGACAGCGAAATATTACAAGCTGTCAGCGCTTCAGAAAAGGATTCGATAGAAACACTCCCGAAAGGCTTTCCAGTAAAATATTCATACATAACTGATGCAAACAATGTTCCTTTTGCTCGAATCCCTGGAGTGGGGGATAGGGCAATTCCAAACATGGAACATAGGTTAGGACTAATATTAGCGGCACACGAAGGGCTTGCTTCTATACATGCTGGCGTCTCAGCCACAGTATCATTATTAAAACAGAGATACTGGTGGCCACAAATGAGAAGACAAACAAGGAACTATGTTCTAGAATGTGAAATATGTAAAAGAATGAAAGTGTCAACGGTGAGACGTCCAGCGCAGACGCCCCTTCTAATCTCGGATAAACCATTAGCCTGTGTTTACCTAGACCACTGTGGTCCCTTACAAAGGGATGGTAACTATAAATATATCTTGGTTGTAGTGGACTCATGCACGAGATTCATATGGATGTGGCCCCAGCGAACGGCTGACGCCAGAACTGTTATAAAAGATTTGCGAGTCTTTATCGGCACATAAGCGATTGGCATGCTGCATTCGGACCACGGTCCTGCTTTTAGCTCTAGAACTTATAAGGAGGCCATGGTCAGCATGGGCGTGACATTGCGGTACTCTTGTCCATTTCACCCTGAGGGGAACGGAATTGTTGAAAGAAAAAACCGTGACATAAAGCAATCTATAACGGCAAAGGTATTAGGTTCGGGAGCTGGGTGGGTCAAACATCTAATAAGTGTCCAACGTAGTCTAAATAACTTGCCAAGAAATTCTCTGAAGGGATTCAGTCCGTACGAATTATTATTTGGAACTAGGATGTTGATCTCTGACCTTGATAGTCAGACTTCAGTGGTGAAAGAAAAAAGCTTTGATATCAAAGACCGTTTGGCTATTTTGCAGGACTTAAACAAAACAAGAAAAGACCTGAGCAACATAAAGTTGAAACAACAGCCAACAACCACTGAAGAACCCCCACCTGTCCCAGCAAGACCTGTCTGGATTCCAAAAGTCGGGGATCTGGTCAGAGAAAAGATCGCGGTAAAGAAGGAATTTGGGCCTTCTTACAGAAAAGCAGTTCCTGTCTTGTCTGTCAACGGGACAAGATCAGTTGTACTACCGCCGCTTGCTGGTAAAAAGGAGAACCGAGTTGTATCCATCGACCTGGTAAAACCACAATCATGTGGCCGATAACCAATAGTAGGCCAAGTGGACTCCCAATAAGTAGCAGAACACCAAGGTTTGCTACCAGTACAGAGGTCCTAACTAAGAGGCTTATTACATTCGAAACGCCTACAGAAGAACAACAAGGACTATGCAACAATGCAATGGAACTTAGACCTCTGAAAACCCAAATAAAAACATTTAGCAGAGACACACCAATCTATAATGAAGTACCAAGTGCAAATGCAAGAAACAGTGATCCTGAACCAATTGGAACAATTGACAGAACTGCATCGGCTACTTCATAAACTTCGATGATTCCTCTGAAGGCTTCAGTGAATCAAAGACACAGCCATCATCAAAAACCTTTAAAGATAAAGCTAAAGAACTTTTGAAACAACTGAAAGAAACATATCTGGTTTCTCCATGGCTTGAATTTTGGGTGGGTTTTGGTGCATTTATCCTCATACTTTGGCTAATCATGGTACTAGCTTTGGGACGCTTCATTGAGGGAAAATATGCTAAAATGGACACAGCAAGTCAGAAAATCAACTTGATCCTCAAACCACACACATCTTCACACGTCGAGAAAAGAGAACTTTCTTCAGCCAACTTCACAGCCAATCCTATACCGGGTGGGGTAGCATGGGATAACACTGACTATGAAATTTATGGTCCGGTCGAAATCCTGAAATATCCACACCAAATTAAGATCTCATTGAGTGACTTTGTAAAACCAAGCTCATTTGCTGATGATTGGGACTTCGAAAGCATTAATAATATGATGTCTGACTTAGTAATGTCTGCTAAATTTACCAAACATGATTATTTGCAGGGTTCTACAAATTATGATAGTATGTACTGTTATAACCACTATGGTAATCATTTTCTACATAGATCTGCACAACCTAGAAATGTTTTAAATTATAATCAATGGGAACATTGTGCAACCCCTCCAAAAGGAAGCTCAAGAACCGTTTACGACAAATATTCATATTTTTCAGGTTTTAACATAAGTAATGCTGAAACATTTTATTTGAAATTGTCAAATAAGACAGGGATGAAGACCATGATAACCAACACAAAATTGATATATTCAGACTCATTCTTTGAACAAATGAATACTTTTGGTTTTGATTATTGGGACAAAAATGTTGAATTGAAAAGTGTTTGGGGTACAAAAGAATGGCAAGTACAGGGTATAGAATCTTTGTTTAGAGCCTGCATGATCCCAGAACAAATTATATTTTTAAATGACACTGTTCAACAAACCACCTGTCTTGGCCTAGCCAAAATCAAAGACTTAAATAAACCGTCTATTCCAAAACCAACAATGAACAGCAATAGTTCTACAGAAGAAGAGATAGACGTAAATTATGTATTAAACCAAAACAGAACACATCCAGATTGGAAACAGTGGTTGATCTGGCCCACAGATACTAATAACTGTCAAGACAGATTCCTGAACAAAACACAGGGGTTCAAAATGACCAGGCCAGACCCTAGATATCCTCAAAGACATCACCCAGGGATAATAACCACCTACAGTGTGGGCAAATTATGCCTTCAATGGCTACAAACTTCCACACTGGCAGAAATTAAGCAACACCTAACTTTACTTACTGATGGTGCTGACTTGCGTGATTTCACTATGGGACCACGCAAACAGCGTCAAAAGCGTTTCATAGCAGCCTCTGTATATGCAGCATACAATGAGGCCTGGAAGGTTACTCAAATTGAAACAGCAGAGAGAATACGGGAAATTGACCGTATTAATTTGGAAAAATCACTTTCTGTAGTGGACAATGGGTTAATGACTCTGTCCTCCAGAATTTTTTCTTTGGACAGCAGTGTGTCTTCAGCAATCGACATATTATCGCAAGACTTACTGTTATTACAACACGGTCAGTCCCAATTGCGTTCTATTGTACAGCTTGGCTGGACGTTACAAAATCTGCGTTCAGGCTATGTGCCTTGGCGTTTAATCAACACAACGTCACTATTCTATATCTTTAACCTTACTGATAGACAAATCAGTATGGCCCAAAAGGGAGCTGATTATACAATCCTGAGCATTGAGAAACTTGAGAGATTACCAGTGACAATGTCAGAACGACCTGTCAGTGAATAGATAATACATGGGATAATAAATATTCCAATTTCAACCTTCAGGTTTCAATACTGCCAAAAATATATACAGGCTGGCATGTACGAGAAATTGGGAAAGGGGTACATTAAAACAACATGGGACCTGCCCTATTCACATGCATGTGTCAGTAATAAAGGACAGAAAGTGTTTCTTAGTGGCAATAATTGTGCAATGTCACTAAGCGGTACACTTCTGTGTAACGGAATTAGTTTCCACGGAGCCTGTGAAGGGAACTCAAATAACCTTTCATGTCACCAGCAAGGCGCACCTGCAACAGAGATAGAACCATTCTTTCAAAGACTCTATAATGGGAGTTACATTCTAATTGTAGATCGCAGATGTTGTAGTCTTATGCCCGGGACTCCTTATCTCGTAACTACAACTGCGAAGGTCAAGTGCTGTGGACACTCATTGTTCCCCAGCTCCTTTCCAGACAGGGAGGCAAGGGCATGGCCCAACTTGAAAATTACTTCTATTCGAATAGATACTTTAAGCAGAATGAAAACAGTGCTTCTTCAGACGCCGACCAGGCTCACGTCATCAAAAGAAACATATGATCTACAAGTCGCAAGGACGACTGCAGAGATACATTCATTGTTATCAACTAATTCCCCCATACATTTCGCAGAAATCCTGAAAGAAATCTTAAATATTTCTGATACCAGTGGGGTCTCACAAGTATTTAAGACAGTATTTTCGATGGCATTAACACCATTCAAAGCCATACTGGGTATTTTTCCAGACTTCGTCCATTCGATTTTGGCGGACTTCCCCTCATTTTAGGACTGATTGCAGGAATCCTATTCCTAGTCCTTATTTTTCGTTATGGCAAACCATGTCACAGACAAAACACCTGCGACAAGGGAAGAAACAATCCTAGCCATTGGATACCGGGACCGGATAGCAAGAATCCTGGGACTATCCCGGCTTAGAGACCTGAACATGACTTGGTTTCTATCCTTTCGACCTATGTGGCAACGATGTGTTTTACCTGTATTAAGGTGCCTGCTATGCGGAGAAGAATGCGTGTTAGACACCTGTCTGACGCTACAATCGGATGCGCCAATGGATGCAGAAACATTGTTGAGTCTGATCAAGGTTCATGCTTTGTGCTGCCCTCAAAGGCTACCAATCCTGTTGACGGCCTTCGTGGAAGCTTCACCACTACGATTAAGGGGTAGTGAAGTACAAGATGAAAGCAGCATCGATCAGGTACAACCTTCTGTCAGCAATCCAAATCAGAATGTCAATGGAGACAATCATGCGCATGAATGCATGGTTACACCTATTTCCGAGTTAGTGGAACTCTCCCAGGAAGCTGTTGACAACTTTTTCGAAAGCCTAAATGATATGATGTTCTCACCAGAACAGAAATAGGGACTTTTGAACAAACTCGTACACGGCGTTCCCTGAATTTGGCCTTCAACTTTAATAATAAAGTCACATGAACAATTTTCCCTCCAGTTCACGGACAGCAATTTTTTCAGCAGCCCCAAATTATTTTTTACAATTTTTCGGGACACTTATCTTCTGCTTAAAGTAAGAAACTATTCCTAGAGAACTAAGATTTCTATTTTTAGACAGCTTATAGACATTAGCTGCCCGCTGGTATGTTCATTGTATTATATTCTGTGATGAAGTGGTCTCGAACTTTTTTTCTGTATTGAGAGCCATTTCATGTGTAAATCTCATATACCAAATAGCATTAATGTATACAAATGCGTTATTACTTTAGCATTATTCTACAGCTTGAGTGCATACTATACATATGACTGCATTTCTTCCGTATATTTGAAAATTTCAAAATGCATTTATGTATTTTGGGGTGGTAAGGTATACACAATACTCTATAAATATATTGTACTATGTTTTACTATGCATAGATTAGTAAATATGACCATAGTTAGCGTGGAGTGGGTGTGATGTATTCCTATAGGTTCTGAATCGATCCCCCTATTCCTGACCCTATTCTGGTTAGCAAACCAACAAGTTAACTAGCAGTCAGCCCATGAGGCAGCAAACCCCCATGATGCAGATACCGTTATCTGACGAAGCCACACTACGGCACAGGAACGTGTTATCTGATTAGGTCATAACGCTTACGATCTAATTAGACAAGCGATATTCCTCCAGCCCCTGATAAGGCATACGGAGTTCTCATAACAAATCAAACCTATGACAACCTGGGAAAAACCCTGCGGCCATTGTTTTGATTTCACCAAGAACTTCAGCAAAAGAATGTGCTAACGACCTGGTCGTATGACATCCTTATTGACGTATCTATGTCCATCCTTACGTCAATCTCGGCACCTTAAAGGTATAAATATTACCGATATTGCCCTATGCAAACACACGCGGTGGTGACGAGACGGAGCAGCCATACTTGCCGAAGCCCAGAGCAGAGCAGACCCCGCTGGCACAGCCCCGCCTTCCTGACGCGCTGAGAACGAGACGCGCTGCTTTCTCCTGCCGAGAAATCCAGCACCGGCGTTTCCGGGTAGCCCTCGCAGGCAGCCTGGAATATCGAGAGCAGAGAAGAGAGATACCATCCCTCATTCATCCTAACTTCCAGGTACAGAACTGAATAACCCCTCACAGAGAATTCTTTAGTCAGTCACTTGGGAAAAACAAACTTAACTTAAACTGTAACTTTCTATTCCCGCCCACGTATTAGGCTTAGGTCAGGTACACGGGGTAGGCGTATCTAGAAACACCAGTTGAGTACGTTTAGTCAAATGTATATGTGTATGTAATATATTTTATTCATTTTAAACCTTCATATGGCTTAGAAACCATATCAATGTTTTTACAGTATTATTTTATACTTCTGCTTTTAATGTATGCACTTTACTTAACGATAAGTATTGCAATAATATCGATCCATTTCTCTTGTACGAGAAAAGAGACTGATCAATAAATAACATCTTTTATTGAACACGCCCGTCTCTTCCTTTTCTCTACAATCTGATGAGACTAAGAATGCACGTACTGACTGAGTAAAATAAATTGCCTTTTGTTCACACGACTCTCGAGATACACTCTTGATTAGGGGAGAGCAAAGTTGTCATGTTCTATGGTTGTCAGAAACTAAATCCCTTCTTGTCTAATCAGGGAAGTTAATTCCTTCCTGAACATTCGAGAAAGTTTCTAGTGAACTCTGAGCTAGCTGGCAAACCCAAAACTTTAAGTCTAATATCGACAGTAGTAGACCTAGTTAACGTCTGGTCTAGGCCTATACTATTGAAGGTATTATTCCAATGCGCAGAGCCTATTGGGATAATAGGAACTACACTACAAAAGAAGGGTAGAGTGGAGAAGAGTGGAGTGGCATAGAGTGTTGTGGTGTGGTGAAGAGTGACATAGAGTGGAGTGTTGCAGAGTAGAGTTTCATAGAGTTGAGTGGTGTAGAGTGGGGTGGCATAGCATAGAATAGAGTGGAGTAAAGTGCTGTAAAGCGTCATAGAGTGGAGTGTTGCAGAGTGGAGTGGCAGTCAGTGGAGTAGACTGGAGTAGAGTGGAGTAAAGTGGTGTAAAGTGTAGAGTAGGAGAGTGGGATGGAGTGTCACAGTGGAGTACAGTGGCATAGAATTGAGAAGAGTAGAGTGGAGAAGAGTAGAGTGGCATAGCGTAAAGCGTCATAAAGTGGTGTAGAGTGGAAGGCTGTAGAGTGGAGGGGCATAGAGTGGAAGGGAGTAGAGTGGAGGGCCAGAGAGGAATATATAAGTTTAGTATGCATGCTTTACATCGCATGCCATTACAACACGGTTGTTAGAATGTGACCCATTACATCGCAAGTCGTCTCAACAACTTGCTGTAGGGGGCGCGCTGGACTTAGGAATAGTATAATTTACTATTTTTACTCCAGTTTGTGCAACAGCAGGGAAGGTTTTGTATTGTAAATCCAACACCTTCTTCCCTATACAGCAAGTTGTTGTAATGACGATGTAATGGTCAAGTTGTTACAACGCAGTTGTTGTAAAGACCGAGTAGTAATGGTATGCGATGTCAAGCATGTGATCTAAAGGCTATTTCCCGCCGTAGAGTGGCATGGTGAAGAGTGAAGTGGAATGAAGTGTTGTAGATTGAAGGGGTGTAGAGTGCCATAGAGTGGAATGGAGGCCACAACCTTTATATATATAGGTTTCACCTTCACTTGGGACACCATGCACTGTATTAAAAAATAATGTATATATTATTTAAACGATTTTGATTTATTCTAAAACTCACGTTATATGATTTTTCTCTCTCTGACATCTCTTTGCCTCCGACTATTGTGATTGTGCTGTTGTGTATCATCTATTAATTAATAGTAGAGGGGCGTAGAGTAGAGTGGAGTAAGTAGAGTGGAGTGTCACAGTGGAGGGTTGTGCAGTGGAGGGGCATAGAGTGGAGTAAATTGTCATAGAGTAAAGTGTTGTAGAGTAGAGTGGAGTGGCATAGCATAGAATGGAGTAAAGTTTCGTAGAGTGGAGTGACATAGTATGGAGTAAAGTGGCATAGAGTGGAGTGACATAGTGTAGAGTATGCATGGTGTGGTAGTGCATTGCCATTACAGATAACCCATTTTCATTTGAAATAACCATTACATTTGCACAGACAGAGTTTTACTGATAACACTAGACAGAGCAAACATGATAATGTGTGGAAATGGTGTCAAATAGTGTATTGATTTGTTCTGATCATATTAAAATTGTTTCCTGCACACTTCAGAATTACAAAAAAATTCGTTAATTTGTGCTTTCTTAATTCTAATATAGTCTGCAATACTTGCTCAGTTCATTTGCAGATATTTACATACATAAAGCCTCTCACTTTGAAGTCATAGAAAGGAAAAAACAAGCATTAGAAATGCAATCGGGCTCGGATTTATTTGAGTTTGAGCTAATGGCATTGTAAATGCCAATGTATTGTTGCTATGTGTTATGGAGTGTGTTCATGTGGTGTGTACTGCCAGTGATCTCCTTGTGAGTGTGAGAATATTGCACCACTTGCCTGTGATGTCCTTCTTGTGAGTGTGAGAAGCTTGCACCTCTGCTGCCTGTGGTCTCCTTGTGAGTGTAAGAAGCTTGCACTGCTGCTGCCTGTGATGTCGTTCTTCTGAGTGGGAGAAGATTGCACCTCAGCTGCCTGTGGTCTCCTTGTGAGTGTATGCACTGTCATCGCTAGCCTGTAGATATGCACTGTCATCGCTAGCCTGTAGATATGCATTGGCTTCACTAGCCTGTAGATATGCACCGTCATCGCTAGCCTGTAGATATGCACTGTCATCGCTAGCCTGTAGATATGCGCTGTCATTGCTATCCTGTAGATATGCGCTGTCATCGCTAGCCTGTAGATATGTATTATCATCGCTAGCCTGTAGATATGCACTGTCATCGCTAGCCTGTAGATATGCTCTGTCATCCCTAGCCTGTAAATATGCACTGTCATCGCTAGCCTGTAGATATGCATTGGATTCACTAGCCTGTAGATATGCACTGTCATCGCTAGCCTGTAGATATGCATTGGCTTCACTAGCCTGTAGATATGCGCTGTCATTGCTATCCTGTAGATATGCGCTGTCATCGCTAGCCTGTAGATATGCATTATCATCGCTAGCCTGTAGATATGCACTGTCATCGCTAGCCTGTAGATATGCTCTGTCATCGCTAGCCTGTAGATATGCACTGTCATAGCTAGCTTGTAGATATGCATTGGCTTCACTAGCCTGTAGTTATGCACTGTCATCGCTAGCCTGTAGATATGCTCTGTCATCGCTAGCCTGTAGATATGCATTGTCATCGCTAGCCTGTAGATATGCACTGTCATCGCTAGCCTGTAGATATGCATTGTCATCGCTAGCCTGTAGATATGCTCTGTCATCGCTAGCCTGTAGATATGCACTGTCATCGCTAGCCTGTAGATATGCATTGGCTTCACTAGCCTGTAGATATGCACTGTCATCGCTAGCCTGTAGATATGCACTGTCATCGCTAGCCTGTAGATATGCTCTGTCATCGCTAGCCTGTAGATATGCACTGTTATCGCTAGCCTGTAGATATGCATTGGCTTCACTAGCCTGTAGATATGCACTGTCATCGCTAGCCTGTAGATATGCACTGTCATCGCTAGCCTGTAGATATGCATTGGCTTCACTAGCCTGTAGATATGCACTGTCATCGCTGTCATCGCTAGCCTGTAGATATGCATTGGCTTCACTAGCCTGTAGATATGCACCGTCATCGCTAGCCTGTAGATATGCACTGTCATCGCTAGCCTGTAGATATGCACTGTCATTGCTATCCTGTAGATATGCGCTGTCATCGCTAGCCTGTAGATATGCATTATCATCGCTAGCCTGTAGATATGCACTGTCATCGCTAGCCTGTAGATATGCGCTGTCATCGCTAGCCTGTAGATATGCATTATCATCGCTAGCCTGTAGATATGCACTGTCATCGCTAGCCTGTAGATATGCACTGTCATCGCTAGCCTGTAGATATGCTCTGTCATCGCTAGCCTGTAGATATGCATTGTCATCGCTAGCCTGTAGATATGCATTGGCTTCACTAGCCTGTAGATATGCACTGTCATCGCTAGCCTGTAGATATGCATTGGCTTCACTAGCCTGTAGATATGCGCTGTCATTGCTATCCTGTAGATATGCGCTGTCATCGCTAGCCTGTAGATATGCATTATCATCGCTAGCCTGTAGATATGCACCGTCATCGCTAGCCTGTAGATATGCACTGTCATCGCTAGCCTGTAGATATGCGCTGTCATTGCTATCCTGTAGATATGCTCTGTCATCGCTAGCCTGTAGATATGCACTGTCATCGCTAGCCTGTAGATATGCATTGGCTTCACAAGCCTGTAGATATGCACTGTCATCGCTAGCCTGTATATATGCTCTGTCATCGCTAGCCTGTAGATATGCACTGTCATCGCTAGCCTGTAGATATGCTCTGTCATCGCTAGCCTGTAGATATGCACTGTCATCGCTAGCCTGTAGATATGCATTGGCTTCACTAGCCTGTAGATATGCGCTGTCATTGCTATCCTGTAGATATGCGCTGTCATCGCTAGCCTGTAGATATGCATTATCATCGCTAGCCTGTAGATATGCACTGTCATCACTAGCCTGTAGATATGCACTGTCATCGCTAGCCTGTAGATATGCTCTGTCATCGCTAGCCTGTAGATATGCACTGTCATCGCTAGCCTGTAGATATGCATTGGCTTCACTAGCCTGTAGATATGCACTGTCATCGCTGTCATCGCTAGCCTGTAGATATGCATTGGCTTCACTAGCCTGTAGATATGCACCGTCATCGCTAGCCTGTAGATATGCACTGTCATCGCTAGCCTGTAGATATGCACTGTCATCGCTATCCTGTAGATATGCGCTGTCATCGCTAGCCTGTAGATATGCATTATCATCGCTAGCCTGTAGATATGCACTGTCATCGCTAGCCTGTAGATATGCTCTGTCATCGCTAGCCTGTAGATATGCACTGTCATCGCTAGCCTGTAGATATGCATTGGCTTCACTAGCCTGTAGATATGCACTGTCATCGCTAGTCTGTAGATATGCATTGGCTTCACTAGCCTGTAGTTATGCACTGTCATCGCTAGCCTGTAGATATGCTCTGTCATCGCTAGCCTGTAGATATGCACTGTCATCGCTAGCCTGTAGATATGCATTGGCTTTAAAAGCCTGTAGATATGCACTGTCATTGCTAGCCTGTAGATATGCTCTGTCATCGCTAGCCTGTAGATATGCACTGTCATCGCTAGCCTGTAGATATGCATTGGCTTCACTAGCCTGTAGATATGCACTGTCATCGCTAGCCTGTAGATATGCACTGTCATCGCTAGCCTGTAGATATGCTCTGTCATCGCTAGCCTGTAGATATGCACTGTCATCGCTATCCTGTAGATATGCGCTGTCATCGCTAGCCTGTAGATATGCATTATCATCGCTAGCCTGTAGATATGCACTGTCATCGCTAGCCTGTAGATATGCTCTGTCATCGCTAGCCTGTAGATATGCACTGTCATGGCTAGCCTGTAGATATGCATTGGCTTCACTAGCCTGTAGATATGCACTGTCATCGCTAGTCTGTAGATATGCATTGGCTTCACTAGCCTGTAGTTATGCACTGTCATCGCTAGCCTGTAGATATGCTCTGTCATCGCTAGCCTGTAGATATGCACTGTCATCGCTAGCCTGTAGATATGCATTGGCTTCAAAAGCCTGTAGATATGCACTGTCATTGCTAGCCTGTAGATATGCTCTGTCATCGCTAGCCTGTAGATATGCACTGTCATCGCTAGCCTGTAGATATGCATTGGCTTCACTAGCCTGTAGATATGCACTGTCATCGCTAGCCTGTACATATGCTCTGTCATCGCTAGCCTGTAGATATGCACTGTCATCGCTAGCCTGTAGATATGCATTGGCTTCACAAGCCTGTAGATAGGCACTGTCATCGGTAGCCTGTTGATATGCTCTGTCATCGCTAGCCTGTAGATATGCATTGTCATCGCTAGCCTGTAGATATGCATTGGCTTCACTAGCCTGTAGATATGCACTGCCATCGCTAGCCTGTAGATATGCATTGGCTTCACTAGCCTGTAGATATGCACTGTCATCGCTAGCCTGTAGATATGCATTGGCTGCACTAGCCTGTAGATATGCGCTGTCATTGCTATCCTGTAGATATGCGCTGTCATCGCTAGCCTGTAGATATGCATTATCATCGCTAGCCTGTAGATATGCACTGTCATCGCTAGCCTGTAGATATGCACTGTCATCGCTAGCCTGTAGATATGCATTATCATCGCTAGCCTGTAGATATGCACCGTCATCGCTAGCCTGTAGATATGCACTGTCATCGCTAGCCTGTAGATATGCGCTGTCATTGCTATCCTGTAGATATGCTCTGTCATCGCTAGCCTGTAGATATGCACTGTCATCGCTAGCCTGTAGATATGCATTGGCTTCACAAGCCTGTAGATATGCACTGTCATCGCTAGCCTGTATATATGCTCTGTCATCGCTAGCCTGTAGATATGCACTGTCATCGCTAGCCTGTAGATATGCTCTGTCATCGCTAGCCTGTAGATATGCACTGTCATCGCTAGCCTGTAGATATGCATTGGCTTCACTAGCCTGTAGATATGCACTGTCATCGCTAGCCTGTAGATATGCATTGGCTTCACTAGCCTGTAGATATGCGCTGTCATTGCTATCCTGTAGATATGCGCTGTCATCGCTAGCCTGTAGATATGCATTATCATCGCTAGCCTGTAGATATGCACTGTCATCGCTAGCCTGTAGATATGCACTGTCATCGCTAGCCTGTAGATATGCTCTGTCATCGCTAGCCTGTAGATATGCACTGTCATCGCTAGCCTGTAGATATGCATTGGCTTCACTAGCCTGTAGATATGCACTGTCATCGCTGTCATCGCTAGCCTGTAGATATGCATTGGCTTCACTAGCCTGTAGATATGCACCGTCATCGCTAGCCTGTAGATATGCACTGTCATCGCTATCCTGTAGAAATGCACTGTCATCGCTATCCTGTAGATATGCGCTGTCATCGCTAGCCTGTAGATTTGCATTATCATCGCTAGCCTGTAGATATGCACTGTCATCGCTAGCCTGTAGATATGCTCTGTCATCGCTAGCCTGTAGATATGCACTGTCATCGCTAGCCTGTAGATATGCATTGGCTTCACTAGCCTGTAGATATGCACTGTCATCGCTAGTCTGTAGATATGCATTGGCTTCACTAGCCTGTAGTTATGCACTGTCATCGCTAGCCTGTAGATATGCTCTGTCATCGCTAGCCTGTAGATATGCATTGTCATCGCTAGCCTGTAGATATGCATTGGCTTCAAAAGCCTGTAGATATGCACTGTCATTGCTAGCCTGTAGATATGCTCTGTCATCGCTAGCCTGTAGATATGCACTGTCATCGCTAGCCTGTAGATATGCATTGGCTTCACTAGCCTGTAGATATGCACTGTCATCGCTAGCCTGTAGATATGCACTGTCATCGCTAGCCTGTAGATATGCTCTGTCATCGCTAGCCTGTAGATATGCACTGTCATCGCTAGCCTGTAGATATGCATTGGCTTCACTAGCCTGTAGATATGCACTGTCATCGCTAGCCTGTACATATGCTCTGTCATCGCTAGCCTGTAGATATGCACTGTCATCGCTAGCCTGTAGATATGCATTGGCTTCACAAGCCTGTAGATATGCACTGTCATCGGTAGCCTGTAGATATGCTCTGTCATCGCTAGCCTGTAGATATGCATTGTCATCGCTAGCCTGTAGATATGCATTGGCTTCACTAGCCTGTAGATATGCACTGCCATCGCTAGCCTGTAGATATGCACTGTCATCGCTAGCCTGTAGATATGCACTGTCATCGCTAGCCTGTAGATATGCTCTGTCATCGCTAGCCTGTAGATATGCACTGTCATCACTAGCCTGTAGATATGCATTGGCTTCACTAGCCTGTAGATATGCACTGTCATCGCTAGCCTGTAGATATGCTCTGTCATCGCTAGCCTGTAGATATGCTCTGTCATCGCTAGCCTGTAGATATGCATTGTCATCGCTAGCCTGTAGATATGCACTGTCATCGCTAGCCTGTAGATATGCTCTGTCATCGCTATCCTGTAGATATGCACTGTCATCGCTAGCCTGTAGATATGCACTGTCATCGCTAGCCTGTAGATATGCATTGGCTTCACTAGCCTGTAGATATGCACTGTCATCGCTAGCCTGTAGATATGCTCTGTCATCGCTAGCCTGTAGATATGCGCTGTCATTGCTATCCTGTAGATATGCGCTGTCGTCGCTAGCCTGTAGATATGCATTATCATCGCTAGCCTGTAGATATGCATTGGCTTCACTAGCCTGTAGATATGCACTGTCATCACTAGCCTGTAGATATGCACTGTCATCGCTAGCCTGTAGATATGCACTGTCATCGCTAGCCTGTAGATATGCTCTGTCATCGCTAGCCTGTAGATATGCACTGTCAGCGCTAGCCTGTAGATATGCACTGTCATCGCTAGCCTGTAGATATGCTCTGTCATCGCTAGCCTGTAGATATGCACTGTCATCGCTAGCCTGTAGATATGCATTGGCTTCACTAGCCTGTAGATATGCACTGTCATCGCTAGCCTGTAGATATGCTCTGTCATCGCTAGCCTGTAGATATGCTCTGTCATCGCTAGCCTGTAGATATGCATTGTCATCGCTAGCCTGTAGATATGCACTGTCATCGCTAGCCTGTAGATATGCACTGTCATCGCTAGCCTGTAGATATGCTCTGTCATTGCTAGCCTGTAGATATGCACTGTCATCGCTAGCCTGTAGATATGCATTGGCTTCACTAGCCTGTAGATATGCACTGTCATCGCTAGCCTGTAGATATGCTCTGTCATCGCTAGCCTGTAGATATGCGCTGTCATTGCTATCCTGTAGATATGCGCTGTCGTCGCTAGCCTGTAGATATGCATTATCATCGCTAGCCTGTAGATATGCACTGTCATCGCTAGCCTGTAGATATGCTCTGTCATCGCTAGCCTGTAGATATGCACTGTCATCGCTAGCCTGTAGATATGCATTGGCTTCACTAGCCTGTAGATATGCACTGTCATCGCTAGCCTGTAGATATGCATTGTCATCGCTAGCCTGTAGATATGCATTGGCTTCACAAGCCTGTAGATATGCACTGTCATCGGTAGCCTGTAGATATGCTCTGTCATCGCTAGCCTGTAGATATGCATTGTCATCGCTAGCCTGTAGATATGCATTGTCATCGCTAGCATGTAGATATGCATTGGCTTCACTAGCCTGTAGATATGCACTGTCATCACTAGCCTGTAGATATGCACTGTCATCGCTAGCTTGTAGATATGCCCTGTCATCGCTAGCCTGTAGATATGCTCTGTCATCGCCAGCCTGTAGATATGCACTGTCATCGCTAGCCTGTAGATATGCATTGGCTTCACTAGCCTGTAGATATGCACTGTCATCGCTAGCCTGTAGATATGCACTGTCATCGCTAGCCTGTAGATATGCTCTGTCATCGCTAGCCTGTAGATATGCACTGTCATGGCTAGCCTGTAGATATGCATTGGCTTCACTAGCCTGTAGATATGCACTATCATCGCTAGCCTGTACATATGCTCTGTCATCGCTAGCCTGTAGATATGCACTGTCATCGCTAGCCTGTAGATATGCATTGGCTTCACAAGCCTGTAGATATGCACTGTCATCGGTAGCCTGTAGATATGCTCTGTCATCGCTAGCCTGTAGATATGCATTGTCATCGCTAGCCTGTAGATATGCATTGGCTTCACTAGCCTGTAGATATGCACTGTCATTGCTAGCCTGTAGATATGCTCTGTCATCGCTAGCCTGTAGATATGCACTGTCATCGCTAGCCTGTAGATATGCATTGGCTTCACTAGCCTGTAGATATGCACTGTCATCGCTAGCCTGTAGATATGCTCTGTCATCGCTAGCCTGTAGATATGCTCTGTCATCGCTAGCCTGTAGATATGCATTGTCATCGAAAGGTAAATGTTAAACGCGAGCATGATACATGCAATGCAATGGTGAACGCGCTCGCACCATCTGGATTGCATTACACGGGCACGCTGACAGATCCTAATTAAGATTAATCACTCTGCCGTGCTCGTTCGCGCACAGAATATGCCATACCACTGCAATAAATGACGGACGAAAAGTAAATATACCCTATCACGTCAAGGCTACTAAATAGACAGCACAGCGAGGACGAATCACTAGGCAGATGCCATAAAAAACGCAGACGCGCACTAAAGAATGTGCCAGCCAGACCCCTTTCAGAATTCTTTTTTTTTCTAAATACATAAGAGCTCGGAAGCTCCGCCTCCACTTCGTGGTGGCTTAGGCCCGAGCCCTAACAACAAGCTTCCTCAGAAGTCAGAGCATTGGCATTTGACTTTGAATGCACAGCAAATGCGACAAGATAAGAACAAAATGTAAAGCTCCGTTTAAAGAAAGCGAGCACACAGTAGATTAATGCAGTAATCATGCTATGCTCCACAGGAGTAACAAAATCATGCTGGACAGCCTAAAACAGATAAAGACAGCAAACAGAAAGCAAGCAAATGTGAGTTACAAACCACAAAGTCAAGTTAATGGTAGGCAATGGTCGGAATGCTTTCTGAGGTCAACTTTCAGAATACCCCCAAGAAGTCTTTAACAACCAGACAGCTGTCCTGTCTGGTAGGCTTCTAATTAAAAACACATCAAATAAAGGTTCATTGATTAAGCCTCTAAAGGGACTTTCAGAGATGTTTATAAAGTACCACACTTCAAGTTAGTACACAAAGCCTGCTCTCAGACATAAGAGTAGGAAGGTAAAACACATCTTCATACTTAAAAAACAACAGCTATTGACTTATAGAAAATTGAAAAACACACACATTGTAATTGAATTTCGCACAGATTCTCGGCTGGGCACCAAGAACAAATCGTGGAGTGAAACAGTGACAAAAAGAGAAGCTTTTCGAATGAAAGTATACATTACATATACTTAAAACACTAAACAGCAATTCATTTCGCTTTAGGCAAAAAACACGACGGGCTCTCAATTAGCATAAGTGAGAATGTATTTGTATGGCGACAAAAGTTCTAAATATACATAGACAGATCTCAGGCCATCAATGGGCGCAAGAAAGCCAGTACACTGCAGTGCTTGGAAACGGTCAGCATCCCACGCACATTCCAATGAAACTGTACAAAATGCATGATTTAACCATCTTTTTAAATGGGAACTTTTAAAGAGTCCGGATTCTTAGCTTCCTGGCGACTCTCCCCTGTGGATAGGCACATGCAGAACTGTAATTGGTTTCACAGCTGGTTCTTCACAAGCAGAATAAACTAATTATTCAATCAAGAAGCAGCGTCTCGCTTGTTCAGATCAGTTTAGAGAAGGCATGTGGTGTGTACAGCCTGTTAATTTAGGTGCGAAGTTCACCGGTGTAGCTATTTACCTTACTAAATAGTGGCTTGCAATACACCGTGAACAAAAATGAGATTCGATTCATTCACAGGAAAAAACAAGCATTGGTAAATGCATTAGGTTTCACCAATGGGCTTAATAGATTTGCTTGTGAATTACTACTAGTCAAAGTGTGTATTGCTTGTAATAGATTCTGTATCAATAATGCTTAATGCTACAGGTGGAAGCTTCTTGAGGACGGCATTGATAACGATACATGAATGGGTTCTGTAGCATAACAGGCCGGGTAGGTACTGTATCCATTTCTTGCAGTAAATGTGATATGGGACAACAGTAAACAACATAATAAAATCAGAAGTGGGGGTGTAGAGACAGACACAATATAATCGGCTGATCAAATCCCATGCGGGGGGTGAAAGCAGCATCAGCATGGCGTGATGTAAGGCAAGAAAGTGTTGCAGAATAAGGCAGATGTAAGGAAAGAGACTGTGGCTCAGAGATCATGCTAGTAACATGACAGGACGGAGATGCCCTTCATGAAAACAAGGGTCGCTCATAGTGTTGTGTGTACTACTGTCTGGGGAGAGAAGCAAGGGATAGTGGCAAGTATATGTTATTATGTAACAGTGATTGGGTTTCCCCTGCCTCTTACACATTATGTAACAGTGGCACTATGTAGGGGAAATAGTACATAAAGTGGAAGAGTTTGATTCACTGCAATGCTTCTAGGGCGGGAGAGTGCCATCCTCTCTGAGCCTGGAAACTTGCAGTAAGCTCATCCCACTCAACGACAGGGGTACGTCTGAGGTCACCTGGTCTCTTCTCGCCTGATTAGTGTGCTCTCAGGGTCAGCCCTAAAATTGATCAGTAGCTGAGGGAGGAGTGGCAAAGATGTGCTATGAAACAAATCCCCAGTGACAAAATATGGTCACGCTACCCTGAAGTAGACCATCCGGACTCCGGGAGTGTTGATTCAGCTGTCGAAAGACCTCGCACATGAGGCCCACGTTGGTGAGAGGCACAACGCGGAGCAGCAGGCAGGGCTGGGGATCAACCCCTATAGAGGTCATTTGAGATTCCTGGCCAGGGGAAGTCTTGAGCAGGCATGCTAAATAGAGGAAGGTGCCCATGCCTCTCAGGAGCCTGCTGCTGACTGGGGTCTTTGTCATCTTCATAAGCAAAGATTTACTGCTGTTATAGTACACCAACTTTTTTTAAGCACTCTGGAAGCCCTTGGGGCTTAGTAACAGTAGACTAAGTGATTTTTAATTTTTTTTTATAGTTCTGCTTCCAAAGCGGATGAAAACAGTACTTAGGCCACTGGAGTCTGATAAAAACATACTGAACAACAGGAAACAGCATGGTACAGCCTATATAAGTGGAGGAAAAGTAAGTGGCAAGTACAGGACCCAATGAAAAGCAAAAGTGGGATGTATACCCCTTTAAGATTTATATGAACAATAGATTTCACAAGCACTGTGCAAGCAATGTGCAGGTGAAACCTAAAAAAGTATCAGGATGGTTCAATACAATGAATGGTTTCCTCAGATTAAAGCAGGTCACGAGTACGAATCTTGGTAAGAGCATTCATCTTTCG
The DNA here is from genome assembly GCF_964261635.1 of Lissotriton helveticus. NCBI lineage: Eukaryota > Metazoa > Chordata > Amphibia > Caudata > Salamandridae > Lissotriton > Lissotriton helveticus. The sequence goes on from NC_136063.1 coordinate 433,098,477, forward strand.
CTTTTTCTGATCAGGATGATTTATTTGGTAACAGTAACATCGGCTATTTGCAGCGCTTAGAGGAGGCAGAAATGCAATATGAAGTTTTTGCATAAAAACAAATTATTACCTTTGGAAATGTTGTGTAATAAACCAGTTACTCGCCTGTTATCCTCATTATTCTGAACTCTCTTTTCTCACACAATTTCTTGCTGTCTGAGGTGCCCCACTTCCCATCCAATTAAATTTCCTTGACATTGTGTAACCAAAGACAGATGGGAGCGGTTCTCCCAATACCACAAGCGTGATTTCTTTCCGCAGCTAATCCAGACAGCACCCCTTATTGGATTATCCCTTGAACGTCTACAATTGATACTAAAATTGAACACGGAATGTCGTTTATTCAATTTTACTAATGCCTTCAAACAGTTTAGCCTTTCTGACCACCAGTTCAACATTGGACACCAGTTTTGGATACGTATTATTGGCATTTTTTTTTTTGAAGTTCAACAAAATCTTTATTGTCGTGTCTTAGGCATATTTAACACAGCCTTTGGCCTACAACCCTGGGGCCGGCCGCAGTTTGCAGAATCACAGTATCAAAATCAACACAGCCTTACAGCTGGCAACCCGGGGGGGTCCAGCGGCGTATCTCTAGCGATGCTATAGCAATATATCGCTTTGTGCGGATCCAGCTGTCTACGTTTTCATGCGCAACTTCATTTTTTTGGTTTTAGCTCTTTTTATTAGAACATTCAGAACAGTAAACCTGGGAACCCCTGGACAATTCTACACTCCGTCACCACTCGTGTGCAGCATGATGTATGTGCGTTAAATATAGGCCTAATTCGTTGTGTAGTGCTAATTATATACCAGCCATACAGCCTCACGGGCGAGTAGGTTAAGTCAATGCTGATCTATACCTCCACTTCTTCTCTCTCAATAGTCAATAAGTAGTCTGCCAAATAACACCAGTAGTCCTTTGGACGCAAGCTTCTGGGCAATTCCTCTTCGTATGTTAGCAGTGTGTCCCTACAATACGTCAGATCCTGTAGCCATGCCTTAGAGTCTGAGACATTTTTCCCCTACCAACACCTGGATACCTGTCTCTTAGCAATTAATAGCGCCACAGCACAAAACTTCCGTTTCCCCGCTTTAACATTGGGTAAAAGACCCAGCAGACAAATTTTCATAGTACACTCCACCTCGACACCCACCATTTTACCCAGTGTGGTTGTGATTGTCCCCCAATAGGTATTTATCTTTTGACAGTGCCAAGTTAAGTGAACAAAATCTGCCCCATCATATCCACAGCGTCTACACCTGGCATCCTCACGTAACCCATATTTATACAGTCTTTGTGGTGTATGATATGTTTGATGCAAATATTTAAGATGTGTAATGCGCAGATTACCATTTGGAGTGAGCAGTTTAAGGAGTGTGCAAGCAATAGACCACTCACAGTCAGTAAGCGCTTCCGACAGTGAGTCGTTCCACCTCTGCAGTGCCCTGTCCGCCTTATGTGGGATTTCACTTTGAGCCACCCTGTATAATCTAGAGACCAGATGGGATGTGTTCGATGAGGTGATAATGAATTGTAGTGATTGCAAAGTTGGCGGTTCCTCTGGATAGTTTGGATATAATTCTTGAATTGCCCTCTGTAGTCTATAGTGTGTGAATCTGAAGAGTAGTGTCGGGTTGCTTACATAGGTCAGGTCGTCTGCTTTGTGAAAATTTCCTTCGTGATATAGATCTCCAAATGTGACTATACCTATGTTTTTCAGTATGTCCATTCCAACTTGTTCGTTAGTCACCGAGACATTCGGATGGAAGTGCAGTGGGAGTGCCGGGGCATATAACGGTAGTTTATGAGTCAACCTCCCCAGTGTTCTCCACGCGTGAGCCGTGGTATCAATCGTGTTAATGTCTTTTGAGAGTAACGGTGGTCTTTTAAGCGTTACTATCGCAGTCAATGGTATCGGTGACGCATCACCCTCTTCCACCGCTGTATGCGTGAGATACGGGGTGGGATGATACCAGTGTGACGCATATTGGGCCTGTGCGCACAGGTAGTAGAGCCGAAAGTCTGGTACACAAAACCCACCTCTTTCATAGGGCAGCGTCAGTGTGCGCAAGTCTATGCGAGCCTGTTTTCCGGCTTCAGCACCAGGGACGTTATGTGCGTAAAGACTGCTTTGGGCGGTGTGATTGGTATGTTATTGAATAAATGCAAAAACTTCGGAAGGATGTTCATTTTATTGCAATCCTATCCGCCAAAGACAGCGGTAGTTGTATCCATCTTGCAACTTTACCTTCCAGTTCTGTAAATACCCTACCATAGTTTGTCCTAATCACCTCTTCAGGGTCTCGGCTGTACCAGATGCCCAGGTAGCGCGTGGGGTCTGTCTGCCAGTCCAGTGGAAAATCAGGTGCATGTGGTGTGGTGGAATCAGTAAGTGGAGTGATTAGTGATTTCTCCCAGTTAATTTGTAAACCAGAATGGCGCCCGAATTTCACATATTCACGCAATAATGGGCTCAGATTCTGTTCGGGATCCCGCACATAGAGAAGCATATCATCCGCATATAATGAAATATGCAGGGGCCTCCCTGGGAAATGCAGGGCTGAGTGGTTATGTGTCTGCCTAATTATGCATGCGAGTGGTTCCAAGGCTATGGCAAATATCAAAGGCGACAATGGACAACCCTGTCTAGTTCCTCTAGCAATATTAAATGGCGCCGATATGTATCCATTTACTCTTACTCTTGCTACAGGCCTCGTATATAGCAGAGTCACCCAGGTTATGTACCGCGCCGGAAATCCCATTCTCTGCAACACCGTGTGTATGTAAGACCATTCAATGGAGTCAAATGCTTTGGCTGCATCAAGCATGATGGCAGCCGCTTTTGTCTGGGGGTTTAGATAGTGAGATAGTGCAAATAGCGTTCTCGTATTGTGTGATGTGGCTCTTGTTGGGATGAATCCTGCCTGATCTGGAAGTATCAGGTTTGTCATGAGGGGCTGCAAGCAATCAGCTAGTAGCTTCGCTAAGATTTTGGAGTCAACGTTTAAAAGGGATAACGGACAATATGATTCGCAGAGTTCTGGTTGTTTACCCGGCTTCAGGAGGGTAATGATCATCGCCTCACGTAGCGACAGCGGCAGTACCGTTTGGTCAAAGGCCGCACCATGCATTTCAACTATGTGAGGGGCAAGGATGTCAACAAACTTTTTATAGAACTCACATGTGTAGCCATCGGGTCCCGGTGCTTTCCCGTTTGGCAGTGCATGTATAATGGCGGTCACCTCTTCTACTGTAATAGGTTGTGCCAGGTATTCACGCTGATTATCTGACAACCACGCTATTGCTATATCATGCAAGTAATCGATTGTTTCCCGTGGTGGAGCAGGCTGTTGGGAAGTGTACAGTTCCGCATAGTTACGTTCAAAGCTGTCGAGTATTCCCGCAGGTTGTGTGTGTAAGGTGCCGTCTTTGTCTCGCACTTGTGTGATCGTCTGCGACTCTCTCCCTTTACATATTTTTTTCGCTAACATCCTGCCGGGTCTTCCACCCTCCCCAAACTGTCTAGCTAGTGGCCGTTTGTTGACATATTTCAGTTCGTCTTCCGCATATTTCTGATGTTCTATGAGTATAAGCTTAATTTTCCCCAGCAGTTCCACATTACCAGTGTGTGCGTACTCCCGCTCTAGAACTGTCATATCACGTTCAAGCCTGGTTATCTGCGCCCTTATGTCTTTTAGTATCCCAGCTGTCGTGCTGATGCATATGCCCCTGAGTGTCGCCTTAAATGCCTCCCAGATGATGCATGGGTCGTCAACTGAACCCACATTTAACTGGAAGTAATCTTTTATTGCTTTCGTTATGGTGGTGACATATAAGGGGTCTAACAGTGCCTGTGCATTGAAGCGCCAGCTGAAGGGAGGGGGTGTGTAGTGCGGCACCTGCAGTGCAAGTTCTACTGGATTGTGGTCAGACAGCGTGTGTGGGAGCGTCATAATCTTTGTAGCCCACAGTACAGCGCTATCTGCCCCCAGCCAGTAATCAATCCTCGACCAGCTTCCGTGTGCCATGTTGACATGTGTCGCACCAGGTGTTGATGGATGTTTAACCCTCCAAATATCCTGGAGTGCAAGTTCTTCCAGAATATCGCCCAGTTTGTCCCTGGCTTTCTTGTGTGGTTCCATGGATGCTGTGGAGCGATCTACAGTGTCACGTAGTGCTATATTAAAATCACCTCCCCAAAGTATCGTCGTATCAGTAAAATCCAGCAAATGATCCCATAATTCCTGAAAAAATTCCGGAGAATCAACATTCGGACCATATACATTCACTATTGTCATGTCTTGCCCTCTTAGCATCCCCCGAGACAATTACATATCTTCCATTTTTATCGACAATTGTACGTGCAATTCTGTAGTTAGTGCCCTTTTTGACCAGTGTCATAACCCCTCTGGAATAGGATGAGTATGCCGCCGAATGGTTCGACTCCGCCCAACGTGTACCAATAGCTCTATGCACTTTAGGGTCCATGTGGGTCCCTTGAAGCAATGCTATATCTATATGTTGCCTATCAAGACATGCAAATATCTGTCTGACCTTTTTGGGATTGGTAATGCTTGACATTGACCTATTAGCAGTTTTCACACGTCGGTGTACAGCAGTGCATCTCAATCGCCCAGGTAATTCAAAAAACAACAAACCCCAACTACCCCAGTACCCACCCACTCCAGCAACCCAATTCTGCTGAAGCCATTTTACCCTTATAACTGTAATTGTCAACATAACTTTTCGGGGACTGCCCTTGTAGAGGTCCGCCGAGGGCGCGCTACCCCATCCTAGTTAAAGGATGTGGGCGAATCTATGTACTGTAAACAGACCGCCTAGGTCACATAGCAACACCAGTTTGATTAGAAGTCTCTGCAACGATAGGTGCTCAGAACAGTCATACATTTCGTGACAAGAAACATGGAGTATTTCCATCATTTACTCAGAGGTTGTATACTGCATCATAGTAAAAGTCTATACCCTTTAGTTTTTTATGTCCTTCTGCTATGTTTAACATACTGAACCTCCCCTCAATTGTCCAAACAGCGCCTCTCTACTACATGATACCCACACCTCCCAGTGTCTCACTATTCACGTCACTCGTTATGGTTAGGAGTCACATGGTTGGTTTCGTAGTCCATGAGGAGCATAACCTTACTCTCCTATAACCGTAGGTCCTTCGTGTGGGCAAGCTCCGCGCAGTGTTCAACAGAAGGTCTTACCTTTAATCTGACTCAGCGTGTCTGTCTCTGCGATTGGACCGTTTACCTTTGGCAACTGCTGTTTTGATGAAATCCATTGCAGCTTTCGGGGTCGATAAGAAAATTGGTTTGTCCTCCCACGTAATCCGAAGGCAAGCAGGATACAGCATGGCATATGGGATCTGTAGGTCTCGAAGTTTGACTTTAACATCGTTGAACTCTTTGCGTGCCTGTTGTACTGCAACCGTGAAGTCCGGAAAGAATTCTAGTTTGTTTCCCTGATGTTGGATCTCACCTTTTTCCCTCGCCAACCTGAGTACAGTGTCTCTGTCGCGGTAATTCAGGACACTTGCCACGATCGGTCTAGGAGGGGCTCCCGGTTTTGGCTTTGGCGCCAAGGAGCGATGTGCTCTTTCGATAATGAATATCGGCGATAGATTTTCAGGGCCAAACAGGTCTTTGCATAGTTGTTCCACATATGGCTCCATTCGGCCTGTGTTGGTCGATTCTGGCAGACCTGCTATACGTATGTTGTTCCGTCTCGACCTAGCTTCCAACTCCTCTGACTTGGCTTTAATCACTTCTAGGACTTTCTCCATTCCCGCGCATTTGGCAGTCGTGGTTCATGATTCGTCCTCAACAGTCGAGATCCTGTTTTCCGCCGTGTCCAATCGTTCACCCTGTTTGTCGAGTTTAGCCGCCATACTGTCCACTCGACCCGTCAAATGATCTAGTTTGCCATTTATATCCTGCAGGTTTGCTTGTATGGATTTCAATATATATTTTCCATGACACTACCTTCTTGGGATTCAGTTTCTGGTTCTTCCTCTGCAGCGCCAGACTGGGTTCTCGGCATCTTCCGCACCTCGAATGTTAGTTTGAGCTGTTTATCTGGTTTGCCCATTTTTTATGGTCGGGGTGCTGAGTGGGTACTCTGGTGAGTCGTATGTCTCCTTGACATTTGGGGCGCAGAGACTTATTTTGCAGCACCTGGAGCTGAAAGGAGGAGGCTCCGCCCCTGTCCACCCTGTTCGTTAATCTTAACCTTGCCCGCAAAGACCGGTCCCAACAACAGGAATGCGTCTGTTGGCTGTCGGTATTGGTTTCTTGACACCGTAACCGGTCTCCGCAAGCAGACACGCTATGTTAAGAGCAGGGGCTGGCTCCGACGGTTCAGACTCATCACCACCGGCACTTACACGCTATGTAGGTGTTGTGTGTTAATGTCCTCCCAGCCATGTAAGGGGCAATTGGTATCAGCAGCAAGTACATTGAGCACCCCTCCGCTCTTGTAGTGTGAGGGTGGCCATGTGGATTCCGCATTAAACGCCAGTGTGGGGGTTTAGCGTTTCGCGCCTTGCCTCCCGAGGCTTGCGTGCACACTGCGAGGGCTCCCACCTTATCCAGTCGAATACACGGCACCCGTTCCTCCTTATTGTTCGTAGGGCTGAGAGTCTGCGAGCGCTATATCGTTTCTTGTGACGGGTAACCCCCTTGAGCCTAGTCTCGTGTGAAGCGCGCTCCGAACTTATCCGTATACGGGCGCCGCCATTTTGTTTCCCGCCGTCTCTCGGCAGTTAATAAGTAGTTCGATAGGCATCGGGGGGGATCGTTGTCTTTATACCTGGCACTATAAATATGTTCCTTTTTTTATGTTGCCCTGTGTGTGCCCAGGGTGGGTCGCGCTCCAAGCCTAAGCGCCGACATGGATATTAAGGACCGGGGGGTGTTCCGTTTCGGTGCGCCAACCTTATACCTTCATTTTCGCCATCCTCCTTCCATATTTCATTTCGATGCTCGCCAGTTCTGTGTCCCGTGCATCACCCACTGCAAGCGATCGCCCCTTCTTATGCCTTTTCACCTCGTATGCGCGCTCACTCTCAGTGGTGTCGGCGTATTCAGTCTCCAAGCGCTGCTAGCAGAATGCCATCCGCCATGTTGGTTCGCGGAGCTCACCGAGACTTTCAGCCTGTGCTGCGACACCAGTATGTCGAGGCTCCTCTCCTGCCGTCCCTCACATGCACAACATATTCCTATCCTCGTTGGTGTGCCTGCTGAACCGCCGCGGTCTGATTTTATATGTTTTAATGGCGATTTTGAGATTCACCCGGCGGAGCTGCACAGCTAGGCAGGCATTCCGCTGTGCGCCCCCTAGTGCATCCTCAGATACGTATTATTGGCTTGCACACTATTGAGCATTGCTGACTGCCAGTAACCCTCCCCTCAATAGGTGCCTGGCTGGGCCCTATGTGAGTACCCTTCTTCCCCTTTTCACTCCCACAAGGTGCTCACCACACGATCTGACAGTCATTCCCAGGTATCGATTCATTGCTAGGTCCTGATGAGACCCCATATTGATAGCTGGGTCAAAACGTCGTCGACAACTTGAAGCAAATCATTTTCCAGCCCCTATTATTGTACTAGGAGGCTGTTAGTAACTATTATGTATCGATTAAATGGTCGCTTTGTACAAATTGCTGAAAACTTGCTTCTATGTCACAAACAGTCACAACCTTTATATATAGGTTTCACCTTCACTTCGGGCACCATGCACTGTATTAATACATAATGTGAATGTGTCGGCCAGTTCAATACATCCTGAAACCATTTATCGTACCACTGCTTACTATATAAGGATACACCACCTCCCCCCCATCGAGCTTCATTTGAGAAAAGATGCTTATCAACATACGTGTCAGGGCTCGGCTGAGCAGACGTTAAGTTGCACTATTAGGCTTCCAAGATGATTCCCATAAACAATTGGCTACATGCCGATCGAGATGACCCCGCCATCAGGCTGGAACTCAACCTCATTAATCTTCATGGAATACTCAACCTACTCTATGATAAGTCCCCACCCCATTCCCAGCCCCCCTTAATACTTAATAGGTATTTCTACTCTTGGGAATGTCTGCAAGTGCAGCTGCATCAGGTCATTCCAGGAGTTGGCTACAGACGACCATCTGCAATCCTCGCAATTTTACCAGTATCTGCAGGTGTGACACGCCCTGGATACCCACAGAGACAGATCCACTGCGGTCTGCAAATATGACCCCCTACAGTGTAAATTACCTGTGGATACCATGGGAAAGGGGGGCATCTCCAGGGTATATAAATCTCTAGTAATTCACATGCCCAACCTCCTGTTATTGCACAGGGCAAAGTGGGAGGCGGACTTGGGAGCCCATAATGGTGATGAATGGGCTGAGGTGAAAAAGGCACCTAGGCTGCTGGCTATTTCCATGCAATTTCGACTCCTTCAGTAAAACTACTTCCAAAAATTATACTACTCCCACCCTCGTCTCTGGCAGATGGGATACACCATTAGAACCAGTTGCCTTCGATGCAATTCCTTGCCGGGCACCTATCATATTGTTTGGGCATTATTAGTAGTTATTGGCACGCTGTCAACAGAGCGTTGGTCTGTGTTGTGACTAGGCACTTGGAGCTGGACCCTAAAATAAATCTCTTAGGCATCATGGACAACCTATTGGGATCCGCAGCACTCAAGCACTAATGGCAGTGGGTTATATGGTGGAGAAGAGAGATATAGCATGTCACTGGCGAGATGCCCATGCCCCCTCAATTACCAGGCGGACTAGCAAAATTGATCACTGTTCTGTACTCGAGAAACTAGTATATAAAGCCCCAGGGGTGCAGAAGAAGTATGTGAAAATATGGAATCCTTCTATCCATGTCAATGCAGCCCTGGGATAAGCCCAGATTATTTGTTTGGACTGTTATTTGCGAGCTGTGGAATTGTACTGTTGTGTGACAAATTGTCAAATGTATGAGTACTTAGGGATCTAATGCACCAGCTTATGGCACATTTACATAATGTTTTATTTAAATACAATAAAAACAATAAACAGAGTTATAGAAAAGGGTACCAAAAAGAACATTGTCAAAGTCAGATCTATATCAACAGAGGTTCGAAAGGATGTGATTTTAGAGTCTAAAGGACCAAGGGGAGACTCCACAAAGGAGTTTTAGGCTTAAAGAGATGTAATTAAGGAAACCTTTTCAAGACTCTACTATTCCAGGGATGCCTCAAGGAATGTAACTGCTCTTATTGCAGCCATCTGAACCTACCATGTAGCTACACCTAAACCCTTATTGCAACCTCCTTATAAAAACTGAAGTACTAATTTTTCCCCAGTCTGATGGATTCAAAATTTATCAGCACACTATTTAGAAAATGAGGACCAATAGTGATTATAATATTTCCTAGTGGATAGCCGTCTATAATTCTGCATTAAGAATGCAACCACACAGGAGAAGCGTCCTTGAGGTGCAATGCTGTCATTCATTCTCCTGGATTTACCTGCTGAATCCCATGCTACATTCTCTCTATTTTGAGTCACTTTCTTCAGAAATCAGCTCAGTGTCTCCTGAGTCAATGCCAGATGTTTTATAGGGTCATGCGGTTAAGCTTGAAGCACCCGCCTAGAGGAAGCTTCTTGAATTCCAGAAAATACCCTTGCTCTATTATCTACAGGACCAAGGTATCTGAAATATCTGGGGGGTGGAGCTTGCCGCGAAGCAAGATGGCCGCGTAGAAAGAGAGCTCCGCAAGCCATCAGCGCCACATCAAGATTATCCTGTCATCTAACCCACATCCTGCGACCAAAACGGCGGAGAATTACTCCCCGGTGTCTGCGCTACGGATTGTTGTGCTCTGGGCCCGATAGCACGACTGCGCGGGCGGAAACGAGAGGTGAGGCCTGACCGCAGAGTTGAGAAGCGACGGCAGTCAGGCGCCTTGCGGCCCCTTGCTGAGGACTTGCCTGCACGCCGGAGCTCGGGACTCGTTCACCAGGCCAATAGAGGTGTTCCACCCAGGTCAGGATCGAGGTGCGCCGGAACACCTGAAGATCGCCGAATACTGCTGTGGGGTAGGTGTTTCGTGACAGCAGTGCCGCTGTGACTGGGCCGCTCGCAGGGCCCGGCCTCCATGCACTGTGGCGGCGTGGACGGCCTGTGCCCCTATCCTCCATATCAGGAACAGCGTGCTACCTGCTTTCTGCGTCAGCGGCTTCCGCTGCAGGTGAACTGCAAACGGCTACGATCACCGGGCTCTCCCTGGGACACAGATCGCGGGAGAGCTCCCGTGGAGTGATGCCATTGCTCTAAGGCATGCGGTGTGCTGCGCCTCCCGACTGTGGCCTGCCTAACTGGTCTGGGGCTTGCGCAAACATATGTCGCCTGGTTCCTGCCGCCCTGCTGGTTGTGCGGCCCCTACAGGAGGGGACGGTGCATGCCTCTGCTTCGGTGGGCCCGTGCGATCTCTGCCTGCATGGTGGCCGGTGGGCGGCGCTGGAGAGGGCGCCTTGCTGGAGTGCAGGTCCTACTCGCCTGACGCTGGGGTATTGGAGTGCAATGCACCCCCGCTCAATCCTGCCCAGTGTCTGATGTCTGATTACTACCCACGGATGAGTGAGAGCCTTGGGATCAGAGATACTGCATGGAGGATACTATGAATGAACGTCTGGGATCCTCACCTCTGGCTCTAATACTACCAATACTGGCTCAGGAATTTGCTGGTGGAAAGCCTTGAACACCTTACTTGCACCTTACACGGGAGGAGTATATCATCCCTGGCCAATTTGCTAGCTGACAAGGCACGACTGGCATTTCGCCAAAGCGCAACAGATAATCCCCCATGACCTGGGCTGCAATTTGCCACATTGCAAGAATTATAGCGGACGCCATGGGCAGAGTGGACAAAATGCAAACTAAGCTACCGTTTGACGCCAAAGCCACCAGACATAAAGCCACCAGACATAAAGAAACGGATCGGGCTCAGTCTGGAGACACCAGGGCGGACGCATCGGAGGAGGCTGGCGACGTGAAACCAATGTTTGCCACTATACAAAAAAGCTTGATGACAATGGATGGGAAAATTGATTCCCTGATCTATTGCATGGATAGGATGACGGAGAGGCTTGACAAACAAGCAGAGCGCACAGACATGGCGGAGAGGTGGATCACAGAGGTTGAAGAGGCACAAACGGAAACAGACCAATTACAGCGGCATATGGCCAAAACCATCACGGAGCTAGAAGGTAAGACAGAAGATTTAGAGGCCCGCTCATGAACAATTAATTGAAAAGCTTCTGATCTCTTTGTTGGGCCGCAAGTCATTCTCAGACATGTTTGTGGTAGAAAGAGCTCACAGATCATTGGGACCGAGGCCTGCCCCGGGTGCTTCGCCGCGCTCGATAATTGCTAAACTCTTGAATTACCGGGACCGTGACTCGGCCTTGAGGCGCGCCTGAGAACTAGGCGAACTCCGATATGAGGGAACTGCTAGCTCACTCTATCCAGACGTAACAGCACGAGTACAGGAAGCTGGTCGCTAATTCAATCCCCTCAAAAGACAGCTCCGGGATCACAACATCACGTACGCCATGCTCTACCCGGCCAAGTTGAGGATCAACATGAATGGCATCACACGTATCTTCAAAGACCCAAAGTCACTGCAAAAAGTAATGAAGGACTTACTCAAAAAGGCGAGACAGTAATCGAAGCAGAAAGGTGCGACGGCGGCAGAGGCGGATGCACGTGGGCGCTCTCTCGAAGACCATGATTAGAACTCTGGCTATATGTTTCTATCAAACTATAATTGCAGACTTCTGGTGCTGCGACCCCTTAGCTGTACTAGACGCCCAGTGCATTAGGCGCTGCGGTGCTATCCATCCTAACTGATGTCAGTATGTAGCTGAATGGAGTATGGATGCCTGGTTTTGCCATCTCTAACCGCAAGTAAAAGCGCCCCCAAAATAATATTGCGATGGAACAGTTCAATATACTAGATAATTGTGACAGTTACTGTAATGGGGTGGAGATAATCCTGGGGGGGATGCCCAGGATAGGATGTGTGGGTGGTTCTACCATATTATGCTTATATAGGATAATTAGACCAATGTTTCTAAATGGTTCGTTGACTTGCCACGTTACTGATTTATATATGGATTATCGCTGATGGTTTCATCGCAGTGCTTAGGTAACATCTGCATGGTTGCTCGCTGGTATGGTCTTCAGATTGTGAGGGGGAGGGGACTCTTACCGTTGCCATGTTGGGGAAGGCACGGTGTGGGTGGAGGGTGGAAGGATTGAGTGTGAGTATTAGTATTTTTGATTTTGATCCTTTGCTTTATTTTTATTCTTCATTTGGGTTCCTTTATGCAATTTGTATCTCTGGACACAATGGTACGACCTACATGACACAGAGGATGCACCATGATACAGACACATCATGAACAGGCTCATGCATGTAAATCGGGGATACAATACTTGCAGGATATCATTACATCACTGTAGTCAGTGGAAACTAAACTGAGGCTCCTGACGTGGAGCGTTAGAGGCCTAAATGACCACCGTAAGATCAGGAAGGTTATGTACTACCTTAATAGGCACAACGTGGATGTGGCTCTCCTCCAGGAGACACACCTCCCTGCAGCAGGTCTTTCGCAGGCTTGAAGCAGGATTAGGGGTACAATTCACCTCTCATGCTTGAGGGGTACTGACTTGGGTCAATCCCAAATCCAGACTTACACTCGAATAATTGCACACAGATGCCAATGGCAGATATGTAATGTCCAGATGCAAGGGGTTGGGCGCGGACTATGTACAAATAAACGTTTATGACCCTAACCACATGTTTGACGCCTGATGTTTCAATTCCCCCCTAACTGGGGGCTTTACACATTACTCTGCAACCCATAACCTCCACACCAGAATTGATTATTGGTTCCTGTCACGGTCACTACAGAATTCAGTTAGAGAATGTGAAGTGTTCCCCCGAACCTACTCTGACCATTCACTGGTGCTCTTAGCTTTGACCACCCCAGCCAAAAGACCCCCTCCGTTTACTTGGCGATTTCCTCCCTACGCATTTCTTGATGAGTTGTTTATGGCCGGCATGCTGGAAGCTCTGGAAACCTTCTTTGAGACGAATATAGGCTCTGTCCCACACTTCACCACGGTTTGTGAGACTTTTAAGGTTTATATATGAGGCGAAGCGATATCCAAACACTCTGGTGTGGTAAAATTGGTTAGGGAATGGTTGAAGCGATTAGAACAAACACAACTCAACAACAAGTCACGCTAAAAATCACACTAGAAGAATATCTCTCCGAGGCAGATAGGGAAGTAAAGCTCCTGGGTAAATATGCAGTGGCCAGGGTATTTGAGGAGGGAGAGCGCCCAGGCACTGCCCTCGCAAATCTAATGAAAGGACATAGAGCGTCCTCGCAACCTATAGAATTGACGACTGATAGTGGGGAGGTGCTAGCAGATGCAGATGCGGTGGCGGAATGTTTTTGGTCTTATTATACGGATCTTTAGCAGTCAAGGTCCAACACTACACATGCGGATTTATTGGAATATATGGAGTATGTTAAATTAACCCTGGCTACTACATAGCAATAGGGAATACTTGATGCGCCCGTTGGAGGCGTGGGAGATAAGGGTAGCACTCTCCGCAATGCATATAATCTATGCACGGTCTTCGGTGCTATACAGTATACTGCCCCTACCATTAAATCGGCGGCAATATTTTTAGATGCTGAAAAAGCATTCAATTCGGTGGAATGGAAGTTCATGATGCTGACTTCGGAATGCATGGGGATGGGAAGTGTTTATCTAAGCCTCATTAGCACTCTCTATATGAATCCCACTGCTAGAGTGCATACGGCTGGGCGACGTGGTTACCGCTCCCCTAGGAATATCCAGAGGCAACAGGCAGGGCTGCCCCCTGTCCCCACTGCTGTATGCTCTAGTAGTTGAGCCACTGACATGCGCTCTACGTGAATACCATAGCAATAGGGGATAAGATTTCCAGGCTATAACCTAATCGTCTCCTCCAATGCAGACGACACACTCCAGTATATCAGGGATCCGGCTGGTATTGTGTCACCTGTGTTGCGTGAAATAGTACGATTCCGTGAGCTATCTTGCCTTAAGATAAATTAGACGAAGTCTGTGATATTCCCCCTCACTCAAGCGACTTCCCCAGAGGAATTAGACTTTCCACTACAGCGGTCTACTGACCCAGTGTGATATCTGGGGATCCAAATATACACAGATCCGGACCTTGTGTTCTGGGAAAATTATGGCCGTGTTTTTGCAAAATTGGAGGATGACATTGCGCGCTGGGTTCGCCTCCCCTCTCCCTAATGGGTAGGATCTCATTAATGAAAATGGTTGTTCTGCCCCGCTTTCTTTTCCTTTTTCTCAATATACCTATGGTCTAGCCGGCCCAATTCTTCAAACATCTTCGCTCGTTGTTCATTAAATTGGCTTGGGCTAATAAACAACCCAGAGCAAGCTGGAGTCTCTTGGTTCTGCCTTATTCGAGGGGCGGGTTGGGCGCTCCAGACCTTGATCTTTACTACCGGGCTGCACAAGCCTTACATGCCTATTTATGGTTTCAACAGCAGACTCCCCCACCGCATCTGCATATAGAACGCATTACACACTCCCCAGCCCATTTGGCGACTGCTCTGTCCACCCGCCAAGTAGAAATACTATTACTCTAGATTCGATCGATGCCACGATTCATGCCTGGCATAATCTTCTAAATAGACAAGCAGTAACTATACTGTACTTGCCTAATACCCTATAGCCTTGTGTAAATGGTTGCCGACTCTAACATCCCCAGAAATGCTGGCAGCATTGGGTGCTTTGGGACCAGACACAATAGGAGACTTCTTCAGTGACGGAAAGGGCAGGGACTGGACTGACCTCCTAGAGAGTGATCCGCGACCCTCACCGCCGGCTACATTTCATTATTTCAGAGCCGTTACGAAAGATGCTGGGAGACGAGATGCTGGGGCCTCTGGAGGTACACTCATTCTCTGCATTGATTCTGGATACATCCCCTAAACGCCTGGTTGCACAAACATACTCCCAAACATGGGAATTATATAGGGACCAGCACAAAAGGCCAGGTTAAAATGGCAGACAGACTTGGAATTAACTATAGATGACAACATGTAGCGGTACAGCTGCAAGGCAACTAAACGTATCTCGCTCAATGGCCGACATACGCTTATACAGTTTAAAATTTTGAACTGCGTCTACCATATGCCAGTGCACCTTCACAAATATGAACTTCGTGACACACCTAACTGCGAGTGTTGAGGAGCTCTCAAGGCTGATTTCTTGCACCTTGCATGGCTCTGCCCACCTATAGCGAACTACTGGATACAGATATTTGTGGAACTTCAAACAATAACACAGGCAGACATAGGGCCAGACCCGCTATTGGCTCTCCAAGAATATTCCAAAACAATACAGAAACCCATTAGGCGCTTGATAGACATGGCACTGTTGGTTGTTAAGCGACTATTGGTGATACACTGGTCCAGAGGCCCCCTCCCACACTGAAACAATGGTCCAGAGATATGTTACACTGCAACACGCAAACAGAAATATACAGTGAGCTCCTCCCCCCTAGAAACCGCCCGAAGAACTTTTGGAGCCTATTTGTCACTGACATCGCAACTCGAACTCTAGCACAATCAGTAACACCTCCTTTCGCGGAGGGGAATCCACTGCCACAACTGACATAACAGTCACCCCACGGTGCTTGAATGCATAAGCTGAAGAGAGTGATACATCTGCAATGTAGCGATGATATTGGATAGAAGTCCTTGTTGCCCTTTGGAGAATTGCTCGTATTGTAAAGTCAAGTATTGTATGATTGGATTATTTATTGTGAATTGTCGTTTTGGTCGAGGATTATTTGCATTTTTGTCGGAACGAAAGGTAAAGTTGATAATGATTTTATCTTTTTATTGTCATTTTATTGTGAGTCGATTTGGTTCCTTTTTTTATTTTATGATTTTGTCTGTATTGTATTATGGAAATGGGTAAAATAAAAAAATTATTTAAAAAAATGGTATCTAAAATATCTCCTCGCCATACTTTGTGGAAAATTAAAAGTTGGCCTTTTACGAGAATTTTGGCACAGTCTGACCGCTTTTTAACCCTCGAGAGGGGAGGAGGTAATTTGGCATTCTGGTTTCTGAAAGCAACGGATTGGTTAAATTCTGCAATGAAAAACTCCATGGACACCTTTTCTTAGACTGCCTATAAGAAGGATCTTGCTTGACTTCAGATTTAAAAAATTAGGTATGTCTCGGACTTTAAAAGCTCTAAAAAGCATATGTTCAAGATAGTCCCAAAACAGTTTATTTCCAGAAAAAAGGCACCCTCCACCTTCCAATTCCTGAGGTAAGTATGGAATTGGGCAGCAATACTGGACGCTGTAGGAAAGGCTGAAGGCCTCAGAATGTCACAGGGAATGTCCGACAGAAAACTTACTGGCATTTCCATATTTGAAAACAATTCTGAGCATTCCATCCCTTCCTCAATGTGTGTGTTTAAGCTTTGGAAATCCTTGACAGGTAGCTGTGGGGCATAAACTGCATAGATTGTGGTTAATACAGCAAAATTCTGACCAGAAAACATCTTTTTAATTATGCTTTCACCTTGTAGTCCACTATATCCGACCCTGAAATATCACTGACCACCAGCATGGGAACAATTTTAACTGCTGAAGGTAACTCCATGTCCCCTCTAGCAAGAGGATACAACCTTGTCAAAAATGTAGGAAGCTCAGCCTTTTCAGGATTCTTCCATGTCTTCTGAAGAGAATCCATAATTTTCTTAGAAAGAGCTAGTCATGAGTGAGGATGATATTGAAGACAATGGATTTCCAAATTGATACTTAGCACCACATCCCCCATAGGTATTTGCAAATGTTCTGCCAGATGCTTGAAAAAGGGAAACAAGCTCTGATTTTTTTTTAATTCATTTACTTTTTGGAGTAGACTCGGGTTTCTGAAATTCGCCCTCATTGTACTCAGAAGAGGAAAAAGATGACATCCAGGGAGGAGATAATACATTTACCGAAGTCACAGAAGAAGTTGGAGCAGAAAGTCAATAGCAGCTACTGGTTGCATCATTTGACCTCAAGAAGGTTTGAGATAAAGAAGATATCTGATTTAGAACAGTTCAAATTCAGCAGGAGGAGAAATAGGGCCTCCCTGCTCTTCTTTTCATTGTCGATATCACCCAAGCAAAAAACCTGCCTATTGTGCCCCTCTTTCTCCCTTATTTAACTTACTGACAGCATCTCTTCATACAATATATAACGAATAAGCTATCCTTTCATAAAAATATGGAAATACATAAAGGAATAATTAAATCCATTAGTACTACTTTGGTAAAATTGTATCTATTCCGTTCCCATCCCATATTTGAGCTATACCAATTAGGCAATTGCAGGTATGAGAAGATTCCTCTTACAAAAAAAACAAGTGTTTAATAAACTGTATTGTTTTTGTTTCTTATACTTATTATTATTATTATGGACTTCCCCTCCATGACTAGGCGAGACGTGTGCTGTAACAAACCTTCCAGGAGCGAAGATCAGAGCTGCCCCTCATGCGTAATCGATTGGGAACAAAAGGGGTTAGGTCCTTAATGTGGTGAGGGCTAGACCTAATAACATTAGTAAACAACACAAAATACCCAAACCACAGTTACTCAATACAATTTTTTGATATAGGGTAAGAAACACTTTATTATCGCTTCCCTGGACACCAATATTTTGTGTCAATCATTTTGTATTTTCTATAATTTGAAAAAATTACTGACAGAAAAAAGACATTGATTGCAAATATTTACAAATATTTACAAGGCTGGACTAATGTTGGCAAACATTAAAGGCAAAGACTATTTACACATTTAGAAATCATTAAAACACACAATAGAAAATATTCTCACATCAGACATTATTGAAAAAATAATAATACAAACATATCATTTACGAACAACAAAAAGCTAACAAACACTGAATGAGAGAAACTAGGGGTTGGGAAGATAAATGATTAAATATCTTGTATATTTTAGTGCTGGACCAGCCGGTCCTAGCTTTAGTGCAACAGTAATACTTTATATCTCCCAACCAATACTGCCGACGCGTTTCTAGACCAGACTGGAGTCACTGGTCTGTCATCAGGGCTGTATGTATCTTGTATCTGTGGGATACAAAAGCAATGTTTTGCTTAATCTAGTGTGTGGGCTCCTTTTTATCATACAGTAGCTGTAATGTCGGTGTGCGCTACATACCAAGGCTGCTCAGTGTTGAATTTCAGATCGGGTCTTTTGGGGGTCCGTTTAAATGAAATAACGTGGCCAAGCAGAGAAGCCTAAAAGAATTTAAGGGATGTTTTTAATTTTTATCATTCCGAGATTGGTACAATATATTCACTACCTAAAACAAGTTGGGGAAGTGGAAGCATACCTTTTACTTTCAGTAGTGCCGAGTGCTGGCAGGGTCCATTAAAAGCGGCGGGACCATCAGTTTAGGTTCTGAGATATGGGAAAGATTAATATTCAGGCGCTTAGCGGTGTACACGTTATGTTAAACACTCGCTTGGAGAATTTGAGAAGGGATTGCCTACCTTGATTTAATCTCTCATTTGCGCATAAATGGAATTGTTGATTTCAGCATTCTACAAAGAAAAACAAAGCGTACCCTTAGTAGAATATTTTAACTGATTCAGCGCTCAGCAAGCGCGTATTAGTGCAAGTGGGACAAATACCTGTGGCTGGAGCTGCTGCTCTGTACTGTGGGATTCGAATTTCTCTCAGTAAAGATGGCCGCCGCTACTTCCTGTTTGTTATATGCAAAAGTTATACTGATGCATTGTGGGGCATGTAGTCCCATGAGTCACATTTGCTTGAAAATAAAGGCTAGATGTACTGTACACAGCACCTTATCTTGGTCTAAAGGTAATGGGTACGTCCTTCCAATTGTTTATTGTATCATGTATTTTAAAACAAAAAATGAGTACGCTAGATTGTACTAGAATTTTGGGTGGCTTCTCTGGGTCAGTGACCTGTTCTCATGCAATAGAGGACCAAGACCAGCGGGCAAGCCAGGGATGTCTAACCGATGCGAATCAGGACAGGTGTGGTCAAATATGCGCTATCTCAGACAGGTTATTTAAACCAGTCTGTGCACTATTGAATTTTAAAATTTGTCCCACTTGCACTAATACGCGCTTGCTGAGCGCTGAATCAGTTAAAATATTCTACTAAGGGTGCGCTTTGTTTTTCTTTGTAGAATGCTGAAATCAACAATTCCATTTATGCGCAAATGAGAGATTAAATCAAGGTAGGCAATCCCTTCTCAAATTCTCCAAGCGAGTGTTTAACATAACGTGTACACCGCTAAGCGTCTGAATATTAATCTTTCCCATATCTCAGAACCTAAACTGATGGTCACGCCGCTTTTAATGGACCCTGCCAGCACTCGGCACTAATGAAAGTAAAAGGTATGCTTCCACTTCCCCAACTTGTTTTAGCTAGTGAATATATTGTACCAATCTCGGAATGATAAAAATTAAAAACATCCCTTAAATTCTTTTAGGCTTCTCTGCTTGGCCACGTTATTTCATTTAAACGGACCCCCAAAAGACCTGATCTGAAATTCAACACTGAGCAGCCTTGGTATGTAGCGCACACCGACATTACAGCTAATGTATGATAAAAAGGAGCCCACACACTAGATTAAGCAAAACATTGCTTTTGTATCCCACAGATACAAGATACATACAGCCCTGATGACAGACCAGTGACTCCAGTCTGGTCTAGAAACGCGTCGGCAGTATTGGTTGGGAGATATAAAGTATTACTGTTGCACTAAAGCTAGGACCGGCTGGTCCAGCACTAAAATATACAAGATATTTAATCATTTATCTTCCCAACCCCTAGTTTCTCTCATTCAGTGTTTGTTAGCTTTTTGTTGTTCGTAATTGATATGTGTGTATTATTATTTTTTCAATAATGTCTGATGTGAGAATATTTTCTATTGTGTGTTCTAATGATTTCTAAATGTGTAAATAGTCTTTGCCTTTAATGTTTGCCAACATTAGTCCAGCCTTGTAAATATTTGTAAATATTTGCAATCAATGTCTTTTTTCTGTCAGTAATGTTTTCAAATTATAGAAAATGCAAAATGATTGACACAAAATAATGGTGTCCAGGGAAGCGATAATAAAGTGTTTCTTACCCTATATCAAAAAATTGTATTGAGTAACTGTAGTTTGGGCATTTTGTGTTGTTTACTTCCTCATGCGTAATCAGCATTGCAGGAAAGAAACACTGGGAGTGGGAATACAATTTCATGACTGAGACTGCCAAACTCATAAGTTACAGGAAAGCCAAATGAACGTACTGCAGAGAAGACGTTGCAGTAAAAAGCAACGGCAACCAAGAGTTTAGACACAGGCCTCCTAATGCCCAAAAAGACCTTATAACGCAGGGCTACAATCAGCGGAGTAGCTTCAGGGGTGTTTTTTGGGGTGTTACACCCCCGTAATAAATGCCTTTTCTGCTAAACAGTTGGGTACAGGTGCTTTTAGTCGGGTATTGTGAGATGTCAGTCGGATTGCACCAGGGATGTGTAGTAACGAGGTCCACGCAGGCAGGATGTAATTCAAGATGTTTTATTGTAGTAATTTACAGGTTCAGTAGATCTGCCCAGATCATGTGAGGCAGCTCCACCAGGAGCAGCCTGCCTGCTGCTCAGCCCATTCTCAACTGTCACTCCAAACCTCTCAGGCACCCAACATTCCAATAGCATTATCACTCCAACATTCCAATAAACACACAGCACAAACATACTGGCTGAGCAGGAGGCGTTTAAGGCATAACATAAACATGGGTAGGATACTACAGGATGCTTACATACACACATGAAAAAAAGCACACTTTCTCACTGTCTGTTTTGAAAGTCCTCAAAATATTGGTTATTTTACAAAATATTGTATTTTCTCCCTTTGTACTCCTTCCAAACCGCATTCCTCTCCCTTTCCATTACCCCTTTGGCCCCTCTCATGCACCCTGGGGTGGCTCCTCCACTAGGGCGGTGGAGCGCCCCCCACTGTATTCTCGCAGTGTGAGTGGGCGGGGCTGCTCTACTAGAAGGGCTGGGCAGGGGAAGAGTGTTGTGTACACTCCTGAGTGAGCATGAATTGTAAACAGTCATGCAGCCTACATGGAGAAAATGGCCTCCCCATAGGCGCAGTCCTGACCTATCACACCGCTGCCATTGCAGCATTGTGATTGGCTTATTGGAGGGTAGGTAGGCTGTCTGCTTGCTGTTCCTGCCGGAGGCAGGAGAGCAGGAGCAGGCGCTGAGAAAATGTGGGACTCAGCCAGCCGGCGGACAGGTACGTTTTAAAAATGTATTATTACATGTAACATCCCCGTCCCCGCACGTCCCCATTCCCCCCACCCGCGATTAATTCCGGCCAAGACTGCATGCACCCTGCTTGTTGTATAATGTATTTAAACATTATTTTCCAGCCTGATTGTCGGAAAATCTGAAGCTCACAACCCCCCAAACATACTGACCAAGCTACATCCCTGGCTACAATACTCACTGTTGAAAAACACACATTAAAGGAAGTTCTAAAAGAAGAAACCCAAGCCCAGAGCAGTATGGAGCTGCCAAACCTCAAATGGGAATGAAGCATAACCCCAAAGAGTATGGTCATTATTCAAGAGGCAAAGCCCCCTAAACACAGACTGACTCCAGGAGTGTTCATCCCATCAACCCCTAAAAGCATGCTAAGCATACTGTCCTACTCACCGGTGGTAAAAAATGGGACTGCCTGGAGCTTACCCCAGGGTGACCAGCTACCCCTGGGCTTATCTTAAATGGCCCAACTGTATCTGTATTCTGTAATGGTTGTCTGTGGAGATAGACAAAAAGAACAGGAAGTGTGCTGGGCCTCTTCTCCTTTTATTGGCCTGTGAATGGTTGAAGGAAGAGACATCAATTTTGTCCCAGTTTTAAAAAAAGAAAATAAGGACAACCAAAGTGTTATTGTACCATCTTCTTAATTGATTCTGTAGTCAAGGTGATTGGGCATGTGATGCTCAATAGGTTGTCACTCTGGCCCGAGAATCACATCCTCACAGATTTGCAATATGGATGTTGTCCTGGTTTGAGCACTATTGATCAATGTTTGAATCTTCACCTTATTATTAATATGTTTACAGTTGCCAAATTGGGTTCCATGACAATAGCCTTTATGGACCTGACGCAAGCCTTCGACAGAGTCAATAGGGACAAAATATGAAAATCTAGGTCATGTGGCTAGACCCTGACATTGTAGCCTTTCTCTGAGACTTGCATATGAATATATCAGCAGTCATTCGTTACAAAAATGACGGCTCTTGGACAGAATTTCCTGAGGTCCAAAATGGGGTGCCACAAGGTGTAGCCTGGCACTGTTCATGTTCACTTTATATTCAATGGCTTGGATGTCACCTCATAGATAACAGCCAGCATTTTTCAATGCTGGGTGAATGGACTCTCCCCGGATTACTGTATGCAGATGATGCGTTGCTCTGGACTAGAATAGAGTTAGGTCTACAAAAGCTAGTGGACTCATTTGTATAATTTATTTGAGCTTTGGAACTAGCAATGAACTATAATATTTGCTTTGAGATAGTGATTGGGCCCAGGCTGTCCAAAGGTAAATATTTTTGCGCACAGGGCAATGTGTTGGCTAAGGTTAAATTCTCTCTTATTTAGGAGTGCAATTTGGCGTTGCATGGTCATGGCTCCCTTTGATTATTACTAAGAGAAATCTGTTTGTGATGACTACTGCTACAGTCTTTGATTTTGCCTCAAGAATGAAAAAGAAACTGTTGCAGGCTGTCTCTAAAATTTAATAAGTCAAATTTATCTCAGCAGTTGCTTACGGTAGCGACATATGGGGATACACGGACGTGTCCGCTCTACAGATAGCTGAAAATAAATACCTCAGTCTACTCCTTGGCATTCCTCAGTGCACTCCTGCATACATTGTACATCAAGAATTGGGAGTTAATTATCTCTCTGACATGATAGCTCTTCACCCATCATTAAGATGTACCTTCGTTTTACTACAGCCTGAGATGAAACGTAATTGGCCAATTATAGGGAATTATTATCCTCTTGATAATGCCCATAAAATTTCTTGTTTAACATATGTTAAAAGTTAGTTTTCCTCTTGGGCCGTCCTGACCTCTTTTACTGCCTGGAGGCGATAAAGAAGGCAAATCTAAAATGGAGTCAGAAAGCTTTCTTTCGATATGCCAAGTCAATCGAGTGGGTAAGGAACTTTCTAAACTTCTGTCTGTGCCTTCATGCCATTAAAAACAGTTTTTTCTATGGAATCTTATCTCATCCGGGTCACCAATTCTAATCATTGTTTTTTACTGATAATGTTTAGGCTGAATCAATCTCATTGGTTGTCAGCATTTTCAAAGGGCTTGCATGTGGCACCAATCCCAGATCCTGTGGCTGTGACCTAGTGTCTCCACAAGATATGCTCCATTTTGTTATGTTTTGTGGATTATGTTAAGCCAGGAAGAACCTTTATTTCACTGCTTTTTAAAAATCAATGAGTTAATCAAGTGCATCCTGCTTTAATGGTTTTACAACTATTCAATGATGATTTTATATGTTATTCCATTGCTAGTTTTGTAGCTAAATCAGACAGTCATTTGATGATTGAGAAGCTGTACTATAATTTTTATATGTGATCTTTTATGGATTATTTGAATAAATTCCAAATAAAGAAATGAAATAAAAATGACACGAAGAGTGAATACACTCTCAGGAGCTCATGGGGGAAGGCACCATGTGGTCATCTCGGGAGACCTTAACACCTGTTTGGAGCTCTATACTCCAATGCTAGAGCTGATCAGAGTTGGGGAATTTCATTGTTATCTAACTCAAGGCAAAACATTAGGATAAGTACAGCCACTTTACAGGTAGCCAACATAGTTATGTCCCTTTGCCTACGAGCATGAAATGACTGCTCCATCTTGGACCTTAGAGCCAAACCAACTTTTGAAAGGGGTGACTATAAAAGCAACATTGATTATATACGGATCGATGTCAGGATCTGGTATGAAATTGCCAACATGGTGGCCATTGATCGCCAGGAAAGTGACCACCATCAACTTACACTCAAACTTAAGGGGTCTCAAATCAGGGATACAACATGCCCTGAGGAACTAACATCCAATCTAACAGTCTTGACAAATAATAGACGTGATGTCAGATAAGTGGCTATATCCAACACTGTGAATGTCGTAAAAGAGATTTATGAATCTGTAAGTGTATCTCCGACAACATTTGAGAAACAGGACTGCAGATCCTCTCAGAAGATGGTTGTTCATGAAGAGTTCTTTTCAAGTTTGACAGCACTTTTTGTGAAAGATGGAAAAATCGTAACAACTACCCAAAATACATGAATGGTTTAATCACCTATGTAAAGAGTCCAAAACTGATCTTGTCAAAGCCTTAAAAAGCAAGTTGAGGTCCAACATCATTAGCTGCAGATAAATATATGCTAAAGTGATCAAAGCTAGCAAGTTCCAAAGGGCAGCCAAACTAGGGAAGGATCTGCTGGAAGCAGCAAAGGGAAAGGATAGCAGATGGGTTTGGCATCTGGACACACATAATGGGTGTAGGGATCACGCTCGGCCAGAATGCCACATTTCCGCTGGGGAGTGGGTTAAGCATTTTACAGCTCTTTATGGAGGTTTAAAACTCGTGGAGGTCAAGAATTGCTCCATGCTCCTCTTGTCATCAAAGGTGTAGATGGAGAGCAAGTGGTATTTAAACTGGAAGAAACCCATAAAACAATACATGCCCAAAAAGCGAGGAAAGCTCCTGGTCTTGATAGGAACCCCTCTGATCTGTACTGTTCCGAACCATTGATTTGGGGACCTTACATAAACAACCTGTCCAATGCCATAGCTGCAGGAACCCAATCTCTAACTTCTGGAAAGGGGCTGAATTCATACCGATCTTTAAGAAGGGAGCTAGACAAGTCCCCGCTAACTATCGGCCAATAAACCTTATTGTTAACGTTCATAAGATCTTTAGCAAGCAACTCCTTACAAAACTATGGGAGTGGATATCGTCCAAGAACATACTGTCGCACCTCCAGGCAGGGTACAAGGCTAAGATAAGTACGGTTGACTACGACCTATGGGTCTGGACCATAAAATGGAAAAACGTTGACATAGATCGGTGCTGCCGGTTTGTCGCATTTGTGGATCTGTGAGACGCCCTCAATCTTGTCTCTGGAAGGTCTTGAGACAAAAAAGGGGCCTCTGCTAGTCTACTGTCTGTAATCCAGCAACTATACACAGATAACTTAGCTAGAGTCAAGTGGGGACAGAGTAGGGAAACTACAGAGGACATCCCTACTAGTGTAGTGTAGTTCCTATATCCCTGATAGGCTCTGCACATTGGAATAATATACACTATAGTTTTGACACAGGACTGAGGTCAGTATGTCTCTATCGAGTACATTAAACTTAATCACTTGTGTGAGCCAGCTAACTCAGAGGTCACTAGAAACTTCTCGAATTAACAAGAAGGGATTAGCTTCTGACAAACGCATAAACATGACAACTTTGTTTCCCTTTAGAATCGGAACAGTCTCAGAATCGTGGAAACAATAGATAACAGTTTCACTCAGTCAGTGCATGCTTTGTTTCTACAGAGTTGCATAGAAATAAAGAGACGGGCGTTTCAATAAAAGGGTTTATTGAACAGTCTTATTTCTCATGCAAGATATATGAACTGCTACAATCGTAGGACAGAATGCGAAGTATAATACGTACAGCGTTAGCAGTAAGATAAAATAATACTACAATAGCATGGTCTGTAGCTATGACATATAAAAAAATACATACATAAAATAACACAGGCTAAAATACTCAACTGGTGCTTCTAAAATAATCCTACTCCAGTGCACCTAACCTAAGTGCAGTACGAGGGAAGAAGTAGGTGCTGTTTAGTTTTAGTCTAGTTTAGTTTTGCCAAGAGTTGCAAAAAGTTTCTCTAGCTTCTAGTCTGCTACATCGTTAGAATGAGAGAGGTTGGTATCTCTTTTCCGGGACTCGATCTCTAACACCCCACAAGGGGAGTCGGAAACACTGGAGCTGGGTACTCTGCGAGTAGGATGACAGTGTCTGGTCAGTGCGTCAGTTGGGGACTTGACTTCCTTCCGAACTTGCTGTGGCGAGCCGCGTCGTGCAAGTAAGTTGCCAAACTGCACCGTGGTTTGCCATGGCAAGTAAAGGTATATTTATATCTTGAAGGTGTTTAGGAATGCCAGTATTGACGTACAAGTCGGGCATAGGAACGTCATGAATGAACCCCTAAGGAATAGATGTTCATGCATAATAAATGAGTTCTTTGAGAAATCAATATCCAGGCAAGGGGAAGTCCTAAAGGCTTAAGAGTCTGGTTTTCTAAGAACTAGTTGTGACGAAGGTGAACGGATGTAGTTGACCATGCCTGTATTTGGCTAGCATGAGCAATGCCTAAATCAGGGCTGGATTTTTATGCCTAAATAAGAGCAATGTGAATTGTACCTATAAAAGGGCATGAATCGGGAAATCTATATACTGTATCTAAATCGACACACAACACTAGAAGAGGTGAGAGGTGTCCACCAGGCCTGTATCCTGGCACCCACACTTTTCTTGTTATGCATCAATGGCTGTAATAATTACCTCCTGGACTGTGAGAATATCTCCCCCAAAATGGCTGGATCAAACCTTCTGGGTTTATTATTTTCCGATGACACACTTCTTCTTTCAAAACTTCGAGGGGCTAATGTACCCTTCCAGAAAAGTCTAGACTGTCCTGCAAAGATCATGGCTTGGAAATAAATGGTAGGAAACATCAAATATATGGTGTTCAATCTCCAGAAAAGAGCTAGGGTCAACATTGTCCTAGAAGGTACCATATTGGAAATGGTCTTTGAATTTGATTACTTAGGGGAGAGACTCAACGACTCCCATAGATGGACCCACAGATTGAGAATAGCTCTTTGACCCGAAAGCGCAGAACAGGGACTATTATTAGGTTTGCTAATCGGGCCTCCTCATATCCTGCCTCACCGGCCCTAGAGATTTATAAACTACAAGCATAAGGGGCAGCTTTGTACGGTGCGGATTTGTTGGGCTTTTGCAAGCTCGGCTCACTTGATAGAAGGGAAAATTCTTTTATTAAATGTTTTTTTTAGATTTCTCACCACAGCCCCACTTCTTCCACTAAGATTTGACTTAAGTCTAAAACCAATTCTGATATAGCTAGTTTAAAACCTATTTTATATTGGACTAGGTTGTCGACAACACATGAACTGACACCCTACAAAGATTGTCTCCGGCAAAGTTTGGCAACCACTTGTTGCAGACATTTGCAGACATTTCCCTGGCTATACTATATAAAAAGCCTGGTTGACTAAGTCCCTCACAACGATGACAGCCCTACAGACCGACCGCCGGATAACAGTACCGGCGGTTGGAGCACAAGCAGTTGGAGGAGAGACCACTTCCTCCGCCGGGATCATAGATCCCGAGATGGTGACGGTCAGAATTGCAATTCCTGAATGGTGGTGGTGCCGAGGGAGGGACTCCAGTCGGGATTACAATGTTGCTCTCCCACATCCTTTTCATGGCAATCCGATAACATGAAAAGGCTGTCAGAAAGGGACTTTGTGGGCCACTGCAAATTGGCCCTGGGGCACATGTAGTGCCCTCACTCACATCCATGCACCGTGTGCCATCCACCACATGGCGCATGGCACACGATGCATGCATGTGCACAAAGTGCTCTTTTACATGGCAGCTTATGCTGCGGCCATTTCCCTGGGTCGCAGCACAAGCCTCTGTGCAAAAGAGCACTTTGTGACCGCTAGCACGGCAGTCCCATCCTAATTCGGTGGTCAGGCTACTGACTGCTTGTCAGGCTGTCTCCTGACCACCGTGATAGCGGTCAGCGCTCCAACTAGCGACATCGTAATGAGGGCATAATTTAGGACTGTGTAAATGCTGGTCACATACCAACGCAATACCAGATTGTAAAAGAGAAACTGTAAAATCTTGTTGCTAGAATATCTGCTGTATCTTCGACCAGTCTAACAGACTGCTACTTGTCTTTTAAGTGTGCCACACAATTTAAAAAATGTATGGATTATGTTAAACTTCCATCCACAAGAACCTTTATATTAATTCAGGCTAGGGATTTTGCCCAGAGCATCTTTTACTTGTTCATGGAATAAAAGCGACAAATTCACTAATCTATGCCCTATGGGCTGTCATGCTGCCGACAATGAAGAGTACTTATTATTTTTCTGTCATGCCTATGCAAAAGCAGCGTACTCGCTGGATTGTTCCCCTTTGCCGGATTCTCGGGCTTGAAGGCCTGTACAATGCTCTGAGATTTTTAAATCAAACAAGAGGTGTATCATTATCTATTCAGTCTCCAATTAATTGTGGTCAATTTCGCATATCAGATCTAGGCTTGCTGTCAAAAAATAAAAACGTCCTAGGGGGGTTTTAACATGTTCTCATGCACTGTGAACTTTAATTATTATGAAGTCAGACAAGTGTCCTAAGCTATTCTTTATTTTACTGAGCCTTAACAGTATTTTTCTGAATAGCATAGCCGACCCTTTTTGAGTTTATCTCTAGGACTCTTCTAGAGGTTTTTGTTTATCTGGTAATTGTCTCTGCACTGAAGCTCAGTATATTACATTCCTTTCTACTATTTAATGAATGTATTAGAGCTTGAAGTTACTTAGATCTGGGTAGTACTGTAATGAACTTTGTATTTTAAAGGTGCATGTTTTTCTAATATTTTTATATGTTTTTACTATGTACGTTTGTGGTTCTGTGAACTGAAATAAAGTTGATTGGTATATAGACACGAAGAGTGTACTATTTTTTATGTAACGTTTGTAGGTGCATTTTTGATAAATGCAAAATATATAGTTTATAATAGAAGTGCAGAATTATTGTGTAGGCTTTAACAAAAATGAAATGCATTTAAATGCGAAAACCACACTAGGGAATCATATTTGCTTGTGCTAGGCCTCAAATGACTAAACTAACATTGCTTAACAAGCTGATTGACTAGAAAATGCTGAAGCGCACATAAAGTGGTACATTTTTTAACTTTCTATGAACATGCTTTTTAAATAAATATTAGCTGCCTAAATGGTTTCATATGCTACCACTCTATGTTTAGACTTACACAAAGAAGTCTATTAACACATGATTAGAAATTGTTGTTTAATGAAGTAATGAAGAAAACCTCACATAAAAATGCTGCCCTGGACTTGACCTTTTTAACTTACTTGCTTTTTTCCATTGAAAGAATTTATGCTTAATGTTTTCTTTTAATTAATATAGATGTTTTGATTTCTACATAGATCATTGTTAGCTAACGTACAAATTTGATATATTAGGTTAGAGATATAGTTTAAACGTGGGAAAGAAGTCTTCAATTAGAAAGTAAAACACATACATTTATAACTCATACCATATTGTTTCAAACCTAACATTGCTGTCTGTGGATCATTGCATTCCAGTGAGAAGAAGAGGATTTATCCTGTTTCCAGGACAGCATTGAATGCTGATTGGTTGATTGCAGATAGAGGAAGAAGCAAAATGTTGCAAAGCTTCAGAATGTGTTGTCTATAATAGTGCATGTTCCCAGAGCAGGTTGTTACTTGTCTTTATGACTCTCCCAGCCCTCACTTGCCATTGCGTTTCCTTTACCCTTATTTCACATTGCTCGGAGACTCTACTGAGTTTCTTGAACTCTTATGAGAAGTTCTGCTTTGAAATGTTTTTGATTTATTTTGAGCAGACTTTAATGATGAAGCTTTATGCTTTTTCTCGCTCTCTTGAACTATAACTCTTCATGTATTCTTACTCACATAATTTCTCTCCTGATTGCTAGAAAGGGGGTTCTTTCCTTCATGGAACATGCTTAAATGCTTTTATTACAACCTATCGCTTGTTGATTGATTATTGATATCGAATAAGATTCTAAGGACTAAGACTTATGGATTTACATGTGATCTAATAAAGATGATTCACTAAAAAGATGAATAATAAACCCCTTTAGCTCATACCCAACTCTCATTATTGACTGAATTTACAAAAGAAATTGAGATTATAATTTATGAGATATCTTGCTCCTGATCTTCTCTAAAACAATGGCAAAGGTCCACTGACCTATTGGATAGTAGCGGGAATTAGTCCAGGATGATGGTAAACAGAGTTTTTATTTAAACTGATTCCTGGTCCAGAAAACTTGGTAGCAATGAGACAGTTAATTTTCCGAAAAGAGGAGCTATAAATAATTGCTCAAGTTAGAGTAAAGCCCGAGTCCCATAGCTCAATGGCCAGGATTTGAAGACTCACAAGGTGGGATTTTTGAAGGTGGTTGCTGTATTAGAGGTGTGAGTATCATCAATAGGGTATTGCGTCCTGAATTGTAATTATTGTTGTGTATCTTGAGAGGTATTGGAGTACATACGTTGAATGAATTAGTGATGCTTATGTTCTTATTGTCAAGAATTTGAAAAGGTTATTGGACTCTGAAGTAGTCCAAGATCAAAGGATATTGAGATAAGTGTAGACTACACTTTATGGTTTTCTTGACTGCTAAAGATTTGTGGTGTAGGTTGTGAGGTTCCATCGACTACACAATTGAGATAGGGATTTTAACGAAATTTTGTGCATGTGTTAATATTGATTGATGTTAATACAACCGAATTGCGCCTAGGGTAAAGCTACATTGGTTAGGATGATTTCCCGCTGGTCGAGATTTCATTCACATGTGTGAATTTCTTTCAGTGTGAAAAAGTCGGAAGACATAAAAACCTTATTATTCTGATTGTTGAAATTCTTTTGTTTCTTTAGTGGAGCAGACAAAAATGTGTTTATTTACATTTGCGTAGAGTTGTAGAATTGTGTGTACGAAAGTAATCTTAAAGGAGAGTGAACCACTGCAAGGAGTGGGATCATACATCATAGTGTGCAGCGCTGAGATTGGTTGGTTGGTCTACTGTTGCGGTGCGATTGGTTGATGACGAGAAAGTGCCGCGATATGATAGGTCGATTGTTATGTAAGTGAGATTGGTTAATGAGTCTTCAAGTATTAAAGCTTTCAAATGATTGGAGAAAAAGATTTTACGTGCATGGAATTGAAAATTAAGACATTGAATTTTGAATTGAATCACTAAACATTTGTTGTTGAACTTTACGAAAATCATTAAATAGTTTAAAGGGCTTCAGAGTCTTGTAAGAGGCGATTGGAAAATTCCAGCACGGGAATGCAAAAAGGTGCCTCCTGAAGGTGCACATGCTCATTATATGCCAACAAAACTGGGGTTGCATACATATTTGTGGCTCCGTCAATGGTGCAAGTTCACTAAAAATGAGGGTTCCTTGACTTTTCCAAAATATGGTACATTTGAATTGAGAATTATTGAAAGATTGAGAGAAAGGCTATATGAGATGAAGCCACCACCTAGACCCACACAGTATGAAGAATTAAACACCTGGGACAAAACAGTACATGAGATGCAGAAAGAGAAATACCAGAATAAAACTAAACAAATTATGCAGATGTTCGATGGGATGAGGACCAACAGAGATGGAGGAAAGCCATAGTCAAGAGAACTAGACTATACCATGCTATTACTAATGGAAAACCTGAGAAACAGAAAAAGAATAAAACACAAGGCAATGAAGATGGAAAAGATGAAAAGAAGGCAGATATAGATAGTGACTCAGGGGATAAAATACTGGATGTATTTTTACCTGCACATCCACCACCTTATGTGGCACCTACAATGAATGCTGATAGTGATACAGGCTTCTACTTTCTCAAGTAAAGCTGTGCATTTGATGGACTGGTGCACGACTAATTCTCAACAACCCTCTGGATATGTTGGCTTATTGTCTTGCTAGCTCACAGTGCACCATCTGCACACCTAACCTTACAGAGTAACATATGGATGTGCAACCTCAGAACATGACAACTCTGACTCCCTAAGGAAATCTTGGTAAGAGATCTAGAACGCTTCTGCTCAGTCAAATATGCATACCCAAAGAGATGCAGAAGAAATACACAACCTGCAGTTTCAATATATATTGAAGCTTTGTGACTCGAGTAAAATACTTGCACTGCAATGATTAATAGAAGAAAGCAGAATAATGTGATTAACATTATGAGATTGGTGAAAAAGATGAACAATTCAACGATTTTGCTGATTACAGAAAACTACATGCTTGCATAATAGTACTGTAATATAGTGTACTCCAACCTAGCGCACTCTGCCCTACATGTCTAAGGAGAGTGGATATGCCAAATCCTTTTTGGGTCCTTTAACTTCTCTTTACCTGTGGGTAAGTGTAAGCAAGCTGCCCCTCTTGGTGTAGAGTTGGACAGCACCACTTGAGTGAGGTAACAGGAATCAGCTGAGCTGGAATTCTGGCATGGACCAACCTCTCAGTACCAGTGAAATGCTCCTCTGAATAAATGAAGGCTTGAAGTGTTATATATATATATATAATAACATCCTCCACGTTACCATGCTGGAGCCCCAATCAGGTCGCTATTGTTTATTCTACTGTGATAGCTCTGTCGTCGAGCGGCCAAAAACTAATAGCATCTTGCGTGCTGAACTTAGCCCTTGTACAGACTGTTCAAGGTGTTCTGACAGAGTGCCTACGAAATAGTGTTGTAAGCAAAACTGAGTTTGAGGAATGTTATCCTGTGTGTGCACTAAATGAGTGTGTATGAAATGTCGCCATGTTTTTTCCAATGAATGTATTTATGCTTAATGCTTTCTTTTCGTTAATACAGATGTTGCAATTTCTACATAGATCATTGTTAGCTAATGTACAAATTTGATATATTAGAAGGTTAGAGATGTAATTTAAACGTTGTAAAGAAGTCTTGAATGAGAAAGTAACACATATGACTTTCTAACTGATACAATATAGTTTCAAACCTAACATTGCTGTCTGTGGACTATTGCATTCCGGTGAGAAGAAGAGGGGTGATCCTGTTCCCAGGAGAACATCAAACTCTGACTGGTTGACTGCAAACAGAAGAAGCAAAATGTAGCAACGCTTCAGAATGTGTTGTCTATAAATGTGCATGTTCCTAGAGTAGGTTACCACATGTCTTTATGATTTTCCGAGCCCTAACTTGCCATTGCAGTTCCTTTGCCCTCATTTCACATTGCACTGAGACTCTGAGTTTCATGAACCTCTCATTAAGGGAAAGTCTGCTTTTAAATATTTTTGATGTATTATGAGCTTACTTTAATGCTGAAGCTGTACGCTTTCTCTTACTCTCTCTAACTAGAACTCTTTAATGGGTTCTTACTGACACCAGTTCTCGCCTGATTCCTAGAATAGGTATTCTTTCCTTTATGGAACGCACTTAAATGCTTTTATTACAATCTATTGCTTATTGATTGATTATTGATGATTGATATCTAATAAGATTCTAATAACTAAAATTCATGGATTTACTTTTGATCTAATAAAGATAATTTACTAAAAAGATGTATAATAAAACCCTTTAACTCATACTCAACTCTCATTATTGACCAAACTTAGAATAGAAATTGCAATTATAATGAATGTGATGTCTTACTCCTGAGCTTCTCTAAAACAAGAGCAAAGGTCCACTGACCTATTGGATAACAGTGGAAATTAGCCTGGAAGATGGTAAACAGAGTTTTTATTTAAACTGGGTCGAGCTCCAGCACCCGTTTAACCCCTCATAAAATATATTACATTAAAACTTACCACATTCACAAAGCATCTTGTGACAGCAGAAAGTCAGATTTAGGGTCGGAATTTCCAAATCCTAACTCACGGAATTCATAATACAGTAGGAAATCAATTGCTATTTTAAATATAGAGTTAGTGATAGGAACATAGGTGTTCAAAGGAAGCTGGTAGGGTGTGAATGTGAGGAATGGCTGAAATGCTTACCAGTAGTCTACAGTGCAGAGATTCTTAATATTTCTCATCACTCTCCAAATAATTGATGGGTTTGCTTAACATTTCTTTACGTTTTTAAACTTTCCCTTCAATCTGTTAGTATGCTGTCCTATTAAAAACAACCTGTCTGAAACCAGAACACCTAAAATAGCAGGTCCTGTCAAATAAACATTGAGCACTTCCGGGGGGTAAGAGGAAGTGCTTGCAGGACTGAGACAAGGAGAAGGAGAACTCTGAGTACTACAGATTACCTCTAAGAAATCCATTGATTACCCCATGATCAAATCCTTACCAATTATGAACGCGGCAAGCTGGTGACAGGTGCTCAGAAGAATCCAAACATGTCAAGATGTAACATAGGCGATAAATTGCACAACACAAAATGCTCTCAGAAAGTCATTATCAGTCAGACCATGCTGGCACTCAAATAATTTAAGAGCAGCCTTGACGCTTTGCTTTCTTTGTGGCCTGATGTCACAGGTCTGTGTTTCTTTTGGCCTTTGTTTGTTCCTGGATGCACCTGTCCCACCTGAAACACCCACAAGTACAGGGGGTCACTTAGGGCACCATGGTGGAAGCAACTCATCTTGTGCTCCTGTGATGGGAGGTGCTCTTTCTACTGCTCTCACATTGGCGAGAGCAGCAGCATTGGACTGGATGCGCCTGCCTCCTAGACAAAGTGCTGGGGTGGCAACGCGCCTACTGGAGAGGTCCCTGCCTGTAAGGATGTGGTGTCCGAGGCAGAAAAAAAATACTTGCCCGCGGCCCCTAGGGAGATGAAAGCTCAGGGGCATTCTGACTCTGGACAGGCGGTTGCACACACACCCTCTCCCCATAGAGATTTAATTGAATAAAGATGTGGGGGAATATGCACATATCGGATGGAGTGCCACAAGCTCAGTCTCTTGTTTTATTTGTCTTCTTAACGAGGTAAAACCTGAAAAAAGCACCTCTTTGGCCCTGTTGGCCTTGTTTACTTTATTTCGCTCCTAGTAACCAGGCACAGCCATCTGGAGAATTTTCTTCAGGCCATCTGGCCTCTAAAAGGTTGTATTTTATGGGGTGCTGGATTTTCAGGCTCCCTGTGCCTGACCTCTCCTCTGCCTGGCTCCTGGTGCTTCTCCGCAGCTGGTGGGGGCATCTTGAACTGGCCCTCCAAGACCAGCCAATAGAACAGCGTTTTTCCATACTCCCGAGGCTCCAGAGCCTCCTGGCATCTTGAAGGGCACCCAGGTGGCATTGAAGGACAGGTCGTTCTCCAGTTGGTCCTCAAGGGCATAAAGGGCCCTTCACCACTAGCTCTGGAGAGACACATCCTAGGGGTTGCCCACAGCTCCAGGGTATTCTCACGGTCTCTTTCTTGTGCAGGGGTTTTTAAGTGGGGTGCAATGTTTAAGGTGCCAGTCACCCCTGCCCAATCATAGGATGACACATCATCCCTCCACCCATGCCCCAACCCCCCTGGGCAGAATTCTGGGACATGCTAAAATTTTATCTTCACGTTTTTGCGGGTCAGAACTCCTCTAAGAGCTTTAGCTTCACCCCTAGCTGACACAGTTACTTCATCCATCCCGCCAAAACTTCAAAGGCTAATCTTTCCTATGAGCTGGTCTTTTTCTTTTGTTCCAGTGGGCCTGGGCTCTCCAAGCCCAGGTGCAGTGTGACATATTAATTGCCAGGTGCAAATTTCCGCGCCACCCCTTCCTTTTCCAGAAACTGAGTCAATCATTGTCATTTTCTCTTTTATGTGTGGAGGCCTTTGATCGCTCTGCTGGGGAGAAGAGAAATTAACTTGGCCCAATTGGGGAGGGGGGGCTGGAGGGCAAAGGCCTCGAATCTAAATATGAGCTGAGTCAGAAAAAATGACAAATCCTGAAGCCCCATAAGATATAGAAGTGAGTTATAGCAGACTGCCAATTCAAAGTCGGTAGGCATCTTTTACTCCAATTTGATTTTTCACTGAACTTTGGAGGCCTAAGTGGGGTAAAACCATATTTTAGGGCAGAATTCACCTATATGTAATAAAGTGTAAACACCCTAGATTTTCCAGTAAGCACCATATACCTACCCTATGATTGGCTACTCATATTGTGAAGCCTACCCATGTTTAATTCAGTTCAATCTAAGCATGCTTGATTAGCGCATGACTACCCTCCAGGGTCCTCCCAGGTCACTATCAACACTTGCAAAGTCCCTTCTGTGACAGGCTACGTGTGTGCATATATCGGTACACATACACTTTAAGAAATTCGGTTGCTGGTTGACTAGGGTGTGAGCTCTGGTCAAGCAGCAATGGCAAATAACCTAGAGGTAATGTGTAAAGTATTAGTGTAACACTTCAAACAGTAAAATACTGAGAACACCACACAAAATGATGCCACACCAGGTTAGAAACATAGAGCATAATTTAATAAATAAAACAAGACTAAAACAACAAATGGTCAATGAGTAGAACTGGAGTTATGAATTTTTAAAGAATAAAGTGTAACAATAGCACATAAAAGCATAAAGCGCCAACCCTGGCTATCTGGTTGTGCTGGACCAGGTCAAAGTCAAAAGCTCAGGCCGATAGCGATGGAGTGCAGGTCCAATACTATCCCAGATTAGTCCCGCTAAAGTTTTACCTTCTCCAGTTTTGTGCCAAGAGTCTTGTTCCCGTTGGAGAAAGTCGCGGAGAGCAAGGAGAGTGTAGTGTAAAGAGCAGGCCAGGCGGCCTGGAGCTTCATGTTGGTGCTCCCCTCAGTCTATTGATGTTGCTGTGTGACCACACGGCCTGGCCATTGCTCACGCTGGATTTCGGTACGAGCAGTGCGGTCTCAGTGCGAACGGCCTCATCTGCAGTCACGAAGAACCCAAAGGCTTGATTTTAGGAGTGCTGAGCCACACCGAGTGCCCAGGACCTAAGGAACTCCCTGCAGCGTGGTCCAGAAGCTAATTGGGGAGCTTTTTATGTCCATGGGGTCTTTGAAGGGAGCTGATGCCATGCCTTCCCTGCCCTTGCCCCAGACTAACTACAAGGGGTGTGAAGCTTTTGTGTGGAGGCAGGACAAAGCCTATTCAGGTGTAAGTGGGGCTGGGCCTAGCTCCTCCCAACCATCCTGCCAGTGAAGGCCCATCCAGTCACACCTAAGCTCCCCATTGTGTGTGGCCTTTTAGGAGGAATACACAACGGCCAACTGTCACCCTCACCCAGTCATGTGACCCTGAGGCAGGCTGAAGGCACCACATGGCTAAGGAAAAAAAAAAACCTTTCTAAAAGTTGAAATTTCAGAATTGCAATATAAAATCCGACTTCATCATAAGTTACAATTTTACATTATGATTCCAGAAACACCAAACATGAACTGGTTAGCTCTCTTTCCATTTGGAAATTATACTTATAAAATGTAATATGGCACCTCCAATACTATCCTACAGGAGAACTAGCCCTTGCAGTAGTGAAAAATGAATTTGAGAGTTTTTCACTACCAGGACATGTAAAACCTAACAGTATATGTCCTGCATTTTAAATACATGGCACCCTGCCGTCTGGGCTATCCAGAGCCGACCCTAGGGGCTGACTTATATGTATCAAAAAGGAAGGTTTGAGCCTGGCAAAATGTTTATTTTGCCTGGTCGAAATGGGAGTTTAAAACTACACAAACACAGACTGCAACGGCAGGCCTGAGAGAAGTTTAAAGTATGCTGCTTAAGTGGGAGGCACAATCAGTGCTGCAGGTCCACTAGAATAATTTAATTTACAGGCCCTAGTTCACAAGTAGTGCCACTTTACAAGGTGCTTACAAGTAAACTAAATATGCCAATTGGGAATAAACCAAACTAACATGTTTTAAGGGGAGAGCACAAGCACTTTAGCAGTGGTTAGCAGTGGAAAAGTGCAGAGTCCTAAGGCCAACAAAAACAAATTCAGGAAACATGGAAGAACGAAGGCAAAATGTTTGGGGATGACCCTGCAGAAAGGGCAAGTCCAACACACATGTGGGCATGTGCGTGCACATTGCACAAGTGTTGACGTGTAACCAGCCCAGTCTCTTATTCTAGCTGTGCAGCAGCGACCTTTTGTTAGAAGGCGGACACAAGCAGTTAACACGATCAGTCACATTACCATGAATTTACTGTGATTGAGTCTCTGGTAGTGAGACTCACTCAGTAAAAGTCCAAGAAATGAGTAGTCATGAGTAAAAAACGCTGGATGACTATATGGATGGAACTCATGTATTACAGTGCCATTAACTAGATCATTCACAGCGAGAACGCCAGGGCCTCATCTATTGAAGTGGAAAACAAACATTTTAATACCTGGGTATTTTTATAAACAAAGGTCTGGAGAATATTATGAAAGATAATATGAGCCCTTTAATCGGCAGTGTAAATCGTGGCAAAATGAGATGGTCAGTTCTTAATTGATCTCTCTAGAGGAAAGACACAGACTGTAAATATGAAAATCACACCTCCCGTAAATGTTATCTTTGCAATGGTACCTCTGACAATACACAAGGCAATGCTAGCGGAATAATCTTGTATGATAAAACTGTTTGAGTGTTGATGGGTAGGAACCCTTGTTGGAAAATGGATAATGCACATGCCTCGTTCATGTTTTCAATCATTGGTTGGCAGGGGCTAGCTGTAGGCAGATTAGTCCCCTCTAATCCATACCTAAATCAAATGTTCAATTTCACTGGTCTGGAGGGGGGGCCCTCCACACAGATATGTTGCAAAGGTCTATGGAAAATTTCCTTCAGTGACAGGAAAAAAGATCTAAGTTCTGTAGGTTTGGCTTCCATCTGAAAGAACGAAGGAGAGCACATAACTGAGTAGCATGAGTCTGATCCACAGAAAGACAAAGAGCATTCATTATCCAATCGTATAGATTGGTGTTAACTGAAATTGCTGGAGATTAGAGACAACTCGCCAGAGGTGCCAACACTTTTGTGAAAATAAACTCAAAGGAGAGGATTCAGAATTGGAACTGTCCTGAAGGGACAGGAAGACAAGCAGATCTCTCACAGGGGTGTAGCTACCAATAGTGGGCACCTGTGCAATGTACCGGAGCCCAGAGGTGGGAGGGGGCCCCACAAAAACAAAATCCCCTGTAGCCATCAGAGGGCACCTAAATAACCATGCTGGAGTTCCGAAGGAGGACAAGCATTAAAGATTACCGGGGGGGATGACATCTCATCTTTCATTAACATGGTTAGAAGGGTGGGTTGGGTAGGCCAACGTCCCAAAACCCCGGTGGGGGATTGCATTATTGTAAATTTCAGCAAAAAGGATCTAGCTGATAGGCTGTTCTGGGACGGGTCTGCCCTCAGTAACATGGGTATTAGACCGGTACCCTGGGTTATTACTACCCACCGCGATATCAGAACCAGGCATCTACTGTCCTCCCAGCGCAACAGGATTATGCTAGGAAATTACATCCTACCCAGGGGCGTGGTGGATTACTCGGGCATCACCCGTCTGATCCATCTGCCTCTCACCACTCTCCTTCACATCCTGGTGTCTGGCAGGGGCAGGGACTAGTGAACCCAAAGAGTGGGGGCCTAAACTTGTCTAATCGTTTCTCCCCTCTGAGTTCATTGGAGGAGATCGACTGACTAGACAACTTGAGTGATGCTCAAGAGGTGAGTGTGGACATCCAACCTAAAGATAACATCTGTAGATTCCTTAGCTGGAATATTGCTGGAATTAGAGCTAAAGTGCAAGGAGAGAACTGGTTGGCCTTCATTAAATTGTACGATATTATAGCAATACAAGAAACCTGGGACACATCACAGACTTTTATTTTGGATGGCTATGTTCATTTTAGTATCCCAGCCACTCCAGGACTGACAGGCAGAGCGAAGGGAGGTTTGACTCTGCTAGTATCATTGAACATGAATGGAGTGTTTAAACAGTTGAACGCAGGGTCCCTAAACTGTTTAATTTTTGAATTGTCAGTCAATAATTTGGGTACTGTATTGTTTATTATTTTTTATAATTCCCCTGACAGTGTTGATCCTATCCAACACTTAGCGTCCCTTGAGGAATTTATTGAAAACTACAAAAGTAATCATGACATCTTTGAGGTTTTGCTCATGGGCGACTTTAATATTCATCCCTGTAGTCTAGAGTGTATTTTGGAAGACAGCGAGGGGCCCCCAAATTCGTAATTAACCCACTTCCAACACACAAAGCAAGGTGAAGCCCTGGAAAACCTCCTGGCCTCTTTGAATTTGTATGAATCAGGATGCAGTGTGGGCGGACCAAGATCGATTACTTTCAAGGGTGGCCACACAGGAACAGTGATTGATTATATTTTCTTGTCACCCTTAGTTTTGCTAGATGTTTTAAACTACAGGGTAGTAGAATCAGTTTTTAGCGATCACAACCCCGTGACACTTGATTTGGTCTCGGGGAGGTTTTTAAGTTTTAAAGATACACATTCCCCTACTGTCATGGACCTGTTACCTAAAGATCGGGGTAGAAGACTGAAATGGGCTAATCTGATCCCGTGATGTCCTGGACAAGGTTGAAATGGAGGTGGGAATTTGCTTGGACCAACTAGCATCTAACACTGAGATTGTCGAATCAATTAATGTAATAATGATCTGAGGGTCAAAAATAAACATGGCACTCAAACAGGCAAAAGATGGTTCGACCATAAATACTCTAAAGCACACTCTGCCCTTTATAAAGCACTGAAAGAATCCCCAAGAAATAGAACACAGATAGTTTTATTACGGAAACTATATAAACAAGCCATTCACGATTGCAAATCCCAGATTAAAAGTGAAGCCTGGAACGATTTGTTATCAGAAGATAGGGCTAAATTCTGGGCTATCATTAATCAGCCTTTTTTTCGGGGGGGGAGAATCATACCCTGGAATGTTCCATCCCAGACGAGTTGTGGCTCGCTCATTTTGGCAGTATTTATTCTCAGCCAAGTCATGAGTCCCTTCAAGAGCCCCAAGTTTCGAGCCAACTAGGGTCTATAATGGCTTTTGTGGAGGCAGATGTTGAAAAAGCAATAAATGACACACAAATTAACAAGGCACCGGGACCAGACGGGGTCCCAGCGGACCTGTACAAGAGTGCCCTGGAATTTTGGGCCAAGATCCTCACAAACGTTTTTAATGCAACTAGAGGAAACAATTTCCCGGAGTCCTGGGCTATATCCATTATTATACCTATCTTCAAAAAGGGACTACTTGGGGACCCAGCCTGTTACAGGCCCATCTCCCTAATTGACTCTGCCATCAAAATCTTAGGCAGAGTCATACTAGGTAGGCTCACAGACTGGCTAGAGGACAGTGGAATTATGTTGAACGCCCAGTATGGCTTTAGAGCCAGGAGAGGCACTCTGGATCAGTGTCTTAATCTTCAACTTTTAATTAGTAAATATACGGTCGCTAAGAAGGGGTCCCTATACATGGCTTTTATGGACCTCTCCTCAGCCTTCGACCTAGTTAATAGGTCGAAGCTGTGGAAGGCCCTTTTAGGAATAGGTATTGATCCCCCCCTTAGTCGGATTTTTAGCTGACCTCCACTGCGGTCTTCTAACCTCAGTTAGAGTCACTCAAGCGGGGAGGTGCACAAGTCACTTTAAGTCGGAGAGGGGGGTCAGGCAAGGTTGCATCCTGGCCCTCCTTCTCTTTACATTATACATAAATGCCTTAGAACCTGCATTAGCAGAGGCAACTGTAGACATTCCGCGTGTAGGAGATACCAATATTCCGGTCCTCCTATACGCGGATGACGCAGTTCTTCTAGCCCGATCAGGTGTTGCCCTAAATAGACTATTAGCATCCTTTGGTGACTTTATGACATCATTAGATTTGAAAATCAACACCTCTAAATCTCAGGTCATGGTGGTAGGAGCCTGTGGTAGGAAAAAGAAGGGGAAATGTAGTTCTTTCTTTTGTACGGGGAAGAGGTTAAAAGGGTCCCCATCTTTTCCTACTTGGGTGTCATCTTTGACGAGAAAGGAACTTGGGGCCCCCAACAGAAGTCTAAATGTAACGCAGTAGCCAGGTCGTCTGCGGCTGTGTTGGGATTCGCCAAACGGTAGGGAGCCAGACCAATGGAGGCTATACTCAAAGTATATAAAGCTAAATGCCTGGCAATAGCCACCTATGGCTCCGCCATTTGGGGATACACAAATCAGGATGACATCCAGAAGGTGGAGAATAAATTTATTAGATCCCTTCTCTCCGTACCACAGTCAACCCCGACCTTCTCAACCCATTCGGAGTTGGGGCTGGGATTCGTTACAGATGTATTGAAATCCGCCCCTGTAATTTGCTGGATCAAAACCTGGCTTAACCAGGAAATCTCCTTAAATCATCTGATTCTCAAGGATTGCCTGGCTTTGGATAAAGCCCACAAGATTCCATGGCTGGTTTATATTAAAGCCACTCTTACGAAATTAGGCAGACCTGAGCTTTTCCATTCCCCCGGTTGTATAAGAAGATAAGATGTGAGGGAGATTAAAATTGCCCTGTTAAACTTATTTTCTGTTGAGCGGGAGGCAAAGGAGATGGAGAAACCACTTGTAAGAAGGAACTATGGACTGATAACTGCCCCCGGACTTGAACCCTATCTTCTTGTGGTAACAAGACCATTTCATCGGTTTGTTTTAACCAGATTTCGTTTTAATTTAATACATTTTATGCTTAGTTCTTTTCCTACCTGGGATACATCAGAAAAGGTCAAACCCTGTGACTGTGACAATTTTTAATACAGGACACACTACACTTTATGATGTTTTGTGACCATTACGCAGAAATGAGGAAAAAATATTTGTTCCCGATTTTGAGGGAGGCGGGTTTCCTCCA
Source organism: Lissotriton helveticus (assembly GCF_964261635.1). Lineage (NCBI taxonomy): Eukaryota > Metazoa > Chordata > Amphibia > Caudata > Salamandridae > Lissotriton > Lissotriton helveticus. The sequence goes on from NC_136063.1 coordinate 433,141,469, forward strand.
GGTGAGACCAGCTCTCCTGTTTTTGCAACTTTTATCTAGCGCACGAGTCACTTTTCATGTAGCAAGTTACCTGGTAGCATGTGTCCGTATTAACAAAGATCGCCGCAGGTCACAGTGTATTTTCTCCCAGGACATGAATTAATTGTATATTGGCTGTTTTTTAAATGTTTCTTTTAAACATTTTAACTGTGTTTTAACTTATGTGTAATTATATACATATTGTCTGTATACCCAATGAAATTTCTGTTGTTTACTCCCTGTGATGTATTTATATTTATGTTTCTTTTTTTGATTTTTATTTATCGAATAAAAGTATCTTGACTGACTGACTGATTACTTTATATTTCGTTTTTCTCTGGTCACATTTGCTGTGTGTTTAAAGACAGAGGCAGAATATATAGACTTTCACTATGGAAACTTTTTTTAACTTTTCTCTTTGGTGTTTCTCTTGTTTACTGTAAAGTGTGAGGATTTTATAAAGTGAACTATTTGAAAATCTTGCTGGTGTGAAAGGAAAGGATGTTGAATGTCATTTTCTTCTAACACACAACAAAATATAAATACTTATGAATGACCTCTTCAAATATTTCAAAAAGAAATAGAAAAAAACAAATAAAGCACTTTTTTCTCATTCTAAAGTGTGATGGAAACAAAGATTTTAATAGGGTCAAATCAAATCCACACACTTTACTTGGTGATGTGCAAATGACAAATATTTACTAACCCAATTTCCACATATTTATGGTTGTGCACTATATGGTTTTATCAGCAAAACTGTATGTCTGTGCAAATACAGGGGTAATTGCAATGGACAAAGTAATGTTTGTAAATGGCAGCGATTACTACACAATGCTTAAGTAACATGTTTTTGACATTCTGCTCCTAAATACAACACCAGACACATACTGCACCCTTATAACTCTCTTACTGAAGAGGCGCAGCTCATCTATAACATTTGTTCTTTGTCTGATGCTTGGATTTTTCAGAATCCCTATGAGTTCATTGATGTAACATTGATGGCAGCACCACCAGTCTGAAAATTGTTCCAGCACTACTGCCTATTAGGGCCACAGGAGGTCTTACAGCACAGGGAGCTTGCTGTTAGCTCTGTCCAATTGCCACAGATTCAAGAGTCAGACTCCCAGCAGCAGACTCCACTGTGGTCCCTGCAAAGGCCTCCTTCCACGCACACTGAACAGCTGGGCAGGGCGCATGCTCACTTTTGAAAATGCAAGGTACGCCATTTGGCCTTGGCAGCTTGACACCAGCAGGGATCAAATGAGAATTTCAGCTTGACGGGTGGAGGGCAGGCGAAGGGAATTATTAAAAGAACATAGACTAAATAAGAACAGAATGCTGGACCTTGGAAAATGAAAATTAATGATGTGAGCGTAGATTGTTTCATTTTATGCTAACAAAATACACAGGTAACTTCTTGGGGTCACTAATGCACAATTCCCGCTTATTAAAACCAGAAGTAGGAATAGTTATCCTTCTGAGACACATGAAAAACAGACAGAATCTCGAAAACAAGATGTTGCCCCACAGAGTGAGATATGGAGAGAAGGGGAACTTCCGTAACTCTAATACACCGTTTTGTAGTAGAGGTGGGTGAGCCAACAAATTAACAGGGAGAGCCGAGCTAAGGGTCTGGTTTGGTTCCAAGAGCCCATCCTAGCTCTAGAAGCCAAGCACGAGCTGTGCAGTGGAAACATTTGACATGGATATCATGCAACAAATATTATGAAAAAATATGATAATGTGTCTCCAAAATTCAAAAAAGTATATTTTTTTGACAAGCCTTTCAGCTTAATACATTTTACTACATATTATATCATTACATTGAGGGGTGTTTAGTGATAATTTTCAAACACGAACTTAGAAACATTCATGCACCCAACGCCCATTCCAACAACAATAACATTAGTGAACTAAGATATAGGTCAGTTATCATGTGCACCCTAAATGTGGGCTATATTCTAATTTTACACAGGGCAACATTATAGTTCATTAAATCAAACACGTATTTCGAGGCACAATAAAATAATTGCCTAGGATCACACAATTTGGTCAAGTGACCAAGAAGGGACTTTTCTGGTCTCACATTGTGTATTTCAGCCACTAGAATGATATCCTTCTTTCGCTCATTTTTGTCATCAAAGTTTACAGGGCTCGACAAATCCACTCAACCACTCGCATTTGCGAGGTAAATTTTATGAGGTCGAGCTATTTTTAGGTCCCACTCGCCCTTTCTGACGAGTAGGAAAACATACTAACTTTTGTCCTCCATCTTTGAAAACGGAGCAAATGTGACAAGATAACAAGATTTAAAGGTCTTTTTATTGCTCACAAAGCAAATGAGCAATAAAGATGCCTTTAAATCTTGTTATCTTGTCACATTTGCTCCGCTTTCAGAGATGGAGGACAAGTAGGTTACTATTAGGTCGAGGAGATTTTTCAAGGTACTAGACCTGCAGGACTAGTACAATGTTTCAGATTGTTCTAGCCCTGGTTTAGTACGTTGTCTTTCATTCTAGGTTACAGCATGGGTAGCAGGCAGAAGCCACAAGGAAGGTCAGCTAATTTTAGGCTTGAGGGCTCAAGAGGACCTTGAGCTGAAGCAGAGCCTAGCATCGGGCTCGAGCCTTCAGTGGCTCACTGTTGTACTCTGGGCTTACTGTAGTACTGCATTTATGTTATAAGCTTTTGTAATATGTGTCAGTGGAATGCTGTGGATGTCATAGGCCTTGGGTGGTGACATCACAGGATTCCATGTGAGTTAGACACCCACCTCTATACTTTACCCTGGTTATTCTGTGAGTGTAATAAGCTTAGATGCTGTTGCCGGTGTGATACTTGTTTTTTATGTGAGGATATCTTGGCTTGCACTGCTGATGGAAAAATTGCACCAGCGTTATGTGTTGGGGAACTTACACTGCTACCAAATGCTGCACATTCTATGTGTACTTCTGCAGATGCTGTCCATGTTCTGTGCATGTGAGCAAAGCTGGCATTGTTTCTGACCAACTGGGATGTGTTCTATGAGTGTGAGGGAAGAGTGTACTCCTGCCTGGTGCTGTACCTGTTTTGTGCGTGGAAATCTTGCTGTGCGTATGAGTCAAGCTTGCACTCATTAACCTCAGTGCTGTTTCTTACACTTGTACCAAATCTGAAATGCTCATTGAATCTATGAGGGTGTTAAATGTGTTGCTCAGTGTCATGCCTTTTCCATGTCTTTGCAGGAAGCTTGCAGTGGCCCTCCAATGCCATCTTGTTCCATGTTTTGAAGCAGGTTTACACTGGCCCTCAGTACCACACCATTTCCATGTATTTGAAGTAAGTTTGCACTGGACCTACAGTGTCACACTTGTTCCATGTCTTTGAATGAATCTTGGATTGGCATTTCAGTACTACATTTCATCTATGTATTTGACTGACGTTTGCACTGACTGGACTTGTAGTAGCATACTTGTTTCATGTCTTTCAAGGAATCTTGCATTAGCTGCACTGCTGTACCCCCTTGTTCTATGTCTTTCAGGGTGGATTCTGATACTTTTGACCATTACTGTGTGTCTTATGCGTATGAGGCAATGGCACACTGCGCTCCTGCTCCCTGTGCTCTATCTATTTCGGTGTCATTTCACTCTGCCAAAAAGACTGTTTCGCTTTCTCACCAGCCTTATGATTTCTCAAAAATAATACATATTCTTTTATTAAAAATAATATTTGTATTATTTTCCGGTTAAACAAATAAGTAACACAATCATTTGTAGCCACGTACAATGAGAGTCATGTAATCTGGTGCATTATTCAGAAACATATCAGAACATGTAAGATACCATAGCTAAATATGTAGTTCAATTATCCCCAGGTACTCTTTAGCAGACATCAGTAATATCATCAGCATGCATCCTGTAGCAGTATATCTGGGAGAGCAAATAGTTTCAGTGAAGATAAGAGAACAATAGCTCATGAACAAAACTTTAGTCACACATACAGCATTGCAGAACACATCGTAGTTGTAAATGACCCACTATAGGGGCTGACATTATTAAAAACTATACTAATTAAAAAATAAACTGAAAGCGACAGAAATGGGAAAAAAAGAAAGAATGAAAGAATAGAAAAGAGAGTGCTCCATCTAAAATGTGGGACACATATGGGGTATATCAGCCTTCTTATGTTGCACTGATGCGGATAGGCGTCGCCTTCAAGACCGTGTGCACGACCATTCAGCGATTGCAGTTGAGGGCGCCCCAGTAAAGGTTCGGTGGGTCAACAGCCCCAAAGCACCTTTGAATGTGTAAAGCATGGCTAACTAAGGCAAAGCTATTCAGATACAATATTTCCGTTCTCAACCAAGTTCTCTGAAGAGCTTGGATTACAGACACCCGAGGCCTGGATGAGCTGCAGGAGGCGAGCCAGGCCCAGTCCAATTATCCCCTAGTTTTACATAGATGTGCAAAATGGGGCCCACATTTTTTTTTATTTAGAAACTCAATCTTTCACTATTGCTGTCAGTTTTTCCATTGTGTACAGAGACATACTGTGGGTCACCGCATTTGAACAGTAGGGGGAGTCTGAGGCCGCCACTGCCAGGTGATCATCAATGGCACGGTAAGGAGTAGTTGAATGATAGTTTATCACCCGGAGGTTGCGAGTGGGTAGTCCGAGTGTTCACCCATGTCTTCTAACACTAGGGATGAGGGGTCGATATGTAAATTGATGATTGTTATATTCTTTATCAGCAGTAGTACTGCTTTCCAGAATATTTGGATTTGATCACAGAACCATCACATGAGTCAAAGTACCTTGGGTATTCTGGCAGTACCAACAGTTCGGGAGAGAGCAGTTGATGTCCACTAGGCCAACTGGGATTAAGTACGACCATAAGAGTATTTTGTAACTATTTTCTCTATAGGTGGCGCAAATAGAGGAGAACTTAGCCCTCGTCCAGATATGTGACCATGAGATGTCATCTCATGCAATTCCCAATTCCGCCTCCCATTTGAGAGCAGACCAAGACTTGACATCTCTAGTCAGGGGTTCAAGGAGATGATAGAAAGAAGTGATACCCTTTTTGGTCAGGTGGTCTTTCAGGTATGTCTCAATAGGCATGAAGGTCCATTGAACTTGAGGGCAGGTACAGAATCAGGATGGCCAGTGTTGAAGTTGCAGCACATAGAGTGGATGGGATGCATCTAATGTAAAGCGGCATGCTAGGGCATTGGATGAAACAGGCTTGCCTGTGGAGTAAAGATCAGCCAGTGCAGTTGCATAGGTGCAAACTATCTGCGCAATCCTCCATGGAACTTCTCCGGAGGGAATTCTGAATTAATTTAAACAGGGGACACTAAGGAAGTATAAGACATTATTATTATTATTCAGATTACCCAACAACGGTTTTTCCAGCACTACGCTAGAGAAGAGGTACCCAGAAGCACAACAGGGGCTAACCCCGATGTCAGAGTTAAAACAACCAGGGTTTAAACTTCTTGCAGGAGACTGAAAGTGAGTGCCAGGCTCTCAGGTCGAGGGGAAGGGAATTCCACAACGTTGTGCCTAAAAAGAAAAAGGCTTGGCCACCTTGCCTAGATCTCCTAACTCTAGGAGCTACAGCGAGCTCCAGATTGCTTGAATGCAAGAACCGGCTAAGTGTGTAGGGTGAACCCAGAGTTTTTAGGTAGGAGAGGCCAGAGTTTGAAAGACGTTTATGCACATAGCATAGCACTTTGAATTGAACCCGATGTTCAACTGGGAGCAAATGAAGTTCGCAGAGCAGGCTGGCAGTGGGATGTAACTTAGGAGGATGAAGTCGGATTCTTCCTTCTGCATTCTGCACTATCTGTAGCCACCTGAGAAGATACTTTGTGATCCCTAGGTAAAGAATGTTTCAGAAATCAAGCTTCGAAATGACCAAGGCCTGGATGACTGTTCGCTGGACCGAGGTCGGGAGACATCCTAGAAATTGTTTGAGCCATCTCAAGAGACCGATACAGGTAGAAGTCACTTTGGTGGCTGATGGATAGGCTGTCATCCAGCCAGACTCCCAGAATCTTGACAACTGGTACAGGGGTGGGGATAGTACCCATCACCTCAGGCCACAGATGTGGGCCCCACAGGTAGGGAGGTTGCCCAACAATAAGACCTCAGTCTTTTCTCAATTTAACTTCAAGGAGTTAGTGTTCATCCAAGAGTAGACTTGTATGAGGCAACTATTCAGTTCCTATGCGCTATGGTTCTTCTGAGATGATAAGGAGACAATGATGTGAGTATTGTCGGCAGAAGAGAGGAGGGTGAGACAAAATACGACCAGATCTATGGATATGGACAATGGCAGAATAGTGGGTTAATATGGACTGCGTGTTAGGTAAAAAGGAGGACTGATTACTGTGACGCTTCGGAAACCAAGGCAATATATGTACTGGGTTCTTCTCGAAATGAGCATTAACTTGCACCCGTAATTTCTCAGAGTGAGGATTAGTAAGGTAAAGGAGTGGGCGCAATTGTTTTGCTCTGATGTAGCGATCCATCTGAAGGAATCCCAAACCACCTTCCGACTTAGGCCTACACATGTTTTTATAGCAATCCTCTGAGTTTTCCCTCCCAACGTGAAGGGCAAGAGTTTACTAGGAATTAGGTCAATCATGTTGTGGAGGGGAACCACATACAGGAGATGAGGTAGGAAATTAATATTGATACTGGCAATTCTACCAAACTATGAGAGTTCCAGCCCCCACCCCATTAGCCACAAACAGGGCTTCATTATGGGCCATAACGGTAATGCTCAGATATTCAAGAGGAGGATCAAGTTATACCAAGTGAGGCCAAAAGAAGCGCAGCCTGGGAGGATGATCCTGGGATTTCCATGGAGACAGATTTGTAGAGATTGATTTTAAACAAGGAGATTCAGGAAAAGAAATCAAATTCTGCTGTCAGAGCTGGGAGTAAAGTTTCTGGGCTGGTCAAAAATCAGAGGATGTCACCCACAAACAATACCAGTTTGTATGTGGAACTGCCCATCCAGAGGCCAGTGATTAAGGGGTTATGTTCTATTTTCCAAACTAAAGGTTCTAGACCCAGGACGAAAACTGTACGGGAGAGCGGACAGCCTGGCGGGTGCCCCTCCTTGGGAGATTCTGGGGTCTCTCAAGGCTGTTAACCCTAGATTTGGTGGATAGTTTAACAAAGTTGTTTTTAACATATGCTTCGATTTGAGGGATCGGAGGTGTCCACTTTGAACGTATAGCGCCAATTTATGCAATCAAATGCCTTCTGGGCATCCAAACAAAGAAGAATTATATGGGTATTGGTATCCCTGGCTATCTGACATATATTGAGTGCCAAGTTGATATTATCAACCATCTGTATGCCATAGATAGATAAGGTTTGTGTCGGGTGAATCAGATAGGGCCATATCCTCTCCAACCTAGTACATAGTATTTTGGTAAACAATTTTGAATCCGAATTGAGAAAAACGATCAGATAATAGTATTCTTAATGCTGTGGATCTTTATTAGGCCTGAGTGTCATTATGGGATTTTGTCATATAGTCAGTGATCACGCCTGCTTAGGGGAAGAAGTTAAAAACCTGGGCCAAGAGGGCTGCCAATTTGTCTTAGAAAGTTTTGGAAAATAAATTAGAAAACTCACGTGGGCTGGGGCTTTATTTTAGGTAAGGATATAACGGCTGTCAGAACTTCCTGTGAGAAGAGCAATTCCTGTAATGGATGGAGGAGAGCAGTTGTTAGCAGTGGAAAAGGCACATCCTGCAAGACAGCGTCCTGGTCTACATCCGAAGTAGGTACTAAAGCATAGAGTGCCGGGTAAAAGTCATGGAAGGCCTCCACAATGTCACGTGCATGGGTTATTGTATCTCCGAGGGAAGAACAATAGTATGAACCTGTTGTTGAAGTTGGAGGAGCCAGAGTTTATAGGCTAAAAGTCAACCCGCTTCTTGTACTACAATTGTTTGGTGTACAGCATGCAGCGGGTAGTTTCCCCCATCAATTTTTGCTCAAGTTCGCCCTTGTCTTTGAGTAAAGATCGATACAATTTACAAGAGCCAGAACACTCAAGTTTCATCTTGGCCTCAGAAATGTGAGCTTCCAGTTCAACTTTAAGGGAGGCATTACATTTTTAAAAAAAAGCTAGAAGTGTGGGAGAGAAGTTTGCCACTTATCACTCATCATTCTCCTCAAAATAACTATCTATTGTAGTGTAGTTCCTATTATCCCAATAGGCTCTGCGCATTGGAATAATACCTTCAATAGTATAGGCCTAGACCAGACGTTAACTAGGTCTACTACTGTCGATATTAGACTTAAAGTTTTGGGTTTTGCCAGCTAGCTCAGAGTTCACTAGAAACTTTCTCGAATAGGCAAGGAGGAGTTGAACCTCCCTGGATAGACAAGAAGGGATTTAGTTTCTGACAACCATAGAACATGACAACTTTGCTCTCCCCTAATCAAGAGTGTATCTCTAGAGTCGTGTGAAAACAAAAGACGACTTATTTTACTCAGTCAGTACGTGCATTCTTAGTCTCACCAGATTGTAGAGAAAAGGAAGAGACGGGCGTGTTCAATAAAAGATGTTATTTATTGATCAGTCTCTTTTCTCATACAAGAGAAATGGATCGATATTATCGCAATACTTATGGTTAAGTAAAGTGCATATAATAAAAGCAGAAGTATAAAATAATACTGTAAAAACATTGATATGGTTTCTAAGCCATATGAAGGTTTAAAATGAATAAAATGAATACATACACTTTTTACATTTGACTAATCGTACTCAACTGGTGTTTCTAACTACGCCTACCCCGTGTACCTGACCTAAGCCTAATACGTGGGCGGGAATAGAAAGTTTACAGTTTAAGTTAAGTTTGTTTTGCCAAGTGACTGACTAAAGAATTCTCTGCAAGGGGTTATTCAGTTCTGTACCTGGAATCTAGGATGAATGAGGGATGGCATCTCTCGTCTCTGGTCTCGATATTCCAGGCTGCCTGCGAGGGCTACCCGGAAGGGCCGGAGCTGGATTTTTCGGCAGGAGAAAGCAGCGTCTCGTTCTCAGCGCGTCAGGAAGGCGGGGCTGCGCCAGCGGGGTCTGCTCTGCTCTGGGCTTCGGCAAGTCTGGCTGCTCCGATCTCGTCACCACCGCGTGTGTTTGCATAGGGCAATATCGGTAATATTTATACCTTTAAGGTGCCGAGATTGACGTAAGGATGGACATAGATACGTCAATAAGGATGTCATACGACCTGGTCGTTAGCACATTCTTTTGCTGAAGTTCTCGGTGAAATCAAAACAATGGCCGCAGGGTTTTTCCCAGGTCTGTCATAGGTTTGATTTGTTTTGAGAACTCCGTATGCCTTATCAGGGGCTGGAGGAATATCGCTTGTCTAATTAGATGGCAAGCGTTATGACCTAATCAGATAACACGTTCCTGTGCCGTAGTGTGGCTTAATCAGATAACGGTTCCTGCATCATGGGGGCTTTCTGCATCACGGGATGGCTGCTAGTTAACTTGTTAACCAGAATAGGGTCAGGAATAGGGGGATCGATACAGAACCTATAGGAATACATCACACCCACTCCACGCTAACTATGGACATATTTACGAATCTATGCATAGTAAAACATACTGTAGAGTATCGTGTATACCTTACCACCCCAAAATACATAAATGCATTTTGAAATTATCAAATATACGGAAAAAACAGTCACATGTAATATATGCACTCAAGCTGTAGAATAACGCTAAAGTAATCACGCATATCTATACATTATCACTAATTTGTATACGAGAATTTACACATGAAATGGCTCTTAATACAGAAAAAAGGTTTGAGACCATTCCATCACAGAATAAAATAATTATGAACATACCAGCGGGCAGCTAATGTCTATAAACTATCTAAAATAAGAAATTTTAGTTCTCTAAGAATAGTTCTTACTTTAAGCAGAAGATAAGTGTCCCGAAAAACATGTAAAAATATTTTGGGGCTGCTGAAAAAAATTGCTGTCCGTGAACTGGAGGGAAATTGTTCATGGTATTTTGCTATTCTAGCTGAAGGCCAAATTCAGGGAACGCCGTGTGCGAGCTTGCTCAAAAGTCTCTATTTCTGCTCTGGTGAGAACATCATATCATTTAGACTGTCGAAAAAGCTGTCAACAGCTTCCTGGGAGAGTTCCACCAACTCGGAAAAAGATGTAACCATGCATTCGTGCGCATGATTGTTTCCATTGACGTTTTGATTAGTATTGCTGACAGAAGGTCGTACCTGATCAATGCTGCTTTCATCTTGAACTTCACTACCCCTTAATCGTAGTGGTGAAGCTTCCACGAATGCCGTCATCAGGATTGGTAGCCGTTGAGGGCAGCACAAAGCATGAGCCTTTATTGGACTCAACAATGTTTCTGCATCCATTGGCGCATCTGATTGTAGAGTCAGACAGGTGTCTAACACGCATTCTTCTCCGCATAGCAAGCACCTTAATACAGGTAAAACACATCGATGCCACATTGGTCGAAATGAAAGAAACCAAGTCATGTTCAGGTCTCTAAGCCGGGATAGTCCCAGGATTTTTGATATCCGGTCCCGGTATCCAATGGCTAGGATTGTTTCTTCCCTTGTCGCAGGTGTTTTGTCTGTGACATGGTTTGCCATAACGAAATATAAGGACTAGGAATAGGATTCCTGCAATTAGTCCTAAAATGAGGGGAAGTCCGCCAAAAATCGAATGGACGAAATCTGGAAAAATACCCAGTATGGCTTTGAATGGTGTTAATGCCATCGAAAATACTGTCTTAAATACTTTTGAGACTCCACTGGTATCAGAAATATTTAAGATTTCATTCAGGATTTCTGCGAAATGTATGGGGGAATTAGTTGATAATAAGGAGTGAATCTCTGCAGTCGTCCTTGCGACTAAGAGATCATACGTTTCTTTTGATGACGTGAGTCTGGTCGGCGTCTGAAGAAGCACTGTTTTCATTCTGCTTAAAGTATCTATTCGAATAGAAGTAATTTTCAAGTTGGGCCATGCCCTTGCCTCCCTGTCTGGAAGGGAGCTGGGGAACAATAAGCGTCCACAGCATTTGACCTTCGCAGTCGTAGTTACGAGATAAGGAGTCCCGGGCATAAGACTACAGCATCTGCGATCTACAATTAGAATGTAACTCCCATTATAGAGTCTTTGAAAGAATGGTTCTATCTCTGTTGCAGGTGCGCCTAGCTGGTGACATGAAAGGTTATTTGAGTTCCCTTCACAGGCTCCATGCAAACTAATTCCATTACACAGAAGTGTACCGCTCAGTGACATTGCACAATTATTGCCACTAAGAAACACTTTCTGTCCTTTATTACTGACACATGCATGTGAATAGGGCAAGTTCCATGTTGTTTTAATGTACCCCTTTCCCAATTTTTCGTACATGCCAGCCTGTATATATTTTTGGCAGTATTGAAACCTGAAGGTTGATATTGGAATATTAATTATCCCATGTATTATCCATTCACTGACAGGTCGTTCTGACATTGTCACTGGTAATCTCTCGAGTTTCTCAATGCTCATAATTGTATAATCAGCACCCTTTTGTGCCATACTGATTTGTTTATCAGTAAGGTTAAAGATATTGAATAGTGACGTTGTGCTGATTAAACGCCAAGGCACATAGCCTGAATGCAGATTTTGTAACGTCCAGCCAAGCTGTACAATAGAACGCAATTGAGACTGACCGTGTTGTAACAACAGCAAGTCTTGCGATATTATGTCGATTGCTGAAGACACAATACTGTCCAGAGAAAAAATTCTGGAGGACAGAGTCATTAACCCATTGTCCACTACAGAAAGTGATTTTTCCAAATTAATACGGTCAATTTCCCGTATTCTTTCTGCTGTCTCAATTTGAGTCACCTTCCAGGCCTCGTTGTATGCTGCATATACAGAGGCTGCTATGAAACGTTTCTGACACGGTCCCATAATGAAATCACGCAAGTCAGCACCATCAGTAAGTAAAGTTAGATGTTGCTTAATTTCTGCCAGTGTGGAAGTCTGTAGCCACTGAAGGCATAATTTGCCCACACTGTAGGTGGTTATTATTCCTGGGTGTTGTCTTTGGGAATATCTAGGGTCTGGCCTGGTCATTTGGAACCCCTGTGTTTTGTTCAGGAATCTGTTTTGACAGTTATTAGTATCTGTGGGCCAGATCAACCACTGTTTCCAATCAGGATGTGTTCTGTTTTGGTTTAATACATAATTTACGTCTATCTCTTCATCTGTGGAGCTATTGCTGTTCATTGTTGGTTTTGGAATAGACGGTTTATTTAAGTCTTTGATTTTGGCTAAGCCAAGACAGGTAGTTTGTTGAACAGTGTCATTTAAAAATATAATTTGTTTTGGGATCATGCAGGCTCTAAACAAAGATTCTATACCCTGTACTTGCCATTCTTTTGTACCCCAAACACTTTTTACTTCAACATTTTTGTCCCAATAATCAAAACCAAAAGTATTCATTTGTTCAAAGAATGAGTCTGAATATATCAATTTCGTGTTTGTTATCATGGTCTTTGTCCCTGTCTTATTTAACAATTTGAAATAAAATGTTTCGGCATTACTTGTGTTAAAACCTGAAAAGTATGAATATTTGTCATAAACGGTTCTTGAGCTTCCTTTTGGAGGGGTTGCACAATGTTCCCATTGATTATAATTTAAAACATTTCTAGGTTGTGCAGATCTATGTAGAAAATGGTTACCATAGTGGTTATAACAGTACATACTATCATAATTTGTCGAACCCTGCAAATAATCATGTTTGGTAAATTTAGCAGACATCACTAAGTCAGACATCATATTATTTATACTTTCAAAGTCCCAATCATCAGCAAATGAGCTTGGTTTTACAAAGTCACTCAACGAGATCTTAATTTGGTGTGGATATTTCAGGATTTCAACCGGCCCATAAATTTCGTAGTCAGTTTTGTCCCATGCTACCCCACCCGGTATAGGATTGGCTGTGAAGTTGACTGAAGAAAGTTCTCTTTTCTCGACGTGTGAAGATGTGTGTGGTCTGAGGATCAAGTTGATTTTCTGACTTGCTGTGTCCATTTTAGCATATTTTCCCTCAATGAAGCGTCCCAAAGTTAGTACCATGATGAGACAAAGTATGAGGATAAATGCACCAAAACCCACCCAAAATTCAATCCATGGAGAAATCAGATATGTTTCTTTCAGTTGTTTCAAAAGTACTTTAACTTTATCTTTAAAGGTTTTTGTTGATGGCTGTGTTTTTGATTCAGTGAAGCCTTCAGAGGAATCATCGAAGTTTATGAAGTAGCCGGATGCAGTTCTGTCAATTGTTCCAATTGCTTCAGGATTACTGTTTCTTGCATAGTCGTTTGTTACTTCATTATAGATTGGTGTGTCTCTGCTAAATGTTTTTATTTGGGTTTTCAGAGGTCTAAGTTCCATTGCATTGTTGCATAGTCCTTGTTGTAGTTCTGTAGGCGTTTCGAATGTGATTAGCCTCTTAGATTGAACCTCTGTGTTAGTAGCAAATCTTGGTGTTCTACTACTTCTCGGGAGTCCACTTGGCCTACTATTTGTTATCGGCCACATGTTGTGGTTTTACCAGGTCGATGGATACAACTCGGTTCTCCTTTTTACCAGCAAGCGGCGGTAGTACAACTGATCTTGTCCCGTTGACAGACAAGACAGGAACTGCTTTTCTGTAAGAAGGCCCAAATTCCTTCTTTACCGCGATCTTTTCTCTGACTAGATCCCCGACTTTTGGAATCCAGACAGGTCTTGCTGGGACAGGTGGTGGTTCTTCAGTGGTTGTTGGCTGCTGTTTCAACTTTATGTTGCTCAGGTCTTGTTTCGTTTAAGTCCTGCAAAACAGCCAAACGATCTTTTATATCAAAGCTTTTTTCCTTCACCACTGAAGTCTGACTGTCGAGGTCTAAGACTAACATCCTAGTTCCAAATAATAATTCGTACGGACTGAATCCCTTCAGAGAATTTCTTGGCAAGTTATTTAGACTACGTTGGACACTTATTAGATGTTTGACCCACCCAGCTCCCGAACCTAATATCCTTTCTGTTATAGATAGCTGTATGCCTTGGTTTTTTCTTTACACCATCCCGTATCCCTCAGGAAGGAAGTGAGAAGAGTCCCGCTGTGCTATGCTCACTTGGCCATGTTTCCCCTCAGGCTGGAGGGCCAGATTGAAAACAATGGTCAAACGTAGCATGCTCTTAGCGTATATGCCATTTAGACTCGCAAATCTTTGTATAACAGTCCAGACGTCAGCCGAGTGCTGATGATCTACATTATAAGTGGAAACTAGCCTGTATATGTTAATCGGACGCTTTGCTTTTTACTGTTGATCTTTTCTGGAGTGAAACGACACGGTATTACACCGTTTCTCTCACCACTGCGATTTCTGTTACAGTTTGGGCAGTTCTTTACAAAAATGGTATGATGCAGGCTCATGCCTGGCCACCAGTACCTTGATTGTAATTCTTCCAGAGAATCTTTTAGTTTGAGGTGTCTGAGACCCTCGCCCATATGTGCGTCTGCTATTAACAAGTTTCTCCTGTCCATGTTTGGAATCACTCTATCCCCCACTCCAGGGATTCGAGCAAAAGGGACGGAGTTTGCATAGATTATGTATGTATAATTGAGTGGATAGTTGATCGGTAGCGCTGAGCAGTCGCCTTTTGATGACGTTTTCACCGCCAGCACTGTTTCACCGTCAATATACTTCACTGTACGCTTTTTTCGAGCTACGGAAGCCGATTTAGTTGCTACCGCTGTGGCTGTCTCAGCCAATGAATTCCCTGCAACGTGAACGCCATCACGCTGATGACTCAGTGAGTGTGTCACGTGAGTCTTTGGTAGTTCTTTTTGTAAAAGAGCTATTTGTTCCCAAAGCAGTTTTTGCTTTATTGTTGCACCTGTGTCATCTTTGTAACCGTTTTGAATCCATGTCTGCAAATCGTTGTTATATGATTTGACGCAGTAATATGAATCGGACACTATAAGTTTTGGGAATTCGCGATCCGCATTATCTAGCGCCATTTTCAATGCTAATATTTCAGTCTGTTGTTCTGAATTCGTTTCTACTGAGTGTGTTTTTGTTAATAGAGGTCTTAGTTTACCTCCGCGCCATACTTCTTTTGTAATCTCACATGTTGGGTTGTATGCTTGTTCTCCCCAAACGGAGGGTTGAGCATGTCCGTCTGTATAGATTACACAAGCGTATTGTCGTAAGGGCAGAATGTCGATAGGCAGAGGGAATGTTCTTTCATATTCTTGATTTTTCAATTCCTTTAGTTCTGTATCAAAGTAGTAGTATACTTTGTCCGTTGTAATTGAATTCACCCATTGTATCCATTCCGGATTCAATGTTGTTGTTGGTAAATTACAAGGTGTTGTTAATGCCTCAAAGGCTGATTCTGCTGTTCTGACTATGATACGTCTACCGTCCGCTTGATCTTTTTCTCTAGCTATTGCGGTTTGAACTGCATGAACAATGTTTTCTTTAATGCTGAATTTCTTTTCAGCTTCTGTGTACAAGTGTGATTTGAATGCAATTGGTACCTTATCTCCCTCATTAGAGGTCAGGTATGTGAATCCGCATCTTCCTGGGATGACTCGAATCACAAGATTGCGTGTGTTATCACGTGTTTCTAATTTTGTTTTAATTAACATGTCTGTTTGTAAGGATCTCAAAATTTCTGTGTGTATTTGAGTCCAATTGGTTCTTTTAAAATCTGGTTTTATTAGATCATAAAGGGGTTTGACCCTTTCTGCGTAATTTGCAATGTATGTTCTTCCGAAATTTAGGAAGCCTAGAATTGACTGTAGGTTTTTTAGTGTTCTAGGTGCTTGGAGTACGGCACATTTCTCTAGGAAATTGTCAGCCAGGCTTTTGACTTCACTTGATAATTCGTATCCTAAGAACAGGACTGTTAGATGGGCAATTCTGGATTTTTTAAAGTTGAATTTGTAACCCTCTGCTGCGAACCCAAGTATTATGGTGTTCACTCTCTTCAAGTGAGTATCCAAGTCATCATCTGTTAAGTATATGTCGTCGACATGAGATAATGCTTCGTCATCATATGTTTGTAGTAATTCTGTTACTCTCGCTGAGATACCCCTGGGCTATTCTTGTACCCCTGGGCTAACCGACAGAATTGTTTTTGAGTGCCATTTATTGAGAATGCAGACAAATATCTGCTCTCTGGTGCTATGTTTTGACAAAAGAATCCATTAGAGATGTCTAATGTTGTTTTGTATTTTTTGCGCACTATGTTATTCATTAGTGCAGCACTATGCGAGTTTTGCACTGCAAAAGTTTTGCAACATGAATTAAGGTGTCGGTAATCCAAAACTAGACGATATGAATTGTCTGGTTTGGAGACCGGAAACAAAGGGTTGTTCATTTGTGAGGTGCAAGTTTCAATCACCCCCTGGTATTCTAGTTGATCTAGGATTTCTTTTACCTGTTTTTTAGCTTCTTGCTTAATTGGGTACTGTCTTTGTGCAGGAGGTTGTGATTTTAACTGGATTTTGTGAGGAGGAGAGTCCTCATCCCATCCTACATGATTTTTATATAAAGCAGGAGCTTGAGCTACTGCCCACTTTCTGGCAAGTGTGTATTTTTTATGAATTGGGATATGATTTGAGAAGGCAGGCATAATTATTTCTTCGCCATGAGGGCACTCCCTGACAAACTCTGGTGGCCAGTCTTTTTCAGCTAGAAGGATGTCATAGCCCTTGGAGAGATTATCCCAAAAAAGGCCCCTTATTTTTCTAGTCTTATCCCCTTCTATACGTAAAGTTATTTCATATATTTTGTGAGGTTTGCTAACTCTGGTGTCTGCAGTTTCCACTTGAAGATATTCATTCGTGTCCACTGTCTCCAGATGATTCATAAGGACTTTGCGAGCTATGCTCACTTCTGCTGCTCTGTCTAGCATTGTCTGAGCCCATTCTCCGTTTTTCAGTTGTGTCCTCAGTATTCTCGGCATTGTTTACTACCTTGATACTGGCTACCTTCTTTTTTGGAAATTGTAGTTTCTTTTTTAGATGAGCAGGTTCCTTGTCTTTGGACTTGGCGTGCTCTTCTCTTTGTTCTGATCATCCTCTTCTTTCCGATTTCTGCGAGGAAGTCTGAAAAGATTGAGAGGGACGTGTATCAATGTCTTGATATCTATCAGGCTTCTTTATATTATCCCTATTCCTAAGGTTATATCTTTTCCCAGAGGGGTCACTTTGGGGTGACCTGTGTCTCTGGTTCGGAGATTTTCCTCTCCGCCTAGGAGACCTTCCTCTGGACTGGAATTTCTTTTCTTTAGGATTGGATTGTTTGTTTCCATCCCAGCTCTTTTTTTGTGATGTTGAATTATTATAAAAAAATATTTTTTCGGGACTTTCAATCAGTTGTGGTTTTACTGGTATTCCACCTAAACTATCTCTACCTAGTTCCTCATAGGATTTTTCTATAATTCTGGCAATTTCAGCTGGTTGGTCTGCTATATCTGTCTCCTTTAACCTCTGGCGGATCGCCACATTTGCTGCTTCTCCCTTTATGTTGGCTAATAATATAGCCGAGACCTGCTTGAAGTCTTTTAGTAATTTCATACCAAGAGTTAAAGCGGGTTCTGGACCGTATTCGTCTTGAATTTGTTTTAGCACATCTGGTATTACCGAAATGGATGGAACACCGTGCGTTTTTGTGTAGATGGAAGCAAAGACTGTACCCCAAGTGTCACAGTCCTCCACGTGTGGTGCGATTCCCATTGGAAGACAGATAGTCAGAATCCTGTGTTTTTCTAACGGGGTGGTGTCTGGAAACACCGCCTCTATTTGGGTGATTTTTTGTGCTAACCAGAATGGTATTTGTTCCCGTTTAGCTGGCACTTTAACTAGGCAGGATTGTATGTTCTGTGGTGTAATTTTATTTGTGTTCCCCTGGTGAGGGGTCAGCTGTGGAATTTTAATTGCTGGTTGAATTGTTGAAGTCCGCATCACATATTGGACTCATTGTCTATGTAATTTTATTAATTGTTTTAGCTGTGTTAAAAGCTCTGCTGCAGACATCCCATCGATGTCTGGATGTGGTGTGTAACCGGCTAGAACCGGCCACGTTGCTCCTGGTCTACCTAATGGACCGAGCCTGGTGATGTGATTATTATGTTTTAGGGCGCCATTAAATAAGAGCAGATGCTCTTGAAATTTAAGTGGTACTTCCACCTCCTCGAAAGGAGTGTACTCATTAGGAGGGTCCTCTGTTTTGTAATAGTGGAAGTACTTTGTTACAGCATTTGCTGCTGGAAAATGTATCCATGAATAATATACCTCTGTCTGCCGATATTCGTGTGCCTCAATCACGAATATGACTGTGCCACCTCTAGGTGTCAGTCCATTTTCTATAAGTTTTAAAGTTATAGATTTCCTCTTGATGACCGGGATGAGTATTATATCCGGGTCTGTGTCTTGCAGTGCATTATCAGCTGCTGCGAGTTCAGTTGCTATCCTAACTGTCTCTCTTTCTTCATCACTGTCTACCATTTTACCGACAGGAAGGTTATTTAGTTTGTTTGCAGATCAGGTTTCTTATGGAAACAAAGATTAGATGCACAATATTTTGGAACAGTGTATCCTTCAACGTTGACTAAACCAAGGACCATACATAGGAGTTTCTTCCTGCGAGGTCTGGCGGATATTACCTTTTACCCACTCCAGACGTCTTTGGAGTATAATGGGAAAAAAGGGGTCTGAGTGAAAAAGCACGACTGAGTTACTCTAAATGTCTTACGTTAGTTTTATCGCCCTTCCAAACGCGTTGGGCGCCATGTAGTGTAGTTCCTATTATCCCAATAGGCTCTGCGCATTGGAATAATACCTTCAATAGTATAGGCCTAGACCAGACGTTAACTAGGTCTACTACTGTCGATATTAGACTTAAAGTTTTGGGTTTTGCCAGCTAGCTCAGAGTTCACTAGAAACTTTCTCGAATAGGCAAGGAGGAGTTGAACCTCCCTGGATAGACAAGAAGGGATTTAGTTTCTGACAACCATAGAACATGACAACTTTGCTCTCCCCTAATCAAGAGTGTATCTCTAGAGTCGTGTGAAAACAAAAGACGACTTATTTTACTCAGTCAGTACGTGCATTCTTAGTCTCACCAGATTGTAGAGAAAAGGAAGAGACGGGCGTGTTCAATAAAAGATGTTATTTATTGATCAGTCTCTTTTCTCATACAAGAGAAATGGATCGATATTATTGCAATACTTATGGTTAAGTAAAGTGCATATAATAAAAGCAGAAGTATAAAATAATACTGTAAAAACATTGATATGGTTTCTAAGCCATATGAAGGTTTAAAATGAATAAAATGAATACATACACTTTTTACATTTGACTAATCGTACTCAACTGGTGTTTCTAACTACGCCTACCCCGTGTACCTGACCTAAGCCTAATACGTGGGCGGGAATAGAAAGTTTACAGTTTAAGTTAAGTTTGTTTTGCCAAGTGACTGACTAAAGAATTCTCTGCAAGGGGTTATTCAGTTCTGTACCTGGAATCTAGGATGAATGAGGGATGGTATCTCTCGTCTCGATATTCCAGGCTGCCTGCGAGGGCTACCCGGAAGCGCCGGAGCTGGATTTCTCGGCAGGAGAAAGCAGCGTCTCGTTCTCAGCGCGTCAGGAAGGCGGGGCTGCGCCAGCGGGGTCTGCTCTGCTCTGGGCTTCGGCAAGTCTGGCTGCTCCGATCTCGTCACCACCGCGTGTGTTTGCATAGGGCAATATCGGTAATATTTATACCTTTAAGGTGCCGAGATTGACGTAAGGATGGACATAGATACGTCAATAAGGATGTCATACGACCTGGTCGTTAGCACATTCTTTTGCTGAAGTTCTCGGTGAAATCAAAACAATGGCCGCAGGGTTTTTCCCAGGTCTGTCATAGGTTTGATTTGTTTTGAGAACTCCGTATGCCTTATCAGGGGCTGGAGGAATATCGCTTGTCTAATTAGATGGCAAGCGTTATGACCTAATCAGATAACACGTTCCTGTGCCGTAGTGTGGCTTAATCAGATAACGGTTCCTGCATCATGGGGGCTTTCTGCATCACGGGATGGCTGCTAGTTAACTTGTTAACCAGAATAGGGTCAGGAATAGGGGGATCGATACAGAACCTATAGGAATACATCACACTATGGCGTCTCCAATGGCATGGCTAACCATGGCATCTCGGAAGTCTATATTGTTCATGAGCCAGTGTCGTTGTTCAGGGGGTTGAGAAGAACTAAAGCCCAAATAACTACAACTGGTGGCATGGTATAATAAGACTCTGGTACAAATCTGACTGTTTTTGAAACCATGTATATCATGCTGTTATAAAAGAAACATGTTTAGTCTAAAGGAGGTTATTATTCTTTATTTTTTATTTTGAAGCTTATAAAGCGCGCGACTACCCCCAACGGGGGTGTCCCGGCACTGCAGACAGCCGGCTAGAGAGGGACGATAGCAACTAAAAACTAGAAAACAGCCATGTTTTTAATTTACTCCGGAACAGTGACTCTGATGGAGAGAGCCTAAGATCTAATGGAAGACTGTTCCAGAGTTTCGTGGTCCCTACTGCAAACGCTTTGCCCCCCATTCTGGACCGGCGAAAACGCGAAGTGAAAAGGAGGCAGAGGTTATTAGATCTGAGAGCTCTTTTGGAGTGGACAGGTTTAAGCCTATTTCTCAGATAGGCAGGAACAAGGCCTTTAAGGGCTCTGAATGCAATGACCAGTGCTTTAAATTGAATACGCCGAGTCACTGGCAGCCAGTGCAGCTTCCTCAGGTATGGAGTGATCGAATGACGGTAAGGAATGTTACCAATCAGCCTAACAGCCGCATTCTGCACAATCTGCAGTCGATTGATCAAGTAAGCAGGAGCCCCGACATACAGACTATTTGAATAGTCAAGATGCGAGGTGAGTAATGCATTTATGACGGTCCTGCGTGAGTCAAGAGGCAGATAAGGAAACATTTTCCTGATCATGCGAAGTTTGCCGAAGCAGGTTGCAGTGACTTTGTTAATTTGGGTTTTACACGATAGAGTATTGTCAAATTGAAAACCCAAATTACGAGCTGCTTGGACCGGGATTGGGGGAGGATTTAACTCCGAGGGCCACCATAATGTGGAAGCTAATGGGGACTTCTGATTAAAAAACAGGACTTCCGTCTTGTCCGTATTAAGTTTAAGTTTATTAGAAGTCATCCAAGAGGAGATGTTGATAAGGCAGTGACGGAAATTAGTTAAACTGCCGTCAGAGTGATCTCTGAAAGAAAAAACAAGCTGAGTGTCATCAGTGTAAGAGATCACCCTGAGCCCCCAGGATTCAGCCACTTTTGCCAACGGGGTAAGATATGTATTAAAGAACAAAGGGCTGAGTGCGGAGCCCTGCGGGACACCGCAAAGCAACGGTTTTTCCTCAGAAATAAAAGGGCGAAGAAAAACCTGCTGGGATCTATCCGTTAGAAAGGATCTGACTCAGGCCCATACAGTTCCCCCAATTCCAATATTTGCGCAGGCGGTCTAGTAGTATGTCATGCGATACAGTATCGAAAGCCGCGGATAGGTCGAGGAGAACCAGCATGGCCTCCTCGCCCGCATCCACGTGCTCTTGGATGGACTCAGACACCTTAAGCAGAGCCGTCTCGGTGCTGAAGCCTGGTCTAAAACCTGACTGAGAATCATGCAACAATTGTTTCGATTCTAATACCAGTCAATTGCTCCTGAACAGCCTTCTCAAGAATTTTTGCCGATTTAGGGAGGAGGGAAATAGGTCGGTAATTGCTAAACAATGAAGGGTCAGCATCAGCCTTCTTAATAATTGGGATCATCATAGCCTGCTTCCAGAGGGAAGGAAATTGGCCAGTCCGTAGAGAAGTGTTCCAAATCATAAGAAGTGGGCGGATAACCAGAGAGGTAAGGCTACTTAAGATTTGTGCTGGGGCTGGATCAAGAGGAGATCCAGATTTACACCGGTCAAATAAGGCCAAGGCAGACTCCATAGTTAACTCTTTGAACTCTACGAAAGTCTCCTCCTGCATGATTTTAGAGTCGTTCTGCGACAGCAGCCCGTCATGCCTGAAGGTGGAAGAGATGTTGACGATCTTATCATGAAAAAAAAACAGAGAGACCATCACAGAGAATTTGACTTGGAGCAATCGAAGTGGCCAAGGCAGATGGATTAGAAAATTCCTTGATGATGTTAAATAGGGTTTTAGCTGAATTATTGGCGGTCTTAATTTTCTCTGCATAGAACTCCCTCATGGTGACCCGTTTTAATTTATGGAAGTTCTTTAGGGCCAATTTGTAGATGGCTTTCGCAGACCCATCATACGTCAAACGCCAAGCCCGTTCTAATTTCTTACATCGGCTCCTTTCCTCACGTAATGGCTGGGAAAACTAGGGTGCCGATGGTCTTGACCTTGAGGAAGCTACTGGAAGTAGTGGGGCAACAAGATCAATGGCGGAAGAAAGGGAGTTGTTGAACTTTGCTACGTCTGTGTCCAAATCATAGGAGGGCTGCCCTATTAATTTAGGAAAGATGGATTCTAAGGCCTCACAAGTGACCTCATGCCATTTTCTCCCAAGAACCCTACCTAGAGCTGAAGAAGCTGGTGGCAGTGGCAGAGTCAGCTCAAACGGAATCAAATAATGATCCGACCAGGTGAGGGGCAGGGATGGGATGGGAGAATGGTTAGGCCAGAATGATTAGAGAAAACAAGATCGAGAGTATGGCCGGCTAAATGTGTAGGGCCCTGCACCAGCTGAATAAGGTTCAAACCGATCAGAGTCTCGGAAATTATTGGCTCGAGTGCAAGTAGCTTCATCTATGTGGAGATTAAAATCTCCCAGAACCGTGAAGTGCGGGTGCTTAAGTGACAAATCTGCAATCATGTCAATAAGGGAAACAAATAATAATAATAATAATAATAATAATAATAATAGGGGCATTTGTAAAGCGCTGAGTTACGCACATCGGCGTGTCCCCGCGCTAAGGTGAGAGAGGCAGAAGCTGGAAGTCTAGCTGACGGGCAGGCAGCCGATCTGACAAATAGGTACGTTTTTAATTTAGCGCGGAACTTGGTTTCTGCCGGTTCTAGGCGCAGGTCAGCCGGAAGTTTGTTCCAGTGGTTTGCTGCTAAATACCTAAACGATCTGCCTCCCATACGGGCTTTCTTAACCTTGGGAATTCTCAACAATCCTCCACCCGCAGATCTTAACACTCGAGCAGGTTCATAGGATTCAATCAAGCTCTGCAGTGGTCGAGGTGCCCTGCCATTCAGAATCCGGTGGCAGGTGCAGAAAGCCTTGTACTCTATTCTGCTCCTCACTGGGAGCCAGTGTAGTTTCTGCAAGGCTTCCCTCGAAGGGGCCCTCTTGGGCAACCTGAGGATTAATCGTGCTGCCGCATTCTGCAGCACTTGAAGGCGACCAAGACTTTTCCCAGGTGCTCCCAGATACAGCAGGTTCGCATAATCCAACCTTGCGGTCACCAATGCATGTACCAGGGTTTTACGGGCCTCCATAGGCAATAGTTCCAGAACTTTCCTCAGCCTCTTCAAGACTCCAAAACACATACCCACAACACGGTTGATTTGGGGCCCAAAGGTGAGACCCGCATCAAACCACACTCCCAGATTTTTTGCCTCCGGACAGGGGGTGGGTGTCGGCCCAAGGCAGGGTGGCCACCAAGCCGATGACCAAGCAGACTGGTCTCTCCCCACCACCAGCACCTCTGTCTTGCTGCCATTAAGTTTTAAACAATTCGTAGCCATCCAATCGGCAAGATCTTTCATGCACGACTGGAAGCTATCTGCAGCAAGACAGGGCGCGTGCGACAGGGAGATGACCAGCTGCGTGTCATCAGCGTAGGATACTATTTGGAGGCCATACCTCAGTACAATAGAGGCAAGAGGCGCTACATAAAGATTGAAAAGGGTCGGGCTCAGAGACGAGCCCTGAGGCACGCCCTGGCCCAAAGGGACCCCTTTAGAGTAGCAGTCTCCTTGCCTCACTTGGAAGCTTCTGCCCGTTAGGAAGGCCTGGATCCACCTCAGCGCGGTATTAGCAATGCCAGCTCTGCTCAGACACTGTAGCAAGGTGGAATGTGCTACAGTGTCGAACGCCGCGCTGAGGTCCAACAGGATCAAGGCCATCGTATGCCCCTCGTCTACACCCTGTCTCAGATGTTCTGTGGCCATCAGTAGGGCAGACTCCGTCGAATGGCGGGGTCTAAAGCCAAACTGCGTGGGATGGAGCAACCCTGCCTCCTCCACATGTACCATAATTTGGGTGTTTACCACCTTCTCAGCCACCTTGGTCATAAAAGGCAAGAGAGAGATGGGCCTCAGATTTTCTAGCACCTCAAAACTCATGTGGGGTTTCTTCCGGAGAGGGAGCACAACTGCATGTTTCCACCCCTTAGGTAGCATGCCCGACCTGAAAGAGACATCCAGGACATGCCTAATATAAGGCTCCAAAACCTCCAGGCTGTCTCCCAGCCGCTTAGGGGACACCGGGTCTAAAGGGGAGCCAGATTTTACAGAAAGGCATATCCTGACTGTTAGAACCCGGGGTCTCTGGTTGGCAGAGGTAAGTACCTTAGACCAAGTAGGGACCCTTGCTTCCAGTCAGGGCGACGGAATAACCCTCTGAGATAACCCCTGCTCACCCTCTAGGTAGCATGGCGCGAGCAGTCTAGGCTAAACAGAGGCAATGTGGATAACATTTGCACTTAACACAACAATAATCCCCAATCCACCACAAACTGAGACCACACAGGTAAGTATATTTTATAAAAATATATAGCTTTATCTAGTTTCAGCAAGTAATTAAAGCAGTTGCATGATAATCACTTCTTTAGAAAAATGTTGCATTCAATCTTATGGGTTGCACTTAATCTTTAGGATGGTACTTGTAAATAGGAAGTTCTTATGGAAAAAAATAATGTCTCAAGTCTCTTTTATCAGTCGTGAGAAATAATGCCACGGATTTATGTTCACTTAGCTCTAAAAACGAACATTAACGCTACTGCCCACGTGCCAGGCTACGTGGGGGCTTCCAGCGCTGCAAATGCGCTTTTACGCGAGGCTCGGGGACTCTTTCCCTCCCCAGGTGCAGCCTTGCGCCTTCTTGGGCCTCACACGCCCCAGGCCGTGCAGTTCGCACGCGTCCCCGCCCCGGCCGGTCCCCTGTCCTCTCCCGACTGCTCTCGACAATCCAACGAGCGGCGGGGGAGGCGGTGCTGCTCACCTGGTGGGGGACGGCTGGCCAGGGGTGCGGGACGCTTCAGATTCCCTCGGCGAGGTCGGCTCTCGCTGAGGGGTCGTCTCCTCTCCTCCTCCTCTCCACGCCGGGACCAACCAATCCCGTCGCGGCGTTGGGTCGAGCCTCCCGCAGCACCCGGGAGTCAGCCAATGGCAGTGCGGCTCCCGGGACAGGCCAACGATGACGCTCCGCTCCTTCGGCCAATCACGGCCCTCCACCACTGATGACGCTGCGCCGCACGGGCCAATCCCGTCGCGGCGTTAGTGAGGGGGCTCGGCTCCCTCAGCCAATGGGATCGCGGCGGCTTCGTTCTTTGCCGCTTCAGCTCCCCAATGATCGGCGACCTTCTGGGGGGTATTCCTGGCCCCGGGCCGCGATGGGGATTTGGCGGCAAAGGGTTTTCGAGGGCGCTGGTCACGAGGAGACCCCCCTCTCGGCTCACAACCCCTTGGGAGCGGATTTCACGAGGGGAGGCACCACAAGCCTCCAACCCTCACTGGGAATGTGCCGATGAGCACACCGATCCCCTCCTCACGCTCCCCGGTCGAGTGCCACTTGTCCAAGGTCACCACAGCGCGATCTTTCAGCTGTTTTCTGGGACAGTTTTAGGAACCTTTAGCCCTGGGTTCCCAACAGGAGGCCAGCTCTTCTCAGGCCCTTGGAGATTCAGTTGTAGACACAGCACACAGCAGAGTCTTGGCAGTTTCAAGTAGGCAGGGTCACAGCACACAGCAAAGTCCCTTTCTCCTCCTTAGCTTCCAGTTGGACAGTAGAACAGGTCAACCCTTAGAGCACACAGCAAGGCAGTCTTCCTTTAGTTCTCTAGCTGTCCTCCTTCCAGCAAAGGTTCCTTCTGGCTTGCAGAATTTCGGAATCTAAACTTCTGTAGTCAGGGGTCCTTTCCTTATACCCCTCAATGTCTTTGAAGTCCTTTGAAGTCTTTGTGCATGGAGGCCCTGGGTCCAGTCTAAACCAGTTCTGGGGGTTGCGGAGCACTGAGGTGTCTCTGGTTTTCTTCTCCCTGTCAGCTTCAGGGCCAGAGGTGTCAGTTGACCACCAGGAGGGAGCTAGCATGGGGGAGGTGGCCGGCACAGCCCAGTACTTATCAGGCATTCCTTCCTCCCACCTCCCAGGCAGGCAGATGTGCCCTTTCATCCCCGGGCTGGCTCCGACCCTCTCCTCCGGGGGCTCTGCAGCCCCCCTGTCACACCCAAGTATTCCACAAACCCAGGCACACAGAAAGGTTTAGACAAGAGAACAGCCACTTTCTAAAAGTGCTATTCTCCAACACAGGATTTAAAAACACCCTTCACTAAAAGATGTGTCATTAAATTCTGAGTTCAGGGA
Source organism: Lissotriton helveticus (assembly GCF_964261635.1). NCBI lineage: Eukaryota > Metazoa > Chordata > Amphibia > Caudata > Salamandridae > Lissotriton > Lissotriton helveticus. The sequence goes on from NC_136063.1 coordinate 433,168,166, forward strand.
TATCTTTCATTTATGTCCCATCTTGTTCCTATGGGAAGATAGGCTGGCATCACATGGGGCCAGTCTCCTCCATGTTACTCTATGGAGCAAGAGAGCCTTACAGCAGTGAGAACATAAAATGGCTGCTGCCCACTACCAGAGCATGTGACCTGCACTAGTACATGCTCTACCTTAGCTATACACTGCACCCTGCCCAGGGGGGTACCTTGAGCCTTCCATAGGGGTGACTGATGTGCACAGACAGGGAAGGGTTAGGCCCAGCCAGTGGAGACACTGGCCAGGGGGACAGGGCAGTCCACTGACTGCACACAGGCCCTGCGCTGGCAGGCCTGAGTCACTATTTTAAAGCTACTCATGTGGGTGGCGCAATCTGCGCTGCAGGCCCACTAGTAGCATCTGTCATCACCAGCCCTGGCACACACAGTGCACTTTCCTAGGGACTTCGTGGTGATACAAATATGCCAATCAGGTATATTCAATCAATATCACAATTCACAGAGGGAGCACTTACACTCTGGCACTGATCAGCAGTGGCAGAGTGTCCAAAGCATCTAAATCAGCAAAAACGAAATCCAGCACAGCATCAAAACACATGAGTCAGAGGCAAAAAGATGGGGGAAGAACCACGCCAAAAGGTGTCAGGTCTAACACGTGTCCCCTCCAGCTGAAAGTGGGGAGAACTACCCAACCTCTTGGGAGTCCTCATCACTAAGGCGGAAGAATCTGGACAGACCGTCAGCATTGGCGTGTTCTGTACCAGGGCGGTGCTCCACCGTAAAGTCCATCCCCTGTAGGGAAATGGACCACCTCAACAATTTTGGATTCTCACCCCTCATCTGCATTAACCATCGGAGGGGCCTGTGGTCGGTCTGAACACGGAAGTGAGTCCCAAACAGGTAGGGCCTCAGCTTCTTCAGAGCCCAGACCACGGCGAAAGCTTCTCTTTCAATGGCACTCCATTTCTGTTCTCTGGGGATTAGCCTCCGGCTAATGAAAGCCACTGGTTGATCTCCTCCCTCCTCATTGATCTGTGAGAGCACTGCTCCCACGCCTTGCTCTGAAGCGTCAGTCTGCACAATGAACTCACTGGAAAAGTCAGGTGCCTTAAGCACCGGTGCTGTGCACATGGCAGTTTTGAGGGTGTCAAAAGCAGTTTGACAGGCCTCGGTCCAATTCACTTTTCTGGGCTGATTCCTAGATGTCAGCTCTGTCAAAGGGGCCACAATGGTGCCATAACCTTTGACAAACCGTCTGTAATACCCGGTGAGACCTAGAAAGGCTCTCACCTCAGTCTGGGTCTTGGGGGGTTCCCAAGCCAGAATGGTATCAATCTTCGCCTGTAGGGGCGCCACCTGGCCGCTCCCCACCTGGTGTCCCAAGTACACCACAGATCCCTGCCCTATCTGGCATTTACTGGCCTTGATAGTGAGGCCTGCCTTCTGCAGAGCCTTCAACACTTCAGTGAGGTGTTGCAGGTGTTCCTCCCAAGTGGAGCTGAACACAGCAATGTCATCCAGGTAGGCTGCGCTGAATTGCTCCAGCCCTGCCAGTACCTGGTTGACCAATCTCTGAAATGTGGCGGGAGCATTTTTCAACCCAAAGGGCATGACACGGAACTGGAAGTGCCCCTCTGGTGTCGAAAATGCTGACCTCTCCTTTGCCCCGTCAGTTAAGGCAATCTGCCAGTACCCTGAAGTCAAATCAAAAGTACTCAGGTACTGGGCAGCTCCCAACCGATCCACCAGTTCATCCGCTCTGGGGATGGGGTGCGCGTCAGTCTTGGTGACCGCATTGAGCCCACGGTAGTCCACGCAGAACCGAAGTTCTGGGGTGCCACCGGGGGTAGCAGCTTTCTTAGGCACTAAGACCACTGGGCTAGCCCAGGGGCTGCTGGAGGGTTCAATAACCCCTAGCGTCAACATCTTGGAAACTTCCTCCTTAATGCTGGCTCTGACCTTGTCAGCCACTCTGTAAAATTTCTGTTTCACAGGCAGACTGTCTCCAGTGTCCACGTCGTGGACGCACCACTTGGTGACACCTGGGGTCAGGGAGAACAGGGAGGCGAACTGACCCAAGACTTGGCGACAGTCCTCCTGCTGCTCTGGAGTCAGGGTGGGGGAGAGGACCACACCATCCACTGACCCATCTTGCTCCTTGACTGCCAGGAGGTCAGGGAGAGGATCACTATCCTCCTCCCCTCCAGCATCTGTAGCCATGAGCATAGTTACTTCAGTCCTCTCAAAGTGGGGTTTGAGGCGGTTCACATGCAGCACTCTCAGGGGCTGCCTGGGAGTCTTCAGGTTAACCAAATAGGTAACCTCGCTTTTGCGCTCCACCACCTCATATGGCCCAGACCACTTGTCACGGAGCGCACAAGGCTCCACTGGCGCCATCACCCACACTTTCTGACCAGGTTGGAACTCAACTAGAGAAGTGTTCTGGTCATACCACCTCTTCATTTCCTCCTGGCTAGCCTCCAGGTTCTCTTGAGCGAGCTTCCTGAAGCGCTTGGTCTGGTTGCGAATGGCCAGCACATAGCTGAACACATCCTGAGGGGTTTTCCCACGGGATTTCTCCCACCCCTCTTTCACCAGAGTCAGAGGCCCTCTGACAGGGTGGCCATACAGCAACTCAAAGGGACTGAACCCTAAGGATTTCTGAGGCACCTCCCTGTAGGCAAACAACAGGCATGGCAACAAGACATCCCATTTCCGCCTCATGGGCTCTTCCAGGCCCATAATCATGCCCTTCAATGTGCGGTTGAATCTCTCAACCAAACCATTTCCTTGAGGGTGGTAAGGAGTGGTGAATTTGTATGTCACCCCACACTCACTCCACAGGGACTTCATATACTTAGAAATGAAGTTTGTCCCGCGGTCTGAGATGACCTCCCTGGGAAATCCCACCCGGGAAAAGATCCCCATCAGGGCACGGCCCACCACTGGGGCGGTGACTGTCCTGAGCGGGAGGGCTTCCGGGTACCGAGTGGCACGGTCCACCAAGACCAGGATAAACCTGTTGCCTAGGGCTGTCTTGGGATCCAGGGGCCCCACGATGTCAATGCCCACCCGCTCAAAAGGGGTGCTCACCACGGGAAAGGGTTGGAGGGGGGCCACGTGCTTCCCTCCACTCTTGCCACTGGCCTGACAAGTCTGGCAAGATTTACAAAAGGCAGAGACGTGTGTCTTCATCTGGGGCCAGTAGAAATGGGTGACAAGCCTGTGATAGGTCTTGTCTTGCCCCAGATGTCCTGCGAGAGGCACGTCATGAGCCAGACCCAGTAGGAAGTTCCTGAAGCGCTCCGGTACCACCAGCACACGGGCTGCACCGGGCTCAGTGAACTTAGGCTCACTATAAAGTAAGTCATCCTCCCAGTAGATCAAATGCTCCTTGGACCCCAGGCCTGCGGCCTGGTCTGCAGCCTGCTGCCGCTTACCAATGAGAGAAGGGCACTCCTTCTGAGCCTGGCAGAATTCCTCCCTGGAGGGACCACCCTCTTGCTGCCACTGGGACAGCTCAGGCAATTCCCCTAGTTCGGCCACCTGCTCCCCTGTAGGTTCCAGGGCATCCCCTTCCGGGTCTGCTTCCTCCTGGACCGTGGGAACAGTGGGGGCCGGTTTCCCGCGCCCTCTACCCCTTCCTCTCTTGGCAGGTCCCTGGGCCATTGTTCCAGGCTCCAGTTCCGCTAGACCGCCCTCTCTGGCAGTCATTGCACGGGTGGACACACAGATCCACGCAGGCAAACCCAACATCTCCAAGTGAGTCCTGTGCTCCACCTCTTTCCATGGGGAGCTCTCCAGGTCATTACCTAATAGACAATCTACAGGCAAGGCATCACTTACAACAATTTCCAGAATACCGGAGACTCCTCCCCATTCGAATGGAACTTTCGCCAACTTGCAGTAGCGCACTGAACTGTCAGCTGCCACCACAGGCCGGAGTACCTGGGGAACAATTTGCTCTTCAGACACCCACCGACACCTAACAGATGTCACGCTGGCCCCTGTGTCTCTCAGAGCCTCCCCCACCTGTCCATTGATGGTCACCTTCTGCCCGTATTTCTTAGTATTTTGGGGCAGCAAGGTTTCCTGGACCATCTCTTGGTCTCCTAGAGAGACAAGGGTCATCAATGCTAACCCCTCCTCCCCACTAGAAATCAAATCCCCTCCCAAAGCTACACTGGCCAATGCCGGAGCTGGAGCTGGAGCACCAGTGGGTGCTGATTTCTTCTTTGGACAGTTTGGAGCAATGTGCCCCACCTCCCTGCATGAATAGCAAGTAAGGGTCTTTTTGTCCTGCGGGCCCTTATGGGGCCAGGACTTCTTGGGCTTGGGGGGTTGAGACACCTTCTCCTGGGAACTACTTTGGGGCCCTTTAGAAGACTCCTTTTGATTACCCGTGTCCCCCCCACTCTTCTGCTGGGGACCCTGTCCACCTTTGGCTGGGGTACTTACCACCCCCTTGTGGACCCTGGTGCTCGTCCACCGGTCCGCCTCTTTAGCAAGCTCACTGGGATCAGTTAACTTGCTATCCAAAAGATGCTGGCGCAGCTCTGGGACACATAAACTACTTAAGTGCTCCCTACTAATCAAGTGACACAACCCCACATAATCAGTAACTTTGCTGCCCTTCATCCAACCTTCCAGTGCACGCGTGTACATACTCACACACTCCACCCAAGTACTTGAATCAAGCTTCTTGAAGTTCCTAAACTTCTGGCGGTACTGTTCAGCAGTGAGCCCATACCTGAGGCACAAAGCCTCCTTCATGGCGGAGTAGGACAAAGCATCCTTTGCTTCTAAGGGTGCCAAAACATCCCTCCCAGAGGCCTCAAAATGCTTCCACAATCCTGCTCCCCAATTCTTCTCAGGCACCTCATTCATCTTTAAGGCAAGTTCATACGCTCTGAACCACGCATAAATATCCTCACCCCTCTGATAATTCTGTACCAGATCCTTTGGTATGTATACCTTACCCGCCTGTACTGGTTGTGCGCTGCCACCATTAGAACTGGACACCCTCTCTTTATATTTGAAGTCCAACTCCTTCATGCTCCTCTCATGAGCCAATTGGAGCTTCTTTTCCTCCAAAGCGAGAGTATGTCTTCTCTCCTGCGCCGCTCTCTCCTGCGCCTCTTTCTCAACTTCCAGGCGCAGTCTCTTCTCATCGGCTTCCGCTCTGAGCTTCAAAAGCTCAATCTCATGGGCCCTAACTCGCTGATTCTCCTCTATTTCCTCTGGAGACATAACCCTACTGGAGTGGTCGCTGCCGGTCCTAGACCCTGGCTTCCTCACTGGCAATTCACTGGGCAAAAACCCATTCTCCTGTGTGTCTCCCTCTCCAGTAGTAACCTCTGGGTCACCATGTTTGGCTTCCCACCAGGCCCTCAGAGCTGTCCGTAGCTCTTCCTTATTTGCGCCGCCCCTTACTGGGCATTCAAGCTGTCTGCAGACTTTTCTCAGTTGCTCCTTGTTATAGTTTAACAACTCCTGGATTTCAAATTCCACTTCCGCTTCTCCATTCACGCTTGGCGCTTTCCGAGACATGATGCTTCCTAACCTTTTCAACTAAAAAGGTTTCACCAAAAAGAAAAAAAATCTTGTGCAACCTGTGCCGCTAAACTAGACTAGTGATGTACAAGAGATCACTGCCGGTCAAGTGCAATTATTAGTTCAAAAATCCGCACCGCGAGCCACCAATGTTAGAACTCGGGGTCTCTGGTTGGCAGAGGTAAGTACCTTAGACCAAGTAGGGACCCTTGCTTCCAGTCAGGGCGACGGAATAACCCTCTGAGATAACCCCTGCTCACCCTCTAGGTAGCATGGCGCGAGCAGTCTATGCTAAACAGAGGCAATGTGGATAACATTTGCACTTAACACAACAATAATCCCCAATCCACCACAAACTGAGACCACACAGGTAAGTATATTTTATAAAAATATATAGCTTTATCTAGTTTCAGCAAGTAATTAAAGCAGTTGCATGATAATCACTTCTTTAGAAAAATGTTGCATTCAATCTTACGGGTTGCACTTAATCTTTAGGATGGTACTTGTAAATAGGAAGTTCTTATGGAAAAAAATAATGTCTCAAGTCTCTTTAATCAGTCGTGAGAAATAATGCCACGGATTTATGTTCACTTAGCTCTAAAAACGAACATTAACGCTACTGCCCACGTGCCAGGCTACGTGGGGGCTTCCAGCGCTGCAAATGCGCTTTTACGCGAGGCTCGGGGACTCTTTCCCTCCCCAGGTGCAGCCTCGCGCCTTCTTGGGCCTCACACGCCCCAGGCCGTGCAGTTCGCACGCGTCCCCGCCCCGGCCGGTCCCCTGTCCTCTCCCGCCCGCTCTCGACAATCCAACAAGCGGCGGGGGAGGCGGTGCTGCTCACCTGGTGGGGGACGGCTGGCCAGGGGTGCGGGACGCTTCAGATTCCCTCGGCGAGGTCGGCTCTCGCTGAGGGGTCGTCTCCTCTCCTCCTCCTCTCCACGCCGGGACCAACCAATCCCGTTGCGGCGTTGGGTCGAGCCTCCCGCAGCACCCGGGAGTCAGCCAATGGCAGTGCGGCTCCCGGGACAGGCCAACGATGACGCTCCGCTCCTTCGGCCAATCACGGCCCTCCACCACTGATGACGCTGCGCCGCACGGGCCAATCCCGTCGCAGCGTTAGTGAGGGGGCTCGGCTCCCACAGCCAATGGGAGCGCGGCGGCTTCGTTCTTTGCCGCTTCAGCTCCCCAACGATCGGCGACCTTCTGGGGGGTATTCCTGGCCCCGGGCCGCGATGGGGATTTGGCGGCAAAGGGTTTTCGAGGGCGCTGGTCACGAGGAGACCCCCCTCTCGGCTCACAACCCCTTGGGAGCGGATTTCACGAGGGGAGGCACCACAAGCCTCCAACCCTCGCTGGGAATGTGCCGATGAGCACACCGATCCCCTCCTCACGCTCCCTGGTCGAGTGCCACTCGTCCAAGGTCACCACAGCGCGATCTTTCAGCTGTTTTCTGGGACAGTTTTAGGAACCTTTAGCCCTGGGTTCCCAACAGGAGGCCAGCTCTTCTCAGGCCCTTGGAGATTCAGTTGTAGACACAGCACACAGCAGAGTCTTGGCAGTTTCAAGTAGGCAGGGTCACAGCACACAGCAAAGTCCCTTTCTCCTCCTTAGCTTCCAGTTGGACAGTAGAACAGGTCAACCCTTAGAGCACACAGCAAGGCAGTCTTCCTTTAGTTCTCTAGCTGTCCTCCTTCCAGCAAAGGTTCCTTCTGGCTTGCAGAATTTCAGAATCTAAACTTCTGTAGTCAGGGGTCCTTTCCTTATACCCCTCAATGTCTTTGAAGTCCTTTGAAGTCTTTGTGCATGGAGGCCCTGGGTCCAGTCTAAACCAGTTCTGGGGGTTGCGGAGCACTGAGGTGTCTCTGGGTTTCTTCTCCCTGTCAGCTTCAGGGCCAGAGGTGTCAGTTGACCACCAGGAGGGAGCTAGCATGGGGGAGGTGGCCGGCACAGCCCAGTACTTATCAGGCATTCCTTCCTCCCACCTCCCAGGCAGGCAGATGTGCCCTTTCATCCCTGGGCTGGCTCCGACCCTCTCCTCCGGGGGCTCTGCAGCCCCCCTGTCACACCCAAGCATTCCACAAACCCAGGCACACAGAAAGGTTTAGACAAGAGAACAGCCACTTTCTAAAAGTGCTATTCTCCAACACAGGATTTAAAAACACCATTCACTAAAAGATGTGTCATTAAATTCTGAGTTCAGGGATATCTTTCATTTATGTCCCATCTTGTTCCTATGGGAAGATAGGCTGGCATCACATGGGGCCAGTCTCCTCTATGTTACTCTATGGAGCAAGAGAGCCTTACAGCAGTGAGCACATAAAATGGCTGCTGCCCACTACCAGAGCATGTGACCTGCACTAGTACATGCTTTACCTTAGCTATACACTGCACCCTGCCCAGGGGGGTACCTTGAGCCTTCCATAGGGGTGACTGATGTGCACAGACAGGGAGGGGTTAGGCCCAGCCAGTGGAGACACTGGCCAGGGGGACAGGGCAGTCCACTAACTGCACACAGGCCCTGCGCTGGCAGGCCTGAGTCACTATTTTAAAGCTACTCATGTGGGTGGCGCAATCTGCGCTGCAGGCCCACTAGTAGCATCTGTCATCACCAGCCCTGGCACACACAGTGCACTTTCCTAGGGACTTCGTGGTGATACAAATATGCCAATCAGGTATATCCAATCAATATCACAATTCACAGAGGGAGCACTTACACTCTGGCACTGATCAGCAGTGGCAGAGTGTCCAAAGCATCTAAATCAGCAAAAACGAAATCCAGCACAGCATCAAAACACATGAGTCAGAGGCAAAAAGATGGGGGAAGAACCAAGCCAAAAGGTGTCAGGTCTAACACTGACTAGCTCCTCAGGAGGGGGGGTGCTGAAGCTAGTAAGAAGCCCCAGGTTCTCCATATCCTCCGATGTTATCTCAGGCTCAGCCCAAACGGGGGGAGAGTTAGGGAAGGTCGAGTAGATCTTTGCAACCTTAGCGGAGAAGTAGTCGGCAATGCGATCGCATGATTCCTTCGAACAAATCACCGGATCGGCAGATGAATCTATCGTTGTCAAAGACTTGTAAATGCCGAAAAGCTCCTTAGCCGAGTTCTTTGCCCCTAAACTGTTTCCTGCGAAAAAGGCCGCCTTAGATTTTTTGATCAGCCTATGATGTATCCGCCTTTTTTCTAAGAACAGTTCTCTAGCCTGACTGTCGTACGCTACCCTCCATGATCTTTCCGCTCGCTTACAATCCGCCTTTGTCCGCCTCAGCTCCCCATTAAACCATGGAGCTGTTCTCTTCGTGCGGCCGCCCGCGGATGTGCGGCAGAGTGGTGCCGCCTGATCTAACGCCTCTTTAATGCGCCTATTCAGGTTAAGATCAGCCGATTCTATGTCATCTCCTCCTGGCAGACCTTCCCGGGTCAATGCTTCATTAAAATCCTCCAAGGAGAAATTAGCCCACTTCCTCCTCAAGTAATTCAGAGGTGCCTGAGTATAATTTACGGCCTTAGTGCTCTTTATGGAGAATATCACCAAAAAATGGTCTGTCCAGGGGATCGGCTCCACTGCAGAGACCTCCACCCCTTCCCAATTTGCGAAAATCTGGGTCCAGAAGATGTCCCTGACGATGAGTGGGGCTTGAGATCTTCAGTTCTAGCTGAAGGGCTTGAATGTCCCTGCAGAACTCCTCCACTCCTTTATCTCTGGGGCTATTCAGGTGTATGTTTAAATCTCCCAGTAATAGGAATTTATCCCTGCGTAGTGCTGCCTCAGTTATGTTATCTAGCATACTCTCCCTGAACTTAGAGCAAGGCCCCGGGGGTCTATATATAAGAAAACCTTTAATCGTCATTCCCCCATTGATTTTTATAGTAAAAGCACCCACCTCACTATCTGCAACCGAGGCCATCTCTAATAAACAACCAAGGTGTTTTTTAAAAATGATTGCAATCCCCCCTCCTTTCCCCACTGGCCTGTCCTGCCTAACCATGGAGTAGTCTTCCGGCATAGCCTCGATAATATCTGAATCCGAAAACTGGTCCAACCACGTTTCCGTGAGGAAAAACCGTGAGGAAAAAAAGATCAGACTGTCTATCCATGAGCTGATCAAATATATCGAGCCTGTGCTTCCTCAGTGATCTTACATTGAGAAGGCCACAAACAAGCGTGGCTTGCTCCACAACACTCGGCAGCCGGGTGATGAACCGGAACCGACAATGAGCACATTCCGCGTCCTCAGCCGTCAGACCATGGCTACACGGGTAGGTGGTCTCCGGGCATAGACTCATGAGCAACTCCCTGTCCCAATAGATTTTACCATGAGGAGCAGGGCCTACCGCCCCGGGCCGCAGTCGGCTGCGGACGGGCGCAGACGGGCTCGACTTTGGCGACACTTCGGCGCGCCTTCGTCGCGCCCGCTGCGCTCGTCCGCTGCGCTTCCGAGGGGACATCCGCCTTTTGTATCCCTCAGCCCGTCTGCCTCCCAGCCACTAGACCGCTAACCGGCCCCTCGCGCAGCGGAAGTGACTGTCTCTCACCTCCACGCCCTCCGCTCAACGGTGCTAGCCACCCAGTCGGAACGAGGCGTGGAGGAAGGAAAGACAAGACAGCCGCCCCGAATGCGTCAGGTAAGTCTGGGGAGTGCGGGGGGGAGTAGGAAGCTTCAGCCACTAGGGACTTGACCCCCAGCGAGTCTCCGTGCAAATGCACTGCAAAAATAGGAGTTTAAAAATTAAAGTATTAAAATGCAGCAAAGTCCGCTTTAAAATACACGTGAGCCAATTTGCAAACAGCGCGCTGGCGCCACACAAGCAGCTATGGGCCCTGCCACTGCCCACTCACCACCACGCGGGCGGAATTTCCAGTGCCTTTTGTATCCCTCAGCCCGTCTGCCTCCCAGCCACTAGACCGCTAACCGGCCCCTCGCGCAGCGGAAGTGACTGTCTCTCACCTCCACGCCCTCCGCTCAACGGTGCTAGCCACCCAGTCGGAACGAGGCGTGGAGGAAGGAAAGACAAGACAGCCGCCCCGAATGCGTCAGGTAAGTCTGGGGAGTGCGGGGGGGAGTAGGAAGCCTCAGCCACTAGGGACTTGACCCCCAGCGAGTCTCCGTGCAAATGCACTGCAAAAATAGGAGTTTAAAAATGAAAGTATTAAAATGCAGCAAAGTCCGCTTTAAAATACACGTGAGCCAATTTGCAAACAGCGCGCTGGCGCCACACAAGCAGCTATGGGCCCTGCCACTGCCCACTCACCACCACGCGGGCGGAATTTCCAGTGCCTTTTGTATCCCTCAGCCCATCTGCCTCCCAGCCACTAGACCGCTAACCGGCCCCTCGCGCAGCGGAAGTGACTGTCTCTCACCTCCACGCCCTCCGCTCAACGGTGCTAGCCACCCAGTCGGCACGAGGCGTGGAGGAAGGAAAGACAAGACAGCCGCCCCGAATGCGTCAGGTAAGTCTGGGGAGTGCGGGGGGGAGTAGGAAGCCTCAGCCACTAGGGACTTGACCCCCAGCGAGTCTCCGTGCAAATGCACTGCAAAAATAGGAGTTTAAAAATTAAAGTATTAAAATGCAGCAAAGTCCGCTTTAAAATACACGTGAACCAATTTGCAAACAGCGCGCTGGCGCCACACAAGCAGCTATGGGCCCTGCCACTGCCCACTCACCACCACGCGGGCGGAATTTCCAGTGCCTTTTGTATCCCTCAGCCCGTCTGCCTCCCAGCCACTAGACCGCTAACCGGCCCCTCGCGCAGCGGAAGTGACTGTCTCTCACCTCCACGCCCTCCGCTCAACGGTGCTAGCCACCCAGTCGGAACGAGGCGTGGAGGAAGGAAAGACAAGACAGCCGCCCCGAATGCGTCAGGTAAGTCTGGGGAGTGCGGGGGGGAGTAGGAAGCCTCAGCCACTAGGGACTTGACCCCCAGCGAGTCTCCGTGCAAATGCACTGCAAAAATAGGAGTTTAAAAATGAAAGTATTAAAATGCAGCAAAGTCCGCTTTAAAATACACGTGAGCCAATTTGCAAACAGCGCGCTGGCGCCACACAAGCAGCTATGGGCCCTGCCACTGCCCACTCACCACCACGCGGGCGGAATTTCCAGTGCCTTTTGTATCCCTCAGCCCATCTGCCTCCCAGCCACTAGACCGCTAACCGGCCCCTCGCGCAGCGGAAGTGACTGTCTCTCACCTCCACGCCCTCCGCTCAACGGTGCTAGCCACCCAGTCGGCACGAGGCGTGGAGGAAGGAAAGACAAGACAGCCGCCCCGAATGCGTCAGGTAAGTCTGGGGAGTGCGGGGGGGAGTAGGAAGCCTCAGCCACTAGGGACTTGACCCCCAGCGAGTCTCCGTGCAAATGCACTGCAAAAATAGGAGTTTAAAAATTAAAGTATTAAAATGCAGCAAAGTCCGCTTTAAAATACACGTGAGCCAATTTGCAAACAGCGCGCTGGCGCCACACAAGCAGCTATGGGCCCTGCCACTGCCCACTCACCACCACGCGGGCGGAATTTCCAGTGCCTTTTGTATCCCTCAGCCCGTCTGCCTCCCAGCCACTAGACCGCTAACCGGCCCCTCGCGCAGCGGAAGTGACTGTCTCTCACCTCCACGCCCTCCGCTCAACGGTGCTAGCCACCCAGTCGGAACGAGGCGTGGAGGAAGGAAAGACAAGACAGCCACCCCGAATGCGTCAGGTAAGTCTGGGGAGTGCGGGGGGGAGTAGGAAGCCTCAGCCACTAGGGACTTGACCCCCAGCGAGTCTCCGTGCAAATGCACTGCAAAAATAGGAGTTTAAAAATGAAAGTATTAAAATGCAGCAAAGTCCGCTTTAAAATACACGTGAGCCAATTTGCAAACAGCGCGCTGGCGCCACACAAGCAGCTATGGGCCCTGCCACTGCCCACTCACCACCACGCGGGCGGAATTTCCAGTGCCTTTTGTATCCCTCAGCCCATCTGCCTCCCAGCCACTAGACCGCTAACCGGCCCCTCGCGCAGCGGAAGTGACTGTCTCTCACCTCCACGCCCTCCGCTCAACGGTGCTAGCCACCCAGTCGGCACGAGGCGTGGAGGAAGGAAAGACAAGACAGCCGCCCCGAATGCGTCAGGTAAGTCTGGGGAGTGCGGGGGGGAGTAGGAAGCCTCAGCCACTAGGGACTTGACCCCCAGCGAGTCTCCGTGCAAATGCACCTCAAAAATAGGAGTTTAAAAATTAAAGTATTAAAATGCAGCAAAGTCCGCTTTAAAATACACGTGAGCCAATTTGCAAACAGCGCGCTGGCGCCACACAAGCAGCTATGGGCCCTGCCACTGCCCACTCACCACCACGCGGGCGGAATTTCCAGTGCCTTTTGTATCCCTCAGCCCGTCTGCCTCCCAGCCACTAGACCGCTAACCGGCCCCTCGCGCAGCGGAAGTGACTGTCTCTCACCTCCACGCCCTCCGCTCAACGGTGCTAGCCACCCAGTCGGAACGAGGCGTGGAGGAAGGAAAGACAAGACAGCCGCCCCGAATGCGTCAGGTAAGTCTGGGGAGTGCGGGGGGGAGTAGGAAGCCTCAGCCACTAGGGACTTGACCCCCAGCGAGTCTCCGTGCAAATGCACTGCAAAAATAGGAGTTTAAAAATGAAAGTATTAAAATGCAGCAAAGTCCGCTTTAAAATACACGTGAGCCAATTTGCAAACAGCGCGCTGGCGCCACACAAGCAGCTATGGGCCCTGCCACTGCCCACTCACCACCACGCGGGCGGAATTTCCAGTGCCTTTTGTATCCCTCAGCCCGTCTGCCTCCCAGCCACTAGACCGCTAACCGGCCCCTCGCGCAGCGGAAGTGACTGTCTCTCACCTCCACGCCCTCCGCTCAACGGTGCTAACCACCCAGTCGGAACGAGGCGTGGAAGAAGGAAAGACAAGACAGCCGCCCCGAATGCGTCAGGTAAGTCTGGGGAGTGCGGGGGGGAGTAGGAAGCCTCAGCCACTAGGGACTTGACCCCCAGCGAGTCTCCGTGCAAATGCACTGCAAAAATAGGAGTTTAAAAATGAAAGTATTAAAATGCAGCAAAGTCCGCTTTAAAATACACGTGAGCCAATTTGCAAACAGCGCGCTGGCGCCACACAAGCAGCTATGGGCCCTGCCACTGCCCACTCACCACCACGCGGGCGGAATTTCCAGTGCCTTTTGTATCCCTCAGCCCGTCTGCCTCCCAGCCACTAGACCGCTAACCGGCCCCTCGCGCAGCGGAAGTGACTGTCTCTCACCTCCACGCCCTCCGCTCAACGGTGCTAACCACCCAGTCGGAACGAGGCATGGAGGAAGGAAAGACAAGACAGCCGCCCCGAATGCGTCAGGTAAGTCTGGGGAGTGCGGGGGGGAGTAGGAAGCCTCAGCCACTAGGGACTTGACCCCCAGCGAGTCTCCGTGCAAATGCACTGCAAAAATAGGAGTTTAAAAATTAAAGTATTAAAATGCAGCAAAGTCCGCTTTAAAATACACGTGAGCCAATTTGCAAACAGCGCGCTGGCGCCACACAAGCAGCTATGGGCCCTGCCACTGCCCACTCACCACAACGCGGGCGGAATTTCCAGTGCCTTTTGTATCCCTCAGCCCGTCTGCCTCCCAGCCACTAGACCGCTAACCGGCCCCTCGCGCAGCGGAAGTGACTGTCTCTCACCTCCACGCCCTCCGCTCAACGGTGCTAACCACCCAGTCGGAACGAGGCGTGGAGGAAGGAAAGACAAGACAGCCGCCCCGAATGCGTCAGGTAAGTCTGGGGAGTGCGGGGGGGAGTAGGAAGCCTCAGCCACTAGGGACTTGACCCCCAGCGAGTCTCCGTGCAAATGCACTGCAAAAATAGGAGTTTAAAAATTAAAGTATTAAAATGCAGCAAAGTCCGCTTTAAAATACACGTGAGCCAATTTGCAAACAGCGCGCTGGCGCCACACAAGCAGCTATGGGCCCTGCCACTGCCCACTCAAATGAAGCGGGTAGGCTGCTAGGAGGACTATACACCAAAACACCCGCAAGGATGATGGTGGAGGAATCCGCAATAGTAAAATACATAGCTTCCATAAGGCCTAACTTAGTGATCTTCCTACTAATCTTAAAATGGGAATGCAAAAAGAAAGCAATCCCCCCCCCCACCTTGAAGCCTTCCCGATTTAATCCCACAAAGCGACCAGCAGATCCGTGTGGTCTGAGGCCGACCAGCAGAGTGGCTGGCGCTGGTCGCGGCTCCAGCGTCGACGGGCACAGACGGGCTTGCCTTTGGCGCGCCCGCTGCGCGGGCGCCTAAGCGTCCCATTTGTAGACAGCAAGCAAGGAGGTGTGTCAGGCGAGGCACCAACCACTGGTCCGCTGCCCTGATAGAACCTTCCCAAGATGGCGGACGCAGCTCCCTCCCTTTGCCCAAACAGCGTTTCCACCCAAGCACCAGCCGAGTGTAATTTTAAAAGAACGACGAAGTGAGGTGAGCAGCAATGTGAACAATTAAAAACTAACAGGCAATGTCATTTAAATCAGCAGTATGCGCTATCTAGAACTCCCGGCTCACGCCTCAGGTTCTGTATACATAAGAGAAAAATGTGTATTCTCAGTGAGTCGGGTTATGCATCCTCCAGATATCAATCAAGTGTAGGTCCCGACACCATCCAAGACAGTGCGCGGGGTTCCAAAAGTATCCCCTCTGGGATAGGAGCGGTCGCAACGTGGATCAAGGACTATATTAAAATCCCCACGTAATAATATTCACCTAGAGGTTAAATCGGCTACATATTCAAATCGTGTAGAATAAACCTTTGCCTTTTGGTCCAGTGGCCATAGACATCAATGAACGTGACTGTACAGCGATATAGTTGGCCTCTCGCAATGAGCAGGCGCTTCTCATCATCCCTTAATGTGGAATTTTCCTGGAAACAGATTCCTTTATAATATATGATAGCAACTCCCTTGTTTTTCGTTCTACTCAGGGAGTGAAATTGCAAAGGTTACGTCTGCGAGTAAATTCGAGTAACCTCCCCCCCAGGAGATGGGTCTCCTGAAGGACGCCACTGCCACATCCTTATCGTAAAGCCAATTCACTAGTGTGCACCCCTTCATAATAGTGTTCTGGCCTGCCCATTCTGAATAAATTTGTTAAAGGTGGCCAGATTGTCTTTCGAAGGTACGGCTCATTTCAAAGCTGGTTGTCTCCCTGCGCTACGGAGCAGGGGAAGGAAGAAAGTCTAATGCTCCCACGATATAGAATGTAGGAAGGATAAATAATGCACTGTCAGTAGTTAGAAATATAAAACATGTATGTAAACAATACAGAATATAGTATAAGTGAAAGCCTCATCAGGCAGCAGGAGATACTAAGATAAGGTATACATAAGAAAACAGCAAGAAAAAAGCCTACCAAACATCCAAGAGAAGGGGGGGGCAGCTCACGTATGAATCCTCCAGCCAGGATACACATGTCTCGGAAACAGGGGGGCAACGAGGTTGCAACAGATCATCAGTTTCCAACACCAAGAATGGTGAATAAATCCGTCAAATTTTCGGTGAGGAGAGTGTTCTCTTGAGTGAGAAGTTTCCACATTGCTTGTCTATGTATTGAGCTTTAACGTGTTTTCCATTGTATACATTTTTCTTGAGTTGGAGTGGTAAGACGGGGGGACGGTCTACTTCAGATCAAAGTTGTAGAAAAACCTTGACTTTTACTAGGGTATACGAAGGAGTGTTCGCCCTTAACATTAAAACGCAGACACCCCCAAAGATGAGGCACTTTATTTTCCTGTAGAAAGTCAGTTGCACACTTAAACTCCTTTCACTTCATCAAGGTGTACGCTGAGAACAGTGGTTCATCGTTTTTGTAATGCTTGAAAATTCTCTTCTTTCTGTCTATAAAGTGAACTTTGGTCAGAATATTCGGAGTGAGATTGCTTTTACGCTGAAAATCGGAATACACTCTATGAAGGTTTTTTTAAAAGTATTTCGGGATCAGTAGTAGCTGCAAGGAGATTGCAGCTGTAGACATGCTTGAGGTCCACAGTCTGAAACAGTCAAGCTGATTCCTCTGATACGCAGAATATTGCAATGGTTGTGTTTTTCTGCATCATCAACTTCCAGGTAAGGGTTTGTTGAGTTTGCTCAAAGGCAACCACTCATTCAAAAAGCGTGTCCTGCTCCTGGTTGCACTCCGCTGCTGCACCCTTAAGTTGGTTTAGGTGCCCGCCAGCTTTCGTAAGTGTTGATCTTGGTCAGCTATAGTTTCTTAATATCAAGCCTGAGTGAAGTCATCTCTTTGAAAATTCAGCCATGAAGTTATTGAAGTCATGCTTGTTGACAGGGGACTCCAGCTCCGCTGCGGATGAGGAATCAGAGTCCAACGCCCAGCGAGAAGAAGAAAGGTGAATTCGCACCTGGGCCACAAATCATCCTAAGATGTTTTCTGTGATTTCGGTTTGGTGGCCACCATAGGCTATGAGGAAAAGCAGTAGATAACACCTCTGAAAAATTCACTAGCCTTGTAGAGGCACCAATGGCAAACCACAATCAAAGTAAAGTTATCAGTGTATGGGTGCCTCAAGTTTGGCCCACAGCCGTTGATGGGGGAATAGGAGTTGGTTTTTGGGTCAGTGAGTACCCCACCTCACCATCACCACAAGGCTCCAGAAGCGTCCCAGGGGGTCAATATGGGTTCCCCAAGTCTTTAAAGAAACATCAGAGAGGACCCCAGCCTCCCACTATCACATGGCACAGGGCTCAGTAGTACACAGCCGTCAGGTCTCTGATTGGAATGGTGAGGTGACTGCCCGCTTCAGCCCTGTATGTAGTGGACTCCCATCCTGCAATATATGGCCTCAGACTGCTTGTTCCTCCAATGCCCACCCTGGGGTTATGTGGGAACTGGCAACTCATCAGTAGTCGATGCACCAGCAGGGCACTCTGAAGAGGCCAGTACCGTCCTCCAGCACTCCTCCCGTCTGAGGAGAATGGTACGCTCAATGCCCACCCTCAGACTCACTAGATCTCCATCGAATGCCATACTCCTGCTCATGAGGTGAAAAGCCGCGGCCTCCGTGAATCTAACTGTGCAGGCGGGGGTCCAGAACTGCTAGTCCCATAGTAAGGGGCAGCCAAAACTTCACAATGCACAATCCGAGGGTAGAGAGCACTGGCGTCACGCAGTAAAAATCCCAGAGGGCCAAATGGGCATCAGGCAGGGCCGCAGTCTTCCGACCACGTGAATGTCGTCACTCGCCTGTAGATCATGCAGCAGCTGCAGGCGGCTCAGCAAGAAAAGCTGTTGTGTGGCCTGGTGTCATTCTGAAAGAGTTAGGCCTCAGGAGAAACCCAGTCTAGGCCAATGCTGTCAAACTCATATCGAGATGAAAAAATAGTTGCCTCAGGAGCTGCTGCAAGGATTTCCATATAGGCAGATGTTTTCAGACTCGTAGTTCCCCATATGGTGATTGTTCTGCAATAAATCCGACCCGATGTATGGAGCTCAGGAGAGGAGCACCCAACTAGGTCCTCACCTTGGGCACGACCCTAAAAAATAATGCATATTCCTGCCTAGAGAAAATGGACTTTAGGTAAGGCCAATTAAGTTATTCATCATACAGAGTGTTTTTAACATATTAGTTCAGCCCTTAAGAACAACATACATAAAATTGGGCAGTGGATCGACCCTCTTCAGCCACTGGCCTTTTTGCCAGTGTTTTGCTCTTGCTATTTGACAGCTGCTGGTCTTTAGGGTGACAGGGAGCCTGAGTAACAGAATTTTGCCTGCTTATTCAGTATTACCCTGCATTAAAAAAAACTATTATCAGGAGATATTTCCTGTTGTTCATTTCCCAGCAGCTCACTTGCTATTAAAGACTAGTGCTAATTGAGTAATGAGAGAACCAGCAGCACTGCTGATATTGCTACTGGACCACACATTTCCTATGTAGAGTGCCAGGCTTCAATTCTGCAAGCTTCAAAACCATGTCACTCTCTTGAAATGGCATTCTGCATACTCGATTATTGTTTACTTGTCCATGATGGCAGACCAGTGCAAAGCTTTACTTTTTGATATTTTTATTGAAGCAAATACCCTCCACATTTATTTTTTCCTTTTGTTTTTCTCTATTTCTTTATTTATTTTAGCATATACTTGCACTACAATGAAATCTATCACCTTGTTTTTTAGAAGGCAAGTGGGGCTTTTTTGATGCCTAGACTCTTCCCCACAAAAGTTCAAAAAGAGTAGATTCACATAGTCTGCAGTGCTGGTCCCCATGAGGCTGATGGGAGATTAAATAAACTCAATAGACATTTAGACTTCAGTGTAGCTTACTTCAACAGCTTTGAATTGCACTTGTGGACCGATGCACCAGATGCTCAACCTGTGTCTCCTTTGCCACCGTCTGTCCAAACTCTGTTCATTCCCAGTGAGCGATGTACCTGTGTTTGAGCAGTGAGGGGAACTGAAAGAGCTTTTTTGATAAAATGCTAAATAAATAGTTATAATAAACGTGCAGAATTAATATTCAATCTTAAATTAAACACTTTTAAAATGGTAGAAAATGCACTTAGCAGTTATATTTATTCGGACTAGGGGCTTTATTACAATGTCGGGAGGAGTTTCCTCTGCCCGACATCGTCTCGGTCATGGGACGACCGACACCCGGTCGGCGGTCCCGACTGACTAATTAGGATGCGACCGAACGCTGTTCAGTCGCATTCCTATATTTTACAATGGAAGCATGTATTCCGGTCGGAATGCATGCTCCCTTTGTAAAATAGGTGCCTGCCACGGGGTGCAGGGATCAACAGGGGGACACCATAGGTGCCCCCGTGGCCTCCAACCGGAGATCGTGCACCTAAGGGGGCCCATCTGGGGACCCCCAAAGTCGGGTTACGACAGCCTTCCTGTTTCAGAAAGGCCGCACGGACAGGCTGCCAAAACCCAACATAGTAATTCCTAGGGCGGAATGAGCCACCCTAGGGATTCTGGCTGCATTCAGACTGGCGAACAGGCTCTCCGAGCACATCAGAAGCCAGTTGGAATGACCGTTCGGATTCCTTTCCGACCGCCTACATCGTAATGAGGCGGTCGGAAAGGAATCTGACCGGCATTTTACGATGCGGTCAGAAAGGCTCCAACCAACAGTCATAACCTTTTCCGACTGCATCATAATTGGCCCCTAGGCCTCAAATGGCTTAAGTACCATTGCTTGACAAGTGTTCTCACTAGTTTGCTAAAGCACACAAAATGTTTAATTCTTGACCTTTCAATAATCATGGTTTTTTTTAATAAATAAAGAGCTGCATACATTTTTTCATTTGGATTCTGCCAAAGTCTTTCTGCTAAAACAAAATAACACTGTTGAAACAATTAGAAATTGATGTTTAATTAAGTAATGAAGAAAAGCTTTAATTAAACGTGACCTTGACTATTTTAACTTACTTGTTCATGCCAATAAATAGGTTTCTGTCTAATATTTTCGTTTTCGTTAATGTACCAAGTAGATATTTTAACCCGTTGGCTGCGCCGCCCGTTTTGCAGAAGTGCGGCACTTCCGCAAAACGGGTGGAGCCGCGTTGGCCATTGGCCAACGGCAGCACCAGCGAGGTAGAGCTGCCGCCGGCCAATGGCCGACGGCAGCATGGATAGGGTTAAAGGTTAAACATGTAGTCAAATGTTTGCGAAAGTAGTCTTGAAAGAGAAAACGTTGTGTATGAATCAGAATCATTACGACAAATTTGCAAATTTAACATTGGTGTCTGAGAACTATTGTATTTGTGTGAGAAGAAGAAGAGTAATCCTGTTCCCAGGAAAACACAGGCAACTGATTGGACAAGTGGAGAAGATGCAACATGAACTGCAACATCCTTTTCTACAGTTTATAATAGTGTGTCTTCCTACAGTAGGTTACCACTTTCCAGACCCATTATACCACTTGTCTTTTTGGCTTTCCCTGACCATTTTACCCTTATAGTTTTTCCATTCCTATTCTTATTCCACATTGCTCTGAGAGTCTTCTGAGTTTCTTGAACCTCTCTTTATGGTAAGTTCTGCTTGAGGCTTTATGCCTACTCACACTGTCTCGACCAGGACTCTTTATGGTTCTGACTGACATATTTTTCTCCCGATTCCTAGAATAGGGATTCTTTCCTTTATGGAACATGCTTTATGCATTTTTATTAGAATTATTGATCAACCATTTTGATTATTGATTTCTGTTCTTATTTGATTTGATTATTGATATTAACATGAATAAGATGTATGACTCTGAATACAGATGGCTTACTAAAACGTCTAATAAAGCCCTTTAAACTTATACCAAAATTCTCATTATTGACTGAACTTAGAAATTGTGATTTTAATTTATATGGTGTATTTGCACTTGATCTTCTCTAAAACAACGGCAAAGGTCTGTCGACCAGGGGAGAAGGAGAACGTTACAGCGGGGATCAGCCTGTGTGATGGTAAACCGAGTTTTAATTTAAACAGATTCCCGCTTCAGCATGAGTGTTGTAGATTGTTCCTGGTAGAATTCATATCAGGCAACTAACAGCATCTAAGGGCAGATTGTGTAGGTATTGTTGCCATGGACCAAAGGAAATTTGCAGCTCATCTCTAGTCGCCGTTTATTTATGGATCTTCATGGTGAGGTTTTCATGCTGATGGCCTACCTTCACCTATTTCTCATGACCTTTCTTTAATACTGTGGCATTGAAGTATTGAAGCATTCACCTGTATCTTGTCCCCCTTTGTTTTAGTGGTTATGTGACATGTAGTGCCGCTGTATCTTTATCTGGGTGCTCCAGAGAATTAACATTGGCTTGGAGAGATTCCATCCTTTTTAACATATATTTCAGTGTAATAAAAAAGCCTTTCCTGTCTTAGGTATTTTTTATTCTGCAGAGTTCAGTTACAAATGGAACCCAAGGCTAAAGTGACTATCGAGGGCTATGTTTGGGATCGTGCATATGTCTATTTCGTATTCTGAAATATGTCTCGAAGTCAAAAATGACAAACACATTCTAAATTTGAAAAACTTAAGTGCTTTATAGTTGTGCTATGTAGCAAGGATTCCCGGAGCCCCATGCGGATACTGTTGGCTGAAAGTTACTCTTTTAAGTTTAAGGATCAAAGTGGCTTCCATTTTCAGTAGGAATTTTCCATACTTCTGCCCCTCTCGTTCTGTTTGATGACATCAAAAACTCACAAACACAATATATCCTACTATAGATGAGGGGTGCCAAAGCTGCAGACCCACACCGGTGGACTTGCTTCATGTGGTGTGGAATTGTCCCCATATCATTAGTTATTAGGATGCTATTCTGGAACATTTACACAATGCTATGGGGTAGCTAATTCCCAGGGACTTAAAGCAATGCCTGTTGGGATTAGTTCCTATTAAGAAGAAGAGGAAACTTAGCCGGAAATTTGTGATAGTTCGATCGACATTCGCCAAATGCCGAATAGCTATTAGGTGGCATAGCCCAAGACCATCGCAAGATGGCGGATTGGTTGCGAGATATGACTTAATGGGCGGGCGCAGAAGAAGCATATATGAAGACAGTTAGGAGAGACAATAGACTGCAGCATGATCTGCTAGTATTGGGATCATTACTGGTGGAGATTCCTCTGCCCTCCAACTGCGGTTGGCACTGGAGACAGAAGTGCCACACAAACATAGTCACTACAGCGATAGGACTATGAGAACGGCAACCCTATCTATAAGTTACACACCAGGGTTGGGATCCGGGTCCACACGGCGGGGGGGCCTACTGCAGTTTTTTGTATGGCATGTACCCCTATGACACTGGATAATATAAAGAACAGAGCACAGGAGAGGGTAGGGGGAGGGGGTGTTTCAATGTCATTTCTTGTTTAGAACAATTTTATGTTATGCCTTGCTTGCTAGTGATAGTTTCACATACTGTATGATTTGACATACAGGTCCTGTAAAGTTGCTTCTGAGTTGGGATTGTATGATGCTGAAATATCAATTAAAAGATAACATTGAGAAAATCTAAAACTGACAGTTAATTGATATTCTGCATGTTCACATCGGATGAAATGCTTTACCAGAAACGCTGTAAATCCTTGATTTTTGCTGACAAGTTCTTTTGCGAATTTCTTGATTTTTTTCCAATGTACCAGAGGCCACATATGCAGCGGGTTATATAAATCACATTTTTGGTGTTGCTATTTATGAATGTTTGATACTTGTTCTTGATGATAATATATACAAACTCATCATTTGCATGGTTTTGCAGGATACTGACCACAGTCCACATTTACTGTGTTGTTAGATTGCCAGCTAATTCCACATTGATGTGACAAACAATGTTTGTTGGTACAGTTCTGCCTCATCCTCAAAAAATAGCTGAATGGCAGCTTGTCTCTTAGGTTGCTGGGGTGAATACTTCGGTAAAGCAGGAGATTGTTTTTTCTGTGATTTTGATGCATAGTTATGTATATCAAGCGCTTTTCTCTCCTTGATCCATATATCTAGAAAATTGATTTCTACTAGGTTACAGTGTTTGTCATATTTTATGTTTAATGCCGGTGCTTTAGCCAGTGAAAAAAAAACATTCTGACCCGCTCCAAATGCAAAAACCTTCATAGCTTTATTTCTTCCAAATCTTTCACGAGCCCTACACCATCACGTTTCATGGTTCAAGTATCACCTTTGCTGTATTTTTTGTTATTATTTGATGATCTCCTACTGTAGTAATATAAAGTGCATTGCATTTTATGGTGGTGTTGTTTTATTCTGTCTTCTGCTATTCCGAATAAGCTAGCATTTATAGTCCTACATTGATTAATGCATCTAGCAAAATGAACACTCTTCAGACCTTAAAGAAGGCTTAAAGATCACCCAACAGAAAGTCAATCATCAACAGATTGCATGCCATAAACACCCTCTGTGGCATGTAAAAGAGAAGCAGCACTTGTCAGACTAGTACAGCCCGGTCCTTGTCCCTTTGACTAGGGGAGTAGTGACATAGAACAACAAAGGGAGTTGAATGTTGGAGTCAGGGATCTGACATCTCTGTGCTGGAGCTACAGACTTTGTTAACAAGCATTGGCAAGGCCAATAGGTATTGCCTTTGGGACCTTATAAGTGTTTAGCCATGCAACGGTTGATGTTGTTGCAGTAAGGACATTGTGCTGCATAACTAAATACTTATAAGGTCCCAAAGGCGAGACCTATTGGCTAAGCCAATGCTTGTTTTTATTTGTTAACTAAATGAATAATGCAGCTTTTGATCTTTTCATCAAGTTCCTTGTCTACTGTACCTGAGTGAGCATGTGTCGCCCAGCGGAGCACGAGCTCCACTGAGATAATTCCTTCCCGGAATAAGATTTTGAGACAGTAGCGGCATCCTGTATCCAAAAGTAGCTTCGGCATGGCACAGGGGGAATGCTCAATGCCACCATCATGTCATCTGTAATATCAGTGGTCCAGTAAGGCCCTTCATCAAAAAAAGCTAAAAACTCGTCACATTTGGAGCTACCGTGCTAAGACATGCAAACACATTCGTCTTGATCAAGGCCGACAAAGTGAACATCAATATGAAATACAGGGCCTTGAGATACAGTTAAATCATTCAGAAGTGCTTATAAGACTTGCATGGAGAACACACACAAACCAAACTGTTAAAAAAAGATGCAGGCTTCCAAAACAGCGAGTCCCTTGACCATCTGGCCTGGTGTTCTTGGCAAGCATTACTTCCAAGTTACACATGATGAATTGATTGGATCGTCACATTGTAAATATAAAATATGCACTCGATGCAGCGTTTTGCATTTCTGTTTAGAAAACTGTGCGTGAGGTAGCAGGAAACAAAGAACGGAAGTTTTAATAAATGACTTGGAAAATGCTGGTGCAGGCTTTTCATGCAGCTATTGGAAGCAGAATGTACACTGCTTCCGATCACTAAGGAAGCCTGCAAATGAGGTTGGAGAAACGTATATCCTTCGTAAAATGATGACTCTTTTCCATTGCTGAATAACACATAACTAGAATTTCAATTCAGGTCGTTATGCTTAATTAGACCAAATGAGTGTTTTCATGTTCATCAGAAAAAAAATATTGCGGCACCCGCGCTTTACTTTTAATATTAAAAGTAAAGCGCGGGTGCCGCGATTATACCAAAAGTAAAGAAATAAGATGTTTGTTACTATTTCTTTACTTTTGGTATAATTGCGGCACACGCGCTTTACTTCTAATGTTCTAATTAAAGCGCGGGTGCCACCTTCAAACGCGCAATAACACGTCAGTCACTTCTTCCCTTCGAAGAAAGCACCAGCACCATATACTCGCCCACCTTTATGCGAAGACCAGAGTCCTGTTTGGAAAATACTTTCTTAAATGTGCACACTTATCAGGTTCACAGCAGCTTAGACAAGTGCCAATATCCAACAGCCATTGCCAAGCAGTTTGAAGCCGGTTACCCACACGCAGGAAACAGCTGACGTGTTTCTACAAAAAACAAAGCCCACTTTTATTTATTTGGGGTTTTCTGCAACAGGGGCACGATCAAAGGGGTAAATAAGTGTCATTTAGTTGGAATGGATGGAACGTGAAGCATTTATAAGTTTACAGCTGTCCTAAGTAAGAAGATGAGTGTATGAGCTGTCATTAAACAGGAGAGATAGGCAGGGGAGCAAAACAAGCATTGGCCGCGCGGCAGTGAAAGTAACACCCCGCGGCAGCGAATTTACATAATAAAAAAAAAGTGTGATGGGAGTTGTGCACACGCGCGCGCGACGGGAAAAGGTGCTGTGCACTTAGCGCGCACGCTTGTGCGTGTTCTAGCAAGCTGGTCGCCGGCCTGAGTAGCACTTTTGAAAGCAGCTACTAAATTTCTCACAAAAGCAGCGCATGCGCGCTGACTCTAGGGAGACCTAAAAAGGGCACCGCTGTTTGATCAATTCACCCATTTTCTGATTCAAATGTTTGTGATGCAGAAAAGGACCTGCCAGGAATCCCAGCCATTTAAATATACTTATGAAGCCCCTTGCAATCAAAGTGGAACTTCTCTCTCTATTTGGAGTACTGGCCAACAAATTTAAGGTGGCTTTAACCCTCCATCACACATGCGGATCAGGTGGGTCTTTGTTCCACATGTACTTCAGTGGCATCCACCTGCGATCATTAGCACATGTTCTGTGACAGTTGTGGGATGAAGCACACAAAAAGGTGCTAGTCTCACTAGCAGATGACAAGGCTGGGACAGGATAGCGTGGGAATATCTGTTTAGGATTCGGAAACGTATGGGGATAGGACAGAGATGTCTACATAGCTAGAAGGAGACATAATGAAACAGGAAATTGGGCAGGTCATAGATAAACGCCCTTATTTCAAGTCCCCCCAGGGTAGATTTCTACCCAGCCATAGTCTATAAAATCAATAAACATCTCATGGTCTCTCTCCCGTGCAGAATGTTTAAAGAGGTGCGAGAAGGAACCTCTTTGCTACCGAAAGCAAAAATGCCTACATGTTGTTCTGATTCTTCTAAAACACCTATTTGCCTCTCAGTTATATGTGTGCTCTATTTATTTTTTGCTTCACGTTTTAAAACATCTTGAGCACTGTACCACCACTTTTTGTAGCATCTGTATGCTCTATTTGCAAATATTTGAAAACTCAAAGCAAGGTCTCAAATGCATCTGTTGCCTCATGAAGAGATGGTATGGTCATATTAACATACAAATATACAATTAGCTAGTGTAAAGACATTTTTTTTTTAGAATACTGCCTAAGATCTAAAAAAAAAGCAGTAGAAAAAGGCACAACACAAACCAGACCAAAAGAGATAAAGAAACGTAATTATTAATTTATCATATTCCACACTACCATAATCAAAAGGATTATCATGTATCTCTATAATGCTGAGAACTGTTTGAGGCAAACATTCAATAAATTTACAATGCACTACAAATTACAATTTATAAAGTACTATTACAGAACATACAACAATAACTTGAACATAAAGAGTTTAGAGCAATGAGCTGCTGTGTCTATCTCTTCATTACTGGGGCACAATGGACTGATCTCATCGGGCTCACACTGTAGGGAAACACATTGCTGGTACCGTGGGAGACCTGTCTTTGCCTGCTGGGGGAGCCACTGCAGACGGCAGATACTGGGGACTACATGTCCCACAATCCCGCCTAGAGCCCCATCTGGCATTCATCAAAACCTACTAAAGTACGCTGCAGTCCAGTGGTTTGGGGGCTGCTGTGCCTATCTCTTCATCACCGCTGCAAAAGGCAGCCGCCTGGAGCCCTATCTAGCATTCATGAAGCGCAACCTAAGTGTGCTGTAGTCCCATTGTGCGGGACACGTGCGGGCTGCACCCGGGCCAAGGACGGGCCCATCTGCGCCCATCCGCAGCTGGGTTGGGCTCACTCTCTTGGTATTTTGTTTCTTTGAGTCCCTCACGGTAGGATCCATTTCGTCTTGACTTCTCCTGTTGATTCTTTATGATGTTTGCTATTACAATCTAACCTATCAACTATGGGGAGGAAAAGACTCCCCTAACTCTCCTCTAAGAGCTCAAAGGGTGTTGCCTTATCTCCTCTAGTAACTTCCTACTTAAGCAACGCGATGGGTGCTATTTGTACGGAGCTTGAACTGGTCGAAACCTGTATTGATGCCATGCAAAGGATGCTTAATGTCTCGTCATGTTCTGTATCTCTTCTATTATCGGAGGGAAGTGATGACTTTCCAAGCACCACCTTGACAGCCTAACAACAAGCAACTTCTATTTCCCATGCAAACTCTTGCATTGAGCATGTCACTGTGGACGATATAATCACCCTTTGCCCTGTTGGATCTCCTTTAAGCGCCAGTAAGCGTCACTATGTCATCCCCCCTCGAACACAAAAGTAATGATAATAAAGCCAGAAAGGTAAAGGCAAGGAGCAGTAAGACAATTTCTAAAGCAGCTTCGTCATCTGTCATACTGTCTTCAACAAATGCCCCATATCACATTTTTTATTCTGCCATTCATAGTGTGTGCAAGCCCTATTTTGACGAAGTGGAATCACTGCTGAAGGAACTTTAATCTCCCATCTTGTCACAGTTGAAGCTTTTAAGTGATAAAGTGCAAGCCCAGTTTGTTCTTGAGGAAAAGTCCAATCAACCACACTCTCATCAGTTAATACAACCTAGATTTCATCACACAGTCCCTGTCCCTGCCCGCAGTCTCCCTACGACTGCCAGTATTTCAAATCCTTCAGTGCGGGCTCAAATTATTTTGCCGACTGTCCATCACACAGAGATCAACTACCCCAATGTCAATTTGCAACATAAACACTGTAGGTAGTGTACAAAATGATGGCAGTGGTTTTGAAGAAAAAAAGCCAGCACCTCTGTTTGGTTTGCAAACATATAACGCAATATGTCCTCTGGCGTTCTTAATGTAAACACTGTGCCATCCACAGTGCCACTCAGTACATAGAGAAAAATTAATCCATACACATTGATTATTAAAATTTGAACAACAGAGCACAGCACAACTAAAAGGTCCAACTGACTATCATCAGTCAGTAATGTATTTAATTCCAAAATGAGCAATGGATGAAACAATCAGTATAGAGTAATCTCAATCATAAGTAGATCAGTTTTCAAATGTTGACACGTAGGTGTAGCAAATAAACAGCCGACACGTGTTTCGTCGTTAGACGACTTCCTCAAAGCTGTTGACAAAACAGTATGACAAGTTGTTTGATATCAATACAAGAGGGAATTCTTTCTACAATCTCCAAATGTCAACCACTCCATTACTTGAAAAGGAGAAACGTGCACAAGGTGCCAGAAAAATAGCAAAGTCCAGACATAAGTGTAACGAAGCCCACGTAAAGAAGACTGACAGTCGGTGTTCAGCAAGTAACCCAACACAACATGATCATAAAATGGCCAACATGTTACGAATTTATAAGTAAAAAGAAGAAGTGAACCAAAGTCAAGTCAGACGCCTGTGTGAGTTCTACCATCCAAATATGTACTTATGTCTGTTAGATGAGGAGAAACAGAAAAAAAGAGAAAGAATAATTGGAGAGGAAAATATGTTCTGCAAGTACCTTAAGTTAATATCTGTATGCAGAAAAATCAGCAAAAACACCCTTGTCTTCTCCAGTGTGAAGATTCAAAGGTGTATAGCAATTCCGATGTGAATCCTTGAGTCTCAATATATCTGAATAGTCACTAAGAGAGAGGCAAATGTAGGTTGTTGAGCGGTGTAGCTTCCATACGCCCCTTTCAAAACAAGCAATTGTAGTGCTACAATATCTTGCAATATGAAACAGAAAGGACCATCTAGTCTCTGAAGTGCTTATCTGCAGTGTGGCTACCGATCCACCAACCAAACCAATGGGGTGCACTGGACTCAATAAAATCACAGTGATTAATAGAAGGCAAAAAGAGAAAAGTGAAAAAAGGAGGTAAAAACGCATGTGCCAAGAACTTAAATACGGTTTCTCAGTCGACCCAATTACATACCTCGATTAGTATTTACATAAATGGAAGAGTATTGACGTAATCGAGAGGTAAAACCCGAAACGAACCCCAAGTGGTATATGCTTACCAGATACACTTTTTTAAAACTTACTCTACTATGAAACAGGTGAGCCAGAAAAAACGTTATGATAAACGAGTAGAATCCAATATGTAGAGCCTCTAAAAAGGTTTCGATCTTCAGTTGAGATCTACAAAGTAACAGCAATATACTGTAAAAATAGCACCTATGACGCGAAATAACAGCCCCCTGTGATATAGATTAGGTCTAATGTCTAAAGACTTACCCAAAGTAGCGTGGTTTCCAGCTCCCATCCCGAAAGGTTGTACAACCGCCATAGAGAAAATGCCATATAAGTAACAAGACGCATCTCTCAAGCCTCAACCCCGTGACGGAGCGTGTCTATGTAATGAGTCTGTTTCGAACGCGCATTGTCCAGACTTGTTGATCAATCATGTAATCTATTGGGGTCGCTACATAGGCGACATGTTGTTATTATGGGCTGGCAACACTAAACGATTACATGGTTTTTGCTCTTTTCTCAACTCAAACACATATAACATCCTTTTTACCTATTAGTTCAATAAGGAAGACTTTTCTCAACCTGAGACTGTACACCAAAGAAGGTTCCATCTTATCTGCCCTACACAGTAAACCAACTGCGTGTAATGCTGTTCTGCATGCGGACACTTCACATCCCAGATCACAAATCAATTCCATACCATATGGGGAACACACACGCTTAAGATGCAATTGTAGTGAGGATGTGATCTACAAGAAAGAAATGAAAGATACTATCAGTAGATTTAAAGCCAGGGGGTATAATAGTAGGATACTAGAGAAAGCTGAAAGAAAGGCCCTTGGATTAAACCGAAGTCAACTGTTGACATACAAACCGAAGTAAAAAAAGAGCAGTAAACACAAAGAGAGAGTATCCCTGGTAAGTCCATATAACTCATCCAGCAATATACATTATAAAATTCTCAACAAACATTGGCACATTCTATGGGTGGACCCAGTTATCAACAAGGTCCTAAGTGTGAACCCCAGTATTATCTATAAACAAGGCAAAACCTTGAGGAACATTCTCAGTCAGAGCTTCTTTAATCCCAAAAAGCACAGAAGGGACACACAATGGCTAGGCGCACTACCGGTTGGATTCTATAAATGTGGTCATTGTTCTGTCTACCCCCACACTTTGGACAAGATCAAAAGTTTTAAATACAATACACAAACAGTATAAGATCAACTCATTCATGAATTGCAATACTAAATTCATGGTAGATTGTACTGTCTGTGTATGTAAGAACATCTATGCGGGCAGTACAATTAGACCGGTGTAAGAGAGGATACAGGAGCATATACTGGCCATTAGAAATGGATACACAAGTTATCCTCTAGCAGTACATATCAATGCAGTGCATGGCCCGGCTGAATCGTCCTGTGTGAAATTTCATAAGCTTGAGACAATTACGGATAATCCAAGAGGAGGGGACAAACTTCACTGCTTACACAAACTGGAGGTCTCTTGGATCTGTAAATTGAGAACAGTAGATCATGGTCTCAATATTGATAAAGAAATGTATGTATTTCTTAGGGATAACCTGTGTTATCCTCCAGTTCGCAAACAGCAACCTGAGTAATCAGATAAAGAAAATGTCCTATATGTACTTGTCTCTCAACATACATTCAGTGCATTACACCTGTGTGGTATAAAGAATCATTGTACTGTACATACCCGAGACCAGATGTTGGTATCTAATCTGACCATAATGTGCCGGAATGTTTCACATGTAATATTTGTTTGAAAGAACTTGTGTCCTATTACAACAGTACGGTGGTTTGTGGTATTGTCTTACTGTAAGTAACTGGTATTTACACTGCAATGAAGTTCTAGAACGCACGATATATATCGGAGATTCTACACGAATTGTCTTCTCACTCTCACGATCTGTATGGAGCTGTCTATCTGATCGTGCTTTATTGCACCCTCTATACTAATGCTATGTCTCTTATACGGTGCTCAATTAGGATCCCACTTAGACTCTTAAAATTACACTATTTTCAGAAACAACTATCCGCATTCATTTTTGTAGCTAATTCTTACACCTGTCCATTTTAATGCTACTGCGATTTACTCACTTATATTCTAGATGCAAATTCTATAGCTCAATTCACTGTGTCGCTACATACTGTTTTAACGGACATCACTATTTTTGTGTCAAGACCCACTTGCGTTTTATAGCTTGGACGAGATTGCTGATAAGATTTCTAAGGTTATGAATATACTATAGTTTATTCACGTTTGCAGTTCTTAACATCAGAATCTCTCGACGAGACACAACTTGTGTTTTATGCCAGCGTGTAGTTCATTATAAAGTTATGAAACTACAAAAATGGCCAATGCACGTTTGAAACGGACGCATTACATAAACACGCTCCATCATGGGATTGACGCTAGAGAGATGCGTCTTGTTACTTAAATGGTGTTTTCTCTATCACGGTTGTACAACCTTTCGGGATGGGAGCTGGAAACTACGCTACTTTGGGTAAGTCTTTAGACATTAGACCTAATCTACATCACATGCTAATCGTCTTTGAGGTATGTAATTGTGGCGACTGAGAAACCCAATTTAAGTTCTTGGCACATCACATGCGTTTTACCTCCTTTTTTCAGTTTTCTCTTTTTGACTTCTGTTAATCACTGTGATTTTATCAAGTCCAGTACACCCCATTGGTTTGGTTGGTTGCTTGGTAGACACACTGCGGATAAGCACTTCAGAGATTAGAGGGTCCCTTTTGTTTCATGTTGCACGATATTGTAGCACTACAATTGCTTGTGTTAAAAGGGGCATATAGAAGCTACAGAGCTCATCAACCTACATTTGCCTCTCTCTTGGTGACTATTCAGGTATATTGCGACTCACGGATCCGCATCGGAATTGCTATACACCTTTGAATCTTCACACTGGAGAAGACAAGGGTGTTTTTGCTGATTGTTCTGCATGTAGATATTATCTTAAGGTACTTACAGAACATATTTTCCTCTCCAATTCTTCTTTCTCTTTTTTCAGTTTTTTTCTGTTTCTCCTTATCTAACAGAGATGAGTACGTATTTGGATGGTAGAACTAACACGGGCGTCTGGCTTGACTTTAGTTCACTTCTTTTTTAAAATTTTAAAAAAAAACATATTTTATTGAAAAAGTACAACACAGTACAGTAAAGGGCTGCGCGCCCCACATTTCCCCATCAAACCGAATCGCCGCCCCCGTAGGAAACATCATAAGGATATACCTGCCCCTGCGGGCCAGCAAAGTAGCATAATGGCGCATGTAGAACAGTTGTCCATACGAAAAGTACTGTGTCCATAGGTCATCAAGCCATCACTTTCAGAGAATATAAAAAATATCTTCTTTTTATTTTTAAATTCGTAACACGTTGGCCATTTTAGGATCCTGTTGTGTTAGGTTACTTGCTGAACATCGACTGTCACTATTCTTGATGTGGACTTTGATACACTTATGTCTGAACTTTGCTATTTTCTGGCATCTTGTCTACTGTGCACTTTTCTACTTTTCAAATAATGGACTGTTTGACATTGGGAGATTGTAGTAAGAATTCCCTCTTGTATTGATAGCAAACAACTTGTCATACTGCTATTTTGTCAACAGCCTTGAGGAAGTAGTCTAACGATGAAACACGTGTCAGCTGTTTATTTGCTACACCTACATGTCAACATTTGGAAACTGATCTATTTATGATCAAGATTACTCTATACTGATTGTTTCATCCATTGCTCATTTTGGAATTAAATACATTACTGACTAATGATGTTCAGTTGGAACTTTTAGTTGTGCTGTGCTCTGTTGTTCAAATTTCAATACACACGGTTGTAGAGCATTTTCAATCAATCAATGAATCAAAGCATTTATAGAGCGCGCTACTCACCCGTGAGGGTCTCAAGGTACTGGGGGGTGGGGGGAGGGGCTGCTACTGCTCGAAGAGCCAGGTCTTGAGGTGCTTCCTGAAGCTGAGATGGTCCTGGGTCAGTCGTAGGTGAGTGGGGAGGGAGTTCCAGGTCTTCGCTGCCAGGTAGAAGAATGATCTTCCTCCGGAGGTAGTTCTGCGAATTCGTGGGACGATGGCGAGGGCGAGGCTGGTGGAGCGAAGCTGGCGAGTGGGGGTGTAGAACGAGAGTCGGCTGTTGAGGTAGTCGGGCCCATGTTGTGGAGCGCTTTGTGCACGTGTGTGAGCAGTCTGAACGTGATCCTTTTGTTGACGGGGAGCCAATGGAGGTTTCTTAGGTGGGTGCTTATGTGGCTCTGGCGAGGGATGTCGAGGATGAGTCATGCGGCGGTGTTTTGTATGCGCTGGAGCCTAGTCTGGAGTTAGGCGGTGGTTCCTACGTATAGGGCGTTTCCGTAGTCCAGTCGGCTGATGACGAGGGCATGGGTGACTGTTCTTCTGGTTTCTGTGGGGATCCACCGGAAGATCTTTCGAAGCACTCTCAGGGTGTTGAAGCAGGAGGATGAGACGGTGTTGACTTGTTTGGTCATCGTGAGGAAGGAGTCCAGGACAAAACCCAGGTTGCGTGCGTGGTCCGTGGGTGTCGGTGTCGGTGCGGTTCCCAGCGCCGCGGGCCACCAGGAGTTATCCCAGGCAGATGGGGATTGTCCGAGGATGAGGACTTCCGTCTTGTCTGAGTTGAGCTTGAGACGGCTGTGCTTCATCCAGTCTGCTACTTCTTTCATCCCTTCCTGGAATTGGTTTTGGCGGTGGCTGGGTCCTTGGTGAGGGATAGTATCAGCTGGGTGTTGTCGGCATAGGAGATGATGTTAATGTTATGTTTTCGTGCGATAGTGGCGAGGGGGCTCATGTAGATATTGAAGAGTGTTGGGCTGAGTGAGGATTCTTGAGGAACGCCGCAGATGATCTTGGTGGCCGAGGATTGGAAGGGGGGGAGGCGGACGCTCTGGGATCTTCCGGAGAGGAACGAGATGATCCATTACAGGGCCTTTCCTTGGATTCCAGTGTTGCTGAGGCGCTGTATTAGTGTGCGGTGGCATACTGTGTCGAAGGCTGCTGAGAGGTCCAGGAGGATGAGGGCAGCTGTCTCCCCGTTGTCTATCAGGGTTCTGATGTCGTCTGTGGCTGCGATGAGGGCGGTCTCGGTGCTTTGGTTGGCTCGGAATCCGGACTGGGAAGGGTCGAGCGAGTTGTTGTCCTCGTGGAAAGCAATCAGCTGTTTGTTGACGGTCTTCTCGATGACTTTAGCCCGGAAGGGGAGAAGAGAGATGGGACGGAAGTTCTTGAGGTCCTTGGGGTCTGCTGTGGGTTTCTTCAGGAGGGCGTTGATCTCTGCTTGTTTCCAGCTTTCAGGGAAGGTCGCTGACGTGAAGGAGCTGTTTATGACGTTCCGCAGGTGGGGTGCGATGGTGGTGCCGGCTTTGTTGAAGATGTGGTGGGGGCATGGGTCGGAGAGGGAGCCGGAGTGGATGGTGCTCATGACGCGGGTGGTGTCATCATTGCTGATGGGGGTCCAGGAGTTGATGGTGTTGCTGGGGGTCGTTGGTTTGGTGTCCTGAGGTGGAGTTTGAGGTCCGAAGCTGTTGTGTATGTCTGCAATTTTGCGGAGGAAGAACGTGGCGAGGGAGTTGCAGAGGTCTTGCGAAGGGGTGATGTTGTTGTTGCTGGCGTTGGGGTTGGAGAGCTCTTTGACGATGCTGAAGAGTTCCTTGCTGTTGTGGGTGTTGTTGTTCAGTCGCTCTTTGAACGATGTTCTCTTGGTGGTCCGGATCTGCTGGTGGTATTCGCGGGTGGCGGCTTTGAGGGCTGTCATGTTTTCAGTCGTTCGTTCTTGGCGTCAGGTCTTTTCGAGTGTTCGGCAGGTTCTCTTTGCGGTTTTGAGGGCGTCTGTGAACCATGAGAGTTTTTTGGTGGTGGTCTTGCTGTGGGGGTTTTTCAATGGAGCGAGGTCAGCGGCGCAGTTGGTGATCCACTGTGCGAAGTTGCGGGCTGCGTTGTTGGTGTCAGGTAGGTTGGTGTCGGCAGGTGGGTTCTGGCTCAGTGACGTGGTAAGCTGGTCAGTGGTGACTTTGCTCCAGCATATGCGGGGGATCCGATGCGTGTGGTGGTGTGATGTAGTCTTCTTGAATGTGAAATGTAGGCAGCTGTGGTCGGTCAAGTGTAGTCCTGTGGAGTGGTTGAAGGCAACATGGTTTCTGGCGGAGAAGATGGCGTCGAGGGTGTGGCCCGCGAGGTGGGTGGGGGTGTCCCCCAGTTGCTTGAGTCCAAGGTTGGTGAGATTGTCGAGCAGGGTGGTGGTGGTGTTGTCGTTGTTGTTCTCCAGGTGAAAGTTCAGGTCTCCTAGGAGGATGTACTCTGGTGAGGGTAGGGCGTGCGGGCTGATGGCGTCGGCGATGGTTTCGCTGAATTGTGTGCGTGGGCCCGGGAGTCTATGGATGAGTGTTCCTCTGAGAGTGGTCTGGGGGTCGGTGTGGATCTGGAAATGTAGGTGTTCGGCGGATGAGATGGTGTCTTCGGCGTTGGTCGTAATGCTGATAGTCCTCCTGTAGATGATGGCGATTCCTCCTCCTGTTTTGTTGACGCGGTCTTTCCTGGTGATTTTGTAGCCATCTGGGATGGCTATGGCGATGTCGGGGGATGAGGAGGCGTTCATCCAGGTTTCCGTGAGGAAGGCGACGTCTAGTGTTGTTGTGTCGAGGAGGTCCCAGAGTTCGATGGCGTGCTTGTGAACGGAGCGGGTGTTGAGGAGGATGCACTTGAGGTGGTTGTTGTTGCTGTTTGCTTTGGCGGGCGGGGGACAGGGTTTGAGGCAGGTGAATTTGCAGGCTTGACAGGTGAAGGGTCCGTGGGTGCGTCTGGGGGTGGCTTGATAGCAGGCGGGCGCTCGTCCGATGTTGAGTGCGTTGAGGGTGGCGGTGTTGTATGTCAGTCGGTTGATCTGGGTCCGACGAGGTCCAGGGGTCCTGGCGCTGGGCGTGGTCCAGGCGCGGACGGGCGTAGACGGGCTTGCCTTTGGCGTGCCTTCGGCGCGCAGTCGGCGCACACGCTGCACGTTCGCGCAGTCTCCGCCATAAATGGCGAAGTGGGAGGGAAGAGCAGCTGGGAGGCGGGAGCGGGGCGGCGAATGGGAAGGGGGGAGAGGTTACAGAAGAGAAAAGGGGGCGGGCCGCAGGGGGGCAGCGGCGGGGAGCGGGGGGGTGCACAAGCGGGAAAACGGTCCCAAGGGGCGGCGAGGAAGAGGAAAACAAAATCACAGTAACAGTGGCAACATAGCAGTCACAGGGCAAAAACACAGTCACAGGGCACAAAATACAGGAAGTCACAAAATACTTATCAACAGAGGACGCAAACTCGCGGCAGCAGCGATGAGAGCCTGAGCACACTCACGAGGAGCCGTGTGGTGCGTGGAACGACCGGCCCTTCAGCAGGGTCACGGTCACCATTGACCCTGCTGAAGGTGTCATTTTCCTGATTCATGCCCTTATAGAGGTATAAATCACCATATCCTTATACAAGAAATCATAACCATATTTAGACATAGCTCATGCAGTCCAAATACGGCATGGCTACTTCCACTAGTTCCGAAAATCCACAACGATTTCTTGGAAAACCCTGCTTCAGCAGCTAGGGACTTCCCCTTGCTTGAATATTGATTTATCCAAGAACTCATGGAGTTTTCAAAGAACTGAGACTCTTTGATGACGTTATTATTTCCACCTTTACGTCAATCTCGGCACCTTCAAGGTATAAATATACCCACACTTGCCTTAGCAAACACACAGTGTTTTGGAGCAGTTCGACTATCTACTTGCCCGACGCATCCTGCTACAGCAAGTGCCGAAGGAAGCCGCCCCCCAGCAGACGCACTGAGAGAGACGCTGTCTTTTCTCTGGCCGAGAAATCCAGCTCCAGTCTTTCCAAGCTACCCTTTCAGGCTGTTGGGAAATCGAGTCCTGAGCCTGACCTCCTTCATTCTCAAACCAAGGTACGGAGCTGATTAGACCCTAAGAGAAATCTTGGATAGATTCTTGGCAAAAAGAATACTAAATTTATGCTACACCTCACTTACTTCTTCTCTCGTACTAGACTCAGGTTAGGTACATCGGGGTAGGCGTATTTTAGAAGCACCAGTTGAGTACTTTTAGAGCCTTTGTTATTTATGTATGTATTTATCTATTGGTCTAGGATGAAAGAAGAAGTCCCTTCATTGGCCAAATACTTCAATTATGTGCATACATCAATACATATCAACAACTAGTGACAGAAAAAAAAAAAAAAAAAAAAAAAGGGTAATACTAAGCAGAAATCATTCAAAACATTGTATTTATTATTTCTCTTTTTTTTGTAAGTGTAAATTCATGTAAAAATCGTTATAAATCAGACAATTTTATAGAAAACACATCAATTAATTATACAAATTCATAAACAACACAATAGAATCATAAAAATCACCAACGAATCAATAAATAGACCCCATGGTGTCAGACATACAAGCAACTTACTCTCGTGCTACCAATCATACTACAATCAAACCTCATACATGGATGAAAAAGGAACTGGTTAACAATTAGCCAGATCACACAGCTAAATTGTTCAAGGGCTCAGGGGAGGAATAGCGGCCCTTGTAGCAGGTCTACGCGCGTTTCGGTGGTTCAAGCCACCTTCATCAGGACCTTGTTCATCATTAAGTGCAGAAACCGGGGGTCAAACAGAACAAAAGACCTAAAAAGGAAAATAGATCTGTCACTCAAACATCCAGAATAGAAATTTTTTTTTTTAAAAACAAGGTACAACTTTCACTATTGTTATTAAACTATGGGGGCTCATCACCGTGACTATAGTGGGATCCTAAACTAAAAGAGCAAAAGGAACATGATTCAAATAGTTACATGGTACCAAACCTGACATGGGCCCAGAATTGCCTATTCACTCTCATATCTTATTAACAGCTTAATTTAGGGCGCCAAATAAAAGGAATATTTACAAGGAGGCCCAACCTCAAAGGCCAGTTGGGCTCGCAATTGCGCAGATGTTCGTTGCGTATACTTACACACTGGATAATTCTCATATGTTGGTGTGAGTATAAAAAGGTCAAAAAACCAGTGAGGAACCAGATCAATTAAACAGCATCTACAAAGGAATTAAAGGAGGATGTCACTTAAGATGTACTAGCGACTTGCTGAGACTCTACCAATACCCTGATTACATTGGGCTTACCAGTAACGAAGTTCATGATGGGAGCAATAATGAAATGCGAGACTCGGGACTTCATCCAAATTGATGGCTACAAGGAGAATGTTAAACACCATAGTGTCATAATTTGTACACAAATTTCAAAAGATTGCATAATGTCTGGATGCTTCCTGCAGACACCCATCCTTATTACGCCCTGATGGTGACCTACCCAGGCGGTCGCAGTCTGTCCTTGTTTAGTTAGACTTCAAGAGATACATCAGTGTGTTAGGTTAAAAGTTGGTCTCAAGTTAATTGGAGCAAACGGCGAAGGGACTAAGTACTGTTGCTTCCTAATCTATGCATAGAAAAAAAGAACAACAAGAGGTCCGCGTGAGCACTAACGCACTACACATGATATGCATATCCAAAAATAGCAACAAACAGTCAAGCCATAAAGAGAATAGTGTAGGCTTACTTTTATCCACAGTGGAGGTGCAGTCCATTAATCAACTGCTATATTGTATGCCAGCGACCCTATGGAGATCAAATGGTCTATCCTGGAAAAAGTTACACCAAAAATGGGACAACTGAGTGAAATCACGCGTAAAAAACGTGAAACCTTTTGGATTTTCCTGCTAGACAGTGTGAAAAGAGGACTCAACGAGGAACTTTCTTGGTATGTGACCAAGTAAAATATTATCTCCTCGAGGCAGGAATCCTCAGTATGTGCCAGTGTGGAAAATTGCCATGAACCACGTAGAGAAACTGTCTCTTACTGCTCCCTCCGGGTAGTTTCAGCATAGTTAGGTTCATTGACACACTCTGAATCATTAAAGGCTTACTTGATTGCAATTTGCTACAATCATACACCCCCGCTCTTGATTATGTTACACATTACTATGTAAATTTAAAGCTTAGAATTGTGGGACCTCTGGTACTGATAACTCCATGTATGCAATTTTTTGATACATTTTGAACCAACAAAGGCTTGTCTTATTGCAATTTACTGTAATTGCACCTTTTCTGATTATGGTACACTTTAACATGTAAATCCTTAGCCGTGAACGCATTTAATTATAGTGACTGGGCTTAGCGGTACTATTTATTTTGCCACGTTTACATTTGAAACTATACACTTATACTGACAGTAGCAAGATGGCCGCTCTTCGTAAGTACTTCGTTGATGTCTACATTAGCAGCCCTTCGTTTGTGTCCACACTTGGAGACCTGGGTCATTACACGCCCACTTCCCGCGGGATTGGAACGTCTTGGAAGGGGTATAAATCATGGCGACTATGAAGTGGCTGTCGACTGAGGGGCGCAGTGACGGAGAAGGATTTCGGCGCGTTGCCACAGACCTAAAGGTAGGCGGTTGAATTGCGGAGTCGTTCTGGAGGCACCCCCGGTTTTAGTGTTAGGCATGACACGTTGTAGTTTCGGCGCATTCGGTATTTACCCTATGAGTGGGCCCATATAGTTTGTACTGACGCAGGATTGTCAGCCACTCAAGAAACAGTCAGTATTTTGCGCGACCGTCAGCCCGCCAGCTGCTAGTGCGTTAGTTAATGCCAAACGAACCCATGTGATATCGAGACCCGGGTTGTCAGTTGTTTACGTAGACCCATGTTCTTGTCACAACTCTTACAGTCCGAAAATGATCACTCTTTATTGAAGTATGGATGCCTGCACGCTTTTAAGATAGGTGGCCTATTTAAACAACTACCTACATGCATGACTGCTTGCCAGACTATGCATTAATTTAAATAGCGTGTAACACTGGTCTTTCATCCCCCTCCATAGGGTCGCTGGCATACAATATAGCAGTTGATTAATGGACTGCACCTCCACTGTGGATAAAAGTAAGCCTACACTATTCTCTTTATGGCTTGACTGTTTGTTGCTATTTTTGGATATGCATATCATGTGTAGTGCGTTAGTGCTCACGCGGACCTCTTGTTGTTCTTTTTTTCTATGCATAGATTAGGAAGCAACAGTACTTAGTCCCTTCGCCGTTTGCTCCAATTAACTTGAGACCAACTTTTAACCTAACACACTGATGTATCTCTTGAAGTCTAACTAAACAAGGACAGACTGCGACCGCCTGGGTAGGTCACCATCAGGGCGTAATAAGGATGGGTGTCTGCAGGAAGCATCCAGACATTATGCAATCTTTTGAAATTTGTGTACAAATTATGACACTATGGTGTTTAACATTCTCCTTGTAGCCATCAATTTGGATGAAGTCCCGAGTCTCGCATTTCATTATTGCTCCCATCATGAACTTCGTTACTGGTAAGCCCAATGTAATCAGGGTATTGGTAGAGTCTCAGCAAGTCGCTAGTACATCTTAAGTGACATCCTCCTTTAATTCCTTTGTAGATGCTGTTTAATTGATCTGGTTCCTCACTGGTTTTTTGACCTTTTTATACTCACACCAACATATGAGAATTATCCAGTGTGTAAGTATACGCAACGAACATCTGCGCAATTGCGAGCCCAACTGGCCTTTGAGGTTGGGCCTCCTTGTAAATATTCCTTTTATTTGGCGCCCTAAATTAAGCTGTTAATAAGATATGAGAGTGAATAGGCAATTCTGGGCCCATGTCAGGTTTGGTACCATGTAACTATTTGAATCATGTTCCTTTTGCTCTTTTAGTTTAGGATCCCACTATAGTCACGGTGATGAGCCCCCATAGTTTAATAACAATAGTGAAAGTTGTACCTTGTTTTTTAAAAAAAAATTTCTATTCTGGATGTTTGAGTGACAGATCTATTTTCCTTTTTAGGTCTTTTGTTCTGTTTGACCCCCGGTTTCTGCACTTAATGATGAACAAGGTCCTGATGAAGGTGGCTTGAACCACCGAAACGCGCGTAGACCTGCTACAAGGGCCGCTATTCCTCCCCTGAGCCCTTGAACAATTTAGCTGTGTGATCTGGCTAATTGTTAACCAGTTCCTTTTTCATCCATGTATGAGGTTTGATTGTAGTATGATTGGTAGCACGAGAGTAAGTTGCTTGTATGTCTGACACCATGGGGTCTATTTATTGATTCGTTGGTGATTTTTATGATTCTATTGTGTTGTTTATGAATTTGTATAATTAATTGATGTGTTTTCTATAAAATTGTCTGATTTATAACGATTTTTACATGAATTTACACTTACAAAAAAAAGAGAAATAATAAATACAATGTTTTGAATGATTTCTGCTTAGTATTACCCTTTTTTTTTTTTTTTTTCTGTCACTAGTTGTTGATATGTATTGATGTATGCACATAATTGAAGTATTTGGCCAATGAAGGGACTTCTTCTTTCAGTTTAGTTGTTTCTTTCCCCTCCGTCCCTTGGCCATATTTGCTCCTTGAGGGGGTCCCATTATACATGTTACCTCTATTGGTCTAGGAACCATACAATGCTTTTACAGTATTGTTTTATCCTACTCTTCATACTGTACGTATTATGCTTTGCAACAAGTCTTACGATTGTAGCAGTTCATTTCTTCTGCATGAGAAAGAAGACTGTTCAATAAATACTTTTATTGAAAATGCCCGTCTCTCTATTTCTCTGCACCTCTGGTGAAACGAAGCATGCATGAATGACTGAGTAAAATATCTATCTATTGTTTCCACGACTCTGAAGATCAGTTTTATCTTGGAGAGACAAAGTTGTCATGTTTATGCGGTTGTCAGAAACTAAATCCCTTCTTGTGAATTCGAGAACGTTTCTAGTGACCTCTGAGCTAGCTGGCACTCATAATTAAGTCTAATATATTCGATAGCGACCTAGTAGACATAAGTCCTACGTCACATCTTTAGGATATATTATTGCAATGCGCAGAGCCTCTTGGGAATATAGGAACTACACTACATGGCGCCCAACGTTTGGTAAGGCACTAATTTAACGCTAGATA
The DNA here is from genome assembly GCF_964261635.1 of Lissotriton helveticus. NCBI lineage: Eukaryota > Metazoa > Chordata > Amphibia > Caudata > Salamandridae > Lissotriton > Lissotriton helveticus. Next base: position 433,210,330 of record NC_136063.1, read on the forward strand.
CTAGAGTAACTCAGTCGTGCTTTTCACAGAGACCCCTTTTTCCCGTAAAATACTCCAATAGACGTCTGGAATGGGTTAAATGATAAAATATCCGCCATAACTGAGTAGATCGAAAATCCTATGTATTAGTTTTTGGTTTGTTCAACGTTGAAGGATACAGTGTTCCAAAATATTGTGCGCCTTATCTTGGTTTCTTTAAAACTTGTTCTGCAAACTTTCAGTCAACAAAATGGCCGACGATGATAATCCCGGGGCCAGTGGAACTGCAGTAAATGCAAACCAACCAGGTCTTGACGTTACAGGTTTCCAACAAAATGACGCGGATGCTATAATCATCCCGGAAAACGTAAGGAAAACAATAGCTATAAAGCTCATAGAAAATGGCCTATCATTGAGAGGTGGTAGGGTTATGTTTGTCATAGAGGCACATGAATATCGGCAGACAGAGGCATTCTATTCATGGATTATCTTTCCACAAGCAAATCCAACAACACATGTGTTCCACTTCTATAAGATAGAGGAACATCCATCGGAATACGTTCCTTTCGAGGACATTAAAATTCCACTAACTTACCAAGAGCATCAGCTCTGATTTAAAGGCGCCCTACAACATCAAAATCACATTACCAGGCTCGGTCCACTAGGTAGACCAGGAGCAACATGGCCAGTACTAGCTAGCTATAAACCACATCCTGTCATAGAACAAATGACAGGTCCAGAACTGTTAGCTCAGTTAAAACAATTAATCAAAGTACATAGACAATTGGTACAATATGTCATGCGGACATTAACAGTCCAACCTGCTATCAGAAATCCACAACAAACCGTTCATCAAGGGACCACAAACAAAATTACACCACAGACCATACAATCAGTCATTGGTAAATTACCCACAAAAAGGGAACAAATTCCATTCTGGTTAGCTCAAAAAATTACTAAGATCGAGGCAGTATTTCCCGATAGTACACCTCATGAGAAACACAGGATTCTTACAATCTGTTTACCAATGGTGATCGCACCACACCTGGAGGACTGTGACACTTGGGGTACAGTCTTTGCTGCAATCTACACAAAAACACATGGTTTTCCGTCCATGGCGGTGATACCAGACGTCCTGAAACAGATTGGAAATGAATACGGTGCAGAGCCTACTTTAAACCTCTGTATGAAGTTACTGAAAGATTTCAAGAAGGTCTCAGCTATAATATTAGCAAATATTAAAGGTGAAGCAGCATCCGTGGCAATCCGCCAAAAACTAAAAGAACTTGATGTAAATGAGCTACCATATGAACTGGCCAGAATAATAGAAAAATCGTATGAAGAACTAGGAAGAGATAGTTTGGGAGGGAAACCAGCAAAGCCAGAACTAACAGAAAATCCTGAAAAAGTTTCTCAAAAACACACTCACTACTCCTAAAAAGAAATGGAAAAATACTAGACATACACTTCCTAATGAGAAGCGTTCTCAATCAAGAGGAAGGTCTCCTCAAAAGGAGCCCTCTGAAAAAAGGTATAACCTCAGAAACAGGGAAAATTTGAGAAAACCTGATAGATATCAAGATACTGATACGCTCGTACCTATCAGACTTCCTCGCAGAAATCCGAAAGAAGAGGACTATCAGAACACAAGGAAGAAAGCGTGAAGTCCAAAGACGATCAACACGTTCCGAAAAATAAGAAAACTCAATTTACCAAAAAGAAAGTAGAACGTCTTAAAATCAGACATGCCGAGGATCTTGAGGACACAACTCAAGAACGGGGAGTGGGCCCAGACAATGCTGGACAGCGCAGCAGAGGTTACCATAGCTCGCAAGATCCTGAAGGATCATCTGGAGACAGTGGACCTGAATGAATGCATTCAGGTTAAAACTGCAGATAGCAGGGTTAGTGTACCACATAAGTTATATGAAGTAACACTCCGAATAGAGGGGGACATAACGAGGAAAATAAAAGCACTCTTTTGGGGAAAACTATCCAAGGGTTATGACATCCTTCTGGCTGAAAAAGACTGGCCACCTGAATTTGTCAGGGAGTGCCCACATGGCGAAGAGATCATTATGCCAGCCTTCTTAAATCATATTCCGATTCATAAAAAAATACACGTATGCCAGAAAATGGGCTGTGGCCCAGTAACCAGCGTTATACAAAATCATGTGGGATGGGATGAGGATTCTCCTCACCATAAGATCCAGTTAAAAAATCATCCAACTGCTCAAAAGCAGTATCCCGTTAAACACGAATCTAAAAAACAAGTCAGGGAGATCCTAGATCAACTTGAATACCAAGGGGTGATTGAAAAATGCACCTCGTCCATGAACAAGCCTTTGTTTCTTGTCTCCAAACCAGACAATACATATCATCTAGTTTTGGACTATAGACATTTAAATTCTTGTTGCAAAACCTTTGCAGTACAAAATGCACACAGTGCAGCACTGATGAATAACATTGTGCGCAAAAAATATAAAACCACATTAGATATTTCAAACGGTTTCTTCTTCAAACGGTTTCTTCTGTCAAAATATCGCCCCTGAAAGCAGGTACTTGTCCGCTTTCACAATTATGGGGACACAGCGTCACTTCTGTCGTCTCCCACAGGGATTCAAGAACAGTCCTGGGTTATTTTCAGCCAGAGTAACAGAGTTACTACAAACGTCTGATGATGAAGCATTATCTTATGTCGATGACATCTATCTTACAGACGATGATTTGGACAGGCAGTTGAACAGGGTGAACACCATAATACTTGGATTCGCCTCTGATGGGTACAAATTCAACTTTAAAAAATCAAGAATTGCCCACCTCAATGTCCTATTCTTGGGATACAAACTTTCAAGTGAACGCAAAAGCCTGGCAGCGAACGTTTTAGAAAAATGTGCGCTGCTCCAGCCTCCAAAACCGCTGAAAAACTTACAGTCAATTGTAGCATTCCTGAATTTCAGAAGAACTTACATTTTAAACTACGCAGAAAGGGGTAAACCTCTCTACAAATTAATCAAACCTGATTTCAAACCTACTAATTGGACTCAAAAACACACAGAGATTTTGCGTTCAGTGCAAACAGACATGTTAGCAACAACACATTGACTGACACGCGTATATGAACGCAACCTTGTAATCCGAATCATCCCAGGGAGATGCGGATTCATGTCCCTAACCTTTAATGAAGGTGAAAAGGTACCAATAGCTTACAAATCACACTTGTACACACATGCTGAAATGAAATTCACTTCAGAAAAAATTCTGACAGCGGTTCAAACTACAGTAGCAAGCGAGAGAGCCCGCGCACAGGATAAACGCGTACACGTTGTTACTCCTGTCCCTGCCTTAGAGGCAGTAACAAAGGTAAGCATTCCGAATGCGAAAGCTCTACATCCAAGATGGATACAATGGGTTAATTCTCTTGCTGTGACGTTGAATACGTTTTTGACCCGTACTTGAAGACACAAGAATTTCTCCAATACGAACAAGACTGTCCTCTGCCAACTGAAATTCTGCCTCTAGAACATTACGGATGTATAATTTATACAGACGGATCAGCACAACCCGCAACTGGGGGAAAACAAGCTTATAATGCTGCAGGCGCGATTGTGAAAGGTTGCTGGCGCGATGGTAAATTCAGACCTATGGTCACAAAAACTCAATCTCTCGGAGACTGTACAGCTCAGCGAGCTGAACTACAGGCCTTCAAGATGGCGCTTGAAAATACCGATCGTGAATTCCCCACACTCATAGTGTGCGATTCGTATTACTGCGTCCAGTCTTACAATGAATATTTGCAGAACTGGGTTCAAAACGGTTCCAAAGATGCAAAAGGTGGCACAATCAAGCATAAAATGCTTTGGGAACAAGTAGTTCTTTTACAGAAAGAACTACAAAAAGACTCACATGATCGATACACTGAGTCATCCGCGTGATGGCGTTCACGTTGAAGGGAATTCATTGGCTGATGAAGCCGTGAAGGCAGCTGTGCAAACGGCTTCCGTAGCTGCAATCACTCGTTCAAAAACCAAAATAGACAGTGAAATAATGCAAGCTGTCACTGCGTCAATAAAAGACAGTGGTAAAACATTACCAAAAGACTTTCCACCCAAGTAGTCATACATAACTGATTCAAATAATGTTCCGTTTGCTCGAATCCCTGGAGTGGGTGATAGAGTAATCCCAAACATGGAACACAGGTTAGGAATAATCTTAGCAGCATGAAGTGCTTGCCTCTGCACACGCAGGTGTTTCCGCCACAGTTCCAATATTAAAACAGAGATACTGGTGGCCACGCACGAGGAAACAAACCAGAAACTATGTTTTGGAATGTGAAATCTGCCAGAAAATGAAAGTTTCAACAGTGAAATGCCCGGCGCAGGCGCCCCTTCTAATTTCAGATAAACCATTAGCATTTGTTTATCTCTACCACTGCGGTCCCTTGCAGAGGGATGGTAACTATAAATATATCATGGTCGCAGTGGATTCATGCTCAAGATTCATTTGTATGTGGCCTCAGCGCTCGGCTGACGCCCGAACTGTTATAAAAGATTTGTGAGTCTTTATCGGCACATACGCAATCGGCATGCTACATTCGGACCAGGGTCTTGCTTTTAACTCTCTTGCTTACAATGAGGCCATGGCCAGCTTGGGCGTTTCATTGCGGTACTCAAGTCCATTCCATCCTGAGGGAAATTCGGTTGTGGAAAGAAAAAATAGTAACATAAAGCAATCTATAACAGCCAGGGTATTAGGTTCGGGTAAGGGGTGGGTCAAACATCTAATAAGTGTCCAACGTAGTCTTAATAACCTGCCAAGAAATTCTCTGGGTGGAATCACTCCATATGAAATCCTTTTTGGTACTAGAATGATGGTCGAAGACCTCGATCGTCATACTTCAGTGGTAGAACCAAAACCATTTGATATCAAAGACCATTTGGCTGTTTTACAGGACTTAAATGAAACAAGAAGAAGTCTAAGCAACACAATACAAAAGCCAACGACCACTGAAGAAAAACCACCTATCCCAGCAAGACCTGTCTGGATTCCAAAGATTGGGGATCTGGTCAGAGAGAAAATAGCAGATAAGAAGGAATTTGGGCCTTCTTACAGAAAACCAGTACCTGTACTAGCAGTCTACGGATCAAGAACAGTGTTACTGCCGCCCCTTGCTGGAAGAAAGGAGAACCGGTCCATATCAATTGACCTGGTAAAACCACACCATGTGGCCGATAATAAGTAGTACGCCGAGTGGACTCCAAAGATGTTGCAGACGACCAAATCTTGCTACCATCCAAGAGGTTCAAACTGAAAGACTCATCATCTTTGAAGAATCTGCAGTGAGAAAAGAAGGACTATCCAACAAAGCAATGGAACTTGTGCCTCTTGAAACCCAAATAACAGTTCGTCAAGAAACTCCCGTCTACCATGAGGTAGCATCTGACTATACTAACATGTCAAGGGAACAAGCAGCTCCAGCGATTTCAAATAATCTGGATGCAATACCAACAGTTGACAGAACTGCTTCTGGCTATTTCATCAACTTCGATACCTTTTCTGAGGATCCCAGTGAGCCTGAAACAACGCCAACAAACAAAACTTTGAAGGAACAAGTAAAAAACGTTTTCACCAGCTTGCAAATACATATCTGGTTTCACCATGGGTAGAACTTTGGATTGTGTTAGGTATACTTTTTCTCCTACTATGGCTCATTCTTGTTTTAAGTTTGGGACAGCTAATAGATGGAAAATATGGTAAAATGGACACAGCAAGTAAGAATATCAACTTGCTCCTGAAGCCACCCAAATCATCTCATCGTGAGCAAAGAGACCTATCATCAGTAAACATCACAGCCGTTCCTCTACCTGGTGGTATAGCTTGGGACAGAACTGATTATGACATCGACGGACCTACGACGCCGCCACCCTCAACGCACTCAAACCCGACCGGAATCCCGCCTGCTACCGAGCCACCCCGAAACGCACCCACGGACCCTTCACCTGCCAAGCCTGCCAGTTCACCTGCCTCCGGACCTGCACCGCACCCGAAAGGCCAGGCACCAGCAACAACCACCTCAAGTGCATCCTGCTCAACACCCACTCCGTCCACAGACACGCTGTCGAACTCTGGAACCTCCTCGACACAACAGCACCAGATGTTGCCTTCCTCACGGAAACCTGGATGAACGCCTCCTCAGCGCCCGACATCGCCATAGCCATCCCGGACGGCTACAAGATCATCCGGAGGGACCGCGTCAACCAGACCAGAGGAGGCACCGCCATCGTCCACAGGAACACCATCCGCTTCACGACCAACTTCGACGACACCCTCACCGCCGCCGAGCACCTCCACTTCCAGATATACACCGACCCCAAGACCACCCTCAGAGGCACCCTCATCTACAGACCCGCGGGACCACGCACACAATTCAGCGAAGCCATCGCAGACTTCATCAGCCTGCACGCCCTCACCTCCTCCGACTACATCCTCCTAGGGGACCTCAACTTCCACCTGGAGAACAGCAAGGACAGCAACACCACCACCCTGCTGGACAACCTCGCCAACCTCGGACTCAAGCAACTGGTTAACACCCCCACCCACTACGCCGGCCACACGCTCAACCCCATCCTCTCCTCCAGCAAGCACATCTCCTTCAGCCACTCCACCGGACTTCATTGGACTGATCACAGCTGCGTCCACTTCAGCTTCAGGAGAACCACGACCCATCACCACCAGCAACAAGTTCCTCGCAGGAGCTGGAGCAAGATCACCGCCGACCAGCTCACCACCACCCTCAGCCAGAACCCTCCCGCCAGCACAACGGACCCCAGCGAACCAGCCTGCATCTTCATTCAGTGGCTCACCAACTGCGCCGACGACCTCGCACCACTGAAGAACCCTCCCAGCAGACCCGGCAGCAAGAAAGCCTCGTGGTTCACCGACGAACTCAAAACATCCAAGAAAAACTGCCGCACCCTTGAAAAAGCCTGGCGCCTCAACCAGACTACTGAAAACATGACTACCCTCAAGAACGCCACCCGCACACACCACCAGCTAATCCGCACCACCAGATGGACAACTTTCAAAGAACGACTGAACAACAACACCCACAACAGCAAGGAACTCTTCAGCATCGTCAAAGAGCTCTCCAACCCCAGCGCCGGAAACAACAACACCACTCCCTCGCAAGATCTCTGCGACTCACTCGCCTCCTTCTTCCACCGCAAGATCGCCGACATACACAACAGCTTCGGCGCACCAACCACGCACCCCACCACCGAACCAACGTCCCCCACCACCACTCTCTGCACCTGGACCCCGGTCAGTACCGAAGACACCACTCACACGATGAACACCATCCACTCCGGATCCCCAATCGACCCCTGCCCCCACCACGTCTTCAACAAGGCCGACTCCGTCATCGCACCCCAACTCCGGGACATCATCAACATCTCCTTCAACACCGCCACCTTCCCGGAGAGCTGGAAGCATGCCGAGCTCAGCGCCCTCCTGAAGAAACCGACAGCGGACCCCACCGACCTCAAGAACTTCCGCCCCATCTCACTCCTCCCTTTTCCTGCCAAAGTCATCGAGAAGACCGTCAACAAACAGCTCGCCGCCTTCCTCGAGACGTACGGATCCCTCGACCCCTCACAGTCCGGTTTCCGAGCCAACCACAGCACTGAGACCGCCCTCATCGCAGCTACCGACGACATCAGATCCCTGCTCGACAGCAGGGAAACAGCTGTCCTCAACCTCCTGTACCTCTCTGCAGCGCTCGATACTGTCTGCCACCGCACCCTAATACAACGCCTCAGCAACATCGGAATCCAAGAGAAGGCACTGGAGTGGATCATCTCATTCCTCGCGGGAAGAACCCAAAGAGTCCGCCTCCCCCCGTTCAGATCCGAGGCCACAGAAGTCATCTGTGGCGTACCACAAGGATCCTCACTCAGCCCCACCCTCTTCAACGTCTACATGAGCCCCCTCGCAGCAATCGCACGCCAACACAACCTCAACATCATCTCCTACGCCGACGACACCCAGCTGATCCTCTCCCTCACCAACGACCCCGCCACCGCCAGAGCCAACCTACACGAAGGAATGAAAGACGTCGCCCAATGGATGAAGAACAGCCACCTGAAACTGAACTCAGACAAGACGGAAGTCCTCATCCTGGGATCATCCCCCTCCGCCTGTGACGACTCCTGGTGGCCCCCTGCCAGGGCACCACCCCCAAGCCAACGGACCACGCACAAAACCTGGGCTTCATACTGGACTCCTCCCTCTCGATGAGCAGACAAGTCAACGCTGTCTCGTCATCCTGCTTCAACACCCTGCGCATGCTCTGTAAGATCTTCCAATGGATCCCCACCGAAACCAGGAAAACGGTCACCCAGGCACTTGTCACCAGCCGACTGGACTACGGGCACACCCTCTACGCGGGAACCACTGCCAAACTACAGAAAAGACTCCAGCGCATACAGAACGCCTCTGCACGACTCATCCTGGACATCCCCCGCCACAACCACATCTCCGTCCACCTGAGACACCTTCACTGGCTCCCCGTCAGCAAGAGGATCACGTTCAGACTCCTCACCCACGCACACAAGGCTCTCCATGACCTGGGTCCCAATACCTCAACAACGGCCTCACTTTCTACGCGCCCACCTGCCAGCTGCGATCGACCAGCCTCGCCCTCGCCACAGTACCACGCATTCGCAGAGCCACCGCCGGAGGAAGATTCTTCTCCTACCTGGCGACCAAGACATGGAACTCCCTCCCCATCCACCTACGACTGACTCAGGACCATCTCTCCTTCAGGGAGCAACTCAAGACCTGGCTTTTCGAGCAGTAACGGACCCCTCCATCCCAGCGCCTTGAGACTAACCCTGGGCGGGCGGCTACGTTCCGTGCACGGAGTGTGCGTAGTGCCGGCTTCTACGCATTTTGCGTAGCAGGCGTAGAATCCGGCACTATGCACGCTCCGCAGACGGAGCGTAGCTGGCCGCCACCCGCCTCCCTCCCGCCCTCCCTAAATACTTTAAATTAAAAGCGGAAAAGAATTAAAAGGCACTTACCTTGCCCGCCGCTGCCCGCCGCGTCCCCGGGGCTCGCTATCTTCATGGCTTCCGTCTTGTGTATCTAATGCGCATGCGCGGGCGACCGCGCATGCGCATTAGATACACAAGACGGAAGCCATGAAGATAGCGAGCCCCGGGGACGCGGCGGGCAGCGGCGGGCAAGGTAAGTGCCTTTTAATTCTTTTCCACTTTTAATTTAAAGTATTCAGGGAGGGCGGGAGGGAGGCCTGCGGTGCGTAGTGGGGCTACGCGGAGTGCGGAGGTGGGCGTAGTTTCTCGCCCACTTCACGTAGCTCCACGAAGCCCCACTACGCCCAGGGTTACTTGAGACCCTCCCGGGTGAGTAGCGCGCTATATAAATTGTTTGATTGATTGATTGACATTTATGCCCTGTCGAGCTGCTGAAGATTCCACACTAATTTAAGGTTTCCTTGAGTGATTTTGTGTCACCCAGTACAATTTCTGATGATTGGGACTTTGAAACTGTTAATAACATGATGGCAGACTTAGAAATGTCAGCAACGTTTTCAAAACATGAATACTTAGATGGTTCATCAAATTATGAAGAAATGTATTGTTTTAATTATTTTGGTCATCATTATTTGCACAAATCTGCAAACCCCAGAAATGTTTTAGCTTATAATCAATGGGAACATTGTCCAACGCCACCAAAGGGTAGCTCAAAAACATTTTAAGAAAAATGTCCATACTTCTCAGGTTTTAATGTCACAAATCCAGAAACATTTTACTTTAAAAGTGTTAATAAGTCAGGCATGAAAAGTATGTTGACTAATACTAAGCAAATTTATTCTGCGGCCTTTTATGCTCAATTGTCCACATTAGGCTTTAACTTTTGGAAAGACAACATTGAGAAAAAAACTGTCTGGGGCACAAAAGACTGGCAGGTGCAAGGTTTAGAAGCCTTATTTATAGCCTGCATCATCCCAGTACAAATAATGTTCTTAAATGAAACTGTTCAACAAACATCTTGTCTTGGCCTGGCTAAGATAAAAGAATTAAACAAACCGTCCATACCAAAACCCACACCTGATAGTAATATAACTACATATGAGGAGGTAGACGTAAATTATATTTTACAACAAAACAGAAGTAATTCTGAATGGAAAAAATGGTTAATCTGGCCCACAGAGACATATAACTGTCAGGATAGATTCCGGCACAAGACACAAGGATTTAAAGTAACTAGGCCAGATCCGAGATATGTCCAGAGACCATATCCAGGGATAATAACAACTTACAGTGTAGGAAAAATGTGCCTTGAGTGGCTACAAAAATCCGCACTCCCAGATATAAAACAACACTTAACTTTACTTAAAGATGGCATTGATTTGAGAGAATTCTTACTTGGACCTCGCAAACAATGTCATAAACTTTTCATATACACCGGTATATACGCTGCTTATAATGAAGCATGGAAAGTCACACAAATGGAAACTGCAGAACGAATACGGGAAATTGATCGTATTAATTTAGAGAAAGCTCTCTCGGTAATTGACAATGGGTTAACAACTCTGTCGTCCAGAATGTATTCTTTGGACAGCATTGTATCCTCTGCTATAGACATAATGGAACAGGACTTGCTAATGTTACAACATGGCCAGTATCAATTGCGTTCTGTAATGCTGCTGACTGGACGTTACAAAACCTTCGTTCAGGCTATGTGCCTTGGTGTCTAATCAACACCACGTCATTGTTTACTGTATTTAACCTTACAGATAAACAAATCTCTTTGACACAGAGGGGAGCAGACTATACGGTGCTGAGCATAGAAAAACTGGAAAGATTACCATTAACCGTTTCTGAGAAACCAGCCGTTGAACGGATAATACATGGCACCATCACCATACCAGTGACGATATTCCAGTTTCAGTATTGCTTAAAACACATACCAGCAGGCCTGTATGAAAGGTTGGGTAAAGAGCACATAAAGTTGACCTGGGATTTACCATACACACACAAATGTTGGAGTGGGGAAAAGGAGGTATTTCTTAGTGGTAAAAATTGCAAAACAACATTAAGCGGTACACTTCTATGTCAAGGCATTAATTTACATGGAGCCTGAGATGGTTCTTCAAACAACTATCATGCCACCTGCAGGGTTCCCCGGCAGCTGTGATAGATCCAATTTTTGGGCAGCTTTCCAATGGGAGCTACATAATGCTGAATGATCATAGCTGTTGTGGAATGATGCCAGGGATAGCCTATCTCGTTAGTGTGTCAGCCAAGGTCACTTGTTGTATGCAAGTATTGTTTCGGAAAACTAAGACAGACGGGAAGTCGCCACTATGGCCTTCACTAAACATCTCTTCTATACGAATTGATACTTTAAGCAGAATGAAAGCCATTCTTTTACAAAAAACTGTGCCACTGGCCTCGTCCTGAGAGACGTATGATCTTCAAGTTGCAAGGTCCTCTACCGAGGTACATGCCTTGTTATCAACAAACTGCCCCTTACATTTCGCAGAAATGTTAGGTCCTATCTTAAACATGTCTGACACCAGTGGTATTGTACATGTATTTAAGACAATTTTTGGACTGTTAGTACCATTTGAAGCAGTCCTGGGCATCTTTCCTAACTTCGTGCACTCTGTGTTCGGCGGCCTGCCTCTTGTCTTGGGACTCGTAGCGGGGGTACTACTTTTATTCCTCCTGCTACGTACCCAGATTACCATGGAGAACTCTCTTCTGGCAATGCAGTATCGTGAACGCATAACACAGATTCTTGGCTCAGCTTGTTTGAGAGATCTGAATACCACGTGGTTCCTATCGTTCAGACCAATCTGGCAAGATTGCATCTTACCTGTTCTACGATGCCTGCTTTGTGGAGAGGAATGCGTGTTGGATGTATGTCTAACACTTCCATCAGCTATGCCAACGGATGTTGACGCATTACTGGGTCCGGTAATGGCTCATGCATTGTGTTGCTCCCAACGGCTACCAATCCTGATAACAATATTCATTGAGGTCTCACCGGCAATTCCAGATGAGGGTGAGATACGTGGACCAACAGGCACACAGGTACCATCTACTGCGAATATTGCTAATGCGACTGACGCTGATGGTGATGCTTCTCATCTGTGTACGATTGATCTACTTAATGAAGTGGTTCAACTTTCATCTACTGTGGTAGACAATTTCTTTGCCAGCCTAGACACCCTGATACCGAGAATAACTTTTGAAGTTAGCACACAGCATTCTTTCAACTCTGAAGTTCGACCTTCGCTTTTTCAAAACAAAACTTCTAACGTTGGAACTCTATTTTTCTATGATTTAATTTGACTTTTTTCCAAAAATGAACTTTGGCACAAAGCAATCTGCTTAAAGTAGAACTATTCTTAGAGAACAAGAATTTTTTGAACACTACCTAGAAACAATATTGATCAAGAAACCAAAACAGTTTATATATTCTGCTATGGGATGGTCTCGACCTTTTTTCTGTATTTAGAGTCATTTCATATATGTAATTTTCATGATTCATTCAGTTAGCAATACTAACAACATGCTACATGATTGAAATGAAATCATTGCTTTTCAAATGCGTTCAGTATTAATGCCCCTTTTTCGTGTGCATTTTTATGTATTTCTGGGTGGGATTGTAAACACATGCTTTAGATATGTTTTAATGCTTGGATTTAGTAATGTCGAACATAATAAAGTGGAGTGTGTGTTGTAGAGCATTTTAGGACCCTAGTGTAATTTACCCGATTCATGCCCTTATATAGGTATAAATCACCATATCCTTATATAGGCATAGAAATCATAACCATATTTAGACATAGCTCATGCAGTCCAATACGGCATGGCTACTTCCACTAGTACCGAAAATCCACAACGATTTCTGGGAAAACTCGGCTTTAGCAGCTAGGGTCTTCCCCTTGCTTGAATATTGATTAATCCAAGAACTCATGGAGTTTTCAAAGAACTGAGACTCTTTGATGACGGTATTATGTCTACCTTCACGTCAATCTCGGCACCTTCAAGGTATAAATATGCCCACACTTGCCTTAGCAATCACACAGTGGTTTGGAGGAGTTTGACTATCTACTTGCCCGACGCATCCTGCTACAGCAAGTGCCGAAGGAAGCCGACCCCCCAGCAGACGCACTGAGAGAGACGCTGTCTTTTCTCTGGCCGAGAAATCCAGCTCCAGTCTTTCCAAGCTACCCTTTCAGGCTGTTGGGAAATCGAATCCTGAGACTGACCTCCTTCATTGTAAAACCAAGGTACAGAGCTGATTAGACCCTAGGAGAAATCTTGGATAGATTCTTGGCAAAAAAATACTACATTTATGTTACACCTCACTTACTTCTTCCCTCGTACTAGACTCAGGTTAGGTACATCGGGGTAGGCGTATTTTAGAAGCACCAGTTGAGTACATTTTAGCCTTTGTTATTTACGTATGTATTTATCTATGGTCTAGGAACCATACAATGCTTTTACAGTATTATTTTATCCTACTCTTCATACAGTACGCATTATACTTTGCAACAAGTCTTACGATTGTAGCAGTTCATTTCTTCTGCATGAGAAATAAGAGTGTTCAATAAATACTTTTATTGAAAATGCCCGTCTCTCTATTTCTCTGCACCTCTGGTGAAACCAAGCATGCACGAATGACTGAGTAAAATATCTATCTATTGTTTCCACAACTCTGAAGATCAGTTTTACCTTGGGGAAACAAAGTTGTCATGTTTATGCGGTTTTCAGAAACTAAATCCCTTCTTGTGAATTCAAGAAAGTTTCTAGTGACCTCTGAGCTAGCTGGGACTCACAATTAAGTCTAATATATCCAATAGCGACCTAGTAGACATAAGTCCTACGTCACATCTATAGGATATATTATTCCAATGCGCAGAGCCTATTGGGAATATAGGAACTACGCTACAACACTGTAGGTGTCCTGAAGCTCAATTTACTTCTTCGACTGTTCTCCCAATTGAAACCAACAGCTCACAGAGTCCTGTCTCTAGCGATAAACAGCAATGAATGAAATTTAGGGTCTATGATAATACCGACACCTAGCTCCCTAATCACCTCCAGTTACCTCCTGAGTGTACCCAGTACGTCATTGTTCTCACAGGTGTGTCACTATCATGAAATGATAACCTAGACGACTAGCTCTCCCTTAAACAAAGAGCTGCTCACTGGCTCATGTCCAAATTCGGTTAGGGTCTCAATTTGATTGATGATCTTATCACTGTGCGCAGGGTTGGGTGGGTTGTTTATGCCCCAAAGTCACTCCACGGAAACTGTTCAGTTGATAATTTCAGGCGTCCATGGTGATTACTGTGCTGCAACACTTGATTTCGCCAGCCCCGGAATATGCAAAAATTTGGGCACTACCTCTTGGCTATTTCTACCACCCATCCGCTATACTTGGGAAGCCAAGAAAGTCGCCTGTTTGTGTGGCAGTGCCTCTTAGTAATATTGCAGTCCCTTTCACATGGAAAACAGGTTTGCTCTGCTGTCCAGCATCTCGGATAATTATTTTTCCCAAGATCCCTTACTGTCTATCTGATACCTATGTTTGACTTGGTTCTTCCAGCTGAGCCCATCTTGCAGGACATTATTGCTTCCAGTCCGCTCTTGGCGTCCAAGACTAATGGGTTACGTTTTCTGTCCTGAAATGTTGCAGGCAAAGTCAAAAAATTGGACAATGCGGACTAGTTTGATACCAGCAACCACTTTGATGCGGTGTGTTGTCAAGAAAATTGAGCCTTGAAAAATTTCTATGTGAATGGTTATTAAGCCTTTTGGGTTTCTGGTATACCCTCTTTGTCATGCCGCGCTAAGGGCAGGTTAGGAGTGTTAATCTCCCTGAAGTTAAAGATCACAAACATAGCTGTTTTACAGTCTACTCCCTGGTATCAGACTTCCACTTTTATTTTGATTTATTTTGATTTCTTTGTAAATCATCCCGTGGAGTGGTTGCGGGAATTGGATAGTTTTATCTCTGATTCCTGAAACATCAGGAAGGGGCAACCATTATCTGGTCTGGAGATTTTAATATCTCAAAATACCCCCTCCGGGGGATCGGCAGGGTGATGATCTATCCTACTTTCTTCATAACATCCATGGAGAGGTTCAGAAACAGATTAGTGTTAAACACTACATACTATTTAATGGTACAGTACCCTTCCCCCAACCTTTACAGGTAGAGATTGTGGCTCAACCATTGACTTTATCTACTTTTCTTCTTCTTTATCTCCCCTACAGTTGGATTCCGTAATTGTGTCCTCTAATTTGAGTGACCATAATCTTGCTTCAATTTGAATTTCCTTTCCAGACATGGAAATACAACCCGGCTCCCGCCAGCTCTGCAGATCTGCAATATATCAAAAATATGGGGATCAAGTTGAAGTGGAAAAATGTAAATCCGAGAAGTTCCTTGCAGATCTAGTCATTAAAAAGCGACAGGATGTGCTGTGTTGCCTTTCTGAAACTGCGGAGCCCCACATGATATTGGGTAGTTTAATTCTCTGTGCGCATCTGTGCTCTGTTTGATTACCTCAAACAAACGAAAAAACTATCACTGCACCCTCTTCACACCGATGGGTTTTTCATGCTTGTACAGAGGCCTGGAAAATGTTGAAACTTATTGCTAAGTCCTCCGCCAGAAACATTGAGGAAAGTAGGCTTAACAGGAGGGTCTATAAGTCGACACCGGAAAAGGGGAGCAAGGAGATTAGAGAGAAGGCATGGGAGGATTTACTTGAAGCTACAGCATTAAGGGACGCCAAAGCTTTCTGGGACGTGATTAATCACCCATTCTTCTCAGATCGCAACTGCCCAAAAATCACTTGGCACGTTTCCTCAGATAATTGGTTGGCCCATTTCTCTCGTATTTACGATTGTCCGACCACTGAGTCACCTGATCCTGGCCCCCTCCCCACACCTTTTTTATTTTTGTTTGAATCTTCTTGATCCTCCTATTCCAGTTAGTACTTCAGTGCTGTTTCCTATAGAAGTGAGTGATACAGTTTCGGCTATTTTAAAGAGTACTCCCGGTAAGGCTCCTGGCCCTGATGGGTCTCAATCGGTGTCTTCTGACATAACATGCCTTTCTGGGTCCCTCTGATGACCAACGTATTCTGCTCCCTTTTCTGTGCTTAAAATGTCTAGTTCCTAAAAAAAATCAATCCTTTACCCAAATTTAAAAAAAGGTGACGGATGAGATTCTTTATGTTAACAGCCAATCTTGCTGTTGGACTCCTCTGTCAAAATACTACGAAGGGTAATTCTTGAGAAATTAGAGGTGTGGGCGAAAGATAGGGGCTTCTTTTCGGAAGTACTGTACAGTTTCAAACTGAGTGTGGGCACAGTCAAACAGTCCCTCAACCTGCACCTGATCATGGTTAAGTACGCCAAGGTCAAAGAAGGCTCTTTCCATCTTTCCTTCATGGACCTGTCTAGTGCGTTCAACCTAGTGAACAGGGGGAGGTTGTGGGACCCTATGAGCCAAGCTGGGGTGGACGCCTATCTGATGGAACTTCTTAAACGAATCCATCAGGATACTTTAGTTCAGGTACAAGTGCACGCCTACTTTCAAAGTTGACAAGGTGTCAGTCAGGGGTGCATTCTAGCTCCCTTTTTTTTTTACACATTAATTCTCTTGAATTAATTTACAGTCTAAGGGTAAAGACCTGCCTAGGAGAGGGGACCAAACTGTGCCGGTATTAATTAATGCTGACAATGCTGTGCTGCTATCGCACACAGCTAACGGGCTAAGGCTATTGTTAGATTCATTCAATGATTTTATATTGAATTTAAAGTTAAGGGTCAATAACAAAAAAATATTTATTATGACCTACGGCCCAAGAAATTCTCCCTCGTGTAGGTTTACCATGGACGGTATTGCTATAACAAAGGTTTTCCAACTTGAATTATTTAGGGATTTTGGTGGATTCAAATTTTAATTGGGCCCATCTTTCTGTAACAGAGAGGGTAGAAAATGAACAGTGCAGCTGAGGCCATTTTTAGGTCCGCTAAGAAATCAAGCAAAAAACGGTCAGAGACCTCATCTCCCTCTGCAAAGCAAAATGCCTTTCATTGGGCACCTATGGGGTGGGTGTCTGGTTGTATGTAAATTGTGACTGCCTACAAATTTTTGAAAACAAATTTCTCTCCCGATTTTTGGCAGTCCCCAATGCCATCACTTCTATTATTACCCATACAGAGGTTGGTTTGCCGTATATTGAAGATGCGATCAAACTAGCCTCACTATTATTATGTGCAAAATTCTGGAGCTCACCATCCACTAAATTCTCCCGCCATGTATTATCAGATTGCATCAGTTTAGACCATGGTAATAAAATTGCTTCATTAGCATATGTCAGGAAATCCTTCTCCAATATAGGACTCCCACACCTGTTTCACTTCCTTTAACAAGATAACTGGGAATACAAAGACCTTGATCCGCTCCCTCTTCCAGTCAAATAGTGATCTGAAAAGGTTTAACAGGTTCCGGGTGATGGATATCGTATGTTACCATATAGAAATTATTTCCTCAAGGTGGGTCAAACCTTATTTAGTGTGGATTTCTAATCAGGAGCACATGTTTTATTTAACACACTTTAGGCTATGCATTGTTTCCTTCTTGGTTGCTTTCCCACAGCAGAGCTGATGATTCCAAATTTGCCCTACTGCCCCTGTGATAACACTACTCTGCAATCTACAAAGCACTTCATGTTTTTTTGTAGTTTTTACACAGGTCATAGAATCCAATTTTTACGTCCCATCCTACGACTGACCAATTGTAGATCGTCTCTGCAGAGAGATATTAGAATATCAGCAAATTGTCAGCTTTTAATTGTTTTTATTACATCCTTTATTGTTCTTAAACTGTATTTTTCTTAACATATGCTATTACTTTGTCACAATTAGGTCTGTAACTTGATGTGCAAATTACTTTGGATATGGGCTTCTTGTTAGCCCTGGCATTTCTATTTTATTATTGTCTATATTTTAACTTGCATTTTATCTTCGTTTTATTTTCTTTATGGCCAAGTTGGCCAAATAATGTTTTATTGATGATGATAATGGGTACATTTATCTCAAATATTAAGGGATCAATTTACATTTATTTGAAAAATTGACACTGAATCAGGTTAATAAATGACAGTTTAAGGTTAAAAGTACTTGAAGCAATAGGTTGAACTGTTAAAGAAAGGTTAAACAAACTGAGAAATAATTACAACACAGGCAACCTGTAAAAGACAAGCACTACGCGAGGGAAGCATTGATGCAATTACAGGATGAAAACACCAATATTAACCTGGATGGCAATCTCACTGCAACATCTTCAAGACAAATTAACTGCCTCTTAGAAGAGGCTGGACCGAATGAGTGGACTTCAAGTTACACTAAACAGTATTTGTTTCATAAACACCACACAATGTTGTATTGTATCGGGCTCCAAAGATTCATAATGCTGCACAAACCTCGGGGAAAACCACGTACTACTAGATTCAGTATTAAGACCACTTTCTAAAAACATTAATGGCTGTCTTTAACCAACTGGAAACAATTTTCAAACATGCATTCAAGATACAACCTATATCTTCAACAGATTAATCATTAACAACTGTCACAACATAGAATTACCACTCTTCGCCTTTAATATACTTTTTTTGCCACACATGGAGGACATAGAGGCCACCGAATGGCATTTAGTATCTCAGACCAACGCTACAGCTAACGAGGGGTTTATAATTAAGCCTCTGCACTAAATGCTACATTTCAACTGATATGGATTAAGTATCGATCCGCTGTAAACCAACAGTTTATGTTTTATTTTGAAACTTGGCATAACACAAATAAAGCAAGACTAAAGGGAAAACTGCTATTCTGGAGAGGGTTCATATATGGCATATTTGAAGTATGTGAAGGTCTTAAGTCAGAACTACAAGTTTATAAAGGAATTGAATTAGGAAAATCCCTGAAATAAATTCACAGCTCATATTTGAAACCCAGACTTCATTTATTTGTGTAGGTAACCTCAAACAGTGGAACAGTAGGAAAAATATATTCTGTATAAGCACAGATGATAAAGCTTCCATTATTGACCAGTTATCATCAATCAGTACTGATCAGAAGCCTCCTAGGACTCAATTTATAAGACTAAAATGGATCATCCGGAGAAAAAATATATCTGAGGATGAACAATAGAAAATGAACACTAGATTTCGAGAAAGCTATGAAAACTATTATACAGTTGACACTCAAGAAGCAGCAAACAAGATGTATCATTATATTAACACATCAAAAGCCTCTATCATAGGTAAATATACTATAACATCACCAAAGAGAGAACCCAATTTAGGAGATCTTTTTGTAGAAACAGATATGCCAGTGGAAAATGATGCTCCAAGGGTCACAGTACTGTAGAGAAAATAATTCCTTGTTTATCTGGTTCGGTAAGCAACAATATCGCCAGAGATTATCAAATCAGACATCTGTTTATACGCATAAAGCTGTTAAGATTGAACATTATTTCACATTTTATATATGTTATAAGATGTCCCTTTGTTCAATACTGCATGGGAGAAGTGACAAAACAAATGAAAAAAGGATACTGCAACATAATTCAAAAACACAAATATGAACTCAAGCATTACTTATAGCAAGACATTGCTTTTACAATCAGTACATCAATACATCAGTGAACTCGTTTGATGCGCTGTAAAAGCTTTCAGTAGGTTAATTGTGCTAAAGGTACTGAGGCTTTTTGTGCTGGGAAATAATGGTCTCTCCTTGGCAAGGACGTTATTGGCCTCTGCAGTGAGAATAGAGACAAATGGTTTCTCGTGAAACAAGTTTCACAAACATGTTCTTGCTTTTATTATTTGTACAGTCAATTTTACCACAGGCACAAAAGGTTAGAAATAGCAAGGTCTTTAAGTGAACCCAATCTGACGCATATTGGTATAATTAGTACAAATCACAGATTAAATCATCATACTAGGTAAAATCAACATAATCTTTGTAGAAATTCCTTGCACTTGGGGTTATTTTTGCTATGTAATGTTAGTTTGGGAAATAACTGAAATTCACCTTGAATACTTTTGTTGTTTTGGAGGTATGATGGAGTATAAATGAGCTAGAGTGTTTTATTACAGTAAGCTGATCAAATAACAGTAAACTTAAGGTGCTGGAGCCCAATGGTTTGCTCATAAACCCACAGTCGATAGTATTGAAGGTTGGGGTACCGAATAGCAAGACTGTGTTGTCTTGAATCCATTTCATGGATCCTTAATCCATTACCAGACACTTCCTGTCTCTTTATCTCACTCTTGCAGCATCCTTTTCATACATGTTTTCTCCATTTGTTACTGATTTCAGTCTTTCTCTTCCCCTTTTTGTGATTTTCTCTCTTTTTATGGAAAATAAGAGCCAGGCCCCAACAATGTGTGCCGGTGGCCCCCACCCACAACCACCGGCTCCAGTTAAGTACTGGTTATAACTGGTTTCTATGTGGAGAAGGTAGCCAGAGTGAAAAATTAGAAGACAAAGGGAGATCCAGGCCAAGGTAGTCATATCAGAGGATTTTCTCATTTAGTATTCTCTCAGAAACAAAGTCCATGGAAGCTCTTCCCTTAACATAGTCTTGGGATAGGTCCTAGGCTTTTAGTTCAGGACCAAATCAGTAAAGCCACTCCTTGGAGAAGTCTATGATGAGAGGTAAATCCTAGAAGCCTAGGTTTCAAGGTGTTTTACCCTGATTCAAATAGGAAAAACTGTCTAAGTTGTGGATTTGTTGCGGGCAACTAATAGAACTGATAGTTTAAGGCGTAAATGGAGGTGCACTGTTCCCAGTTAGGTGAGAGGATACCATAGTGCTTGTAAGAAATGACCATCTTTTGAGCCATGCGCCCCCAGATTTTTGTCCTATCTGCTTTACTGGTTTTAGAACATTGTGCACGTTACCTCTGCTAACTAGTGGTAAAGTTCCTGGGCTCCCTTTTTAAACATGGTTGAAATAACTTATTCCTAAATGGCACATTTAATTTGCCTATACATCCCTAGTATATGGAGTAGGAAGTGCATCGAGGACCTGGAAGTTAAATGTCACTTGTGGACTGCAGCACCTATTGTGCTATCCACTATGCAGGTAAGGAAAATATAGCTTTGGTCCTACCGTGTGTAGTGTGACTGTTGCAGTATAAACCTGCAGTGTAACCTAATAAATAACCCTTTTTGACATGTCAAAATGTCCCTTTTACATATTAGTGAGTCAAACCTATGTAGGCCTTGCAGCCCACATGGTAGGGTGCATAGAATTTCAAAGTAAGGCATGTACAAAATTCATGTTACTATGTCGCTACAGTGACAAAGCCCAAAAATCTATTTTCACAGTGGCAGGCTTAGCTGTCCTATATGAAAACCAGAGCACAGACTGAAATATTAATACTGTATCTCGGGAATAGGACCAGGTGAAACAATAATTATTTTGATAAACAACTATTTTAATAGTTATTAAAAAGCCAATTCAAAGGCTAAAACAGATATTTCATAAAAATTTATTAGAAGTAACTTTTAAAAAGTGACCCTTTACCAGTCTGAACTGTCAGGCTAAGGCTGCATAAGTCTCTGCCAACTTTCTGCCTGTGCTTTGTCTTGAATAGGTGTGAAATGCCTCTCAGGAGCAAACTATACACTGACCTGAGTGGGCAGAGGTGACTCCCCTGAACTCCACAGAATATTCTGAGCGGGGCTGTGATGATCCTGTAACACCATACTGTCAAATTCTACTTGACAAGTCTGTTGAGCCACATGTAACACATCTAACACACTTCAAAGGGAGAGAACAGGATGTCAAGACAAATCTTGAGAATCAATTGTCTGAATGCTGAAGGAACCTTGGTTTTGTCCCACCAGACTTCTGTCGCTGGGTTTGTTAGGGGACAGTACCATCTTCAAACCGGGAATTCGTGTTAGATGTGGAAAAGCACTCGGCTTACCACAGTGCACTCTCAATACACACACCCAGCCCCCAGAGCCCAGATTTAGTGTGGCCAAAGACTTTTGCCATCTTAGAAATGCTCTGACACGTGGTATTTTGGGCATGTTCGCAGTAAGGCAAACAGGAGCTTCTGAAAAAGTGGGTAGGGTTGATCCCAATAACTTTTACCCCCCTGATTAGGAAATATCTAGAAATCATTCCCACATAGTACCTGGTGCTAGGCATAAATGTAGCAACTCCAGACACCCGCTTAGGTCACTTTCTGGACCTGCGGAAGATCAGAAGAGAACTGTACGAGCTGTCTGTGACCTGAGAGAAGACCTGGAGGACTAGACCTTCTTCTGCTTGTACCCAAGGCAAACAAGTGGACTCCAAGGGTCAGCTGGCTGACCTCCTCTTTAGGTTCAAAGAGACAAGCTGTAAGAGGCTTTTTTCTGGAAACACCCAGCTGATAAGTGGCAACTGGACCTGGATTGGACTCTACTGTTGGTCTCTGCCTGACTCCGTGTGAGTCTCTTTGGACCAGATGTATGAAAAAGCACTTTTGCATTTAATAAATAGCGACTCCATAGGAACCGCTTTTTAGGAAATGCAAAATGATATGTATTAAATTACTGATTTCCTAATAGAAAGGCCTACAGAGTAGGAATAACTATTGGGAAATCTCAATTAGGAAATCCCATGCCATTCGCACAAATGGGCTGGTTTTGTATTTCCAATGGAATGCTAAACCAAGGATGGCTATGAGCATAAGACCTCCCATAATACACCCCCAAAATAGTCATGCACATGTAGAGCACATATATGTCCTAGGGGCATGTGTGCACTCTTTTGCACTTTAAAAAGCATCTTGAGATGCTTTTTTTAATTATATATGGTTACCATCGACTTTGCGCCTTTGGCAATTGCATTTCCTAAATGCTCCTTTTGCATTTCGGAAATGCTTTGTACTTATGCTAAGAAATCACAAATAGGAAATTCCTATTTGCAATTTCCCATTTCTGGAATTGAAAAATGTGATTTCAACTGGGTAGAAATTGCATTCTGCGATTCCCTTAAGGCCTTTGTATACAGGAAAAGGCTGTTTTGCTTACTTAACGGGACAGAATTGTGATCCGTCCCGTTAAGAAATACTAAGGGCCTTTGTCCATCTGGCCTTAAGTGCCTCCCCTGAGGTCCTGTAGGGCTTTTCAAGTGTATTCCTGCGGTTGATAGGGATTTCAAAGGCTAAGTCACAAGACTTAAGAACCTAAGACAAAAGGTAAAGTGTTTGACAAGGACGGACCTGGTTGGTGTGTCTGACCGTGCACCCCACCCCTCCTCCCTGACCTTTCAAACCTCTCGCTCAACCCGCCCTCTGGCTCTGCCTCAAATCGTTCCAAGGTCCCAGTCTGCAATGACTACTGATTATCATACTTTATGCTTTTCGCCACTATTTTAAAAATTCATATCTACGGTTCCCCTTTTTGGATTTTTGTAATTTTACTTATTACTTTTTACTTTCTTTTTCTAATTTGGTTTGGGATTTTTATTGTTTGACATTTTCACTTTATTACTATTTTTTTACTACAATTTACACATGGCCTGTCTGCTCTGAGCCATAGTTGCTAGGGGTTTGAGCTCGGATTAATTAAGTGACTTTGAGGGTTAACTCTGACAAGGGCTGTGATTATTCCTTGAGGTGGGTAGTCACCCACCCAGACAAAAATCCAATTTCTTACAAGACTTGCTGCAGTCGTGGAAGTGAAACACTAAATAATCTGTTTAATACCCCAACGTGGGTAATAAAACCTTAAACAGTTTTGTACGGTGAAGCTTAGTTAGAGAATAACATGGTAAGAAAGTCCAATCCAGTCCAACAAAGAACAGGTAGTGGAACTATCACGGAAAAGCTGGATACCAAGAGCCTGGTTTACAGTTGGCAGATGCAAAAAATCTACCAAAAAGTGGCAGATGTTTGGTCCACCCTATTTTGAGTGTGCAGATAGCTATGAACTTTAGATAGGGCGGATACACCATCTGACACTCCTGGTGGGTGTTTCACAATCACAACCAACAAATTCTAAATCTGTGTCTATGTCTGACCCTGTTTCAACAAATGGACAAGGAGATTCATACCTCCACTTGGTCAAGGGAAAAACAAATTAGCATTTTAGGGAACTCAGTCCAGATCCTAGGATGTCTGAAATATTTTGGGGTATTTAAGCAAGACACAGTGAGATAGTTGGGTTTCAAGGTACATGTTAGGATCTCTCACCAATTTCAAGAAACATAGCATAAACATGGCAGAGGAAAATAACGTTGCAAGGCTGATCCACATTTATAAAATACTCAAATGGTATGTATGGCCGTTGTTCACAGCAACCAAACGCCTAGGAGTGAGGAAGCCTTCTTGGCAATAGAATTGCAAAAATATTAGTGACTTGTTAATAAAGAGCTGTTGCAGTGGGAGGTTGACTGATGACTATATGGTCGTATTTAAAGTTTGGCAGACAGAGTACTCCATCTACATGTGCTGGGTGTCCAGCCCCCTCGATTTAGAATTATTTTACTATAATCCACTGGCACTGTAGTGAATGGTACAGCTGCCACATTTATGAAGGGATACCCTATCCACCAAGCTTGGAACAAAGCCCTATGTATGTGCTAATGGGGGGCTTACAAGAACTTTAAATCTTTAGGAGTACTTAACAACTGTTTTGGTAAAGCACTATGATGCAAAAGAGCATTACTAAAAAAGGGATGTTGAATGACTAGGGGTCCCACAGGAAGAAAATATGATGCAAAAGAGTTCTGTTGCAAATAAAGTTGAAAGTTTCAGACCTAATGTAATTAGTGAGCATTCAATTTAATAAAGAGCACTATAGAGTACAACTAAAATAATGTGTAGACATTACTTAAGACTGACAAAGTTAAGGGAAGGGATCAGTGCCTATGTCCATTGCTATACATTCACATTTAAAGAACACATGAGATACTAAGAGGTGAAACTACTTTAACAGTATGTTAATTCGGGTCAGAAGATTGATCCATGCACTTGATGTGCGCATAATCCTCTCTGGTCATGCTGCATATTCAATTATTATTGTTGGACCTGGCCTCTCTTGGGGGTCACCCCAGATTTTTTACTTTCTCTTTAGAACTTGTTTATGTTGGTTTTTAGGAATCTACTTTTACCCTGCTTATCAGTGGTAAAGTGCCTATCTCTCTTCCTAAAACATAGTAAAATTGTCCTAAACCTGATTGGTACATTAAAGTCTCTAGCAAATGGTATTACATGTGCCCAGGACCTGTAAATTAAATGCTACTAGTGGCCTGCAGCACTCATTGTGCCACCCACTAAAGTAGCCTTTTAAAACAAGCCTCAGGTCTGCCACTGTAGACTGTAGCAAAGTTTTAAACTGCCATTAGAATGGGCAAAATAAAACCTTTGCCAGGCCTAAACCTTCCTTTTTAATACTTCTAAGTCACCCTTAAGGTATGCCCTAAAGCCTCATAGGGCACAGTGCATGGTATCTACAAAGCAGGACATGGGTGTGAGTTTTACATATCCTGGCAGAGAAAAACTCTTAAAGTTATTGATCACTGCTGTAAGGCTATCTTCCCTACTATCCACGGGGACTGGAGTTGGAATGGAAAATTAAACTATTCCACTATCCAGCGCCCCCCAACGCAAGTCGTTGTAACGACTTGCATTGTAAAAACTGCGTTGTAATGGCATGCAGAGTAAAAGCATGCGTTGTGATGTCATACATCCGAAGATACAGAAGTTTTGGCCTCCTCCCGCCCACAAAATGATGAAAATCAACTGCCTACGATGACCGACAATGCAAGGCTCCAGCTGGGCCTGCTCTTCACGCCGACAGCTACCATCCATACCGGTCGGCTACACGAGTCCTGCATTTCTCACCTACAGTCCGTGATGATCAGCACCACCAAGCTCCAGCGACGACCATCTCTTCACGCTACAGCAATGATCATCTGTGATGCTTGACCTGCTGCTCATATCAAAATCCTCCTCCACACAGCTACCGTAAATGCGTTTGGAACCCTCCGCATCAGACGTGAGAAGGTAACTCTTCAGTGAGACTAACCTGGTTCCTGTATCTGACTTTTTGGAATGACTCCATCATGGTCAGCCTGAAATTGTGACTTTCCCGCAGTCCAGCACGAAAGCTGACTGCGAGTGGCGCTTTGTGCTCCTTGGTGCTATTTTTGTTTGAAACTTTCAAAACATATCTCCCTTTCTACTGATTGGATTTTTGCTGTCATTTTATTCATTATATATTACCCTATTTTCTACATTGGTTTGGTATTTCTTTGTGCTTTGTATTTTCTGTGTTACTGTTTGAGTAGTGCATAAATACTTTACAAATGTCCTCTATGTTAAGCCTGACTGTTTTGTGTCAAGCTACTAGAAGGTTAAGCACAGGTTAATTTAGTGACTTCTGTGATTCACCCTGACAATGACAGTGTTTATTATTTGATTGGGGCTTCTACCTCTCTCACCTAATAGCCCACTGTCATACAATAATGCTACCACAGAGGGCTGTATATTTACACAAAGGATTTCAGATTGCAAATTCTCACCATGAGAAAGTGAGAATGTATACCATGACAGTGCCACAGACCATATATCACTCATGGAAGAAAGATTAAGAGTACTCGGATAATTCCAAAAGTGCAAACATGGGTACACTACTAAGAAAATTTAATAATTCCTAAAAGCCTTATGCACAGTGACATTTCTAGACTTCCTATTTTGTATCAAAATTAGAAAAAAATGTTTATTTGTAGATACGGCTAGTGATTGTTTCTCTCCTCTGTGACAGATCTCTTCTAAACCAAAACACAATGAAATGTGATGTTTTTCTTCATAGTATTGTTTCTGCCCTAGCCTTGCATTTCTGTTAAATTAAAATGTAAAACATTGGTTAAAACAGAAAAAGTTACTTCCGAAGAGAATTACACTTTAAGGTTAAACTTGATAATTCCAATACTGGAATCTAAGTCTAGAAGAAAACCAGACCAATAGGTTGAGAGCAATCCCACCATTCAAATGATATCAAACATAATAATGTAGCTGGAGTAGAAATAGTCAACTCCTTCAATTAGCTAAATTACTAGGTGATTCCATGTCACCAAGTATGCAGAGCTGCAGTTCTTGGATTTTTTTGCTTTTTTACAAATCACTGTTTTAAAGTACTTCATCTCAGCATCACCACAGCCGTTGATGTTGTAGCCTTTTTATGACCAAGAAAACTCAAGCCAGTTTTCAAAGCCTCCCATAAGTGGTTTATGGTGCTTGAAACCCAAGTCTGCCTACCTTTCTAAAAAAGGGTGATCTCACCTGCGCTCCTTTATGTTTAAATCAAATCTTATCTAGTATCCTGAGCAAATAAACCATTAATTACTAGTATATATAGTGCAATTATAACACAAGAATGTAACCAAAACGTCCCTGGTCACAATTTTACACAATGTCCATTCCTCAAATCCTGGTTCAAAGCATCCACAATCATCCAAATTATATAGAAATATCCAAAATTATGATCCACAGACTGTGCAGTAAATTTGTAGAGTTCTTCTTTATTCATGGGTTGTCTTGCGTGATGTGTCAAACTTCATTCAGTCAACAGTCAACACGTGTTTCGTCTGGCTACTCACATTAGCCAATGACTTCATCAGGGCTGTTTTACAAACATCAAATAAATAAAAATCAATAGTCCGTTTTTTTCTACAATTTTCTAAAGCAAGAAAAAGAGGAAAAAAGAGAGTACAAAGATATCATATTACACCCTAGTGATTTAAGAGGAACAAAAGAAAAAAGTGAGAGAAAAGGTTCTCCACGCCACCGAGGCCATAAGGTCACCTTTGTGCACACCTATTGGTCCCAGATGATTTAATTTTGACCATAATCGCCTTTCTATGCAAGTAGAAATAATCACATAGAAGGTATATCTCATCCTCCTGAGTAAGACAAACGTCGTCCTCTTGTCTTCTAATTAATACAAATAAATCAGATCAATAGTAGTTCCAACTTGACTACAATACCCTCTCCTACTATCACCGCTACACTGTAAACGAGCACTAGAGTCAATTCTTATATCTAGATTAGAAAATAAGATATCTCTCCTATTATAAACTTCTTAACTCACCACCTCAATATATCTTCATCACCTCCAAATATAGACGGTAGAAGTATATTGCAGTGTTACCAATTTCGTTTGCCTACCTTTCTAAATGCCACATGAGGGCCTATCACCAGGCAGTCTGGAGGGCCAAGAAAAATAATTATGCCACTCACATCAATCTAGCCTCAACCCAAACAATGAACCTAGCTTCAGGGTAATTACAAATGTTGTGGCCATCACAGACAAAATCTATACAACTTGCTCACTTTCCTTGAGGACAAAACCTTCAAGGTCAATACTTTCGAGTCATCACAACCATTTTCTTTCCACATACTGAAACACCACCACTTAGCGGCTCAACCCTTTTGGCCTTTAGCGAAAGAGTCCTGAGAAGGCAGAGAAGGCAAAAAACAAAGCTCCAGTCTCCTTATTGGGCCTTGCATGATTTTCACTTTAGAAAACAATGTGGCTACTCTTAATCAAGACATTACAAAGACATTACAAGCAACATAAACCCCTCCCTTCCAAAGGCAATCATGGCGGGATTGGTCATTCATCAGTGTCAAGACTTTAGTGAGTCGAATAATAAACTACCTGGCACAAAATCAGCATACTGCTACATCCAAAATAAATCCACTAGAAAGCATCTAATACCAACCATTGCTGGTTCAGGCAGTCACCTTATCTAGACTGCATCATCGCATAGCAATACAACACAGTGGACCATTAAATCTTTCTGGAATGCCTTGGGGAAAGGGCAGGAATTAGGAGAACATTTTAAAGTGAATGGTGTCAATATTTCCTTCCTAACCTAGTGGTTGATTAGGATGGCGGACGGACTTGCGTCCGTCTGCCACCCCCGAGGTGGAGGGACCGACCGCAGGGGCAGCGGCGGTCCCTCCGTAGCAATTAGGATATGACCGCCACCCTGGCGGTCACATCCCGTATATTTTATATTGCGGCGAGTGCTGCTTTGAGCAGCACCCGCCGCAATGTAAAATATGCATGTTTAACTTTGGCATGCACAACTTGGCAGGCACCGCGTGGTGCCTGCCACCTTGTGCATGCCAAAGCAGGGGGGTACCATAGGTACCCCCCATGTGCACCCCCAACCCCCCAATACCCTGGGGGCTCACAACGGGCCCCCAAACACAAAAGACCACATGCTTTTCCACGGCGCTGAACCCACCGCCATCCTAATGTGGCTGGTGGTGTTTTCGCAGTCCAAGGCGGTGATTCCGCATCCTCCAGGCCGGCGGTGGCTTCCGCCAGCCCGGAGGATGCGGATTCACCGCCATCATAATCGACCCCTTAAATCGCTGTGGGTTCATCCACTTCATCAACAAAAAATGTCCTATTGTATCCCTTATTGCTCACCTCTTAACACCTGATATTTAACATTTATTTAAAACCTCTTGCTCAGATTATCAACCAATAACCCCTTCCTTTCCAAATGGTACGATAATCATCCCAACATTTGTGCTGTAGGCGACTCAAGTCAGCAAAACAACAAAACAGCATGCCTGAAACACATCTACATCTGGATGAAGGAGTATTCTATGAGTTAATGGTCCAAAGACGGGTGCTCTCTGCCCAGAGAATCTCCATCCTGTTCTAATGGTTGCTACCTCAGTGCACGTAGTAAAAACACTTGGGCTGTTTTGAACAGGAGTTCTCCTTTGGTCAACAAATGTCAGCAGGGTTAAGAATCTCCATCCTGTTCTAATGCTTGCTACCTCAGTGCACGTAGTACAAACACTTGGGCTGTTTTGAACAGGAGTTCTCCTTTGGTGAACAAATGTCAGCAGGGTTATAAACACCCAGCTCCAATTTATGATTTTGAGATAGACCATTCCTCTTCTATTGTGAAATCACTGCACCAAACTTCCCAGCACTCAAAACAGACATTTTAAAAACTCCAAAGGCGGCAATATCCAGTGCCAGGCAGGGCCCGAATCTGAATGCAATGCTGCATATTATCCGCGAACAAAACTGGCTACTATTTTCATAAAGACTTAATTTACAGGTCCTGTATTCAGATTTTTCAAATATTCCATTAATTTGGACCACATTTCATACAAAAGTTGGGGAAAAAAAAACAAAGAGCAAGCAAAGCAAATCTGACCTCACAAACATATTTCAATTTAAGACGTAAAGTGAAAATGTCATCGGGCCATGAAATCTAGACGTTTCGACGGATTTTATGAGCGTAGAGTGCCTCGCTTAAGTATTAATGATTTTGGTATCAAATATTTTGGAATGCTTAGAAATACTTATGTTTTTAATTAGTCAGCAAAACAGTGTTATGATCGTAATGTTAGCAAGTTTTTTCTCTTTAAATGTTATTGTCATTTCTTTTTAATTTATCAATAATATAATTGATTTGAAAAAACTTATGAGCAGATCTAAAAACAATAAAAACCTGTCAAGTTTCCAAAGAACTTTGAAGACAAGCTGCTGTTAAAGGCCAACACCAATGAAATTCCTCGCCCTCCTCTCAGAGAGTGCGCCCAAACCATGCAACCCATCCTTCTTTGAAGACAGCTCTAGGGCGGTCCTCTCCCTGGTCCTTACACAACTCTCAGCTGCCTGGCAGGGTCTGTTTAAAAGGACTGACTTTTCTGTAGATTTACCGCTGCACCAAAAAGGCCACAAGATACTGCTCTGCAAAACAATTATGTAAATGAATAAATTGTTCATATGCCAGAACATGACAAAATCATGGTATTACACGTGACCATGGCAACATAATTAGGAATTATCAGAGCGCAAAGCCATGTTATGCTGACTTCAATAAGTGCGGCCTGTCCTTACCACGTAGTAAATTACTTTTTCCATTAACAACAATTATAAGCAACGTAATGAACTGGCATTTAATTTGTAGTTAAGTCTATCTTTGCCTTAAAATGGATGGCAATTTCGTCTTGTACTGTAGTCCAACCCTTTAGAAACAGCTTTTTCAGCGTGTACGCATGCCTTACCAGTGGTAAGCCCCAGTAATGTTCTTTCACACACTTAGCTACATTACGCATGATGAGGTTCTAATTAGTAGCATGATTAGGAAAATAATATATTTTAAAGTTATGAAATGCGAAAGGCAAATCAGTTGTCAACTTGTAATTTCCCTAAAATTACAAGTGTGTACTATCCAAAAATGCATACTCTATGCACATCTTGGGGGAGGGAAACAAGCAGGCTACAACATGCATAACTGAAACACAGGTCTGGATACAATTCCGTATAAAACCATTTGTAAATTACGCACTGGTGTAGGCATAACTGATACATGTCATAATTTAGAATTGTTTTTCAATTCAGGTCTATAGACACTTAATTCTTCCCTGTCACACTCCTAATGTTCATGTATAATCTTTCAAAGACGTTTAAGCGCTAATTCTGAGGTGCAAATACTGGCAGGGCAGTAACGGTTACCAAGCAGTAAATCCGCTCCAATCCCCTAAAATCACAAGGAGTGGGCAATTACCACCTGGGACCGGATTAATCAGTCAGAAAATACATGGAATTCGTCAATATTTAAGGTTGAATGCACACATATACCACCTGCTCTGTGCAGGTAGTAAATATATGCTTCTACCTAAGGTCGTGGTGGGAGGGTGTTGGGAGTCAGGGAGGGACTGGAAATGTCAGGGATTGAAGCTTGGCTGCTGTGGCAGTCAAACCTTATGCACTCGCAAAAAAATAGACTTTGGTGTCCCCATACCTGGAAGAACAAGGCGCAGGAACACTGGCCCATTTTGAATCAGCTGGGGAGGAATTCCACAATAACTTAGGCCGCCTAACACAAAATGAGTGCTTAATTGTCTGTTGGCATTGATTTCGGATTGTTTCACATTTGCTATGGGTCCTTTAAGTATTTTGATGTTCAGCAACCGTTTACCGACCGTAGAATTCTGAGGTCAATGCTTAATGTTCGGTTTCCCAAATCCCTGCAATATCTTTTGTTGAAATCAATCACTAATGTTAAATTTCGCTTTCTACATTCTGTTCACTTTCTCAACTTTTTGTGATTATTAGGTTTCATTCCGTCATCATTACATTGCACCTGGGCTGAACCACTGGGTGGTGCTGTGAATTGTGCGGAAATATGGCACTTTGGTGAACAGCTGAGCTTGCAGAGTCCAGCCTGTGCATGGTGTGAGTGACGGCTTCTAACTAGAATTTCCATCGTGCTGACTAAAATTACTCTGGAATGAAGAGATCGCAAAAATGTTTCTGCAATCCTGCACGTTTTGAGTACTGAACTAGATGGACGACTCTGGTGTTGGGAGCTATGCCAGAAATCGTCTCTTTAAGGGTGTAGCATAATGCCCTTAGGGTCATTAGAGCATAGCAATAGTAAGTTGTCAGTCTCTGCACCCTTTAAAAAGTGTCTACGAATAAATCAAACATTCCACCCATCACTTTTGGTATATCTCTGTCAGTCGCCTTAAGACCTCGGTCCCGTGCTCACTGTGCCACTGTGCCACTGTCAAACTGCACCTTACTGAAGAGGCCCAATTACAAGGAAACCAGCCTGGGGATGCTTGAGTCCCCCTTCGGAGGGGATGTTGTGTGGTAGTTCACTCTGTACTGTTCCTTCCTTTTTAAGTTGGCAGGGTATGCTCAGACGTGAGTCCCTTGCTCACTGTGCCACTGGATTCAAGCAAGCCTGGCTGAAGACGGCTGAAATGCCAGAAACCGGTCCTAGGAAGCTTGTTTCCGGTCCAAGGAAGGCATGGCTTGGCAGTTCGGGCTGGACTGTTCCCATGAGGCCCAGGGTCAGCCTGATTTGCATATGGCCATGTCTGAACTGGGGTGGCAGAGTGGGCTAAAGAACAGTGATGGATTAAAACCAGATCTGTTGACTGGGTGTGAGTGATTGATTGGTTCAGATGCTCCGTCCATCACCACCCCCTTTTGTACCTCCTTCTGGAGCAGCAGCACCAAGGCTGATCTGTGAGTGACTGTTTTTTGTCGGAGGTGGGAAAAAAAAAGAAAAACGTTTGATTGGAACGCTGTCCATACCGGTGACTGAGCCTTACTCAACCAATCCATCTATAACTTTTTTTTATATTTCTCAGAGAGCATTTTAGACCCTACCTCTTTAACACTTAATTGTCATCTTCAGGTGTCCACATACGGTGTCAGAAACTCCGGGTCCAACCTAAATGAAATTACTCTAACCTTCCCCTCATCCAGGTGTACGTCTAATATACCATCTCTACCCAGTAACCTATTGTTTTGTCTGCATCCGGGACCCTTTGGCACTATTTTGCTGCCTCATGATTGAGTTCCTGCATACATTATAGGCCCTGTTGGGTCTTTTGTTCTTGCAGCATGTGGTTTATTTCTGTTTTGGGTAATGTTCCTGACTCTTTTGGCTTATTATGCTTCTACTAGGCTAGTGGGCCATGTTAGTCTGACAACGTGGGCACCAATACCTTCCTGCGTCCCTTTTCCCCCATGATATGGTGTCGACTTGCGCTTCCCACTATGCTTCTTGCTGCATCTGGGGCATGTGGGTTGATATAATTTTTTGTTGCCACTTGTGTAGGCGGTGTGCCTCCGTGTGAGATTTGTTGGCGGCTTTGTGTTACTGCTCTGGTTTTGACCTGCTGCTCAGTGGCTCTCTGCTGGGATTTGTGCTAGTGTCAAGTTTGTTCTTCTTGGCAATGCTGAGGTCCTCTGTTGCCTGTTATGAATGCCGTTCTGAGATGGATGCGGGGCATGGGATCCCTCTGTTTCAAACTTGGCTTTGAGCTAGAATGTGCTTGCCCCGTGTGGGTTTCTGGAGCCCTTTGCTGGTGGATTGGTGAGGGTTATCCCTTTTTCCTGTAAAGCAGTATAGCCTTTGGCTCCCCTTTGTTCTCTATGTCGGGATAGGGGCTTGTGGAATACGAGCCTTTTCTCCCTGTCCTGTTACTTCTTGTTTAGGCTGTGTGTGCCCCTACTCTCCTGGTGGCTTTGTTCTGGGTTGTGTGGTACTGCTTCTGATGTTTGCCCTTCCCTTTTACAGGCACCCCTCTGGGCTTGGACTTTGGTGACCCTGCTCTGTGTGGTTCTGTGGTTTCTTTGCTGAAGGACAGTTGATCTTCCTTTTTTTTAAATTGAGGTGTGTGTTGGTCTTGGGCTTCCTCTGTGCCTGATGATGTGCATGGGGCATAAGAAATGCGTGACCCTTCTCCCAGTTTTTGGTCCTTTCCTGTTCCCCTGGTTTCCCGCTGGGAATCTTAAAGACGGTGTGGTGCTGGTTCTGATTTCTGGCCTGTCGTTCCTTGGTGCCCTGCCAAATATTAGATGCTTGCTGGACTTGGGATTCCCCTTGTGCTCCCTGCTGGCCTTGAGGCCTATGAAATGTGTGCTCTGGATCCATTCCTGACTGGAAAAGTTTCCTGGCATTCCCCCAAACCCATCTATACTCATTGTGTTGGGGTTCGGTATGAGGAGGTCCTGTATACTCTGCCAGGCTTAGCCTTGCTTATTTTGTATACATTGACCACAACCTACAGCCATTTCTTTGTCCATACCCCGTTTTTGTTTGGTGTGTAGGTCTGTTGTGGGCTGTTTCTTGTCCTTCTTGTATGCCTCAGACTGCATTGGACCTGCTCTGCTTTGGCAATACGGGTTTGGTTGCAATTCCTTTGACTTTTACTTGTGATAGGCGGGGATATGTGTAACCTTGTTTATGGGGATTCGCCTCCCTGTCTATTCTGCAGTTCTCACTGCCCTCTCCTTTCTTTTGTTTACTGTGGAAGTTGTGTGATGGCCACCGTGCCCTGTACTTTGTCAAGTTTGTACTGGGCTGCTCTGAGTGACCAGCACTTCCACCCTTATTTCTCCTGTGACTTCCAAGCTCTTTGTGTGG
The DNA here is from genome assembly GCF_964261635.1 of Lissotriton helveticus. Classification (NCBI taxonomy): domain Eukaryota; kingdom Metazoa; phylum Chordata; class Amphibia; order Caudata; family Salamandridae; genus Lissotriton; species Lissotriton helveticus. Next base: position 433,245,373 of record NC_136063.1, read on the forward strand.
GGTTGCATCTTTTCTTTGGCTTGAAGCTTGATATGTCCTGTGTGCGCTTACGATACTAACGCCTGCCTTCCTGTTGGGGTTGGGGGCTCCCTCTCACATTAACATTCTTTAGTATAGGGTCTGGTCACCATCTTTGTCCCGATCTCCCAGTTCTGCACAGGGCAGATGCTGAAACGTCTTGTGTCTAAGCTGCTTGGTTGCTCCTTTGGGTTCTTGGCCCTGAATGGTGCACTTTTCAGGTAGTTTGTGGGTTCCTTGAGTGGTGGTTGTTATAGTCATCCTCAGCTCTTTTTGCCTTATGAGAATGGCTTTTTCAGCCCTAACCTCTACTGGAAGGCATGCTCCTCTGAGCTCACTGATTGAGCTTTCAAACTTCCACACTTCTACAAATTGATGGCTTACTTCTGTGCTAATTGTTAGGGCTTTGCTACCCTTATGGCTTTAAGTCTTCCACTTCTGTGTTTGGACTGTGCCCTTTCTAGCAGGCTGCCTTGGCGGTGATCAATGGCAGTCATACTTGCTTTGATAACCTTCTGGAAATCTCACTTCTTCTATTCAATTCCTGGTTTCAGTCATTAAGACCTTACCTGCTGTGTGCCTGTCTTCCAAGGCAGTCTTAGACTGCTTTGGTGGTCAAGTCAGGAGGTTTATGAATAGCAATTGTCCTTTGTTAGGGCCCCTGCAGGGGCTGGAGTTTTAACTTATAGGTAGACAGGGTGCATGTCTCCAGGGAGTGGACGCACCTCGTGGTAGAGAAGTGGGATGAGGAAGTAGAATAAGAGTAAAGAGATTACTAGCATGTAGTAAAACAACGTACTTCTTTCAGCTGATATAGCCAGTGCGGTGCATGATATGGCAAAATTCATAATAGCGCCACTTCTGTAAGTAAATGTAACTGTCAAGCTGGGTTTATTGCTTCTTTCTTATTCCCTCTTACTAGACTGTTGACGCCTGTCAACCATGCTTTTACTTTACTGGCCTCCTCAGGACATAAATGATAAAGACTTCTGTGCTGTTGAGGTAATGTGAATGTCGGCCCCATTTGACATCATTCCTCTCGCTCCTGGGAATAAGGTTTAACCTTGGTCATTTAAAACAACTCAAAATATGTCAACACAGTTCACTTCCTTTAATAACCCTTAAGACATGAAGACAAGGAGGTGTAAAAATTGTTTCTATTTTTTTTTTTAGACCTATTCTCCTTCCCTGTTCCCAAAGGGTTGCTATATGACCTTGTGTGACTCACATTCCCATTGCCCACACTGTCCCCTCCGCTTGCCGCAGACGATAATGTGCTGTGGCCGGAGACGTCTCATCTGTGACACGGCAGACCTCTTTCCCAAAGAACTACAAGTCCCAGCGCTCTTGCGCTGTACACGGGACTACAAAAGGAGGGGTGATTGCTTGCTCGCGAGAACTCCTTGCTTACCGGGGGCGCTCAGATTACGTGTGCTGCTCCTGAAGATTGTGCTTGCTAATAACATAGCTCACCTGAGGCGAAAAGCCGGGTGATAATTTGCTTGCTGCTTTTAAAAAAATATTGTTTTAACTTTATTCTTTGTATGCGCCGTGTTATGCTGTTTTAAAATCCACAAACCTTGTGTGACTCACATTCCCATTGCCCGCACTGTCCCCTCCGCTTGCCGCAGACGATTAGGTGCTGTGGCCGGAGACGCCTTATCTGTGACACGGCAGACCTCTTTCCCAAAGAACTACAAGTCCCAGCGCTCTTGCGCTGTACACGGGACTACAAAGGGAGATGGCCACTTCTCCGCGCAGCGGACGCGTGCAGCGGGTGCGCCGCTGTCGCGCCAAAGTTGAGCCTAAGTTCAGCCCGTCTACGCCCATCCGCACCAGGCTGGGCCCAGGGGCCACTAATTCTTCTCAGGAAGACTATACCTCTGGTCACCATGGTAACATTATTAAATATACTGCGGGGAAATTACAATCATTTAGACATGTGCCATGTACACATTGTTTAACCTGTACACCTCCTATTCATGATTTTAACTGTAATAACTGTGGGTTTTCTTTGGGCAGGATGAGCAGATGTAAACAGTGGAAACGTCCACATAAGTATGGCAAACCGATTATTACTCAACTATCCTCTACTACTCCCAAACTCCAGTTTTGGAGCATAAACTGTAGGCCTCTTTCTAAGCACAAAAATCATATTTATGATTTTCTAGTCGATGAAAGACCGGATGCCTTGTTCCTGACGGAAACTTGGCTCCACGCAAGCTCAGGACCTGACATTGCTTTTGCAATTCCTACTGGCTATGTCATGGTCAAGAAAGATAGACACACTGGTAAGGGAGGCGGCATTGCCATAATCTTCAAAACTATTTACAGCTGTAAGTTTGAAGCCTTTCCCCTTCAAGGATGCGAGGCTGCTCAATTCAAACTAGCAATTAGTGCTCAGATGACTTTATCTGGTCTATTGATATATCGTCCCCCTGGGAATTCCAATGCTTGGACGACATTTTGGGGGATCTGAACCTAAATTTGGAAGACCCCCAATGCACTGTCAGTAAAACTTTTTTAGCTGATTTAGAAGCTCTTAATATTCTGTTGTGCAATTCAGGGTCTACGCATTCTGCAGGACATTTATTAGATCCTGTCCTCTCGAACCTTCCGTATGACTGTGAACCTGCCGCTCGCCCTTTGGAATGGTCGGACCATTTCGCAGTTGAGTTTTCTCTTTATTATACTAAGATTATAACATCTGGTGGTGCTGATACAGGTGAGAGTATACGTCGTTGGGGCAAGCTTAACATCACTGATCCTAACTCGCACCTGTCTGATACCTTACCGGATGTTGACTCATCTCTGTTGGTGCTGGGGACGGCAGTTTCCAAATGGCTAAGTACTGCTGTTGACAAACTTGTTCCACTGGTGCCTAGGCACCTTCTACCCCACCGTCACCCTGCGGCATGGTTTTCGGAAAATTTAAAAACTATGCAATCTCAATGTAAGGCCCTCGAGAGGAAATGGAGACGTTCTTACGCTCCGTCTCGTAAGGTGGCATATAGGGAAGCTCTTAGAGACTACCACAAACAATGTAAAACGGCTAGAGCGACCTACATTGCCAATACCGTAACACACGCTCAGAACTGTCCTCGCATGCTGTTTTCTGTGGTAAAAAAACTGACAGGTGCAGATTCAACTCCTGCCCCTCCTGTTCTGAATGAGGCACAATGCAATTCCATCGCCGATTTTTTCATCACTAAGGTGGAACGTATCTATGACTCTTTGAGTCCTCTACCTCTGAATGAAGAATTATCATCTATGCCTGTGCCTGTTCAAAACAGTCAGCCCCCCCTGACAGTCAAACTTACTGAATGGCCACTTTTTGATGACGTCTCTTTTGCTCACTGCCTGGAGAGCATCAAATCCAGTTCCCCTCGTGATCCTTTACCGGCTAAGATCCTTAAACAACTTGATTTGGACTCTCGTCGCGTTGTGATGAAACTCCTCAATTCCTCGTTGATAGAGTCTCATGTTCCACAGGAGTGGAAACATGTGATGATTATTCCTCTGCTCAAAAAGGCTGGAGCTGATGGCTCTAATTTATCCAACTTCAGGCCTATTTCGTTGTTGCCCATTTTTTCTAAGATCTTGGAAAGGTACATCAACTCACAGCTGACCCTCTTGGTAGAGAGTTCGGGTTTTTTGCATCCATCGCAATCCGGCTTCAGAGCACACCATTCCACAGAGACCACACTTCTAGGAGTTACTGAGAATTTACGGCACGGTATCGATCGCGGGGATACATCTGCACTTATCCTTCTGGATTTAAGTGCGGCGTTCGATATCGTGTCCCATTCAATCCTTCTCGCAACTCTTCAATCCTTGGGAGTTGAGGGCTCTGCTTTGGCGTGGATAGCCTCTTTTTTAAGTGGTCGTACTTTTCATGTTTTCTCAGCTAAAGCATCCTCGAAAATACGTTCATCGGCGTACGGCGTTCCCCAGGGGTCTATTCTTAGTCCATTACTATTTAACATCTATGTTAGACCCCTGGCCACTATCGTGGAGGAAGCCGGTCTGACTTTATTCTCTTACGCCGATGATACGCAAATCATTTTCTCCCTCTCCAATACGGAAGGTAATAACATCTCAGCTCTTAAGCAGGGTTTGACCCGAGTGGCGGAGTGGATGCAGAGTAATTTCCTCAAGTTAAATGGGGATAAGACCGAGGTTGTGATCCTGGACAAGGGTAAAGATCTGTGGGGTCCTCAGCATTGGCCTGAGAGTATGGGTCCTACCCCTCAACCCGTTGCTCAGGTTCGCAATCTCGGATTCCTCATTGATGAAAAGCTCACGATGCGGCAACAGGCTGTTAGGATAGCTTCCATCTGTTTTGCCACCCTAATATGGCTTCAGAAAATCTTGTGGATGCTCCCCGCCTCTACACAGAGGACAGTGGTCCAGGCATTGGTAGTCTCTCGCCTGGACTACGGTAATGTCCTTTATCTTGGCGCCGATTCAACAACAGTGAACAAACTCCAGGTCGTCCAAAATGCGGCCGCACGACTTCTACGTAATGTTCCTCGGAAAACATCTGCTCTTCAAGCCCTTCGCGACCTGCATTGGCTGAGAATAACGAGTAGAATTAAATTGAAGGCCTTATGTCATATCTTCAAGATAAAGCAGGGCTTTGCCCCGAGGTACCTACAGAATCTCATTCAAGCTTATAAGCCCAGTCGCTATCTGAATCTTCGGGAAAAGGTGATTTCATTGTCCCTAGATTTAGGTTGGGGAAGATGGGCGGTCGCTCCTTTTCTCATCTAGGCACTAAATCTTGGAATGCCCTGCCCGTGACCTTGAAGTTGGAGACGGATCTTCTTCGCTTCCGTAGGGGTTTAAAAACCTGGCTTTTCCAGCAGTAATTTGAAGCAGTCTTCTTTAGTAGTTCTCTGACAGCTTGCTTAGCAGTTCTTTCTTCTTCAGTCTGTCCCTTGGCGCCGGGAAACCTATTGCGGGTAGCTGTGCGCCTTATAAGTTTAAATAAATAAATAAATGACACAAAACAAAGTTGCATTTCCTAATCCGAACCATGGGTATAAAATCACTTTCTGGTGGCAATGCCAACGAAAACTTTCTCTACCCCCCAAGCACCTGCAGGCATGTTATAATAATTAGTCTGGCCGATTAAAAAGCTAGAGAGCTCTTATTCACACACACAAACATCTGCGAGTGCGCTATAACAACTGGGCCATCCAGCCAAAGTGCAAAACCGGGCTCAATCTCATCTTTGTGCAAGAAATTGTTGTGCAAATGAGGTATGTTATAACGACGTTTGCAGTATTTCACTTATATATATCCCATCATTAGCAATACTGGATAGAAAATCTTCATCTTGTTTTCTTACAGATGGATATGTATTCTGCATTCATGTGACACAAACAATTAGGTATGGCTTTTTCTGAAATCTTATATTTATTTAAAGGGACTAGCCATGAGTCAAACTGATATCTATGTCTATTGGATGTGATGGACTTTTTCTGAAATGTTGGATATTGTAGGAGCCATATGCTATCTGTCATAAACATTGAAAGGAACGTAAAACGTGTATTAAATATATATTTCTTCAAAATATGTCATCTTGATATTTCAGTAAATTATTGACAGAATATGATACATAGAGTAAGGCATGTCTGACCCTACAAGTGACCATATATGTGAGCTGTTGTATTATCCCTGGTCTCTAGTTGCTTTCCTCTGACGATGTTAATTTGGATGATAATAACTTTGTGTTTGACTAATGTGGACCTAAAGAAAAAGTTAATATTACACAAAAGACGGTTAAGATATATCATTGTTTGTAATACAAAGTATGAATGTTTTGTACAAGAACAATAATAAATACACCTCAGATTTCACCAAGAAATGAATGAAATGAAAATTGCACTTGTATAGAGCGTAGACTACCCGGAGGCCTCGCAGCGCTTTGACTGATTACTGTAGCGGGCGGTGAAGTGACACAGTACGCTTTTGCGAACAGGTGGGTTTTCAGGGCTTTCCTGAATGCCATCCGGTTACTATTCTCTCTGAGGAACAAAGGGAGAGAATTCCAGAGCCTCGTGGAAGTATGGGAGAAGGAGCGAGCGCCCCATCGGGCTTTGTTGACTTTGGTTGTGGTTGCGAGGAGCAGTGAGCTAGAGCGAAGAGCTCTGGTCGGTGCATAAGGCACAGCTAAGGGGAACAAGATAGTAATAATGACTCTGATTATTTAAAACAAGCGGTGGCGTAGCTAGGCCTTTTGCTGCCCCTGGTGGTTCCATGCTTTGCTGGGAGGTGGGGTGGGGGCTGGCAAACAATTCCAGCGTTTGCCGCATGCCCGCAGGTGAGAGAGGGGGAGGAGCCCGCCGCCCCCAAAACTCGTGCCACCCATGGCAAACCGCTCCCCCCCCCTCCACCCCTTGCTACGTGACTGAAAACAAGCACCCAAGGTAGCAGTATTCTAAAGAAACTTTGTGCCAGACGGCAATGGACTGCATAAGTGTATCTGGGATTGATATCCACAAACTGGCCTTATAAGATTTAAACAGCGCAGTGTCGAGGTATTTCTCCTATGCATCCACATCTTATAGCATTCCATTGATCTCATTGCCAAAGAAAAAGAAAGCATGATGACCCGGCTGCTGTTGACTGTTGTGTCACGCTGTAGGCACGTGCACGCATCACCACGCATCTGTACGCCCTCAGAGTGATAAGGGCGCCATTTCCACTTTTGTTATTGTCAGATATACGTTGGCGAATGCCACTAAGGTAGGTAAATAATAAAACAAATGCTAAGTGCACACAACCACTTTTTTTCATTTCAAAAGATTTATTATTTTAAGGAGCACATAAGGAAATAAGGTACAAACAATAGTGATACCAGTAAGGTCAGAGAACTACAATCCATATATGAGGACCAGAAAAAACTAGTAACTCGAACCATAATTCAATGTACTAGGTCTACTAAGGTCAGATAAACAAAACAAATAAAGGATAGGAATTAAAATGCAGTAGACATATTGAACAATGGTATCACTATCAGATCATATTTGTGGGGAAAAAAGGGGGAGGGAAAGAGAAGATATAGAAAAAAGAGAAAAGAGAAAAAGAGGAAAAAGAGAAGGAAAGAGATAGGAGAGAGAAGGAATAGAAAAAGGAAGAAGAAAAGAAGAACAAGAAGAACAAAATGGACTTCCGTAAACCCTTCCTACAAAGGAAAAAACACAACTTAAACAGACATATCAAAGGGGTATTGCGCAACCAGCCCCTGCGAGGCTGAATCCATATATGAGTCCAAAGCAGACCAAACACCCGCAGAAATGGAAGGAGTAAGATGAGCCTGATCAACAGAAGTATGTGCGCTTCGTAGAAAGGAAACCCAAGCCCACCAAGTATGATAAGAAATCGAAGAAAAAGACTTCCATTCCATGAGAATAACCTTCACAGCAATAGTCAGCAATAAGTCCATCAACTGCAACTCCATGAAATCCAAAGGAAGAGGGACCGGGGAAGCTAGTGGACCTAGAATAATGAATGGGAAAGAGAGTTGGAATTGAATACCAAAAATAAGCATAAGGTGTTTGTGGATGAGGTCCCAAAATGGTCAGAGAAGGGAACAATCAAAAAACATATGTTGGAAATCACCAGGTAGCAACCCACAACTCCAACACAAGTCATCAGTTTGAAGATTCAGCGAGTGCAAGCGAACAGGAGTCCAGTGAAGGAGATTCATAGAGAAGAATTTAGATTGCATTAGTGAAGGGGCAATTTTATTACGTAAAGAGAACTTACCAAGAAGCTGCCAAGTGTCGGAAGAAATATGATCAGTAAGAGCATGATCAAAATGACGTAACCATTTACGTTGGGCAACAGTAGAGGCAGGCAATATAGAAGATGACAAGAATTTATAAATTTTGGAAGCAACATGACCAGACTGCACCCACAATTGGAAGAGGGTAACTGTGGGGGAGGAAGGATGTAGGCGCAGTTTAGCAAGAGCCACCTTAATTTTAAGGAAGGTATAAAAGTCCAAATTAGATAACGAAAATTGGCTCGCTAAGGAGGAAAAAGGTAAAGGTTGATCGTGATCATCATAAAGCTGTTTCACAAGCGATACACCTTTACCAGCCCAGTAAGCCATGAAAGAAGGATCAACATTAACCTTGATTCTAGAATTTCGCCAAATAGACGACCATCGAGATTTATGAAGTGGAACCGCTACTTTCTTATCAACCTTCCGGACCGCCGCAATAGTATCTAGAATAATGGATCGGGAGAAAAGGATAGAAAGGGTATTCGTAGTCAGAAAAGAAGCAGTCGGCAAAGGGGAGGCCAGATATTGTTCAATTAACAGCCAAGAGGGAACATGAACAGAAGGAGAAGAGAACCATAAGGCGCCCTGAGACGCCAAAAAGGCAATCTGGTAGTTTTCCCAGTTAGGAAGATTACAACCCCCCATATCACAAGGTTGACGTAAAAATTTATAGGCAATTCAAGCCCTTTTGCCGTTCCATAAGAACTTGGATGTAAGAACATCGATTTCATGAAAGAAGGATGCAGAAAGATTAACTGGGAGCATAGAGGAGACAAAATTGATGATAGGGGTAACCATCATTTTAAGCGTTTGCATACGACCCCACCAAGAAATGTGCTTCGGAGACCAGGTGTCCAAAAGATGTCGTACTTTAAGAATGGTTTGAGATTCATTGTAAGAGGTGGTAGCAGAGAGGGAAGAACAGAAATAAATACCCAAATACTTTAACTGTTTAGATTGCCATTTGAAGCCCGCAGCTCCCATATGATGAGAGAAGCAGTACGCATTTAGAGGGAACATCTCAGTTTTATCCCTATTTAGGGTGTATCCAGAAACCTTGGAGAAGCGAGAAATCACATCAGAAATAGCAGGAATGGCTAAGGTAATGTCATCAGAAAAAATAAGAACATCATCTGCGTAAGCAGCTGTTTTGAGACAGTGAGGACCAAAAGAAAAACCCTTAATATCAGGGTGGAGGTTAATCATCTGGAAAAGAGGATCAATGGATAGCAAGAATAAAAGGGGGGATAGAGGACAGCCCTGCCTAGTACCTTGTCGAAGATGAAAAAAGGATGAAGTAGCACCATTAACTCGTATATTAGCTCGAGGTGAAGAGTAAAGAGACATAACCATTTGAATGAAGGAGTCTCCAAGATTATGAGCACATAACACAGCACGCAGGAAAGGCCAAGAAACCTTATCAAAGGCCTTTTCAGCATCGAGTGCCAAAGCCGCGGCCGGAAGCTGGGAGCGTTTAGCTGCTCCAAGAATATGACAAAACGTGCGAATATTGTCACGCGCCAGACGACCCTTTACAAACCCTGTTTGCGAGGGATGGATCAGATGAGGAATAAAGGATTCTAGACGCTTAGCTAAGATCTTCGCAAAGATCTTAGCTTCCATATTGAGCAGGGAAATAGGTCGGAAATTTTTGGGGTCTGAATGATCTTTCCCTTCTTTTGGAATCACTACAATGGTAGCATCAGCAGAAGAATCAGATACAGAACCATCCTTAATGAAAGCATCAAAAACAGACTTTAATTTGGGGACAAGTACCGGAAGAAAGGTTTTGTAAAATAGAATAGGGTATCCATCCGGACCTGGTGCTTTCCCAGAACGAGTGTCTTTAATAGCAGCGGTTATTTCATCAAGGGTAATTGGACCATTCAAAGAGGCACTGTCTTCCACAGAAACCGATTTAATGGGGATAGTGTGTAGAAATTCTTGACATTGCTCAAAAGAGGCCTGATTAGAAGGAGTGTATAAGTTATTATAAAAATCACGGAATACTTCCAAAATTTCCTCAGTCTGGAATTTCTTAGAACCCGATTGGTCATTAATAGAAGAAATCCGGGAAGAGGTACGCATAGATTCCTGAAATTTTAGCGTGGCCGCCAGAGCCTTGCCCGCTCGATTTTTTAGTAAGAGCGCTTTAGATTTTTGAGCTTGAAGTCCAATATGAGCTCTTTTAGTGACAATAGAATTGTATTTATATTTCAATTGTTTAATGGACTGAAGACAGGATTTATCTTTGGAATGACGAAAAAGAGATTCTTGTGTTTTAATGTCACTAGCCAAATCCGTTAGCTCTTTCTTAATCACAGCATTCCTCCTGGCCATAGATTGAATGACGTGACCACGAAACGTACATTTAAAGGAATCCCAAAGCATCACCGGGGAATCTACTGAGCCCTCATTTTCAAGAAAAAAAGTCTGAATGTCTTCAGAAAACTCAGAAACCTGGGAATCATCATACAGAAGTTCCGTATTCAGTCTCCAGGAACGAGATCTCGGCATGGGAGCAAAGGACAAGAGCGTGAAAGAAATTGCGGCATGGTCGGAAATCAAAATGGGATGAATAAGAGGAGAAGAAGAGGATTGAAGAAGGGAGGAGTGTACCAAAAGATAATCAATACGCGAAAAAGTAGAATGAGGGGAGGAGAAAAAGGAAAAATCACTACCAGAGGGATTAAAAAGACACCATACATCTTGAAGATGAAGAAGAGAGCACATATTAGTCATTTGTTTATGCGCTTTCGGAGGGCGGAAATGAAAGGCTGAACTCCTATCAAGAAGTGGATCCATTGGTAAATTAAAATCTCCACCAACAATAAGATTACCAGAATGAGGAGTGTCATGCAATTTTTTAGTCACCACTTTCCAAAACAGCGGATCATCTTTATTAGGGGCATAAATATTCATGACATAGAGATCAACATTACCATCAGACAACTTAGACAATAGCCAACGACCCTCTGTATCTTGTTCGGAAGAAATAATAGACAAGCCAGATTTTTTAGAAAGCAACGTAATAACCCCATTCCTTTTACCACATGCATCTGAACAGGCAACATCCGAAACCCACTCCTTCTTCAGGAATAGGGCCTCCCTACTCGAGACCTTTGTTTCCTGTAAAAGTACAAGATCTGATGCAAGAGATTTGCAGTAGTTCAAAAATTTTGACCTCTTAACTGGGTGATTTAAACCCTTAACTTTAAGGGATAAGACATTTAAACCAGGCATGATCCATGTAGGAGAACAAAAGGAAGAGACATAGATGGTAATATAAGAACAAACATAGTAGTAACAAACCCCCAAACATCACACAAAAACATTGAAAAAAGGAAGGGCAATGAAGAAGTCCAAGGAGCAAGAAAATCTAAGAAAGAGCAAGAAAAGGAGAGAAGAAAGGGGAGAAGAGCAAAGGAGGGAGGTCTGAAAAAGACCAAAGTCATACTCGGGGGAACGTGAAAAGGGGGATCAAGGAACCGGTATGAGGAGAAGACAATGCAGTATACTCAGCCCCAATAAAAGACAGGGCTCGAAAGAGATATCAAATGGAAAAATATCTGGAAGAAGCATTAATAATAGCAACATCATCTAAAAGCATAAACTTGAAAAGTGTAAGCGAGAGTAAATATAAATAAATAGGCTACCTGTGGAGAAAAAGCATGTAAAACGAACTCTAAGTAAAAAAAAACATAAAATCATCAGTAATAATAGATACTCTAAAACAGGAATACAGGAAATAGGCAAAGAAAAATGCATAAGAATCTATAAAACAGCATTTCCTAGAGTACAGAAGTCTGGTAGCATGCAATAGATAATCAGGAAACACCTAAACACAGAGAATGAGTGGAAACATAACCGTATAAAAGAAGGCAGCCTTTAAGACTAGCATCTAAGAACAAGGAGTAGGTCATACACCAGGGAACTAATAAAGTACTATATAGGGAAAGAGCATGACCTAATCAACAGAAACAGTTAAGAACCATCAAAACAGCGTAATCCATAAATCTATGGAACAAATAGAAAATGAAGTGAATCAACTAGAAAAGAGATAAATCCTAAAGAGAAACATCCTAAATATAGCCTAAATACAGCTTAGGAGTACAACTATGTAAATGCAGTCAGTGTAAAAGAGAAGAAACACTCTACAAATAAAGGCAAAATCTTGGAAATGAAACGTAGAAATTCGAACATGGTAGAAAAGTAAACAAGCAATGAAATAGTACCAGTGGATTATAAACAACAGTCAAACTACCAGTAACTGAAAGAAAAAAGAAAAAAAAACAGAAATGTATGAGGAATTAAGAAAAATAGACAGAAAAAGGAAACCCACGGAGAAGGAGATTACAAACATGAAAAGGAAGAGAAAAAATCGCAAACTGGAGACCAGGAGAAAAGAGAAGACGCGTGTAGAGAAAGATGCAGTGAAAGGGAAAAATCGCAGAAAGAAGAAGGCATCTGGTAAGAAGAAACAAAATATGGGAATACACACAACCGAAAACAACTAGTCTATAAAGAAAAAGGAAAAAACATCAGACAGGAAAAGAATAGGTAAGAGAGATCAAAAACGCCATTGGTAGAGCCAAAAACAAACACCACCAATATACCAACAAACAGGGAAGATAAAACCACCACAAAAAAACATAAGATAAAATTAAGTCAATCTATCTAAAAAAGAAGAGAGAACAGAGGAGACAGAAGTCTACACTTCAAGTGCCCGAAGCACCAGGATCCATCGTAGTCGCCCGTTGGATCTCCATCTGTATTTCCATCTGATTGTCCAAGAAGGAAGCGAGGTCTGCCGGTTCGTCGAAAATTCTGGAACGACCCTTGAAGGTAATGCGAAATTTCGATGGACCAGAGAAGGAAAAGGGAATGTTCATCTCAGAAAGACGTTTTCGAAGATTGAGGAAACCCTTCCTTCTTATGACTGTGTCTCTGGCAAAGTCCTGAGAAATTGAAATTCGATGGCCTTCCCAGGAAATAGATTTAGCCTTCCGCATGTGAGCAAGAATTTGCTCCGTATGTTGATGACGCAGTGGCTTAAAAATATTCACTCTTGGCTGTGTCGCAGATTTTGAGCGAAAAGTGGGGACACGATGGGCCCTTTCTATTTCAAAGTCTCTTTGGAATGAGATTTGTAGAGTAGAAGGAATCCATTGATATAAGAAATCAATCATAGAAGAAGATGATTTCTCTGCATCTTCCGGCACACCAAAAATGCGCAGATTAGGGGGAGGAGACAAGCTCGCGTCCGAGATGGCCGCGTTTTAGCTCGGCTCCGATCACTCTCCTGTCTGCAACAAATATCCTGTACTTATCCTGCCCCGGGAAGTATTCCACGATGTGCAGTGGAACGACGATATCTCACAGGCACTTACCGTTTGCTCCGGTGATTCCTGGGTGCCACGGATCCTGAGTTACGCCCCTGTCTGCTTCGGGGCCTCCGGAGCGGCCGGACCTGGCACTCCTTGACGGCGCCCGGGCTGGACGGGGCGCGGTGGCCGGCCCTTGGTGGTGGTGTGGAGTCGGTCGGAGGGGCCGATGTGCTAATAGACCGATTGCGGCCTCCCGGGCCTGGTCCGGCGGTCCTGCAGCTTGGTGTTGGGGAGCTGACTTCCATGGACGGGGTTAACCGTACATCTGGCTCGTCTCCTTTTGGTTCTCCGGCCCGGCCATTTTGAGTTCCTCCGCCCGGACTCGGAGAACGCTGCCGGCGGCGTGTGCGGTGCCGGCGCATCGCCTTCTTCTGGTGGCTCCCCTTCCTGCCCTGGTGGCACCTCCGCTGGTGGTTGCCGGTGTCCTGTTTTGCCCCGCTGATATCCGGGCGGGGGTCGGCATTCGCAGCGGCCCCGCCGGGCTTCTAAGATGGCGGCCGGCCCCATGACTCTCGGCCTTGCGGGGACCGACGATGCGAGTCCGCCGCGCGGCACGTTTGCTGAATACTGTAAAGGTGAGCCTACGCTCCGCGACATCCTCGCCGCCCTGCGCTCCTGTGGGGCACCCATGCCCGCACCGACCGCTATCCTGGAGGGGGGTCCCTTTGTTGGGCCTGCCGGACCCCCCTCGGTTTGTGCGGCTTCATCTCTGTTGTGTGCTGCTGGAACTTTCCTTGGGGTCGTGGACCTGGAGGCTGCTGTTGGTGTGGATGTGCGGGGGTCCGCTGCCCTTCTTCGTCCTGTGCCTCCTTCTGCTCCGGAGGTTCCCCGGCTGGATCCCGTCTGGACCGATCTCGATGGGTCTCCTTTTCCTCTTTTGCCTCACATGGCCGTACGAAGATCCTGTGATGGTGCCGCTGGACCGGCTTTCTCCGTATTCACATCGGAACTTTGCCTGCTTTGCCTGAAGTGGTTACTGTACTTTCTGGATCATCCGGGTCACGATCGCTACAACTTGAGTGTATTTTTGATTCGACTCCCTGTTATCCACCTCCTGTTTTATGTGATCTGGTTCCAGGTGCCCTGGACGATTACAGTTTGCGAAAAACGAGGACAGGGTTGAGCTGATCTTGCCTCTGTGGACTGCTATTTTGTGGTATGGTTGGGTGATCCGTTCATAATTGTATGATTATGTTTGATACGTCTTTACGTTCCTGGAGCTTATCCGTGTGTTTAATATCTTCCCATGGGCTCTGAGTATTTTCGGGCGGGGGGGTGGGAGCTGAAGGGGTTTTGATTATGTGGCTCCTCTCCCGCTGTTTTTCCCTGTTTTCCCTTCCCCCCTTTTTAATCTACGTGATTCTTTCTTTCTTCTATTTCTCTATATTTCGGGTTCTAATTAGGGCGACAGGCACGCTGCTGGGGGGTAGGCCATAGCCTTCTGCAGGGGTGCAGGGTGGGCTGTGCGGGGTGGTGGGGGGGTCTGTTTATTGTATCTTTCCCTGTTCCTCTTTTTGGTTCTATGGCTCTTATGTATCCCCTACTTTCGTGGCGCGGTGTCGGCACGTAGCCCCCCGGGGTGTTTGTGCTGGCATGGCCCTTTTGGTATGTCGGCCGTCACGGTTTACTACGCATTCATGTCTCCTGTTGCCACTGGTTCCATGTGCCGCATTAGTGTTGGGTGCTTTGTTAGCCGTGGGGGGCGTGCACTGACGCTGCGCCCTCACTTTTCCCCTCCCCTTTTTTGATGTCCTCTTCCTCCCTTTTTTTTCCCTTTCCCCACCCCTTTTTTTTTTCTTCCCTTGGGTTGTTGTAACGGAGGGCTTTTCGTTTTGTAAGCGTATTTTTCGCTGTTTTATTATTATGTGCCCTGGTAGTGGTGGGTGGGTGCTGAGCAGCGGTTGTGATTGTTCTTGATGTGGGACTCACGTTCGGCCTTTGTCAAAATGTACTGTTCTGTTGGTCTTTTCCTGTATTCGAGACTTCGGCTTGCTCACGGCCCACCACGGCCCTCTGGACTTTACAGATTGTCATTATCCTGTGACACCCTTTTCTATTATAAAATTAACCTATTTTTATCCTGTCCGTGATGGCGACTCGAAGACTTTTGCATTTGCCTTTCATATGAGCGATTTAGAAATCCTGTTGTCTCTCCTGTATTGCCTCGTATGTCTCTTTATTGTGGTGGCCGGCCCGGTGGGTTGTAGGCCCGTATTTGTGTGCGCCTTCTGTACAATAAAGGTTTTAAAAAAAAAAAAAAATGCGCAGATTGGATCTACGCTTTCGGTCCTCCTGCTCAGTGAGATCCTTGCGCAATGCCGCCATTGAGCGCTCTAAGTGGACGAGAGACCTGAATTGTTTCTGCATGTTATCCTCCGCACCACTGATACGTGTCTCCGTGGCTGAAACACGAATAGAGAGTGCCTTAAAGTCATTTCTAATAGCAGATACCTCCACTTGCAATAAATCCGTGTTAGTCTTTGTCGACTGCGCAATATCATGAACCTCATTAAGGCGCGTTAATATAGTGTCAAGAGTGGAGTTGGTATCTGACTGAGAAGACTCAGGCGTAGGAGACACTGGCTTAAGCCTTTTAAGGCACCAGCATCTTTCGAGTCTTTAGTCGTTGAGGAACGACCCATAATTCCAGCCATGAAGCAACTGCCACAAAGAAAAATAAACACCCCCCTGAGGGAGAAGAGAGGTCAAAAAGAGCGTATTCCACACCAAGAAATCAATAAATAAGGTGTCTGGAACGCAGACAGAGCCAAATAATCTAAAAAGGCGGTCTTATATGTAAAGTGGTCGCAGGAATGACCAAAAAGAGCCTTGTAAATACCAAAAAGTCAAAGCAGAGGTGCACAACGTAAGCAAAAAGCAGCACTAATTTCAGAGTGCTGCACTGAGGTAGCCAAAGCGTCAGCAACAAAATAGCCAGCCAAGCAGCAGCAAAGAAGAGAAAAAAAAGAAGAAAAAAGCAAAAAGTTACCAGATGAAGTCACTGGAGGTTAATTGAGCCAGATATCCTGCTGAACCGGCAAGAATGTATCCAGTGCGACAATTCTGAGGAGAAAAGTTGTGCGCCGTCACAGGCGAGAAGATGGCGGCCGCCCGTCAAGGAAACGAGCGTCACTGCAGCCTGACAGGAATGAAGTCGGCCGTATTGGAAAATCGCCGAAAAAGAGGTCAAACTGCTCCCAGCATGTTCCACTGTCCAGAAGAGCTGTCCCGCTGAAGAGGGGCCCTCGGAATGCGGATAAAAGCCTCCAACGGACCTGAACCGCCCTGGAGCTCAAGCGCGACACGCCATGCTGAAGCGGCGCGCAAGCCACGCCCCCGCACACAACCACTTTTGATGCAGCGGAGTGCACGGCCGCAAATGACTGTTGCCGGGCCCTCTGAAAGAAGCACCAAAAAATGTGAATGCCCAAGACGAGAGCAAAAGAGGCACAAGTGGGGAAAGCTACGGTGGGGGATAAACAAAAATAAAATCGGGGTTTCAAGCTAGCACCGAGGGAGAGGGCAATATGGGTACCCTGGGTGTGGGGGGAAAGTAGAGGGGAGAGAAAAGCACATAAGGGGAGAGCAACACAGAGAGGGAGGAGAAGCAGACAAAAGATAGCAACACACAAGGGAGAGAGCAACATGGACTGCACATTAGGGCATGCAGGTGTTAGAGGAGGGAAGCAGTACACAAGGGAGAAAGCTAGAATACATGCATGTTCATTGAGTGCTGAAGTAAAAAAGTAGTTCCCCAGTAGCAGTGGAAGGATGTATGCCATCCAATCAAAAGCATGGTAAATGGAAGAGGCAAATATAAGAAGGGTAAGTCAAGCCATGGAGTAATAAGCAAACAAATGTTAATGACAATAAGGTCAACCAATGGTGATAAGTGGGAGGGCTTGAACTGCAATGTAAGTTTTTCGTAAGTTCACAATAAGTTATTTGCAGACAGGCAGCTTGCGCTGACTGGTAGGCAAGACTTAAAGAGGAAAATCGCAAAAATAAGTTATTGCTTTAGATTTTTTAATCTTTAATCAATGTGAAAAGAAAACATGTACTTTCCCATTTGCATATTAGATTGTGAGATTGTTTTACATTTCTAGTTATTGTATTTTGTCTAAGGCTTTTGTATAGTGCTCACAGCCCTTATCCATTGCTTCAGAGCACTTCAATTATCATAATACTGAATTGTTTTGGGCTTGAGAATGCCCATTCATGTCTTTTGTTTTGTTTATACGTAGCCTCTCTGTGGCACTTGGCTGATTCAAGTATTTTTAGTTGTTCTCCGTGCATTGAGAGACAGGCAACTGACCCAAAGAATGAGTGTGCCACTTACGACGTGGCTGCAGAGATGGTAGGTGGATGCGGAAATAAACCGCATTTCAGATAAAAGCTCTTTCGAAAAACTCTTCTGATGTTTCTCAACAGACTCAACTGCAGTGGACACTTGTTGCTGTTCAGTACCAGGTCTCATTCCCATGACATCAGCTAAACCAGACGCACTGAAGCATCAGAAAGTGACGCAAACCCCACAGGAGCATGACAAAACGGTCCAGTGATCGGCAGAGTCAGCGCCTTTTAGAAATAACAGCTTACGAGCATAGGGGAAAATAAATGATGCAGGTAACCTCTGGGCGGGGAGTGAAGGACAAACGTGTTAAAAGACGCAAGAGCGAGGGGCAATATTACATAAAGCGAGTACTGACAGCACTAACTTAAGAAAGGTTTCTGCCACAGTTTGGCTTTGACTGATGTGGAAATTAGTTGACTAAGGGGTATTTTACTACATTAGAGGGTGGCATATGGTCGATCGTCAGTGAAAATGCAAATAAATGTTCTGCGTTTGGCTTGTACTATAGAAAAATGTTTGACGTCTGTGAAGTAAAAGAGAAAACATAACAAAAAGCATCATAAAACAACTAAAATATTAAGGGTACAGTACAACAAAACAGTTCAAACAAAAGGCAACACAACAAAAGCTGTGCAACACAACAAGAGCACAATGCACTGATGCAGAACAAAAACATATCCGAAACAACATAAATATACACTTGTTAGACATTGCCACGTCTAGGAATCTGTTTTTATAATGCGGTGGCAAAAGGTATTTGCACCAAGCACTGTTTTACTTATCATCAAAGTCATCTAATTGCACTAGTCAAAAAAGTTTCGTGATACGGCCCGTCGTTACCTTTAGCAGTAAATACCATCTCTTCACATATCGTTTCCTCGTTAGTGCAACACCATTAAAATCTGTAATCTCTAAGGCGATGGGCTGCAAGTACCGGCCCGTTCAGTCACTCCATTTCTATTAACATACTAAATCGCTGTTTAAATATGGCAAGGTAGTTCTTTCTTTCTTTATAAAGCTGACGACAGGTTTTCTGAAATCATATATCAAAAGTGATTTTCAGAAACAGTGAACTTTGAAAAAAAGACTTACTTTCCTTAAATGTAATTGATAATCATTCCCTCTGGAAATCTTCTATTTAAACGAATATTAACCGAGTACACTGGATGAACCAGCAATTAAAAACCTCCATTAAAAGCTGCTTGATTGCCTTACAGGAAGCAGTGCTTGACAGCCCCCTGGCAAAGGGGTGTTAAATAGTCCAGGGCAATGTTTCACTTAAATCCCTAAGTCACCGTTCAATGAAGGCATTATGTTCTTGTTCAAGAGTAATACAAAGGAGAGCAACTGAGTGTATCCATCTGGCATAAATGCACGTGATTTATACAACATAATGGTTGCTGCAAAGCCTTATGCAACAGGTGACATGACAGGGAAGAATTGGAAGATAACAAGAGGGGAAGGTGTAGAGAGATGCAGGGAGTTTATGATTTGTGTCAGAAACAGTAATGAATTTGGCAACATTAAGGAAGGGGAGAACAGAAACCGACTATTTACAATAACTGAAGGTGTAAAGGAGACGGTCCAAAAGTATGTATCAGCAGCAGAAAATAAATGGAGCCTACCAAATCAAATATAACTTTATTTCGATTCCACATAGAAATCATAAAAGTATACATCAATATAAAAATACAAGCTACAATAAAAACCACGGTACATATTTTACATGATACTGATTTCCACAAACGTTTACTACCGGTTTCTCATAACTAGAGCTAATCTAATAGGGGAAGGAGAGTTGATAATTGATAGAATCCCTTCCTAACAGATAATTGCGTGGGGCTATTGATCTTGGTGAGGGGATGGGTGGGGTACTCGGGTAAAAATCATAAAGATCCCAAACGGAAATGGAGCCATCTTTTTCATGGGGCTTGAAGGATCGTAAATAGGGGACTGTGTGTCTGTCCCTAAATTTACTAGAATTAAGTCCCCGGGAATTTCTTTAGCTGATGACCCCAGCCAGCCCACCCTTCTAACGCTCAAGATGCCACCGTTTTTATTGGGTGGGAGGGGTCTATTTTTTGATAGCCAAAACCGGACTTTGTGAAATAGGTCCTGATGGCTTTCAGGTTTCCCGTGGGTAGGTGGAGGTACTCCTGCGAGAACAAGCACAAAGGGTGCTGCTTCTGGAGGCAAATTTATACAAGCTGCTCTGTTAAGTTCTGCTCTAGTAGCAGAAGAATTAGATAGCACTGGTTTACGAGGAATTTTGGTGGCAATTGGAGATTTTCTCTTAAGAGGTACAGATGTATGGGCGGTTTTGGTAACGGTATTAGGTAAACAGTTGTGAGATTGACTTACAGTTGGGACAGTTTTTGTAGTGAGAGGCACTTTGGGGACAGTAGGAAAAGTGGAACAGTTAGGTATAACAATCTTAGCAGGTGGGAAAGAATTGGCTTTAATAATAGCCTCTAGGCTTGTCAACCTATCCCCTAAGATGTTGATTTGTTCAAGCAGGGGAGATAGTACAGATCTTAACATTAATTCGAAGTGGGGCAATAGTTGTAGGTGGGAGGATGCTGCTTCGTCCTCCAACGTTCCAGTGTGCACCTTGGATGGAATAGGATTAATAGCGAGCGATGAGGGATCAGTACAGTCTGTTTCATCGTGCTTCCTTTTTGCACAATGGCCCTGTGTAAGTCCAATAATTGGGCTGTTATCCTCCTTGGGTGATGGGGGTGACTCACAATGTTTATCTGAGCGAGGGTCGATAGTAGAGCCTTTTACGGGGGAGGGGGCTAAAACTGGAATAAAATTTGTCCCGCACAAAGCATTTAATTCCTCCCAATAAGACACTTTTTCTGTCCTGACAGAGGATTGTGGGAGGGTTTGAATTGGATCTAGGAGTTGACGACAGTCGTCAGAATCTGTATCACTCATCAGATGGCTCTGAGTGAACGTGACCAATTCCTGGCCCGGGCGACCTTTTTTAAAGAAGATTGGATAGGCCCCCTTGGAAGTCATACTTTGTGTAATGTGGCTATGTTGATAAAACAAGATGTCCGTGCATCTTCTACGATCGAGAATGGGCACTGTACCTTCTTTAGCAGAAATGTCAAGGGGTCTGGCCCGTCCCCGTCCCTCTCGTGCCGCTGAGGGCCCGCCCTTGTCCCGGGCTTCTCCCGGCGCCGACCCGCGCGCGTCCCGCGACGCGGGGGCTGCGTCCAGAACTTGTAACGCCTCCAGGCGCGTGATTGGCGGCAGGCGGCTGGTGACAGTGCCGCTGGGGAGTCTGGGGGAGGTAGTCCTTCTCCTCCACTCGACGGCCGCTCTGCTTGGATGGCGGCGGCGGGAGGGAAGGTCAGGCGGCAGCAGCTAGGCTGATGGCAAGTGGGAACAGCTTCCACGAATTTCACCCCCCAAGAAATAGGTAATGGAGCCTACCAAATGTAGACCGTGATTGAAGCCCAGACCCTTGAGCTTTGCATTGTCTCTTACATTTCAGAAGACATGTCCACTATAAGGGCCTGATTACAAGTTTGGCGGACAGTTTTCTCTATCACAAACGTGGTGGATATCCCGTCCGCCATCTTACTTGTTCCATTATATCAAATGTAACATAATAGAACTCGTAATACGGCGGACTGGATATCTGTCATATGCAGGCCCTAAATGTTGAGGCACTCACCAGGAACAAGGCGCATTATCAAGCTGCCAGCAATGGTTAAGTTTGTATCAATGAATATGCAAGCGTTGAACTGAATAAAGATAAGGTAGTACGCCAATTTAAAAAATGCAAAGGGGCTACCTGGTGAACGATGTCACAATATGTATTAACATCAAAGCACACATCGCCTGTTGGTGTTTGTTGACGATCAGTGGCAGCTCCTCTATAGGGGCGTTTGGGTGCCGCCCCCCTGCTTTCTCGCAGTGCGAGAAGGCAGAAACATAAATGGTAATAACTACCATTTGTTTCTGCCTTCTCGCACGGCGTGAAAGCAGAAGTTCCTGGTTGGGGGTGGGCGGTCCTGCTCGAGGGCAGGGGGGAGTTGCTTGCCCACTGTTGTTAATACTGACTGTTTGGGCAGCCTGAGGCCGCCCAAACAGTCAGTATGAACAACAGTCGGCAAGCCACTCCCCCCTGCCCTCGAGCAACACCGCCCACTCTCCCTGTTCTCTATGTATGCTCCAGCATACATAGAGAAAATGACCCGGGTGGGGCAGCGGCCTCACCAATCACAACGCTGCCATTGCAGCGTTGTGATTGGTGGAGGGGAGGGAGGCTGCCTGAAGCCTTCTTGATGACGAGCACTGTCTGAAGGAATTCAAAATGCAGGACGGCGGGAGTCGGGAGTCTCGGGACTTCACCGAAAGCGGGACGGTAAGTTTTACAATTACTTTTATTTTATATATTTTTCTCCCCTTAAACTGCTCCCGCCTCCCCCCCATCCCCTATGCGGCACAACAACCCCATTTCCACCCCCCCACCCACCCGCCCGTAATGCCGGCCGCAACTGGTAGAAGGTATTTTCTGCACCCAGTAAATATGGCACCCCACTGTATTGGTATTTATCCTATGCGGTAAATTCCTCGTCTTTCCCAGCCTTTTTTTTTTAAGAACAAAATAATGTTACAGTGGAACTAAACAAATGATTATGTCACCTGTGTAAAATGTTAGGAATTCAGAAGCTGTTTAAAGCATTTAAGCGTGGCGCATGCAAGCTATCCTGAATAATCTTACTGCTGCCTTGCAAAGTAGTCACACCTCGTTAATCCATGTTTGGTGGGTTAAGATGTACTTATTCAAATAGTTTTTGATGGCTGCATCATGCTTGTTTCAACTTTCTGGAGATTTTACAACCGGATGGAATATCTCTTTTTTAATGACAAGGCCTTATGGTTCCTGAATAATAATGCTACTTCGTAATCCCAGATGATGGGTAAACATACATTAGAATCAAATGAAAATAAATAAATCCTATTGTAAATTATAGTAAGTGAAAAAATGGTTTGCCTACTGCATCTTCTGATAAAATGTTTTTGGTGGCAGGAGAACAGGAGAAAAGTCTATATCGAGTGACTCTGTTACTTTGGCACAACGTTCAAATATATTATAATGTTGGGCAGGTTTCTTGAGTCAATACACAGCAGTCGTCACAGTATGATGCTTTTAGGAAAAATCTTCAATGAAAGTATATTTCTTTTATCGCTTTTAGGAAAAATATTAAAGAATGTGTATTTCTTTTATCGCGCTATACGTTTGTTTCTCTAAATCGTGTAGTCTAGAACTGACTCAAACTGTGTGACACCTACGTGTTTACATTCTTGCAGCCCACCAGTGATTTTAGGAAGCTATACAAAGTGTGCAAACTGATCCAACTTCTAAAGGCTCTGCTGCATGGACATTGTGGCTAACAGTTGTTGGTCTATGCAATGTTCGACCTTTCCAGTCGGTGTGTTGCTTAGGGACGGTGGTATGTACTACCAATGTTTTCTTGTTGTATGAGAACCTCTCCAAACTTCCCTTAGGACAGTCAGGCTCACTTGCGGCACAACACTCACCCCAACTTTTACGCCTCATTACTTTCAAAAGTCACCAGCCGCCACTGTTAACAATGCAGAAATTGGTAACAAGTACTATTCTTTACTTGTACACCTAATGGTCTGTGTAAGGCAGAATTCATATCTGTTCAAGAAAACCCCCTAGAAATAAACAGTCAAGAAAGGCTCAGATCTAAGCATTATAAACACCAATTTTTTTGCACCTTTCGGAACTCCTGTAACAATTTCAACAAGAGTGAAAAGCAGATATGATATGGCGATCAGATCTATGTTTGTTAAGCAGCTATTGTTGATTTTACGAGACAAAAGGAATTGTTTGGTACTCTGAGACATAATTTCAAAATTTTGCAGATGGAAAATTAGTCGCAGCTGGAGACTATATTATACTCAGGAGTGAGGCGTTGGATCAAGAAAGTAGTGTTAATTAGGATGATTTCAGGAATGCTGAATGAAAAATTCCACATTATGGAGCTTGTGGCTATATGGAGTAAAACACGTCACACAGAATGGGCTCTAAATCATTTTTATATGCTTACAACGTTTATCAAGATGACCATATATACATCAGAGCAGTGGTTCTTAACCTGTCGTCTGGGGATCGCGGGGAACAGCCGCTTCTTTGAAAATTATATAATATTAGCAGATTGATAAAGAGTATTTAAAGAAAAAAACAAAATGTAAAATACAAAATTTAACAATTTGCTGTAACTGTGAAGTATTTTGAAATTGGTGGCTCAAAATTAAGTTAGGCTCTTCTGATTGGTTTGTGGGAGCAGTGCAAGTACATTAATATAGTGTGGATGATGTGTGGCCTCAATCGAATTTCAACTTCCAGATCAAAATCAAACTTTTTTTATATTTGTTTGTGAATTAAATACAATTTTATTATTTGTTTAATGAATGCATGTTTGAGTACTTTTTCTGTATTGTTTTGAAGTTCAAATCATAGTAAATTCTTAATCTGGGGTCCCTAGATTCCAATAATCAATCAATCAATCAATCATAACACTTGTATCGCGCACTACTCACCCGGAAGGGTCTCAAGGCGCTTGGGGGAGGGGGTCCGTTACTGCTCGAACAGCCAGGTCTTGAGTTGTCTCCTGAAGGCGAGATGGTCCTGGGTCAGCCGAAGGTGGATGGGGAGGGAGTTCCATGTCTTGGCCGCCAGGTAGGAGAAGGATCTACCTCCGGCGGTGGCTCTTCGGATGCGTGGCACGGCGGCGAGGGCGAGGCTAGTAGATCGTAGCTGGCGGGTGGGCGTGTAGAAGGTCAGGCGGTCGTTGAGGTATTTGGGGCCCAGGTCGTGGAGAGACTTGTGTGCGTGGGTGAGGAGCCTGAACGTGATCCTCTTGTTGACGGGGAGCCAGTGCAGGTCCCTCAGGTGGCCGGAGATGTGGCTGCGTCGGGGGATATCCAGGATGAGTCGGGCGGAGGTGTTCTGGATGCATTGGAGTCTTTTCTGTAGCTTGGCTGTGGTTCCAGCGTAGAGGGTGTTTCCGTAGTCCAGTCGGCTGGGGACGAGTGCCTAGGTGACCGTCTTCCTTGTTTCGGTCAGGATCCATCGGAAGATCTTGCGGAGCATGCGAAGGGTGTGAAAGCATGTTGAAGAGACGGCGTTGACTTGTCTGGTCATCGAAAGGGAGGAGTC
The DNA here is from genome assembly GCF_964261635.1 of Lissotriton helveticus. Lineage (NCBI taxonomy): Eukaryota > Metazoa > Chordata > Amphibia > Caudata > Salamandridae > Lissotriton > Lissotriton helveticus. Next base: position 433,270,140 of record NC_136063.1, read on the forward strand.
CAGGATGAAGCCCAGGTTGCGTGCGTGGTCTTTTGGCTTGGGAGTGGTGCCCAGGGCGGGGGGCCACCAGGCGTCGTCCCATGCAGAGGGCGATGGTCCCAGGATGAGGACTTCCGTCTTGTCCGAGTTCAGTTTCAGGCGGCTGTTCTTCATCCACTCGGCGACGTCTTTCATCCCTTCGTGTAGGCTGGTTCTGGCGGTGTCGGGGTCTCTGGTGAGGGAGAGGATCAGCTGGGTGTCGTCAGCGTAGGTGATGATGTTGAGGTTGTGTTGGCGTGCGATGGCTGCAAGGGGTCTCATGTAAACGTTGAAGAGGGTGGGGCTGAGTGATGATTCTTGTGGTACGCCCCAGATGACTTCAGTGGCCTCGGATCGAAACGGGGGGAGGCGGACTCTCTGTGTTCTTCCGGCAAGGAACGAGATGATCCACTCCAGTGCTTTCTCTTGGATGCCGATGTTGCTGAGGCATTGAACTAGGGTGCGGTGGCAGACCGTGTCGAACGCTGCAGAGAGGTCCAGGAGGATGAGTGCCGCTGTTTCCCCGTTGTCGAACAGGGCTCGGATGTCGTCGGTGGCTGCGATGAGGGCGGTCTCGGTGCTGTGATTGGCTCTGAAACCGGACTGCGAGGGGTCGAGGGATCCGTTCGTCTCGAGGAAGGCGGCAAGCTGTCTGTTGACGATCTTCTCGACGACTTTGGCAGGAAAAGGGAGGAGCGAGATGGGGCGGAAGTTCTTGAGGTCGGTGGGGTCCGCTGTTGGTTTCTTCACAAGGGCCCTGAGCTCGGCATGCTTCCAGCTCTCCGGGAAGGTGGCGGTGTTGAAGGAGGTGTTGATGATGTTCCGGAGTTGGGGTGCGATGGTGGAGTCGGCCTTGTTGAAGACGTAGTGGGGGCAGGGGTCGGTCGGAGATCCGGAGTGGATGGTGTTCATCGTGTGGGCTGTGTCTTCGGAGGTCACCGTGGTCCAGGTGCGGAGGCTGGTGGTGGGGGGCGTTGGTTCGACGGTTGGCTGCGTGGATGGTGCGCCGAAGCTGTTGTGGATGTCGGCGATCTTGCGGTGGAAGAACGAGGCGAGAGAGTCGCAGAGATCTTGTGAAGGGGAGATGTCGTTGTTGCCGGTGCTGGGGTTGGAGAACTCCTTGACGATGCTGAAGAGTTCCTTGCTGTCGTGGGCGTTGTTGTCCAGTCGTTCCTTCAGTGATTTCTTCTTGGTGGTGCGGATGAGCTGGTGGTGCTTGCGGGTGGCGTGTTTGAGGGCGGTCATGTTGTCAGTGGTCCGGTCGAGGAGCCAGGCTTTCTCGAGGGTGCGCAGGTCTTCTTGGAGTCCTTGAGTTCGTCGGTGAACCAGGATGCCTTCTTGCTTCTGGGTCTGCTGGGAGGGTTCTTCAGTGGTGCGAGGTCGTCTGCGCAGGTGGTCAGCCACTGCGTGAAGTTGCGGGCTGCTTCGTTGGGGTCCGTTGTGCGAGGGAGGTGGTGAGCTGGTCGGCGGTGATCTTGCTCCAGCTCCTGTGAGGTACCTGTTGCGGGTGGTGGTGGGTCGTGGTTCTTCTGAAGCTGAAGTGGACGCAGCTGTGGTCAGTCCAATGGAGTCCGGTGGAGTGGCTGAAGGTGATGTGCTTGCTGGACGAGAAGACGGGATCAAGCGTGTGGCCGGCGTAGTGGGTGGGGGTGTTGACCAGTTGCTTGAGTCCGAGGTTGGCGAGGTTGTCCAGCAGGGTGGCGGTGTTGCGGTCCTTGTTGTTCTCCAGGTGGAAGTTGAGGTCCCCTAGGAGGATGTAGTCGGCGGAGGGGAGGGCGTGCGGGCTGATGAAGTCGGCGATGTCTTCGCTGAATTGTGTGCGTGGCCCCGGGGGTCTGTAGACGAGGGTGCCTCTGAGGGTCGTCTTAGGGTGGGTGTGTATCTGGAAGTGGAGGTGTTCCGCGGTGGCGAAGGTGTCGTTGGGGTCGGTCGTGATGCGGATGGTGTTCTTGTGGACGATGGCAATGCCTCCTCCGGTCTGGTTGACGCGGTCCCTCTTGTACCCGTCCGGGATGGCGATGGCGATGTCGGGAGCTGAGGAGACGTTCATCCAGGTTTCCGTGAGGAAGGCGACGTCCGGTGCTGTTGTGTCGAGGAGGTTCCAGAGTTCCACGGCGTGTCTGTGGACGGAGCGGGTGTTGAGCAGGATGCACTTGAGGTGGTTGCTGATGGTGCTTGGCGGGTGCGGTGCTGGGTCGGAGGCAGGTGAACTTGCAGGTTTTGCAGGTGAAGGGTCCGTGGATGCGTTTCGGGGTGGCCCGGCTGCAGGCGGGGTTCCGGCCGGCATTGAGTGCGTTGAGGGCGGCGGCGTTGTAGGTCTGTCGGGGTGTCTTGCATCGGCGGGGGCCAGGGCTCCTTGCGCTGGGCGCGGGCCAGGCGCGGACGGGCGCAGACGGGCTTGCCTTTGGTGCGCCTTCGGCGCACAATCGGCGCGCCCGCTGCGCGTCAACGCTGCGCGTCATCGCTGCGCGTATGCATGGGCGTCATAAGAAGGAGCCGGGAGGGAGGAGCAGCTGGGTGGCGGGAGCGGGGCGGCGAATGGGCAGGGGGAAGGGGGGCGTGGCCGCAGGAAGGCAGCGGCGGGAAGGAGGGCAGAGGGCGACTCAGCGGCGGCTGGGTCGCCCTGTGAAGAAGAAAAAATGCTAAGAGAATAAAAAACGAGGAAGTAAAAACGAGGAAGCAAAGGGCAAGAGAATAAAAAACGAAAAAATAAAAACGAAGGCAGCAAAGGGCAAAGAGAATAAAAATGAGAAAAATAAAAACGAAGGCAGCAGAGGGCAAAGAGAATAAAAAACGAGTAATTAAAACGAAGACAGCATATGGCACAAAAGGGCACAGCTGAGGAGGCAGTAGCAGGGGTGTGTGGGGGCGACCTCGCCTGGTAACAGGCTCAGCGGTCGCTCCCTGCACCTCTGCGCTGTCCCCTTAAGAAGGAGCCGGGAGGGAGGAGCAGCTGGGTGGCGGGAGCGGGGCGGCGATTGGGCGGGGTGGGCGGGCCGCAGGGAGGCAGCGGCGGGAATGAGGACAGAGGGCGGCTCAGCGGCGGCTGGGTCGCCCTGTGAAGAAAAAAAACGCTAAGAGAATAAAAAACAAGTAAGTAAAAACGAGGCAGCAAAGGGCAAGAGAATAAAAAACAAGAAAATAAAAACGAAGGCAGCAAAGGGCAAAGAGAATAAAAACGAGAAAAATAAAAACGAAGGCAGCAGAGGGCAAAGAGAATAAAAAACGAGTAATTAAAACGAAGACAGCAAATGGCACAAAAGGGCACAGCTGAGGAGGCAGTAGCAGGGGTGTGTGGGGGCGACCTCGCCTGGTAACAATAATGATTCAGTGGTGGTCCCCGTGTACCAGTTATGGTTAGCGGGGGTCCATAGAAGTCGAAATGTTAAGAACCACAACAGTACAGTTCATTTAGTAGTGTTACATTCAAGAAAAATTAAGTTCTATGACAATGGTCTAGCAGTGACTGATCAAAAAGCATTTAACAAAAACAAGATATCGGAACATTCCTATCTACAGGACCCCAGGACTAGAGGATAAATCCAGCCTCTGGGCTTCCTACTGAATGGAGGGCATAGTCACTAAGGTGTGACAAAAGTATACCTTCGGAAAAAGTTTTGTGAACCTGAACTCTCCTACAAATAGGCAACAAATGGTTAAATAAAAGTAGAAACGTATTACCAACTGAATACCACTATGGGACAATTGAACAAAACATTGACAGGATACACCACTGCCTCCTCAAATGAAAAGAAACATTATTTTAAAAAGAAAATGAATCAGAAAAGGTTATGGATATAATGTTCCTTGTGCATAAAGTATAGCTTATGGCTATAATGTCAGCCTACTTTATTGTGCTCAGAGTAAGACTCGCCAGAATGGGAGGCCGGTCTTTCGCTTTCTTAGGCCCTACTCTCTGGAACTCCTTGCCCTTGAGTATCCGTATGGAAACCAACTATGTCTGTTTTCGCAGAGCCGTTAAGACCTGGCGTTTTATTCAATAATCTCTAGTAATTTTCGAATTGGTGACTCCCAAGTATCTTGCCTGTCCAGCGCCGGGAAAGCCTTTTTGGGTAGCTGTCGTGCTTAATAAGCTTAAATAATAAATAAATAAACAAATAAATGTTCCTTGTGCATAAAGTACATGGCCTTTATTTTTATACGTTCTCCGCTTTCATGCCATGCATACATTACAGCTGTGAGTCTATTGCTACAGGCCTGTAACAAATGTATACATCTAGATTAGTCAACAATTAACCATTCCTCTTTAAAAAGCTATCCAGGCTTTGTTCCTTGGGGAGTGCTCATGGACAGCAATCCTTAAGTCATGCCATGAATTTTCAATTGGATTTAGGTCAGGAGTCTGTCTGAGCCACTCAGGAGCATTTACCATTTAATCACGTAGTCACTCCAGCTCAGCAGGGGATGCTGGATCCTGGTTGTTTGACTTATTTCTGCCTCACTTTATCAGTTTTAAAAATCACTGTGTTGTGCTGAGTAGCGCTTTCCCACACAGCCCCCAACACGCCCCGCGGATGCTGAACTTCAAAGCCGGCACTATAACGCGCCAAAGGCACCCCTAATGGAAGCCCGTCTGCATCCGTCTACGCTCATACTGCACTCAGCACCAGCCCCTCTGCCAGTTTTGACCCCCAACCAGATGTTTCCATCCGTTATTCACGGGAAAAACCGCTCTCTCCTAATCCTCATGAGAAGCATTGCTTAGGACACACTCCAATTTAGTCAAACACCATGAATTAACTAACTTGCTCGGAGTATGAATGAACTCTGACCAATACTAAGATACATGGTCCAAGCCCTCCTATACCCTTCAATATCAAGTCGGACACTGTACCCAACAAATTCAAATGTACACTCATCAAAACTAGTTTTCTCACAAAAAACGCGTCAGATTTTGCGGATTTCTTAGATGCTCATTTGCTGGATATAACCTTTGTCACCGAGACCTGGGCAGACACTGCCTCGGACCTGGATCTCAATTTGGAAACACCCCCAGGTTTTGATTTCTATAGGCTGGATCTTCTGGGGAAAAGGGATGGGAGTCAAGTGATTATTTACAGGGACCATCTAAGAGCATCCTTTGGGCCATTGTTGGCTAACCCTAACTGTGAAGCGTGTTCCTTTAAAATAACACTCAGAAATCATTACTCCTTTAATGGGGTACTTATTTATTGGCCCTTGGGCCTAGAGCAGCTTTTCTAAATAATAGTAGTCACTTGTCAACTTTTCTGACTTTCCCATATTGGTGGACTACAATTTCCATCTTGAAAACCCATTAGATAGTAATAGAAAACTGTTCATCTGATTGACTCTCTGGCAAGTGGGGGCCTCGCCCAACTAGTAAAGGGACCTACTCACTCATCTGGCCATTCTCTAGATGGTATTTTCTCTGATAACCCTTACCTCCAAGTCACATCCATCCTCCCACTCTCTTGGTCTGACCGTTGTACAGTCATTTTTCACCTTAGAGTGGAAGTTATAGAACCTATTGCCCACTTTCAGTGGTGTCAAACTTTATGGCGCCTTTGGCATACAATAAACCCAGAAGCGCTTAATGCTCACATAGTTAAATCTACACCTGAGAATTACTGCAGATCTAGATGCAGTAACTAATGACTATCATCAATGAGTCAATTCTAATATTCATTTTCTCACGCCTCCTAAAATCTACAACAAAATAATTTCCTTCTCTAAACTTAGGTTCAATGATAATCTCAGAATCCAAAAACAAGTTTGTCGAAGGTTTGAAAGGAAATGGTGTATTCTCTATGATCCCCATGACAAAATCTTTGATAAGAAGGCCATTCAGGTCTCCAAACAAATGGTCTGCAAAGCTTAATCTAGCTATTTCACTGGTAAAATTAAATCTTCTATTAATCTTCCTAAAAAACTTTTTGCAACAGCGAAAAAATCGAGTAAGTTACCTGAACCCAAAAATATTACAGTAACCCACATATTTGCAGTTCGATAGCTGACTTTTCTTACAATAAAGTAGAAGCCGTTTATAACACATTCTCATCCAATCATCCTTCCAATGGTTCTGCTGAAGAGGAGGACACCTTTCCAACATCGGCTGCGGCTATCTCCTCTGACACACATGGTATGACAGGAAATAAGTTTCTTCCTTGTCCGATTTTCCTGAAAACCTCCTCGTGCAATAACACCCGTGTCGCACATTGGAGCCTGCAGGAGTACTTGGAAGGACTCAAAGTGCCAGGGGGCCGCTGTTCCAAATCGCCCGCACCTGAACCTGCCAAGCCCTATATCAACACCTCTCCACTCCCGCTTTGCAGGAGCCGCGTTGCACGGAGGAGCCTGAAGGAGTGCTTGGAAGGACTCAAAGTGCCAGGGGGCCGCTGTTCCAAATCGCCCGCACCTGAACCTGCCAAGCCTTATATCAACACCTTGCCGCTCCCGCTTCGCGGAACGCGCGCAGGTGTGCCCCGGGCGAAGTCCGAGTCAAGTGCGCGCCTGTTTGAGCCCGTTGGAGCCTGGAGGAGGCCGGGCCAGGCCCCCCCTCTAACCTCCACAACACTTTAAGGTCAGCCCTCACTTGTAAATTATGCTTTGAAACTCGGCGTGGGGTCTGATTTCCTGGGCCAGTTCTCAATACAGTGCCTAGATCACGATGACAACTCGTGAAGGAAAGGGGAAGAATGCCCTAATGGGCGAAAGTGTAGCCGGGACGCTTGATCAGTTTATAACTAGAGCCACTTCAGTGTTAGCCCATGAAATTGCCCTGACTGCGCGTCGTTTATCGCGGAACCCCTTGCATTTAAAACGATCTTCATTGGGGGGTCTGATGTCCGTACGCTCACCCGAGCAGCACTTAGCTGCAGGCACTGACACTAACCCCCGTGATCTAGGTGGAGGTAACAGTCAGGCTTTACAGGACCCAGAGATCAGTCCTATAACACTGGAGTCCCCCTCTAGTAATGGTGGGCCCTGCTCGTAGCACACTTTCTCGGGTCTCTACAAGGTCCGTGCACAAATCTACATCCCAAACTATGGACCAAGTACCGGAACCGGCTTCTAAGAGAGAGCAGGGAGGGGGCCCACAGAGGGAAAAAAACTCAAAGATGCCTAAAACTAATAAGATCGGGAGGGCGGTGACTACAGCACTGCTAATGACAGCAGAGCCCCAGACAATTATTCCTCCATTGGGTACCCCGAACATGGGCTTAGTCGGTGCTTCCCTGCCCCAAGTTGAAGAGGGTTTCTGAGCGAAACTAGGGGCCCTCATTACGTCATCTATGTCACCAGTCCTTGAGACGTTGTCACTAATTGAGGAAAGACTATCAAACTTTGAATTGCTGGCTATGTCTAACATTGGTTCTATAAAAGACTGTTTGGGTGAAAACATTCGATCAACTGTAATGACTACGAATGTGATCCGAAATCCTGTAAATCCCAATCCCCCATCTCCCACCCCAAAAGTATCTAATTTAGTGGGTGTATCTTCTTGTAGGAATGATGGGGTTGGCACTACCATCAATGGTGGTGCAGTGGTACATGGAGGCACAGGACGCGCACTGGGCGTGAGAGCAGAGTCTCGTATTTTGGGAGGAGGCCTGGTGCAAAAAACATCTGGAAGAGATAAAGAAAGTGACCGCCACGTACCTATACCATATATTTGTGCAACTAAATCCACCTTGCCATGTATTGACTTACCCCCTGAGTCTTCACCATATGTCGTTCTACTGGCTGGGGTACCCGAGCTGGAAAAAGGAAGTGTGGAGACCTATACTGAATTAAAAAATAAGTCCATACATTGGTTAAACAAAAACAGACTCCTTCCACCCCAGGTGCTTAGTGAAATTATATTCGCACGTAGAGTACGCTGGGTGGGACAGAGGGTGAAAGACATTGTGGGTGATTGTATTTTCATTAATTTTAGAGATAGGCGGGTGGTCCAATATATCTGTGAATGGTGCCAGCCGAGGGCGATAACTAGAATCCAGATCCTTGCCTTAAGTTATTTTTATCCTCCTTGTTCCCTAACAGAGCGAATGGGAAACTCAGGTTAAAAATAGGAAGAGAGAGCCCAGGTAGGAAGTGTACATAATAGGGGATGGAATGCTGATATCTTTCCACTACCTATTGTCCCTGTAAGTAATAGATTTAGTGTACTAGATCAGGTGGATTGACTTAATTCAATCGACCAGTGTTTACCAACTATGGTCATACAGTTAGGTACAAGTTCTATGGTTTTGGGAGCTGAGGATAATAACCAACAACTGTTGATTAGAAATGAGTTGTTGAACGAAGAGATTAGCATGGGAACCAATGATAGTACCCAGGAGGTTCCCTATAGTATTCCCCTTGGAGAGGCGGGGAATCAGTTCGTAGCACCCCAACAGGGGGTGAACATTAGTGTTCCTCAGCTCAAAAAGGTAGACAGACTGCAGAGAGTCGTGCCTACTAATCAGAAACTGCTGACAAGCAATGAGTTGGTGTTAAAACAGCAAACGATAGAAAGCACTGACAGCCACCCCGAGGCTTCACAAGATATTTTTAGCGGAGAATTGGAGGTGATCCTGCCTATGGTACCACAATCGAGGGACCCCATTCCGGCCACGGAGTTAAAAAAGGTAGAAAGATCACAGAGTACTAGGATCCTGTCATGGCACATAGCAGGTCTAACTGTGAGAATGGATCTCCCTGATTGGGGATACTACATAGATTCCCATGAGATCTGCCTATTCCAAGAGACCTGGGCGTTAAAATCATTGTATAGAGGGGGCTTCGGCCCCGGCTGACCTGCTTTCCCATTCCTTCCTTGGAGGACTTCAGTTTGTTGGCTAATGGCGTGTCATCTGCTCCCCGCTAGACCCATTACCACATAAGTTCTGGAAGCTGTTTCAGGGAGAGCTTTTTCCACCGCTCCATTCCATCTGCTGCCAGTCCCTTGCCACGGCCACGGTCCCGGATAGCTGGAAACTGGCAGTGGTTACTCCACTGCTAAAAAAGGCCACCTTGGACCCTTTATGTCCGACCAATTATAGGCCTATTTCACTTCTGCCTTTCTCAGTAAAAATCAATTGGTCACTAGGGTCCTGACCAGCTTCCTTGAATCTAACGATCTTCTGGACGTGGCCCAATTCGGATTCAGGCCGGCCCACGGCACGGAGTCTGCCTTGGTGACCGTTTTGGACGACCTGCGTTCGCGTGTCGACATGGGAGGAGCAGCGATTTTGGTGCTGCTGGACATGTCGGCCGCGTTTGATACGGTTGACCATGCGGTCTTACTTGGTAGGCTCCGGGAGTCCGGGGTGACTGGCTTGGCCTTAGACTGGCTGGCCTCGTACCTCTGTAATAGGCAGCAATCTGTGGCCTTGCCGCCTTTTCGATCAGCTGTAAGAGATGTTAAACAGGGTGTGCCGCAGGGCTCTGCAATCAGCCCGATCCTTTTTAATCTTTATCTTCGCCCTCTTATAAGTTTGATTAAGTCATTTGGCATGTCCGTCATCAATTATGCCGATGACACTCAACTTATTTTTTCCGTTGAGGGCAGGGAAGCGGTCTCCATGGAATCGTTTCACCGCTGCATGACTGCAGCAGCGGACTGGCTGCGTCAGAACTCGCTACAGTTCAATGGTGCAAAGACTGAAGTCCTCTATTGTTCATTGGACCAAACGCCCCGTCCTTTGCCAGAGGGGTTTTGGCCTTCTTCTACTCTAGGCTCTGTAGTGGCGGCAGAATCTGTCCGCAACTTAGGCGTCCTGCTTGGGCCTAGCCTCCAGCTGGATGCCTTTGTCAACAAAACCACGGCGACTTGCATGTTATTGCTCCGTATGTTGCGGAAAATTCTTCCGCTACTTTCCCCCTCGGCAAGGACGGAAGCAGTGCGTAGTATTATCCTCAGTAGATTAGACTACTGTAACGCACTGCTTCTGGGGGCCCCCAACACCTTGGTCATGAATCTACAGCGGGTGCAGAACATGGCAGCTAAATTAGCTCTCTCACGGCCTTGGTCTGCCTCGTCTTCTCTTGCGCTTTCGGATCTCCATTGGCTACCGGTTCAGAAACGGATTTGTTTTAAATCTTCCTGTCTGGTTTTCAGAGCCCTGCATGGGCTGGGCCCAGTGAAGTTGCGAGACCGATTCTCTTGGTACTCCGCTGCCAGACTCTTGAGATCCTCTTCGGCCTTCCTGGTCACAGTTCCCAGGATAAAAAGGGTGAGAATGGGCGGCTGCTCATTTAGCTTTACGGCCGCCAAGCTTTGGAATTCGTTACCTTTGTCCTTAAGGTGCCAGCAGAATCTCTCGTCTTTTAAAAAGGATCTCAAAACTTATCTTTTTCCGAGAGCAGTGTAGTTAACATCGGTAGGAATGTCTGTGGTCAAAGCGCCAGGATACCCTTTGGGTGACAGCCGCACTCTATAAGTATGCCTACATACATACATACATTCTTTGCATACTGTGAAGCGGCTGTTCAGGGCCCGAGGGGGAGACCTTCAATGAGACTGTGTATTTGTGTCGGTACACATTTGGGTTGTACGGTTAAAAGGATAGAAACCCATTCCCCTGATATATTATGTATTCTTCTCAACCCCAGAAACTTTCCAAAGTTGGCCATCATCAATGTCTACTCTCGCCCAGTAAGGTATGGGCAGACTTCGCAGACGTTAGACTGCTTGGCTGCTTTTCTTTCCACTTTGACTGGGACAGTTCATGTTATAATTGGTGGGGATTTCAATTGCCATTTTGAACCCCTCAATGGTCTACCATCTTCTATTACTAGTGATGAGGATTCAACTTGGGCAATCCCCGCGTGTAATACCTACCCGGTAAGGGGATAGACTCCATTAGTTTTGCAATTGACCTCGCTTACCCTCAGCCATTCGCTGAGGGCATGTAATGGTCGGTTCCCTGCTGATAATCCTGGGAACTATACCTTTGATGGGAATGGCCAGGTATCCACTATTGACTATATATTGGTAAATGTGGAAATTTGGGACAGGATTTTGAATTTTTCGGTCCACCCCTTGGTGAAAGTGACCACAATCCGTTGGTTGTTACTTTAGATAGCTATTTACCGGAAGCAGGGAAGGGTTTGGTCAATCCCCCACTCCCCAATTTAATAGCGGTTGAAGGAGATAGAAGAATCCGCTGGGGTGCAATTGCACAATCTCCAGTAGAGAGGGCTACCATGTACAATTGTATCATTCCTCACCTAGAAAAGGCATGCCTCGCCTCTGAAAATAGCGGCATTTTAGAATCACAAGAAGCTCTAGGAGTAATCCACCAGGATTTGGTTACAACCCTGGCGGAGTTTTTCTATAGTAGTAAGACCAACAAAGGTATTCAATGTAGAGGGGAAAACCCCTGGTAGAACAGGGCAGGTAGAGACACAAAGAGTGCCCTGCTGTCAAGACTTAAAGAAGGGGATAGCAAATGTATAAAGTAAGCAAGGGCGTCCTTAACCCCTCCCATGCTCGTGACGGAACCGCTCCGTCACGAGCCTCGGGTGGGCTGTGCTGGTGACGGAGCGGTTCCGTCAGGGCCCGCTCGGCGCGCCTGCGCGGCGCTGATTACGCGCCTGCGCGGCGTGTTCTATTGAGCAGGCGGGGCCTTGACGGAACCGCTCCGTCACAAGCACAGCCCACCCAAGGCTTGTGACGGAGCGGTTCCGTCACGAGCATGTGAGCGCCGCGCGGACCCCCCTAGCGCTGCGGCGGAATTGACGCCGCAGCGAAGGGGTTAAAAACATTCTTTTAGCAGCCAAATCAGAATGGGAGATTGATAGATGGCAGGCCATTAAGAAAGCTTTAGACGAAAAAGACACAAGAGGCTTTTGGAACTTGGTAAGACTGGAAAAACAGAGGGCAGGTCTGCCATTGAGCACAATCTAAGGGAGGATGTTTGGCGAGCCCATTTTAAAGTTTTACATTCTAGTCCGCAAAATGGATTTAGTGAGACAAGGACACCGATTAGTGCTCGAACTTTTGACTCCCTCGGTGATATACCTCCTTGTAGATTGTCTGAGGTATTAGCGGCCCTGGCCGAAGTATTACCAAATAAAGCACCTGGTCTAGACAGGATCCCTGGGGACCTGTATAGAAACAAACAGGTAGTGTGGGCTCTCTACCTGCAGACCCTTTTTAATGCAATCCTTTATGGTATGGTACCCCCTCTAACTTGGGCAGGGGCTGAGATAATTCCTATTTACAAAAAAGGTTCCCCCTTAGAACCGGCAAATTATAGGCTGATTAGCCTCATTGACCTAACACAGAAAACTTTTGCCCATGAAGACTGCAGGCATGGATGGATGACCTTAATATTTTAACTCCCTTACAAGCAGGCTTCAGGCCTAAAACCTCGACCATAGTTCAGTTATTTAGACTCCAACTGATCTATTGGAAAAACATAATACTGGAGGGTGGAAGTCTTTATCTTACATTCGTGGACCTTAAATCTGCGTTTGACATGGTAGATCGTGATCAGTTGTGGCGCCTATTGTTTGACATGGGAGCCCCAGCCTATCTTTGCCAACAGTTCAAACGCCTTCATGAAGGTACTTTTGCTAGGGTAAGATTTGGCAAGAACGGGGAATTAACAGCTCCTTTCCCCGTTGAGAAGGGAGTGAGACGGGGCTGTGTGCTTGCGCCAACCCTTTTCTCACTCTTCCTAAATGGATTAATCAAGGATCTCCTAGCTATCAAGGATATTGACTCAGACTTGCTAACCGCAAAATACCTGCCTTAATGTTTGCGGATGACACGCTGCTCCTATCTAAAACACCTATGGGGATGCAGCGTGTTCTAGAGGAATTTAGCTTGTGTTGTAAGAGGAGGAACTTGGAGATAAACTTAAAGAAAACAAAGTATATGGTCTTTCATGCCGACTCTACAAACCGTCCACACCCCAAAATGGACCATAGGCCCCTAGAGAGGGTGTCCATATTTGATTATCTGGGTCTCACTTTAAATGATAAAATGGGGTGAGGACCACAAATAAACAAAGCAAACCTAAAGTTAATCCAGGCTACTGGGGGGATTTTAAAAGTACATAGGAGTTGTGCTGTAAAGGTTATAAGTTCCCCTGTAGAAATTTACAAGGTCCAAGCGAAGGGGGCTTCAATGTACGGTGCTGAACTTTGGGGCCACTGTTTAGCTAATGTCCTAACAGTGACAGAAAATAACTTTATAAGACAACTTTTGGGTCTGCCAAAAAGCACCCCCCTAATACCCTTAAGGATGGATTTGGGTATTGTTCCTATTGCAGGCCTGATTGCTTCTCGTCCACTCCTTTACTGGCGACGGTTATGGACTACGCCAGAGCTAGGAAATTATAGGGAGGAACTAAACGCGGTTAGGTCTATTTTGGGGGCGGGGAATATTCCGTGGTTGTCTTCTAACAGGAACACATTTCATGTTATAGGGAGGGATGACCTGTGGTCGGCACCGGAGGAGACATGTCCAGCTATCTCTAAAAAATCATTGGCAACTGCTATGAAAGAATATAAATTGGCCCGCATTTTGCAGACTGTAGATTCATCCAGCCTGACTTCAAGGTTTTTGGATGTAAAACAGTATTATAATTTGGAGTTGGTGTTGGACTCCATTCAACCCCTTGCAGCAAAGAAACTGTTTCTACAATTCAGGCACAGGACCCTCTTGCTCCATGCATTTACTAATAATTGGGCGGGTGTTAATAAACCACTTTGTCCCGGGTGCTTGCTAGTGGAAGAAACAGAAATTCACGTGTTATTTTTCTGCTTGGCATATCCAACTCTGTGGAAACCTGGGTATAAGAAACCATAGAGAATGCTATAGGGTACTAAAATATGACACTCACCCAGTTTTTGTTGTTGCAATTTCCAAATTCCTTTTTGCAATGTGGTGCAAACGCAGACGCTTATTGAAAGACTGAGCTGAGAACTTAGGTAATCCCTCTTTTTCATGATTATCCTTGTGATCCTAAACTTGTATAAATCTAGGACATGAATTCTTTTTAATATTTTCAGTCTAATTTATACTTTTAAAGTGTTCTTTTAATTGACTACATTGGTTTCATTGTTTAAAATGACGCCCTTGTTATAGTATTTGTCCTTGTCTGCTGCCCTACCTGTGAAAATTGACTTCAGGGGGCGGGACCCTCTACACATTGATACTCTCTAACTGCCAATGGGTTCTAATGACATCTTGTATTCTTTTAGTTTTCAATTAACATGTTATTTTATGTTGTTTTATGGATAATGTTATTTTATATGTGCTTTTATGCCTGTAATAGCCGAAATAAAGCTTTTGACTGACTGAATAACACCCTTTTGTAGTCATTTAACCCTCCATCAGATGCATTGGTTCAGGCCCTTCTCAGGCAAATAAACTATGGCTTCTCCCTGGATCCCTATCATCCTAAGATTCTTCAGCTAGTGCCGGATGTCACTGCTATACATCTGAGAGACATCTGTAATTAGATGTTTACGAAGGGCTACTTCCCTAAAGAATGGAAGAAGGCCTCCATTGTTGCTCTGTTAAAAAAAAAAAACAAGACAGCAATGACCCTAATAATTATAGGCCCATTTCATGTCTCCCCTGAAAACAAATGTAGAAAAAGCGATCGTTTCTAAACTTTCATTGTTTATTAATAAAAATGCTGTCCTAGATGTCGCACAATTTGGCTTTAGAAACCAACACAGGGAAATCAGGCAAACATTGGACACTGGAAGTAATGCTGCTTTAATTCTATTACACTTCTCTTCAGCATTCGACAGGGTCAACCACAGTCTCCATATTGACCGCCTCTTCACTATTGGCATTAGGGGCAAGGCTCTTAAGCTCCAAAATTATTTTCCCTTCAGTAGAGAGTAGTTCTTCAAACTCAATAGTTTCAAGTCCTCTTCTTCTTCCTTACTTTTTGTGATCCCACAGGGCTCCTTTCTCGGCCCGACCAGTTTTAATCTAAATGTTCCTTGACCTACTGAATAAAGTCTTATGGATCACAGTGGTACCAAATACCAACAACACTCAAATTGTGGTGTTGGAGGCCAGCAATCTGGATAACACAACTTCCAGATTCCATGATTATACGCGTCAAATCGGAAACTGGATGTCAAGCAACTGTCTGAAATTAAATTCAGGCAAGGCAGAGGTGCTGTTGTTTTGCAGAAATACATCTTTTTGGTCTCCTAAAGTGTTGCCACAAGAGATGGGAGAGCTACCCGCCCCATGTACTAAGGTAAACAACCTAGGAGTCTATTTCGATGACAAGCTCTCCTTTGAAACCCAAATAAACTCTACCACCTCTTCCTGTTTCTTTATGTTAAAACACTCAGGAAAATCTTTCTTTTAATTCCACATGATCTGAAGAAATATGTGATGTCTACACTTATACTGTCAAAAATTGACTACTGCAGCACACTTTTATTTCAATATTCAAAAAAGATTCTTAAATAAACTGCAGGGTTTCCAAAATGCAACTGCCTGTCTACTTCTGGACACCTCCAAAGATCAGTCAGTATCTTATGTTCTTCCCTTGCTGCATTGGCTTCCCATATAAACGGATTGAATTCAAAGCCCTTTGCATTGCCATTAAGGCCCTCCACAGCTTAGAGCCTGAATACTTTCACAGGACTTTCAAGTATATGTTCCCAACAGATACTTGCGGTCTTCCTTTGCATCTAATCTTATGATACCTAAAGTTAGAAGAGCCACCTGGGGTGGCAGAAGCTTTGTAGCTTGCACAGCCAGGCCATGGAATTCTATGCTGCCAGATCTTAAGAATAAGTCAGATCTTTTTTCTTTCTCAAAATCCTAAAAACCTGGCTTTTCAATAAGTAGAGTTGTTTCATTTAGTTCTCTTTTGTCTTTATCAGAGTTCTCTCTACTTTTTCCGCACTTCCTTTTTATCAGAGCAAGAGCGCCTAGACACCTCTGGATAGTAGAATGCTTTACAAATTAAAATGTAATTTCATTTAATTTAAGCTTAACTTTGATTGTATGAAATTCCACCCCAGGTTTAGCTTTCTTCAAGAGGGCAGAAGGGTTTTCCTATGGACATCTCAAAACTTAGCCCAATTTATACCCCTTCTATTGTGCCTGGTGCACCAATCCCGGCCTACAAATCCTATATTATGCTGCGGGCAACAGTATGCTCCACAGTATGTATGATGTTCTTTCGGTCATGTGCTGGGTTTGGTTTGTGCTTTGCATTTAGGCCAAAAAAGCTCCACTTTAGTTTCATCAGACCACAAAACCTTTTGTCACATAGTACCAGAATCTCCTCAGTATTTTGGTAATACCTAGTAGGCAACTCAATGTGGACTTCTATAAGTCATTCAATGAATCAGCATTTGTAAAGCATGACACTGTCACCCCTAGGAGTATCTGGGCACTGTGTCTCCTTCGAAGCAAAGAGCCAGGTCTTGAGTCTCTTTCTTAAGTCTGCCAGCGAGGAGGGTGTATGGAGCTAGAGGGGAAGGTTGTTCCATGTATTGGCGGCGATGTAGGAGAAGGAGCAGCCACTTCTGTGACTTCGAAGGATGCAGCAGATGTGTGCAAGGGCAAATAAAGAGAAGTGCAGGTGAGTGGAGGGTTGGTGGAAAGATAAATGGTTGATGTAGGTAGGTCCTAGGTCCTGGAGGGCTTTGTAGACGTGCCAGAAAATGGTTGATGTAGGCAGGTCCTAGGTTGTGGAAGGCTTTGTAGGCATGCAGATAATCTTGAACTGTCATCTCTTCTGGATGGGGAGCCAGTGAAGGTTTCTCAGGTGGGGGGCGATGTGGGATCATTTGAGGAGGTCCAGGATGAGTCTGGCTGCAGTGTTCTGTATGGTCGGGAGTCTTCTGAGGAGCTGGGTGGAGATGCCGGCATAGAGGGCGTTGCCGTAGTCAAGGCAGCTGGTACCAAGAGCCTGATTGACGGTCTTTCCGGTGTTGGTTGGGATCTGAAGATTCTGAAGAGCATGCAAAGGGTGTGGAAGCAGAAGGAAGCGACTGCGTTGACTTGTCATTTCATTGCCTGTTGGCTGTTGAGGATGATGACGAGGTTGCATGCGTGTTTGGACGGTGTGCTTGTAGTGCTCAGTTCTGCAGGCCACCAGCTTTGGTCCCATGCAGGGATGTTCTTTCGAAGATTTGTCGGGGTTGAGTTGAATGCAGTTGTCTCTCATCCATTTGGCTACGTTGGTCATGGTATTGTAGAAGTTGGTTTTGGCGATGGAGGGGTCCTCGTGAGCAGGAGGATCAGTTGAGCGTCGTCTGCATAGGAGAATATGTTGAGTCCGTGGGATCTGACGAAGTTTGAGAGGGGTATCAAGTAGATGTTGAACAGGGTGGGTCTGAGGGATGATCCCTGTGGTACGCCACATATGATGTATTTTAGTGCGGAGGTGAAGGGAGGCAGTCGGATGCGCTGTGTGCGCCCTGTACGGAACAAGGCGACCCACTTGAGGGCCTCTTGCTGTATGCCTGTGCTGTAGCAGTGTCAGTATTTTCTGACAGCTGTTAGGCTTCTACAGTGGATAGATTTGTGGAGTGCCTGGAATACTGTTTCATGCACATTCTAAACAGTCTTAGCTTGCAGGTCAGTCAAGACCTCTATATATGCTCTCCGACCATTATCCTTCTCGCTCGGTCACCCAGTTGGAAGGACTGGCTTTACTGAAGCAAGGTTTTGGTCGTGCCATGCACTTTCTACTTCTTCATAATCGTCTTGACTGTGCTCAAAGGGATATTCAAAGCTGTCGTATTTTATACCCATCCTCTGAACTGTACCTGTGTGCAACTTTGTCTAGGAGTTTGTTTGAAAACTGCTTAATGCTCATGCTGAATGTATCCTGAAATCATGTGAGTCATTACAGCTTAACACAGCCTGAGGGCATTTACCTTGGTTTGGTTTTAATGATGATTGATTTTGGCTGAGTTAATTTAGGATTGCTATTACAAGGGAGTGAACATGTATGCAACCACGCTTTGTCCGTTTTTATTTTTGAGTAATTTTCCTAAACATTCTTCAATATGTTTTACTTCAGAGTTATAGGTCAGAATATGCAGATAAATGAAACACCATATTGTTTAATGAACTAATAAAACTGAAAACTACAATTAGGTGAAATCAACTGTAAAAACGATTTACATATTCAATCAAGCATTGGCACAGCCAACATGTTTGTATTTTGCCTGGGGAAGTGTTTTGTAATACCTGGTCACCTATGCGTATGTTGGCCCAAACTGTCCAAGAAAGAAAATCCCACAGTAAAGAAATATCTTGGGATACAACAATATAGAACCTGTGAAAATGGTCCTTAAGTCAAATAGACGGCATTAGCGGAGGTAAGCTGTACCTACAAAGAACAGTGTCATTAGAAGTCAGAAAACAAAGATTGTGTGGTAAGTGGCGACTTGAAAAGCATACACAGCTAAATATTACATGGTAGACACTTTTGAGAAAGGAACAGTTCTTTTCACATCTTTAAGAAAACCTATGTCCATAAAAAAGATTTAAATCGAACAACACTTACACACAAAAGGTGATGGAAGGAATGTTTGGAATTAGTCCAATCACTGGTAATTGCTCGGGGCAGCATCCCTACCCATCAAGTTTCAAGTTTATTTTAGTTGCATAGTTAATAAAAACCGTTGAAATATGATAAAACAATTCTACATATGATATTAAAAAATATTTCATGATTTATATATTTTTAAAAAACAATGTTGCGACTGAAAAGAAGTTCTCCTGACCAAGCTGTTTTTGATTCAGCACATGTTTTTAGGGGTCCACTACTTCCCGTCACTTCTTATGCCAGGCTTCAAAAAAGTGCTTCTAAGTGCAAAAAGTGCTTAAGACTTTAATAAATTGCAGTAGTACCAGGACTGGTGTGAATAAGTGGAAACTGCCCTCTTTGAACCCCCTTGATAAAATTGCAGTTGTTCCCGGGGACTATCCTAAGATTGGTTTATGACTATTGTGCTGCTATTTTCTTTTACACGTACCTCAGGAACTTCACTAGACAGCAATTCAACTGTGGGTCATTAGGTGCAAAACAGGCCAGCTCTGCTTGTCTTCTAGTATGTACCCCTCACTGATTGAAGTGGCATTTTAGCAGTTGTCCCAACCCATCATTCTTTTGCTCAACATACCACCTCAGTTTGGACCCAGCCACCTGCAAATCAGTCTTGACCCAGCTCCAAAAGGAACAGTCCAACCTGATGGAGCGTAAATGTTGAAAGACAGTTGGCTCTATCAGTTCTCGCTATTGAAAGATAATATGATTAATATTTTTTGATGATGACATGAGAACTAAGTCGAAAAAAAGTGAGATCTCATACTGCATCGTAAAAGCATGCAGAGAGTTGGAAAACAAGATTTTGAAATGCAAATAAAGAAACAAGCAATGACAGTTACACATGAACGTAATTTACGTGTTATGAGAAACAAAAAAAATAGATAACATAGAGAGTGATGTGATGATAACGTTTTGCATAGGCGTACACAATGAAATAAAATGTTTGCATAATGAAGCTCATGAAGTGCTAAAATGCTTATTCAGTAGAAATCTATTTTGAGTCAACCTGCAGCTTCTGTAACGTTTAGATGGAAAACATGTACATCAGAAGTGACACGTTAATAATACGCTTTGAAAATATAAATCTGCAATGATATTATAAAAGATTTTTTTATGTAGTGCCTAATATTGACATGAAGCTTTTAACAGAGTATGATAATTGAATTCATGGAGAGATGTTGATTTTGCCTTTATTAATGTGAGTTATATCGTAATAATAAAGTGACAGTGATTCAGCTAAATTTCATGTAGGCCTCAAATGCTTTTCTCTTTGCTCAAGTGTAAAATCATGCGTAGTAGTCACTTTAGCCACTGTGAGAACTTTTCACGAAGTTTCCTTTTTAACAATGGATTCACTTTCTACTGGGCAACACTCTAACATAACTGTATCAATGTTATTGCAAACCTAGGAAGAGCGCTTTGGAATGGACAAACTGTAAGCAAAAGTAAAGTTTGACCTATTTCTGTGGCAAGGATGGAAGTTTAATACAAATAGATTTTAATAAATCGGATGAATTTGCAAAAGGATTACTAAATCTCCCAGATTTTTGATGATGTATTAATCACCCCATGAGCAGCCCACTGCAAAAGACCAATGCGAACTCTATGGGCCTATGGAAATTATACTTTGTGGGTGTAAACCGTACGTTTGGAAGTATAATTGCCTTGTGGAGGAGGAGTCGCTCCAGGGTATCATTTTCCAATTTCCCTGCCTGGCATGCTGATGGACGGCCCCTTAATTTCCCTTTATGCCAGAACTTTGAACAGAACTTTCCGAACTGCGATTCTGAACCTTCACTTTGCTGGCTGATAAAGTCGAGCAGGAGTAACCTTTCAGCTGAAGGGTTAACTTCTGTGGCATGTTGTACTGCAGTTCTGACTTGGTCAGTTCTATACTGAAGACAGACTAAATCTATTGACCGGCTTTGGTTTGTATGATTCAATAACTCAATCTCGAATTAATAGTGTTTCTTTCTCCTCCCTCTTTCCACAGGCAAGCTGCAAATGTATAACTCTTGTAATGTGTTGTGAGGCTATATGTACTGATGGCATGATATTAAATCTCATTTAAATGCAAATTCATGTTCTGCCCATTCAAAAGAGGCTTAGACAAATGTTTTACTTGAGTTATCTTTATCGGTTTTGTCTCATTCTTTCGGTCATCTTTCTTGTCTCTAGATTTTTATTTCGCCAGTTTAAAAGGTAGTGAAATTGGTTTATGCTTGGTAATTCTTTATTCCAGGTCCTCATAAAGTAATTGTGTCACATTTTCTTAATATTCTAGTCCCTTTTACCTCAATAAAAAGATCTATTGGAGGACCGAGAGGATGGTAACTTACATGATGTTTATGAGTGACAATCTCTGGTGAGAGTTATGAAAATGGGCCTGAGATAAATATGCTGATGGTGATAATAAGATGAAAAATGTATAAGCTTTCCGCTGCATCAAGCCCGAACTGCGAGGCCAGGTCCCACCTTAATCTGAACACAAGCAACTGAAGACCGGTATCACCCTTATTAGGGCTTATAAATCGGGTACAGCTTGTTTCCAGTGGTTCAGTGGGCAGGGGATCCTTTCTGGGCATACTGTTGCCACCTTTTGTGTGCTTGATGTAACACTCCAGGACGTGGCTTTGTGTCTTGAAAGCAAGCCCATCCAAACAATGGCAAACTTTCGAAAAAACATCGTAAGCCAATGAGAAAGGAGACTGACTGAAAATTCACTCTTTCTCTCTGTACGTCTTATTGTAATTTTTGAAGAACTGATAACATGTGATATTCTGAACTGCTAAAGCTGTCTGTAGTCAGGCCAACACAAGCCAGTTTTTAGAATTTAAGTAATCAGATGGCTGCAAGTGAACCAAATGCGTGTAACATCAAAAGGCTACACAACAGACAACATTCTGCAAATCTACTTAACGGACACAATTTCACAAATGTATTTAATTAAAAATGTCAATGCAGACATCCCCTAAATACAGATTTATAACTATAAGAATCCTACTTTGTCACGTAAGGTCTACCCACAAAGATGATCAAAGCAAAAATGATTAAATGAACAAGGTTGGTTAATTCCTCTACAAATTTCTTTTTTTGGGTCAAATCTTTTTATTAGCATTCGTTAAAGAAACAATACAGTGAAAAACAGCACATTGCAGCGGACTTGCCCCTAGCCCTCTCTAACAGCACAACATTAGGGTATATCAGACGCACTACTACAGTCTCTGCACCTGCTAATCATGGGGCATAAGGTTGTCCACACATCAATATTAAGGCTACCCACCCCGCACTGGCTTAGTGCGCGCTGCCGGGGCCAGCACCCCAAAGCAAGTCCATAGGTGTCCACCCGCTGAGTCTCTACATATCAACATAAATGAGGATGATTTCTCTCAGCACAAGGTATGCGCATAAGATTGACTTTTCCGTATGTAAAACAGTTGAAACCAAACAGTGAACGGAATATACCTAGAAGCAATTGCAGCTACAGTAAAACTCCAATACCCACTGATCCCCCCCCCAAGCAACTCATCAAAGACAACCCCTCCCCGCATCCCCGCACGCTCCCCTACTCCGCTCACAGGCATAATGCACTCCGGGAGCCCAATCGCCCTCACAAGCTAAGATGCCATTCAATTTTGGTTAATTCCTCTACAATAGCAGTCTACATTGAACATGTTTATTTACTATATGGGAAAATAGGCTAATGCCCATATGAAAGCAAAAATGATTTTACTCTTTAAAAGGAAGTGTAGCCAAGAAGCAGGTTGTTAAGACAGCTCACCATCATATGAACAAATAAAAGGAAATCGCATGCAAGGAAGGGTGAGTATTTTCATAAAACTTAGGGAATATGTGTGTGCATATGTTGCATGCTCCCACTTAATGCACATGTGAATAAGGGTATTTCTCACCTAAATAAGATGTGCACAGAAAAGTTGCATTTATCATAGGACCTTCCCTGCAAGGGGTTCCAATTATGTTTTTAGTATTTTAGCTTGACCACTAATATGGAGTGGGCACTGGCACTGTGTCCTGCCAACTTACAAATGGCGTCTGCTTCTGCTTCTCATTTGTAGTGTGAAGCATCTGTGGGGATGGTGCACTAATAGAGAGTGAATCTGTTCAATTGTGATGCCTGTATTTTCTATTTACATTAATTTTTAAGTATGGCTACAGACCGCTTTAGCTGCGTGGAAGTCTTCATTTCACAACTTATTAACATGTGTACAATAAGAAGAAGTATAGAAAGAGGGTGGGCTTTGAGTCAGACCCCTTTAGTCATTAGTGTTCATGTGTTTTTTATGATATGACATTGATTAGATGGGCTCTCCAACAAGGCCATTGCAATTTGAGAATGAGTACATGGTCACCAATGTGTTCCCCTTTGGTTGAAATAATGTGGCCCTCTAGTAGCCCTTTTGTTAGACTCCGGAGGGGACGGGTACTTTGAGACCCAGTTTGCGTCTCACTATGCTGACAGGATGGCATTTTAATTGCTGATGTATCGCTTCATGTTTATATAGGGCTTGCTGTTTGGATGTCTTAGTCTCTAATTTAGGCACAGTGCCATTCACTAATCACCCTCGCTCATATGCTTTACTTTGCTATCATGATAATATATTGGAGTCACATTTTTTAGTTCAGAAAGTAAAGAAGTATGCAGACAAAGTTTTTAAAAGATGCAACGAAAATACTGACCCCGCTTGTTCAATATATCTACTATGCAATATTTTGTTGTGGAACCCCTCTATGTTCACCACTAATAATGCAAACTTCTTCTTTTGACCTTTTCAGACTGCTCTTCTTTGAGGTCAGAGCTTAGCTCTGCTAATGGAGCCTGTTCAGCAATGAGGCCCTATTTCCAGCTTTCATATTGTCATAGCCCCAACTGTTGCTTCTTTACAGGATGTTCCTTCTTGGACAGCTGGTAACAACACAGACTAAGACACTTAACACTTCCCCTAAAACAAAGCCAGGCCCATTGGGTTTGCCAATAGTTGTTTACTTTGTGCCACACCAGACATTGGGCCTGATTACGGTGGCGGAAGGCTGCCACCGTCAGCCTGTCAGTGGAGGGCCCCCCACCATCGAACTGTGGTTTTCCGCCTGCCAAATTACTATGGCGGGCGGAAACGTGGCGGTAAGAAAGACTGACCATCATGGTTCTGGCAAGCGGTCATTTTCTGACCACCTGTCAGAGCAGCCGCATTGCACAGCATGGCGGCGGTGCCTGTCAGGCACCGCCATCGGGATTATGATATCCCTTTTCCGCTGGTCATTTTGCAGGAGTCAACCCACCACGAAACAGCAGGCGGAAACGGGTTTAGGGGCATGTAGCGGGCCACCTTAATTCCTGGGCCTGGGGCTAGAGCACTGGGGGGCACCTATGGTGCCCCCCTACATTTCCCTGCACCATGTGGCAGTCACCGCACGGTGCCTGCCACGTAGAGCAGGGAAATGTCAAAGGTGCATTACCAGCACCCGCCGCTATGTTAAATATAGCAGATGCGACCGCCGTGGTGGCGGTCGCTTCGTAATTGCATATGTGGGACCGCCGCCTTATAGGCGTGCAGTCCCCATCCCTGAGAGGATGGTGGACGGGCAGAAGTCCTTACGCCATCGTAATCAGGCCCATTGTTTGGATGGAAGTGCATGAGTTTTCTCTCTGCATGTGCTAAGAAACAGTAATGATTGTCTGAAAAATCTCATATAGACAGGAACTGGAGGAGAGATGTTTTGTGTAGTCTTGAAGTTAAAGGGTTAGATGGAGTACTTCGTCAGTATCACGGTTTGTTCGCACTAAATGCCTTCTGTTCTAGAGAGCAGTGTGTTCAGATTTCACCTTTCCATTTCCTTAAATGTATCAGATTCTATTTGATACTTTTCTGCATTTAGTGACTTTGATTTACAGGATTGTTCAAAACATTTCCAGTTTATTTTCTCTCTTGCTGGCCGAGGTCTCTTAATTTAGCAATACTGAATACTGCACATTGATTTTTCGGTTTATTAAGCTGTTGCACGAAATAATTATGTTAAAGAGCGTTGCGATAGTCCAGACATCCGACTTAACCATAATAATCACAGATCTTCAAAAATAGAAACCGATTTTCCTTATTAATTACAACTAAGCACCAGAAAGATTTAGACGCAATTAAGGTATCACTGAGTGTGTAAACTGAGATGTTTTAATGTTACTAGCAATTACAATTCTGCTACAGTTATGCAATGGTGGCTTTGAAGTATGTCTGGCAAATGGTTATTCATCTTACTGAGGAAGTGAGAGACTGATTCACCAACTGTTAGAAACTGGCCGTATTTTGTAGGCCTTTGTCTGGGTAACAACCCAGCGCCATTACAGTTCATTCATGGAATCCCTTAGTGGAACAATATTTCTAAGAAACATCTGCCTTGTGATAGGTTTCCATCTGGCGTAGACACCACGCGTTAATGGAGGCAGACTGTTTAATGACTGCAGGCATTTAACATATTTTAATGTATTGTACCTACGAGTAAGGTGAAATGATGAAACCATAGAGTGGCTTTTCACAGCTTAAAGGCTTTGCCATTTGAGTAGAACTTTCTGATTGGAAAGCTGGTGATTTTTTCCCCTATTTTTGCCTCATTTAAAAAAATGCAATCAATCAATCAATCAATCATGCCATTTGTATTGCGCACTACTCACCCGGGAGGGTCTCAAGGCGCTTGGGGGGAGGGGTATGCTACTGCTCGAACAGCCAGGTCTTGAGTTGTTTCCTGAAGGCGAAATGGTCCTGGGTCAGCCGAAGGTGGATGGGGAGGGAGTTCCAAGTCTTGGCAGCCAGGTAAGAGAAGGATCTTCCTCCGGCGGTGGCTCTTCGGATGCGTGGTACGGCTGCGAGGGCGAGGCTGGTGGACCGTAGCTGGCGGGTGGGCGTGTAGAAGGTCAGGCGGTCGTTGAGGTACTTGGGGCCCAGGTCGTGGAGAGACTTGTGTGCGTGGGTGAGGAGCCGGAACGTGATCCTCTTGTCGACGGGGAGCCAGTGCAGGTTCCTCAGGTGGCTGGAGATGTGGCTGCGTCGGGGGACATCCAGGATGAGTCGGGCGGAGGCGTTCTGGATGCGCTGGAGTCTTTTCTGTAGCTTGGCTGTGGTTCCGGCGTAGAGGGTGTTTCCGTAGTCCAGTCGGCTGATGACGAGTGCCTGGGTGACAGTCTTCCTGGTCTCAGTCAAGATCCAGCGGAAGATCTTGCGAAGCATACGCAGGGTGTTGAAGCACGATAAGGAGACGGCGTTGACTTGTCTGGTCATCGAGAGGGAGGGGTCCAGGCTGAAGCCCAGGTTGCGTGCGTGGTCGGTTGGCTTGGGTGCGTTGCCCAGGGCTGGGGCCACCAGGAGTCGTCCCAGGCGGAGGGCGAAGATCCCAGGATGAGGACTTCCGTCTTGTCCGAGTTCAGTTTCAGGCGGCTGTCCTTCATCCACTCGGCGACGTCTTTCATCCCTTCGTGTAGGCAGGTTCTGGCGGTGTTGGGGTCTCTGGTGAGGGAGAGGATCAGCTGGGTGTCGTCGGCGTAAGAGATGATGTTGAGGTTGTGCTGGCGTGCGATGGCTGCGAGAGGTTTCATGTAGATGTTGAAGAGGGTGGGGCTGAGTGAAGATCCTTGCGGGACGCCGCAGATGACTTCGGTGGCCTCGGAGCGAAACGGGGGCAATCACAGTTTTATGACAGATTCCTACATTGAACGCAGCTGAGGGCAAGTTTGTTGAGGTGGCCAAATAGAGCAGAGCATAGTTTGCCTAAATTAACTAAAAACCACCCAGAAATCCCTACAGAAATGTACTTGGAATACATAAACTTCTGCCCACAACCTAGTCCTTTGACTTCTACGTTTACCCTAGTACCTTTAACCTTACTTATACCATTGTACCTCTCATTCCATATGTTAGACCCTATTTTTACAGATATATATGCAATATAAGAGTAGACCTCCCTCTACCACTTGTGTAGTCTGACCATTACCGTATCCAATTTTCCAGTCCAACAGTAGGGGAGCAGTTAAATAAAATTATGTATACTAAAACTGCTCGGTAGTGGTCCAAACTAGATATGGCCAGCTGGAAGGCCCTGTGCAAGTCAGCCCCTAATTTTACGCAAAATCAAGAGGCCTCCACATCTTATTTAGATTTAAAAAGTTAGATTAATAAAGCCCTCAATTTATTAATTCCACTAAAACCAGTAACAAAACGCAACCATGGGAACAAAATCGCTTGTTTCTCCCAGGAATTAAGACAATTGAAAAACTAATGTAAAATATGTGAACGAAAATGGAGAATTAACTACCATGATGCATGTAAGCAGGTCTATAAAGCATCTCTGAAATAATATCAGTATGCACTACATAGAGCTCGATTGAATGACTTTAAGAAGACATAGCAATCTTCCAACTCCTCTAAAGAAATTTAAACAATTGTAAACTCCTTCTTAAAACCTGATCAGCTAGAAGCGTTTCTTCCCCATCTGAAGAGCGTTGTGAGTCACTTGTGCAATACTTTCTAGGGAACGTGAGGAGCATCTATGATGTCCTATCAGGACCGGTACTTCATGACAAAACTACAGTAGGTAGACTCACAACTAATAGTAATAAAGCTGAGCTTTCTGCATTCCCCCAAATGGCCAAAGTGGGTGTTATTGCTGTGGCGGGTTCAGGTAAATAAGGTTCGCCACTTGACCCTGCCCCAATAGACATCCTATTGAAAGGGGGAGATGTGGTGTTCGCCGCCTAGACAAACTTATATAATCTGTCTTTGAGGTACAGTAGTGTTCCGGAAGAATAGGAGCAAGCCATTATTTGGCTGTTACTTATGAAACCTACTCTGGATCCCGAGGTAGTAGGAAATTTCAAACCTATATCACTTCTTCCTGGGGTTAGTAAAATGATAAACTAGGCATCTTTTGGAGTATCTAAAAGCCAATAATATTCTTCACCCCACCCAAACTGATTTCTGCTCGGGTTGCAGCACTGAAACAGCTCTGTTAAGAACCATGGAAGATCTTAAACTGGTCCTGGATCAAGGTGGATCAGCAGCGCCAGTTGGCCACTTCTCACAGGACCAATTGGGATCTTAGCTCCAACAACCTCGGTCTTCTTTCTGTCCCTAGAGTCGAAAAGAGAGCAAGAAGTGGAGGCCGCTCTCTTACTTACCTGGGACCTAAACTCTGAAATGCTTTATCTATTGACCTGACAATGGATGCTAACTACATGAGTTTTAGAAAGAAACTGAAAACATCTTTTCCACTAAGACATTCTTTTACCCACCAGTAGTTTCTCACTCCTCTAGTACTGATTGCTCTGGGAAGCCCGCTCGGTTAGCCATGCACTCTATAAAGCTGGTGAATAGAATATAATTCTGTCTATATCCTCGTACCTATACATCTTGCTGTATCTCAGTCCCTATTCTCGTCCCTATACACTACTACAGCTATACCTGACTATACTCTATGGCATTTACCTACATTCAAGGAATGCTACCTCTGCCTCTACCCTAATAATTCTACTGCTATTTACAACCTAGTACCTATACCCATCCTTCTCTATCCTTACCCTGCCCCTTTTTTGAATTATCTGTTCTCTTGCACTGTTTCATTGGTTCACCTACCTGCAGCCACGAGAAGGCATTGTTCTAGTGGACAAAGAACAGCACGGCATGGGGATAAATACAATTTCATTTTTCATAACGAAGCATCCAGAAAAGGTCAAACCAATAATAAACATAAACCAGGTAAAGAAGTTTGTGCAATATATACCATTCAAAATGATGACTGCAGACAATCAACTTATTGGAGCAACTTCATACCACTTACGTGATCTAGCATTAGAACATCTAGCATTAGAACAATGTCATGGTTGGGCATATCCACCTTTCCTCAGGACACAATTTTCGCATGTTGCATAGCTTAGAAGGCAACATTAGGAGTTAGATAGTGAATGATCTATCTTTTGGGCGATTCTATTTGCTTTTCTCCCTATTTTTCTGCACCCAAAGATGTTTCAAAAGATTCTACAGGAAGCAGTACATGTGATCCTGTTCACATCTGCAGTTGTCTGATCCTGGTGACACCTTACTGGTTTCATCGTCTGCAAATCACAGTGCCTGATAGAGTAAGTACTGCTATGAGGAAAGTAGACAAGCAAGTCATGGGCTAATTACTTCTTGGAAATTTCCACTACTCCTTGTGCTTTTCTTCTTAATCTCAGTTGTATTACCCAAGGTCTTACCTGGTGGGTGTTCTAGATGTGTGGAGTTTGGTACACGCTCACAATAAATGTAGAATCAAAACAGAATTACCTATGTGCATGTTTCTAAGCATACAGTTGCCATGAGAGCCATGTTTGAATTACAAATAGCCAGTTTCCAATCCGACAAGTGTCGCACAAAGAACACTATGGGCCTGATTCACTAAACTTCATGCACACCCCAGATTTATTTAGGTGTGAAAAGTAGCCATGCATGAGCTTAAATTGCAGTCCCAATATATAAAATAAGGATTGAGGAACCCCTGAGGAGGAAATTTATAACCACAGTAAATCTGGAGGTATAGCTTGTACAACTAGAAGTTAGAGTTTAAGAGGAAATCTGGGTGTCTGTGGGCACGGAACGGAGGTTGAAATGTTATATTTTGTGAAAATTCACAAACATTCACCATGGTTTACGGAACCAGCTAGGGTCCCATACATAGTTACAAGAAATGCTGGTAATCGTGTGCAAATTGAGTACAAACAAATCTTTAACACCCCTATTTTTTCATTAGCAAAAGGTATCCCAAACATATAAAAATATTTCTAACATGTAAATGAAAGATCCTGGTGGAAAGATGGAAAGTATAAGGTTAGTGTTAGGGATGTGGGTGTTAATATCCTTAATAATGTACCTTTGTGGGTATTAAACACAACTCAAGTGGTGTTTCAAAACAAATTGGAGCACCTACTGTTAGTAGCAAAAATGCTACAACAAATGTGCAAACTTGGTTTGAGAAATTCAATACCACCGTCATGTTTTCAAATGGTGTAGGGGAACAGATTTCCCCACATGGAAAAAAACTTCATGAGGAGAAAAGAAATATTTTAGCATAATGAACACATACCAG
Organism: Lissotriton helveticus; assembly: GCF_964261635.1. NCBI lineage: Eukaryota > Metazoa > Chordata > Amphibia > Caudata > Salamandridae > Lissotriton > Lissotriton helveticus. The sequence goes on from NC_136063.1 coordinate 433,299,809, forward strand.
CAATTGAATTGATTCCGTAAATTTTGGTGCTTGGCCTTTGGAATGTTTGTCACTTTTCATAAAGTATTAATTAGGTTGTATATCACATTATTGTTTGTAAAGTGCCTACCTTTGGAAATATTGACTCCACAATGTTCGCTAACACTATATTATCAAAATGGCTTTACATAGATGCATAGAAAACTGCAGATATACTATGACAGCTCTAACTCTAAGCCGATATTGTGGAGTCAATAATGCCGCAGGTTGATAGTAATACAGCAATACCAGTATAGTGTGTTGCAAAGGGCTTTAAGGCTATTAGAACATTCCATCCACTGAGGGCAGAGTGTCCTACAATAAAGAGGGAGAAACAGAAAGATAAACATTGGAACTTGGGAGTAGAAGGCTTATACCAACCATTACTGTCAATTAGCTACTCCTTGGTCTTCAATGGAGCACTCAGCATTCCAATATTTTAATGTAAATTATATCCCAAGGCAAAGATCAGGAATATTTCTGAAGTTGTGAAAATGGAGACTTGTGACTGTGACTGTTGTCTAGTTAATGAAACGGACCTTTGCACTGCACTGCCTAATACACCACAAGTTTCAAAACCTATGGGTCTTTTTACAAGCTCTTCTTAGCACAACTATGGCATCTCACCTTAGCACAGTTTCAGTAGCTATGCCTTGCATTGAGAAAGGAGCCAGGTTTTTGCTAAAAACCAGGAGAACTTCACTTTGCAACAACTCATTGATTACATTTTATTTATTTATTTATTTATAACGTTTTATATAGCGGGAACATGATCCCGAGGGATATCAGAGCGCTTTACAATTGTGAGGAAAAGAAGGTACCGGTTGCAGTACGTGTGTCATAGGAGTACAGACAGAATCACATATCAAAATAGAATTCACAGGACAGGAACAGTTAAAAGTACACTGGTTCCGCAGAATAATAAGGAAGATAACTGGTACGTATCGAGATGGAATAACATCCAGCACAAGGGCTTAAAGATGTAATTCCAATGCATTAGAGCAGACGATCCAACAACCTATAAGGAACTTGTTCATAAGGAATCTTTTTACTTCCAATTTGAAGGCATCCTTGGAGGAGATTCTACGTATACATAGAGATGGTATGCAGAGTGGAAAGGAATATCTGGCCCTAGATGCCACTAAGGCATTTTATTCAAGAGAATGGCCATGCACGTTTTGAATTCTGAATGGGCAAGTGCTGCGGTTTGCGATGAACACAGAACATTGCAATGCCAAAGGCCTTTAGTGCGGAATGGCAGGAGGCTCTGTCATCCTTTAATGCAGGCAGCAGACGCAGCTATGTGGACAGACTAGGAAAAAGAAACCCGAACCTTTGACATAATCTGTTGTTCATTGAGACTGTGGGGGTTTGAGGATTAGGAGGATGCCATTGCATTTAGGTTTGAGAAGAGTAGGTTGATATATTCGGAGCCTGTTTAGGCAGGACCCACTAGCAAACAGCATCCCGATGGCTACTGGTGAGGTTGTTAAGATACTAAAGTGATACAAAACAATATCATGAACAAATAACAAGGGGGCAATGCATGGCAAACAATCTGTGTTGTAAATTCCTGCTCCAAACACTGCAAAATACATAAATTAACATCGCCATGGTGATAAAACGTGTGTAATTAGATACTTGGGCAATAAAGGAAGACTTTATAAATAGGCACTTCAATGTAACCTGGCCTTTTAGCATTTTTTGTGAAGATGTGAAAAACATACTTATGTTAAAAATGTCAGTGAAGCAGTGCCTTCTGAGTAAACTATCTCATCTGGTGGTGCCCTTTTCTTTCCTTTATGGTGTGCAAAGGTCAGACAGGGCACATTCTGTTACATGTTACTATTTACCTGCAATTAAAGAACACTTGATATGCATTAGGCGCTGTATAATTAGGGATTGCAATAGTTGAGTCAGCATACATGAATATACTACATTGAGGTATCCTACCTACTTACTATTGACAATGGCGTTATAACAATGAGAAATTACAGTACTCAAAGGAGAGCCGGTGCACCTGCATTGTAATCTTCCAGCGCACTTAACAGAGGTGAAAATCACTTAGAAACAGCTCAAAATGAAGTGGAAAATCTGTACTGAGTTCATCATTGCCAGTACCGATGCTTATAAGGCATAACATTTCACAAGAGGAAGGGTTTCAGGAAAAACAAGAATTGGCAAACCCGTCAAGTCTGGTTTGCATTTTGTGTCACGATTAAAGCTTTTAAAAAGTCTGCTGAAATGAAAAAATAAAACATCTTTTATACATGCAATGCATATATGAGATAAAAAATGTAATGTGCGATCATTCAGTGAATTTTAGAGTCGTAAAATAAACCCTCATGCACTGCAATGAAAGCACTTAATAGGAGGAGCGTGGAATGATACTCCAAACAGCCAATTGCATGAGGTGAGAGAAAAATACTCTACTGCATGGAGCCAAAGATACTTAGTATCTTTTAAAAGAAAGGGTAAAAATAAACATGGAGACAGCTATGCTGTCAACTGAGACATAACAAAGTATTTTGTAATACCCCTTAGCTTAGGGCCCTGTAATGCCAAACATCTGTCTTTCTAATATGGGCAGGTGGATTTACATTTTGTACCTGTAAAAAGAACATAACGGAATATTGTTTTGCACATGTGTTAGAAGATAGAAGCGAGACTCTTGAGGCACAGCCGGGAGTCAGGGGCTATATTTTAGAATTCTTTTTAACTCGGGGAAATCTCTACCCGTTTTAACTTCATTTTGGGAAATTGTTTGTTCTGCGTAATATCGCATTTTTTACATTTACTGTGCACTATTTTTAAAAAACAAACCCTTACCTCTCCACTCCCCTCCCGAGGGCCCACACGTCCTTAGGCAGCCGATTTAGGGCTCCTGGGACGCGGGCTCAGGATCACGAGCGCTGACTCACAGGCGCCATCTTGGGGGTAATTTCGCTCGGCGGTCTAGTGGTGAGGGCGATTTAGGCCCCCCCACTACAAAATGCCCCCTCCAACCCGTACGCGCAGCGGGCGCGACGTTGGCGCGCCGGAGGCGCGTCAGAGGTAAGCCCGTCTGCGCCCGTCCGCGCTCGACCAAGCTCAGAACCCAGCCCTCTGGCTGTCACCCCCAGGATCCCCTTTCGTACTCTAATGAAGCTCTACTCCTCATGAGACCGAGGACCTCCCTACCCTGTTGCCACTCTATCCTGGTGAACGGTCCTGTCAAACACTGTCATAACTGCCCTTTCAAACTCACCACCAATGCTCCTAGCCCTTCTGCCTCCATGGATGTGCGCATGGCCCTACTGAATTGCAGATCACTCCCTAAACATGCCGAAGAAATTTATAGCATGTTAAAGGATCTCCAGTTGGAGGTTCTTTTCCTGACGGAAACCTGGTTAGGACCTTCAACCGATCCGGACATCGTTAGGTCTCTCCCACCAGGTTTCCTCATACAGCATCTAGACCGCCCCAAGGGTAAAGGAGGGGGAATAGCCATCATTTATAGGGACCACCTCTCCTGTCGTCTCCAAGGCAGTCCCCTGTCAGATTGTGAAAATACTATATTCACAATCCAAGTGTCTCCATGCAAATCCCTATCAGGCCTTCTTATATATCGCCCCCCGGGATCGGTAGGACAATTTTGCAGTTCACTAGTGGAACACTCCTCTACGATGGCCACCACCTTTACCAATTTCATGATTCTAGGAGACTTAAATATCCATTTTGATAAGAACGAAGATAAGTTGGCCTCGGACCTTGTTTTAGATTTGGCATCCTATCACCTCCAGCTACAAAGCCGCCTTCCAACCCATATGCTGGGACATCTCCTCGATCCCATCTTCTCCAATGTTCCTGATCTCTCAACTTCCACCCCATCTCCAATACCCTGGTCAGACCACTATGTAGTCGCATTTAAATGGCAGATCCCAAGCCCCCCGCGCCATACACCCCCTCCGAGCCGACCTACACACCCGTGGGCCAAGCTCGACCCAGAAATATGGAAGCACCACTTGGAGCGCAACACTTCTAGGGGCGGATCAGATCCTATATCGGCCGACTCTGAGTTCTCACTATGGATAAGGGACACTCTGGACGCTGCCCTCCCGAAAAGATCCACCTGCAAACCCCGGAAAAAAATGTCGTCGCCCTGGTATACTTCAGAAGTACGCCTTCAAAAAAAGCTTTGTAAAAAAGCTGAAAGGGCATGGAGAAAGGACTTTGACCTGGTAAAGAAATTAGAATACAAGCGCCTGATGCTTAACTACAAAAAAGCCCTTAAATCTGCTCAGTCCTCTTACTTCGATGAAAAAATCAGGGCATCTGCGAACTCTTCTATGGAGACATTCAATATTGTTAAAACCCTTTTAAAAATCCCCGACTCTGCTGCTCCCGTGGAGCCTTCGATCAGCCGCTGTAATGAACTGGCTGAATTTTTTGACACTAAGATCAAAAATATTCTGATATCCCTCCCATCGCTCCCCCCAGAGACCATTGAACCGCCTGAACAGGTTGAAGTCTCACCACAAGTACAAAAACCTAAACTAGACTGGTTTGCCCCGACAACAGCAGACAAACTCTTACCTGTCCTTCAGTCAATCAAAAGTGGTTCTCCACTGGACCCTGCCCCTTTTAACATCCTTAAATCAGTTTCTACGACCATTATGCCTCACTTGGTCGACCTGATCAATATGTCATTCTCCCATGGAACGGTCCCAGCTAGTTGGAAAAGAGCAATTGTTAAAGCTCTGATTAAAAAGTCAAAGCTGGACCCCCTTGAACTAAATAACTATCGCCCGATTTCCCTCCTGCCGGGTGTCAGTAAAATTGAGGAAAAAATAATCAATCAACAGATCTCAAACTATCTAGAAATGAACGGCCTACTTAGACCCTCCCAGACAGGTTTTAGGCCAGGCCAAAGTACGGAGACCGCTATGGTGGCGGTGGTCGATGAAGCCAGAAAGATCATGGATGAAGGAGGATCAGTGGCAGTGATCCTCCTGGACCTCAGCGCGGCATTCGACACCGTCAACCACTCTTTGCTGATCCGTAGGCTTAGGGACCTGGGCATTTCTGGGGTTGCCCTGTCGTGGCTCGACTCCTTCCTGAGCGAGAGATCTTTCCAGGTGGCGGACGGGGACCTACTCTCCAACAGCACACCAATTCACTGTGGGGTTCCCCAGGGCTCGTCGCTCAGCCCGACCCTTTTTAATGTATATATGTCCCCCCTGGAGAAGATTGTCGCTCCATTCGGGATCAAGCTGCTCACCTACGCTGACGACACTCAGATGGTAGTATCCCTTAACCAGCCTAACCACTCCTCTCCTGATCTCTACACCTGTCTCGGAGAAATAACCAAGTGGATGGATAAATCCCACCTGAAGTTGAACAGTGGAAAAACTGAGATCATGGTTATGGGCAATCAATCTCACTTTCGCCCAGAGTCTCTCTGGCCCCCATGCATGGGTCCCCCCCCAATTCCCAAATGCGCCATCAAAAGCCTGGGGATCTGGCTGGATGAAGGGCTTACCTTCTCCACCCAATCACGGAAAACCTCGGGTATCTGCTATGGCCTCCTACGGACCAGCAGGAAAATTCTTCCCCTGCTCCCCCCTCAGTCCCAAAAACTCCTGATACAGGGACTGATATTGTCCCGCCTGGACTATGGTAACGCCCTGTACCTTGGAGCTCCTAAAAAGGTGATCTCACAACTCTAAGTAGTACAAAACACGGCTGCACGCCTCCTAACGGGAACGAGCAACCGTTGCTCGGCCAAACCCTCCCTCAGGTCCCTACATTGGCCACCGATCCAAGAAAGAGTGCACTTTAAGGCTCTTTGCACCACCCACAAAATCCTGCATAAAAAGGCCCCTCCTATATTAAAGGATCTCATCACTCCTCACACAACCAACAGAGCACTCCGTTCATCCCACCTCCACCTCACCTCCACACCCAGGATTAAAAAAGCTCGCTCAGGGGGCCGTCGCTTCGCCTACAACGCCTCCAAACTATGGAATTCCCTCCCACTGAACATCCGGGTCCAACCTGACATCCTTCTCTTTCGTTAACTTCTCAAGACATGGCTGTTTCCTTAAGACCCCTCTTCTTCTTCTGCACTAGCGCTGGGACGCTTACGGGCAGCCATGCGCTCTACAAATCTGTAATAAATTAAAAAAAAAAATAATAAATAAACATGTAATTCCATGTATTTGCCCAGAATAGGAATTAATACAGATGGGCACACCACTGTAAGGGAAGTGTGGAAAATCTATGTTGATCTCAAATCAAACAGCACAGTGAATGCAAAGATGAGACCTGTGTAATGCAGAGGGTCTAACCAAATGATAGTAAAAGGAAGAGCGGAGAATACAACTTTGAGAGGAAAAAGTACTCACAACATACAAAGTGATAAATGATTGCATACATGAATCCACGGTATACTACAACTATACTGTGATACATAACACTGATAAACTAGTCCATATAAAAAATATACCAGATTGGATATGAGGCTTAGTGGCTCTAGCTGGTGCCTGTGGAATCTGAGGTCCAGGTTTTGAACCATAGACTTGGCGCTCGACCCAACAACGTTTCTGGGCAAATCACTTAATGTCATTGATTCTGGGCAGATCACTTAATCTCCCTGTGCATAAATGAGTGTAAAATGTATTTGTGTAATCTGCACTTGATGAACATGATCTACGATCATCTCCCAGCCCCTCATGTAATGTTTAGTGCTATTTTGTTTCACAGCTAGATAAGTGTTAATATACAAACATACATTGCCAGTACTCCACTTTATCTTACAGTACAGTGTAACCAATCTGCAAGGGGATTTTTGTTATGTTTCTAGGACAAAAGAGAAATTTAGATGATATGGGTTCCCGGACCAAGCAGGCTTAAGACATAGCTAAAATACGAAAATATGACTACATAAGAATACTTGTAAGTTACACAAGGTAAAGTGAACGGGCTAGCTGTTAACTAATAAAATTATTTTTAACTGACATGGAGTAAATACTCAAATAACACAAATAAGTCTCTGAAGTACATGGACCCCACACATTTCCAGTTAACAGTATCGACTGACAGGAGGGCAGGCTGCAAAACACAGTAGGATACAATGTATATGTATATATATAGAAGAGGTATTGGGATTTTAGAAACTTCTCTTGTAACGATACTGTAGCACGTGGCATTTTAACCCTGCAATTTTTAAATGTTAAAAGCTGTTTTAACTTTGATATGTACATGGATGAAATATAACCACCCCAGGCACAAGCACTATATATTCAATTCAGGCTAGGGACTTTTCCATTAAATGCACGGAAAAACTGTTGGACAAATGCTACAATTTCCTCTATGTGCCCATCTTGTTTGACTATGCCAGAGACAATATAGCACTTTTTCTTCTAGTGTCCTGCACACAGAAATATAAGGAAAACGTGGATTATCCCAGCATGTCGACTGCTTTCCTTTTCATGTCCCTCTAAGGTGTTACTTATATTTCGGTCAGTCACAACACAGTGGCTTGTCTTTGTAATATCGAGATACCTATTATATGCCTGGTGGCAGCGATCGAAAGCCTCATAGTAACAAGTGGCAGGGTTTGATGACTAAACATAATGTCTTTTTAAACTGCACATCCATTATAGATTGTAAATAGTAATTTTTTAAGTTAATAATTAACATTAGCTCCAAGAAATGTTTTAAAACATAGTTTTATGTAATGTTTTTTTTAAAGTTCTATGTGACAAACTTTTAAGATGTATATGATCATGCTATTGGTCGATCAATAAATAATAATAATAATATCTGACCTTGTTTTTCCTGCTCAAAATCAGCATGATCTTCCCAATTAAGTGAGTTAACAATGCCATTTACCACGTGCTGTTAGAAAGTGGTTAATGGGAGTGGAGGCAAAAAGAACTAGTTGAGGTCATCAGGGTTATTAGATTTTGGTTCTTTTTATGGAATTATTGTGATTGGAATAGGCAAACCAGATTGCCAATGTGTGATTCATGATTTATAACAGTTTATCATTGCTTCATCAGGGCAAATGAATTACATCTACTAATCAGGCATCAACCGGTAGCTATATCATGAGATTGCAAACAGTACAAATTGTAATAATTTAACAAATAAATCTATAAACACAACATCAAGAAAAAATTAAAAGTGTGTTTACAAAATGTGCACAAATAGAAAAATTGTCCTAACACATAATTATTCATTATGATAATTAAAGTTGAGAACAATTGTTACTTAAATATTAATGCCTTGATCTATGTTATAAATTCATTATAATTATTCTAAAGTATTGAGTTGGTCTATAATACCACATTCTGAATGGTTCTGGTGGTAGATTATGTACTAGTTCAAGAAATATAGAATTTTCAAAACATTTGATTTCTTCTAAGTAATTACTTCTGCCTTCATTGTGTTGTTCAGAATTTTTCCATGACTAATATCAAAGCCATTATTTAAATGTATTCCTTCATAAAGTGTGACCGTGCTCTCTCTTAAATTAAGTACATTGATTTCTGAGAGTGTCTGTAGTGCCTAATAGTAAATTAAATACGTCCAGATTGACAGACATGATACCAGAATTAATTACAAAGACATTTGATTCATAACTCTGAGATAACTATATTGAAGGTTTATGAAATGAGGCATCATTAAGTATTTGAAAATTCATTTCCTATTTTAATGGTACTCTTGGTTAGATCTTCTTCTGAAAGTGAGTAGAAGTGAAGAGTCACGTTATTTCTAATGAGTTTCCAATAAAACTGTAAAAAAGATTTTTTAATTCGTGTCTTTCTGGTATCCCACAGTGGTTCAAGATAAAAAATATGTATTTGGCGGTGCAGAGTTAATTTTAATGAAAAACTCCCCTTACATGGTAGCAGGTGTGCTAGCCAAGAACCTCTACTCAAATCACCATTGATTTGAAAAGTGAAATTCATTCCACCTGTGCTTAAAATACTAGCCAACATTTTTTAGTAACCTTGAGGTAATAACGTAATCCTATATTCAAAATCCCACTAACAACAGTAGATAAACCATTAAAAAATAATGTTAAACTCATTGATTACTGGTTATATCAATTTCACTTATGTGAGCTTCGAAAATTTACTCTCATAATTGATAAAATAATAACTTAACTGTAAACTTTCACTGTTGTATATGTAAATGTAAGTATACTTGTAAAGCGCACTATCACGTGACAGGCATCTTGGCGCTGTATACCGCTGTGGAACCCATCCTGGCTTTCCCTGTGAGATGCTCCCTACTGGGCACCCCCAAGGTGAGACCAGGCATCCCAGCGCTTTTAGGGCCGTTGTGGAGATTAAGCAAGCTATTGCCCAGAGTTGCAGAGTGGGGACCCATGATTAGAGTAGGCACCGAGGCGAGAATTATCGAGTCCGTGGATATTGAGCCCAAGACCCCGCCGCGTCGGGAATTGAACCCTGGTCCCGGCCAGACCTCTGCATCAGGGTCTGCCGCTCTAACCATTGAGCCACACTATATGGCTTCTGTGGGAAGCCATTGGCTTGAATAACTAGATCGGAATCTGTTAAATCACTGCTTTAGCATCACCAATGTGGAAAACCACTGTTGCGCTGTCACACAGGGAAAGCACTCGCTTCCACTTCAGCCTTGCCCGAGTTTCCAAAGACCCGAGATTGGCAGTGGAATGATGGTTGGTGATCTCGCCTACCTTCTCCCATCTCTCCCCGGGCATAACCGACCCAAGCGATGTGGGAGAAGGCAGGTGGTGCTGTGTTACGCCAATAGCCTTCTCCCCTGTCAGTGCTAGTCTCTGCAAACTAGCATTGATAGGGGAAATAAAGATGCACAAACAAGTGCCTCTTAAAGAGCCTCTGTCAGTGGTGCTAGCTCTCTACCCTCAATATAGGGATGGTTGAGATAGGTGAGAGATTAGTTTTGGGCAGATGAGGTGAAGGAAGGTTTTTCAGATGGTGATGGGGTGGGCGGCAGGAGGAGAGATATTTCTTTGGTCCACGGTATTTAGAGGGGGTGGGCGCGACAAAGTTTTTTTTTTTACATTTTAAAAGTGTTATTTATGACAGGTCTGCTACAGATCTGTCTCTGAGTATATATTGGAAGCTGAGGCAGATGATGTGGGCCTTATATATCGTAAAAGTACAGATTGGCAAAATGTGAATAACAAGATGTTATTCACCTCTGGATATGCCCATCTATAATTCTATAAATGTATTCACCTACAGCTTATTCCAGCTATTAAAGGTGAGAAGATCCTTTCAAATCATTTTAAGGTTACAAGGGAGATATGCAAACTCACTTTCTAATAATTACATCTTACTTATAATTAGGGCTCCCAGTTTTCCGTTTAAACGTTTTTTTATATATAAATACAGATGGAAAACAAGTTTTCCTTTGTCTGTATTTATATGTAAAAACGGGAAAATACTAGCACATTTTGCGGCGCTGTCCTGCTCCAGCAGGGAGTTGTAAAACAGGTATGGTGATTGCTCACAGAGTAAGCATCGCCTCTGATGGTATCAGTATTTATGGGGTGAGAAAAAGCCATTTAAGAAACAACAAGTCCTCGTTAAGAAGTGAATGGTCTTTTAAAGACCAGTGAAGTACCCGGTGTTTTTAACAAACAAATTGATTAATTAGTATGTTGCATCTAGTTCCTGTGTGGGAAGAGTCAGTGCAGAGCGAGCAGGGTCAAAGCTCAGAGCCGCCCCTCCCCAAAGCCCCCAAAAGCCGAAAACCTTCGCAAAATTGCTGAGTGCATCGGGGCGCGGGCTGTTTGTAAAATTATCAGCATGAACTAGGGCACATTATGTGCATGTTACCATAACACCGTTCGTGCAGTCCAAATAAGTAAAGCATTAACAAATGCCCATTAACTGTATTTTTGTCAATGCCTTCAATACAATGTATGTAAGGGGAGAGTCGTGAAAAAATACAGATTTCAAAGTTAGAAAAGGCTCAGTCCTAAACTATGGTGCTCAATAGGGTGACTTATTTTAAATCACAGCAGGATTATATTTTAATGATAATGGGCCTTTCTATTCGCTCTATATTTAAGAATGTATGAATGTGAACAATTAATTGTGGCTTGCTCCTGTCGGGCCTTATGCTAGATCCACCCTCCCGGCGCCCTTCTGGTGTGATATAGCATCAATCACTCTTTTAAAAATTCCACTTGACCCGTCTGTCTAGGCTGAAATAGGGGAGACAGTAAAAGCAGCCCTGTTAGCACCTCTCATTGACTGATTGCCTTTCGTGACCGGCTAGCCTCCCTCTGTCCAAGGGGGGAGGTTTTTTGCTTGAGTTTTCGGTGCACCCCTAACCCCCCAGCTCTGGAAGGCAGTGCAGAGCCATCACAGCGTGAACTCGGCTGCTCCCATCCCCTCCTGCTCCAATTTCTGCACTGTGGGCCTTGCAATGAAGTTTTTCCCAATTCAAAAATGATCACATGCAGTTTAGAAAGCAGTGCTGGGCAGAGACATACATGCTTTTTCAGGCAGCATATTACTCTTGTCTAGTGCATAATTTGAATTGAGTTGCTTCCAGGTGTTTATAGAGGGGCACAATTGGGTTGTAGCTGAAGGCAGTGTGAGTTTCTCTCAGTGGGACAGTATGGTGTTCCAGTGTGGGAGAGGATGTGGCACTCTGTGCTGATGCAGAAACTGCAAGGCTCTGAGACAAATAGCTTTTGATAGCACTTTTAGGCGTATTTGGGACATTCTGTGAATGGCAAAGTTTTCCGATGAATGTATTGTGTTGATCAATAACAAACGAGTGCATGTGTGCATTGTCAATTTACATAAATGTTGAAAAATACTAGCTGCAGCGTCGTCTTTTACTTGCGGGAAAAAGTAAATGTGGATAAATACAGATATAATGCCCAAAAAATAAATACGGATAAATACAGACGGAAGTGGCAAAAAAATAAATACCATAAAACCGGGAGCCCTATTTATTATCATGATGGGAGCAAAGGGCTAGTGCCGGGCAGGGATAGAGGGGTGGAGAGGGTTTCAGGGTGCAGCAAAGGAAATGGATTGACAGCCGCTGTAGGAGGGTGCCAGATGGGGGCCAGTTGCTGCTCTTGCACTTAGGGCGAAAAGTGTTGGGCTCTCCCACAGCGCATGAACCAAGTACGTCTCCTTACGCTGCTCCCGGTTTGCAATGTAATTTTTTTCTTTTTTTCCAAGCACTCCAGAGGACTACTTGTGTTTTCAGGCGTCTCTCTTGTGTAAATACAACCATACCACTAAAATGCATGTGCGTGACCATAAACAAATGCATTGATTACAGAGATTTTATAACACAAATAACACTTTTTTTTGCATGATCCAATGGTAGCAGAACAGAGGGGGAAGTAATTGCTTACCCTGCCAACATCATAAGAGTGAGAAACAACTTTTATTTCCCACTGTAGATTTCTCATAGCAGTCCATAACCACTTTTCATCCGTTTATTCATGCTAATAGCTGTCTATAAGAGCCATATTAACAAGAACAATCTTACACAAAGATTCCTTCAGCCTTGACGTCTTAGTAGGAGCCTATTTAATGCAGCCCACTATTATTATTATTACTATTATTATGAGGTATTATTGGTAATATTAATAACAATGTTATTATAATGATAGCCTTGTAGTGATTAACCCCTTCAGCGCTGATGACAAAGCCAGCTCATCATGGGCGTTACCTGCGCTACGCGGATGACGAGCTGGCTTTGTCATAAACAGCGCATTTTTTAAATTCCAGCGCACAGCGGGAAAACGCGGTAGCGCGGTAGCGTTTAAGAGACAATCGCTTGTGGGGAAAAAAGCACTTAACAAATCCGAGTGCAAATCAGTTTAATCTTGAAGAAATAATAATATTAAATTAACAAGAATAATACTAATAGTGATATTAATAACAATAATAATAATATTAAGACTAATAATAACATCAATAAATATAAACTTCAGTGATGACCAGTTCCCAGAGGCAATTTACATTTTGTAGGCACCCCATAATACACATATATTATTATTATTATTATTGTTATTATTACTATTTATATTATTAACAATAATAATAATAATAATTACCAATAATAATAAAACGTTGGGAATGACCAGTACCTAGAGGCAATTTACATTTGGTAGTCACTTTATACATATATTATTATTATTATTCTGTTTATAAGGTGCCTGCTAAATGTAAATTGCCTCTAGGTAATCACTAAAGTTGCCAGAGAAAGAGATAAGTGGACATGGAAAAGTAAAACTTTTAATTTGTTTCAAACTTGTACCAACTTGGATTCTCAACTAATATTTTCTGGAAGGCTATTCCATCATTGAGCACTGAAGACCCTTAGTCTCCGATTCACCATAGCGAAGAGGCTACAAGCCAAGGGAGAAGAAAGTTGATGTTAGCATAACAAAGCACCCACCCAGGTTTTCATTAATCTAATGTAGGCTCAAACCTCCCCTTCACTGAAATAGTAAGCACAGAAATGTATATTTTCCCCTACCTCTACCAGCAATCAATGATCCATTCCGGACGCAGATGGATGATCCTTTCTCCTGATGCTGGTCTCCAATTAGGCTCACACATTCTGTTCTGTCTCTAGAAGCTCTATATTCTAAGACAACAAGGGAACCCAAAAAAAGTCGACCAGGGACCTTGAAATCAATTATTTTAAACAACAGTGGTCCCTAGATAGAAAAATAGGAAACCAAGTAATGAATATAGACTCAATCGTTGCTATATTAAGTGGACTTGTCCAGCTGGACAGAGGTCTGATATTTACTTGTAAGCAATAGAGACAATAGTGCACAGCAAAACATAAAATGGGACACACGCCTGTGTCCTACTTAGCCAGTAGAGTACAAAACAGGGGAAAAACGAACAGCAGGGGGCTCAGGCAAAAACATCAGGACATTGAATTCATGCCTGTTAGATAGAGCCTCATTAGCCAACAAGTTCAGTTAGGGGGAGCTTGGGCGAGGAAGCGGCGGCTGCTTCGATGGCGGCTGCAGAGTGATTGAGTCGGAGTTCACAGCGGATAAAAGGGGAGTCGCATTCGCGTACTCAGCTGGCGCAGTCACCGGTGTATAGGTGAAAGAGGCTGAATAGCGGGATTCTTTCGTGCGTACTTGTCCTGATGATGATCCGCTCATTTTCCCAATGGATCGAAACGCATTCGACACGTTAATAAACCTTATACGCCAAAAACGTTTGTTTATTTTGCTGTAAAGGTGTTCTTTGCGATTTGTTCTGATGACACTGTGTATTACCTATGTGTAACAAACCAAAAAGCTTTTCCTGAGCCCCCTGCTGTTCGTTTTCCCCTGTATTGTACTCTACTGGCTAAGTTGGACACAGGCTTGTGTCCCATTTTATATATTGCTGTGAACTTGTCTCTATTGCTTAGAAGTAAAGATCAGACCTCTGTTCGGCTGAACAAGTCCACTTAAGATAGCAATGGTTGAGTCTATATTCATTACTTGGTCTCTAGAAGCTCTAGCATATGTTTAAAGCATAAACATTGTGCAGCATTGCATGGATGACACACCCGGTTAGAATGGCTTCAGGGCTCAGTGGAACATATTGTGTTGTTTGTATTAGGCATACAAGTCAAAAATTATATTATAAAGGATCGCAGGACTTAAACTCATAAAATGTGTTTTTTTTTTGCTTTTAAAGTATGGATTTATTTTCATGCAAGGAATGGTAACTCAATGCTTCTTTCTTCTTCCTTCTTCTAGGTGGTGAGGAATTCAGACCTCCTGGTGAGGACATGCCCTTAAGATAAGGAAAAGCCAGGGGTGAGTCCTTGCATATATCATACTTTTTTATACCGGAAACATTGTTTTTTTGTGAGGAACACCTGATGATTCATTTTAGACCCATACCAACACCATAGGTATCTATTCCAAGTATGTGGTAGTTACTTCACTAGCTGTCTAATTCTGTTTGAACAGATTTAAGAAGCATAACATGCTTCTTTGGGGAAATGATTTCCATAGGCTCAATTACAAGCGCAAGTTACAAAAAGTGGGTGTGCTCAGCCAGTGCGGAAGAGAGGTTCTTTTTAAGCCTGTCCGAATTCCACCCTCCACCCAATACAAACCTCCTGCCTACCTTCTCCCCAGTGTACAACTGCATACGTGGCTAAGCAATATCCCTCCTGGAAAGTAACTGGGTGGTGCGCGATGCTGGGGGCCTCTCTGCTCCTTCCTATCCCTTTCCCAAGTTCTGTCTCGTTCTCTGGATTGGGGAGGACCCGCTAGGGTACGCCTCTTCAGTCCATGCCACCCGCTGAACGATTCTTCTGCCTTGGTTTGATTCCCAATGATACAACACGTCATTGTTTTTGCCCGGTAGGCACCAACTAGACACTGTGTCTCCATGTTCTTCTTCCCGCCAAACAGACCCAGCCATCTCTCTGAAAGAAGTTCTAGCTTTCGGGTTCCTTTTGTGTATGAGAACGTTGTCCCTGTCCTTTCCTTGTAGAGGGTTTATCATCACATGTCCGAATTCCACCCTCCACCCAATTCAAACCTCCTGCCTACCTTCTCCCCAGTGTACAACTGCATATGTGGCTAAGCAATATCCCTCCTGGAAAGTGGCTGGGTGGTGCGCGATGCTGGGGGCCTCTCTGCTCCTTCCTATCCCTTTCCCAAGTTCTGTCTCGTTCTCTGGATTGGGGAGGACCCACTAGGGTTCGCCTCTTCAGTCCATGCCACCCGCTGAACAATTCTTCTGCCTTGGTTTGATTCCCAATGATACAACATGTCATTGTTTTCGCCCGGTAGGCACCAACTAGACACTGTGTCTCCATGTTCTTCTTCCCGCCAAACAGACCCAGCCATCTCTCTGAAAGAAGTTCTAGCTTTCGGGTTCCTTTTGTGTATGAGAATGTTGTCCCTATTAAAGGGACACTGTCCCTTTCCTAGTAGAGGGTTTATCATCACATGTTCGTCTTCCTGTGATGGTCCAGGAAGGTGAAAGTTCCTGCCCATCTGCATTTGATCACCAACTATGGGCTGTAGAAAAAAAGGAGTGGGCAGAAAAGGGTTGTTGCATGACAACATGGCAATGAATAGGCTCCTCTTAATTGTCCCTAACATGATCCACCTGACAGATATTTCTTACTTTATATTCCAACTCCACCTATATGCAGAATTTCTGTATCAGTTGAACCCATTTTACATTATATTTAGGAGGAACACATTGGTTAAATAATGGAGGCATCACTTAAAGGAAAATAATAAAGTAGATAAATAATCCAAAGTCGGGATTTTGCTTCAACTAAGACAGGCTCTGTTTTGCACCCACTGAGTTAGAGTTATATTTGAATTACAACTTAGGGTTCGATTACGATGTCGTCTGGAAAGGCTCCGAATGGCATCCAAATTGGTCGAATCTGAAGCCTTGTTTCAGACCGACTCGGACACATTTCTGGACAACCGATCATGATGTTCCGAAAGCGTCCGAATTGTCCGACTCTGTTCCGAATGGCATTCGGAGTAATGGTGTCATTCAGAGTCGACTCGTACAGGTCTACGGAGCACATTTCTGTACGAGCGATTAGGATGTTGGATTCGGACAGCCTGTAAAAGTTTCAGGAAATGAAAAGTCATAAATCCAATAATTAGTTGATGGTTTAATCACCAAGGCACAGTACTGCTCAGACCAGCTCCAACAGCATAAATGACCAGAGATTCCAATTCTAATTGGAATCCTAACCAACACTACAAACAGAGTGGCAGGTGCCAGGATTGAAATTATACAGAAATGAAAGGGAAAGAAACACAAAGAGGAAAAGGATAAAAAGGCATTGTAACGCACCTTCCCCCTTAGGAGAAACTATGAAGTAACATTAATACATTTAGTAACCCATCTGACATTCCACACTTTTCCGTCTTGGGTAACAACACTGTTTCGATTAACTTTTACAACCTTAATAGGTCTTCCAAATTTCATCTCGCCTTTATGCCTAAAACCAGGCTTGCGTATTCTAACCCATTCTCCAACCACAAAATTAGGTTCCTTGACTTTCATGTGGCAATCATAATAATGTTTACTTTTGAGCTGTTTAGCTTCCACCCTTTGAGCTACATCATCATGTTTGATTTCACAGTTGTAACTTTTTGTAACTTTTTTAAACCACCAAGGGTACAGCTTAGAAATTGAATCTCTTCCTCTCAACAAAAGGAAAGGTGAAACTTCAGTGGTAGTGTGAGGAGTTATCCGGTACAACCATAACTGCTCTCTCAATTTATCTTTCCACTGAGTACCAAAGTTAGGTGCCCACAAAATGTCTTGTCTGAGAACCCTGTTGTATCTCTCTACTTGACCATTTCCCTAGTAGTGTGGGCTAGGTCTGGTTTGCACACATTGCTATGCTATCATGGCTTATTAGAAGTTTAAACGCCATTTTACCTTTTGCTGGTTTTTGCACAATACACTGCATATAGCTGTTTTTGTAAGTTAGGCTGCGCGAATGTCTTCATATCAGGCTTGTTTTCGACATCCCTAGACTTACATCGTGACCTAGTCTGCACAGAGAGTGCTGAAACCTCCAAGGTTATCATAACAAGGTAGCTGTTGTTCGAACTGATCGGCTCACGTTTTCAGACACAACCCATGGCAGCTGCAAGCCAACTGAAATGTTGGCGACTTTATT
Organism: Lissotriton helveticus; assembly: GCF_964261635.1. Lineage (NCBI taxonomy): Eukaryota > Metazoa > Chordata > Amphibia > Caudata > Salamandridae > Lissotriton > Lissotriton helveticus. The sequence continues at coordinate 433,317,509 of NC_136063.1, forward strand.
ATTGTACTGTAGCCATGATTTCAGACACTTGGAAGATTTTCCGTTTCCAGTGATGCAGAGAGCTTTTTCTGATCCTGACTTGTCCCCCAAACAAGTCTAAGAGACCTTCTATAGTTTATAAAACATAGTTCCTAGATATGGAGGGTGTTATAACTAGGCTCTACACGACCTGTTTTCATCATCATTGTAATATGATTTCTCCCTTTGTGTTTTATGGAATTGTAACAATGCTGATCATATTATTTCTAATCATATGGTTGCTTATTTTGGCAAAGATACTGCATCTGAGAGCACATCGTTAAAATACATATCTTAACCTTTCCCGTGTCTCTTTTTTACTCCTGTTGTGGACTGGTATGAGAGTAGAACGAAAGAGTGTTCTCATTTCCCACCATTCCTGAGTATATCCTAAGTAGCATGTTCTGGGTTGTCTAATCATTGGTTGTTTTGCTATAGGACGAAGAGCTAATGTGACACTGATGCTAGCTGGTTGGGGTTTTCTAGGTATTGAGGTGAGTTTTTTGGTACACCACAATTCTATGTGGTCCTGGGTCTCTGTGCACAGTTCGGTGTAGGAGCAGAATCCTTGCAACATGGCGCACCTAACATTGTGGTCTTAATTTGAGACTCTCGAGTAGTGCTTATATCAGTACACGACCTCCTCACTATTGTTTCCGGATGACAGTGGTGACGGATAAACCTACCTATAGTTAAGTAGGTCTTTTCAAGCTTGATAATTTAAACCGGTTTCTATTGGATTACTACCCAAGTGTGCTTCATTTGTTTGCATTGATTTATCTCTTTCTGTTTCGTTATGACTGCCGTTGACATCCCGCAGCATAGCAGGATGGCGGTACGCAATCATTTGCAGGCTTATAATGTCTCCTTGGAAGGCATGGTGGTCGTTTTTGTTGTATATGCAGACGCATCTTACCCGTTTGAGCTGTTTCACTCATGGGTTATGTTTCCTGCAGTCAATGCTGATACTAACGTGTTCCATACTTACACTCCCACTGCTGTGCCTGGGGTGCACACTCCATATAGGACACAGGAGGTTCCGATTTCTACTTGGCAGCACAGCATTTGGTTTAATTGCACCCTCCCCCACACTCTAACGGCGGTTAGATTAGGACTGTTGTCCATTCCAGGTGCTTCTTGGCCTGTTTTGGCTGGATTTACCCCACACCCACATGCAGGGCAAGTCCCCATTGCGGAACTGAGGCCCCTATATACCTCTGCTGTAATGGTTATACGGGTTTTAGTTCATTACATTTCCCGCAACCTTCCGGGTGGGGCACCTGGAGGGGCGGCGCATCCAGTTGGGCCGAATGGGATGAAGCTATGAAGCTTAGTCCCGTTATGGTTAATGCGGTTATGGGCAAGCGTTCCCAGGATAAGGATTAGATGCCTTTCTGGCTTGCCGAGAAATTTGACCAACTGTTATGTTATGTTATGTTATGTTATTTATATTTTTATAGCGCGCAGCTGCCCCAGCAAAGGGGCGTCCTGGCGCTTTTGACAGATGCTATAACATAACACACAATAAAAGAAAGGAAATTAACTAGACACCGGAAACAGGAAAGTTTTAATCGCCTGCCTGAATGCGAGCAGATCTTCAAGAGCTCGGATGTGTACCGGGAGCGAATTCCATAAGCCTGCCGCTAGCACCCTAAAGGAGCGGCCACCCATTCTGCTCAGTTTGAAGCGTGGACAGACGGCCAAATGAAGCCCTTCCGATCTCAGGGATCTCGAAGGTGTATAGAGCGTAAGGAGAGGGGCAAGTGCCGGCGGCGAAGAAGATTTCAAAATTTTAAAGGCCAGACACAGCGCCTTGAACTTAATTCGCTGTCTGACCGGGAGCCAGTGCAGGGCCGAGATGGTACCAGACACTGAACAATGTCTGGGGAGGCCCACAATGGCTCGTGCCGCGGCATTTTGTACTCTTTGGAGCCTAGAGGCCTCCGCTTGATTCACCCCTAACAGCAATGAGCTACCGTAGTCCAGCCGAGATAGTATTGAGGCCTGGACTACAAGCTGTCTGGTAGGGGGATCAAAGTACTTTAGGACCGGCCTAGTCCCACGCAGAATTCCATAGCACGTAGCAGCCACCTTCATGGTGTGGTCTCTGAAGGTAAGCGCAGAGTCTACCCAGACTCCTAGATTTCTCACTCCAGTAGCTGGAATAGGAGTGACACCAAGCTCTGATGGCCACCACTGGTTACCCCATAGCTCCGCGTGCTTCCCTAACACCAACACCTCCGTTTTGGTGGCATTCAACTGAAGGCAGTTGGTGCGAAGCCAGCCGGCTACTGCTAAGAGACCCGCACGGAATCTGGGGGCCTCCACCTCAGGGTCTTCACTAAGTGTCACCGCTAGCTGTGTGTCGTCCGCGTATGAGGCCATCGTGAGACCCCACTGTTTGACGACACCAGCCAACGGTTTCACATAGAGGTTGAACATTGTAGGGCTCAACGCAGATCCCTGTGGTACCCCCAGCTCCAGGGGATAGGTGGCGGATTGGCCAGGTGGTATAGCCACTTTAAAGGAGCGATCTGCCAGAAAAGACCGAAACCACTGGAGAGCGACATCCGTCACTCCCGCCTCCTGTAAGCGTTGGATGAGTATATGGTGGGACACAGTATCGAAGGCAGCGCTTAGATCTAATAGTATTAGCGCTGCAGTATGACCTGAGTCAAGTACCTGGCGAAGATGTTCCGTGATGTAAAGTAATGCCGTCTCGGTACTGTGTCCTGACCGGAAGCCGTTCTGACTAGGATCCAAAATCTGGTTACGAACCAGATGCTCGGACAGAACAGAGTTGACATGGGCTTCTGTTACTTTCGCGATCCAAGGCAACAGGGAAATAGGTCGATAATTTTCTGGCAATCGGGGGTCAGAGTTGGCTTTTTTTAATATAGGAGTGACCACCGCCTGTTTCCATGCCGCGGGTACCGTTCCACAAGACAGTGACATGTTGATAAGGTTCAATATAGGGTCACGGCACAGCGGGGAAAGTGTGTTAATGAAGGCTGGTTTTAACGGGTCCGCTGGAGAGCCTGACTTGACCTTGAGGCTGAACCTGTCAAAGGCCTCAGTAGACAGTTCAGGTAAAGTGGCCAGAGGCTCGTGATCTGTCGTGCCAGGGATAGTAGCCTCTCGATCCTGGTGGAGTGTGTCGAACCCATGATAGATTTTTTTCACTTTCTCCACAAAAAAAGAGGCCAATTTATCACAGTGAGAATCTGTGCAAATCACCTCTGATGAGGATCTGTTTTTCATAAGGTCCCTCAGTACCTTGAAAATCAGTTTTGAAGGATTGGGGCTAGTAGCAAATTCATGAGCGTAAAATGCAGCTCTTGCTCTGCAGATAGCTCTATGATAGAGCTTCAGCTCTGTGAAATACCGAGTTTTCAGAGCAGGGTCATAGGAACGTCTCCATTCCCTCTCTGTTTTTCGGCAGGATTTTTTCAATTCTGCGAGACACTCATTATACCAGGGACTAGTTGTTTTTGTCCGGCCTTTCGACCACCGTAGAGGTATAAGAGAATCCAGGGCATCGGTGATCCAAGCGCAGAACTGTTGGTATCCTTGTTCCACATTAGTGAAGGTGCTCAAAGGTTTTCGCTCTAATATACTGTAGAACTCTTCCAACGTAAGCTTGTGCCAAAGCCTTTTAAGGATAGGCCTGTCCGTGGATATAAAAGGCTTCTCATGGACCGGACAGAAAGCTTCTACTAGCAGATGATCAGTCCACTGGAGGCAGTGTTTCCTAATACCACACCTGTGGAGAAGCACAGGATCCTTACCATAAGTTTGCAGTAAGACTTGTTGCCGGAAGTGACTGACTGTACCACATGGGCTATGATTTTTGCGGCAGTCTATACGAGGTACTTCGGCACACCGTCTATAGCTGTCCTTCCCTCCATCATTAAGCGCGTTCAGGATGAACACAGGCCGGAGGCAGCTGTTGAATTGGGAATGAGACTCATGGGAGTGTTTGACGTAGTTTCCGATCTCGTCTTTGCTAATGTTAAGGGAGATGCGGTAAGCTTCCAGGTGTCTAATGCTTTGCACGATGTCCCCGAGGCAGAGGAGCCCCGTCAGTTACCGAAAATTATTACGGCAGCTTATCAGACCATTGGCCGTAATTGTTTGGGTGTTAAGCCTTTTGCTAAAAAACAAACACAGCAGCAAACTGAGTCGGTGAATTCTGCTAAAGATGATCGCCAAAAAGTTCCGAAACAAAATTGGAGTAAGAATAAGAAACAGGGGAAACAGCAAAAGAAACAGGGGTCCCGTCCTGCTTCGCCAATACCTGCGCCTACTGAGCGTACATATGAGTTGCGCGACCGCACTACAATTAAGTCACTTGATAGATTTCAGGTTCCTGATCAACGTTCTCCTTGCTCTTTGCAGGATACATCGGTCTCACCAACCGGTGGAGGAGGCAGCGGCAGAGAACAGGGTGCCCAACAGAGCCGTGAGCAGCCCCGTAAGGCCGACGGTAAAGGCAAACAAGATGACTCTCCGCATCAAAGATCCCAATTTCAAAAGAAGAAAGTTGCAGCTTTAACAGTGAGATATGCCACAGATAGTGAGAACGCAGCTTCGAACTCTAACATGGGCGCTGACGTTGTTGGACAGCGCGGAGGAGATTACCATAGTGCGAGAGGCGCTGCGTCCACTATTGAAGGTGACAGCGACTGACACGTTTGTTGTTGTTGAGACAGCTGATACTAGAGTGGCTCCCCCTGAAAGGCTTTTTGAAATTGACCTTTTAATTGAAGGTGACATACAATGTACTATAAAAGTTTTTGGGGGGGAAAATCTAACTACTACCTATGACATTTTGTTGGCAGAGGTCTACTGGCCCTCACCTTTTGTCTTTGCAAGGGGAGGAGGTGATCCTCCCTAGTTTTGCACATACTGTGCCGAAGGAGCAGGCCCTGCATTTTGCAGAAGATTGGGCTAAGGTGCTTGCACCAGCTTTGTACCATACTCACTGTGGATGGGACAAATTTCCCCCCCAACATGAGATACCATTGCGGTCTATGCCACAGCCTCAACCCCAATAACCCATGCGGCGTGAAGCAAAAGCTCCCGTGGCAGAAATCCTTGAACAATTGGATTATCAGGGTGTGTTTGAAACATGTGTGTCTCCGATGAATAACCCTCTTTTTACTGTGACTAAGCCTGATGGCTCGTACTGTTTGGTATTGGATTACCGACACTTAAACTCTCATTGTCGTACGTACGCGGTACGTCTCATTCAGCCATTTTGCAATCTTTGTAGGCTGATCTTCTAGAATCTAAATTCTTGTTGACTTGTGATAACCACACCAACCTGGTGATAAGAAGTGTCCCTGGGACGGCGAGTTTCACTTACCTGACTTTGAATGAGGGTGACACAGTCCCTATCTCTTACAAGTCACACTTGTACACCTCGGCTGAGTTGCAGTTTTCCACTGTGGAAAAAGTCTTGACAGCAGTACAGATGGCGATTCTCAAGGAACGTGCACTGTTGCAGGGAAAACGCATTTTGGTTGTTACTCCGTATCCTGCCATAGAGGCAGTGACGAAAGCCAGTGTACCTACAGGATGTTACGTTCATTTTTTACGCCTCTTTGCAGACACAGGAGTTTTTGCAGTATGAATTCGTTCATCCAGCTCCTCTGACCATGCGCCCGCTGGTGGATTTCTATTGTATCATTTACACTGACGGGTCGGCGCACCCCGCGACGGTTTCAAAGCACGCATTTTCTGCGGCCTGCGCAATTGTGGTTGGTACTGTGGTGAATGGAGAGTTCAAATCCAATGTCGAGCATACACAGACATTAGGGGACTGTATTGCCCAGTTGACAGAGCTTCGCGCTCTGATGCTTGCATTGGAGTACGCAGATCCTAGTGTGACTACTCTTGTCGTAAGTGACTCTGACTACTGTGTTCAATCATACAATGACAATTTGTTCTTTTGAACTCAAAATTACTATCGTGATTCCAAAGGTCGCACAATAAAACATAAAATGATCTGGGTTCGAGTGGCTGAACTTAAAGAAAGTCTCCCACTCGTGTTTGTAATTCATACTCTTGGTCACCAGCGTTTCAGAGTTCGCGCTGTTGGCAACAGTCTCGCCGATGAAGCGGCCCAGACAGCAGTTGCATCATACTTGGTAGCAGCAGTTACACATTCCAAAAGTAATATTGATGATGACATCTTGGCAGCTATTGCCGCAACAGAGAAGGGAGGTAATTACCCGAAAGGTTTCCCTTCTAAATACTCTTATCATTTAAGTTCTGATAAAGTTCCTTATGTGAGAATTAACGATGTTGGTGACAGGTTGATTCCCAACATGGACCGCAGGCAGACTTCGGACGAGGGTCTGGCGCTTCCCTCTAAGGCATACAAGGATGCCATGAGTTCTTTGGGGGTCCAAGTCAAACTTTCGTCTCCATATCAGCCTGAGGACAATAGTGTTGTGGAGCGAATGAACCGTGACTTAAAGCAATCCTTGACAGCTAGGGTATTAGGTACAGGCCGGAACTGCCTAGCACACCTCAATAGCGTTCAGCGTGCACTTAATAATCTCCCTAGAAGCTCTCTGGGTGGGTGGACCCCATACGAAATGCTCTTTGGTCAAAATGTTTGTTCCGGACCTTGAGGGTCCAGACCAAGCGGCATCAGCCGCTCCCTTTGACGTAGATGAACATTGTACTGTTTTCCAGAATCTACAAAAGACCCGAGACCGTCTTGCAAAGGAACATTTGCACTCCATATCTGATGCTGCGTTGCAGATTCCGGTAGTTGGCTGGCTACCCCAAGTTGGCGAAATGGCCCGAGAGAAGGTCGAGAACAAGAAGGAATTCGGCCCCTCCTATCGAGCTCCAGTTCCTGTGCTTGGCGTGCAGGGTACAAGAACAGTCATTTTACCTCCTCTTCCTGGATGAAAGGGGAACAGGTACATCTCCATTGACAATGTCAAACTATACAGAGTGGCTGATTCTTCTCAGTATGACACCTGCAGTCTCTTGTCCAGCAATGCTGTCAATCTGTTTTGGCTCCGGCACCTACCACAAGGCCTAATGTTGCCATTGAGATGAATACAGTTACGAGTCCATTATTGAATCCACCGGCTGGTGATCCTCTTAATGATATTGATTACACTTACCCCACTGACATATCTATGCTTGATTTGGAGACCTGTGTGGCTAATCAATCACGTTTTTCATTTGACACTGGCTCTACCACATCAAAGTCCCCTTCAAAAGTTTCAATTTTTGCAGTTTGGTTTAAGAAACATTTTTTTAATTTCCCCTTGGACTACATTTGGATGATGCTTTTTCAATTTTTTTGTTCATGTCCATTGGATTTATGGTGTATTTTTTCCGTCTTGTGAACGGACCCTATGTTAAAGAAAGATCTACAATTAGACTAATTGATGGAACTTTGGCACCCCACTCCTCATCACACAGAATGAAGAGGGACCAGACATTTGTAAATATCACTGCTTGGCCTGTCTCAGATGGGATCGTATGGGATGCTGTAAAGTTTCAGATACACGGTCCCACAGAGGTTATTAATGTCCCAAATGTATTTTGTGTTTCTATGGGGGATGTGGTTAAACAAAATATTCGCTCTGATGATTGGGACGTCCAAGCCGTAGAGGCTCTATTTTCTGATTTGAAATATAAGGCTGCCTTTGATGCTGAAGATTTGTATTTAGATTCTGCTAATTATGCTGATTTGTTCTGTTACCAGCACTATGGAAATCACTTTCTGCACAAAGCAAACACGTTTCGGAATGTGGTTAATTACACACAATGGGAACATTGTCCATCTCCTGATGAAGGCAGCTCCAAAACACTTTAAAAAAAGTTTTCTTATTTTACTGATTTTGATCAGTCATATCCTGATGCATTTTATTTTAAGATGTCTGAGAAATCCTCTTCCAAAATTTTTTTTTAATAAACTTTATTGTTGAGATTTTCAACATGAAGCAATACAGCGGTTGGCAATGTGGCACAGATGAGCAATAACCTGATTCGTACATCTGCATAGAGTTATCAGCAAGGCAGGAGCATTATAAAGCGGAGAAAAACATCAGTATAAGTACATTGCATGTCAGGCAAGAGTAATGGCTCAGATTCAGCTTACATCAAAGAGGTAACATAGTCCAGTGAATTACAAGGAGGTAGAGAAGGGCGGATTATGTTCTCTGCACGCTAGGCAACAGACATCGGTGAGAGGTATGCCAGATAGGTACACATGCAGTAATATATGCAGTAGTTGGATACAATTATAGTGTATGTACAAGTAATACCACTTAGCAAGTCAGGCAGATTCCGTATCTGCATTCCCATCATTGCAAGCCCTGTCTCCACCCGATCCCTCAACCTCAACTGCTTGGGATAGTGTGTAAGTGATAAGAGGACCCCATATGTCTCTAGGTCTGATGGAAAGTGGGAGCGTCTCTGCAAAAATCATGTATTGGTCTTGACAATGGGTCATGTCAGCAAGCCAGTCCTTGAATTTTGGCGCCCTGCCACGGCCCCATCTGCATGCAACGCGCCGTTTGGCAAGAAGCAGAGCGACATCCAGGAATTTCCTGTAAGTCTTGGGAATATGTGGTGTGTATCCTAGTAGCATCAACAACGGATCCGGGTGTAGAGAAGTACCAACCATAGCTTCAAGGGCGGTATGTACCTGTTGCCAAAAGCCCTGAATGGGGGGGGGGCATTCCCAGGCCAAGTGAAGGAATCCGGCACGGTCTGCATGACAACGCTCACATCTGTCGTCACTGGACAGATGAAACCTGTGGTTTTTGACAGGTGTATAGTACAACCGGTGCAAGAATTTGTAGTGGATCATCTTGTGCCTACTGTTGGCAGATATCCTGTCCGTAAGGTTGCAGCAATAGAGCCATTGTTCATCAGTGATCTCTGCAGTTAGATCGGAAGACCAGTGCGCCCTGGCCGGGCTTTCCGGACTCAGGCCAGATGCCCTAACATGGCGGTACATGCCTGACACTAAGTGGGAACCATCCTGGGAACATAGCAGGAAGTGTAGAGGAGGGAGGACCTCAGGTTCATCAGGGAATCCAGGCAGGATGTCCCTCATTCCCTGGCGGAGTCGTATGTAGTAAAACGAGTCTGGGGAAGTAGGGGTGTGAGACTTAAAAAACAAATCTGCAGGTCGGAACTGCCCATTGGAGAAGAGGTCGCCCCAACAAGTGATTCCTATGTGCCGGCAGAGCAGCTGAAAGCCGTGTTCCTGCAGGAGTTCGAGCCGGGGGTGGTATGTCAGTGGCAGCCTAGGCGAGTATGGTAGGAAGCATCCTAACTTCTTGGCTAGGCGACTCCAAGCATCAATAGTGCATGTAACAGTAGTGTACGGGGTATCTATGGTTGCCGCTGGGCAGTGTAGAAGCCCATTGAGAGGTAGAGGGTGCGCTATCCAGTCTTCGACTGCCAATTGAGGCATGCAGGGAGTGGGGAGCATCCAGTGATAGGCGTAATGCGCCTGTGCACATAGATAATAAGCTTCGAAATCAGGTACGTCAAAACCCCCCTTATCATATGGCAGGATTAGTGTAGACCACCGTAACCGTGGATGTTTACCCCCCCAGAATAAACAACATAATTCCGTCTTTAATGTCTTAAAAAAATACGCACTCGGATAGTAGGGGATATTAAGAAATAGGTACAGGAAGCGGGGTAATACCACCATTTTGATAAGCGAGGCTCTCCCTGCCATAGACAGAGGGAGGGAGACCCAGCGATCGACCGAGGCAGTCAGTTTCGTGATTGCTACGCCGTAGTTAAGACGTAACGTCTCATCTTTATCGCGAGAAATTTGAATACCGAGGTAGCGCAGGTCCGAATGACACCACTCCAAAGGAAAGTCGAGCGGGAAGTCAGATACCGCATCCGTAAGGGGGAAAATTTGAGACTTGGCCCAGTTGACATGGACTCCAGAGAGTCTACCAAATACGACAAACTCCCTCAGCAGGGGATTTAAGTTATTCAGCGGATCCTTGACAAATAGCGTCATATCATCCGCATATACGGACACATCTATCTGACGCTGAAAACAGCGAACCGCACTCTCACGGTGCAGCTGTCGCAGCCTACAGGCTAGTGGCTCAACGGCTATCGCAAAAAGGAGGGGGGATAAGGGGCAGCCCTGACGGGTACCCCTCGTGATGGCAATGGAGGGAGAGGTGCCCATTAATCAAAATCTTCGCTGACGGGCGCGTATACAACAATTTAACCCAGGAAATAAACATTTTAGGGAACCCCATGCGTTCCAGAACAGCGAATAAGTACGGCCATTCGACGGAATCGAACGCCTTGGTGGCATCCAGAAAAAACGCTGCAACAGGGAGATCGGGGTGCAACGTGCGAATACAGGAGAAAGGTGTACGAAGATTATGGGAGGTAGATCGACCGGGGATGAACCCGGACTGATCAGGTAATACAATACGGGTCATCAAAAGTGACAATCTGGTGGCCAGGACCTTCGCCAGTATTTTAACATCGCAGTTTAAGAGCGAAAGCGGACGGTATGAGTCACGGGCAGTGGGGCTCTTGCCAGGCTTCAGGAGAGAGGTAATCACAACCTCACGCATGGAAAGGGGAAGGATCCCGTCAGCCAAGGATTCCTCAAAGATTTCTCGAAGGACAGGAGCCATGATGTCTATGTACGCCTTGCAGAACTCAGCCGGGAGTCCATCCAGGCCGGGCGCTTTGCCATTTTGAAGAGACATAATGGCATCTCTGATTTCGTCTAGATCAAAGGGAGCAGCAAGAAATGCCCTATCGGCGTCACTAAGCCAGCATAGAGCTGTGGTGTAAAGTGCGTGGTAGTGAGTCATAAAAGCAGTCAAAATGTCGCCTGTGTCTCTGACCGTATGCCCTAGGTCGTTCACGATTTCCAGTATTGTGTTCTATGAGTGTGGTGTACGTGTCAACACAGCAAGAGCCTTGCCAGGTCTGTCGCCTTCACAGTATCTCCTAGCCTGCCAATATTTCCCCCTAAACTTGACTTCTCTGGCCGCTTCTTCCTCATAGCGCGATAATTTAGCCCTAAACTCCGCGTGTATGTCAGGTGTACCTCCCACTACCATTCGGGTTTCCAATTCTTTCAGCTCATCATCCAGTGTATTGATTGTGCGCTGTATGTCGCGAAGCACTCCAAAGCTTTTCGACATACAGTAGCCCCTGACCGTAACTTTGAACGCCTCCCAGATGTGCTCAACCGAGTCAACAGACCCCTTGTTACGAGGGAAGAAAGCTGTAATCTCCTTGCCAAGCTCGGTTCGGAACACCATGTCCAACAGGGCCGCAGGTCGTAGTCGCCAGTGTGGTTGGGGATTGTCCCAGCCAGGAACCCATGGTTGAAATAAGATCGGGCAAAGGTCAGAGTATGTTCTAGGCAAATGCACTACCCTGGACACCCCAGCACCAATCTCTGTAGTCATGAAAAAATAATCTAATCTCGCCCATGTGCCTGTTAATGAGGTAAAGTGTGTGCCTTCTTTCCGGGAAGGGTTTAGAGATCGCCAGCTGTCGATTAAGTCGCCCTCCGAGAGCACACCCAGTAATGCTTCTCTGGATCTGGGCTTGTAATGTGTCACTCCATCCGCTCTGTCCAGGGGAGGTGCCAGCACCAAGTTAAAATCGCCCCCCCAAATGTCTGGAGCCGACATCCAGAATCTTGCCCCACAATGTGGTGAAAAAAACTGGCATATCTACATTAGGGGCATAACAGTTCACTAATGTAATGGTATCCCGGCCTAGGCGGCCCCACATCATAGCAAAGCGGCCTTCCACATCTGACAATTCGCCACATAACTGGAAAGGGACTGTGCGCCCAATTAGGATGGTCACCCCCCGCGCGTAAGTGGAGTAGGATGAGAAGACTCGGGCACTTGCCCATTTACTAGCGAATGTGGTGCGTGTTTGCGGTGACAGGTGCGTTTCCTGCAACATAGCAATCTGAACTTTATGACGTTCCAAATATGCAATCACATTTCGAATTTTTTTTGCATCGTTAAGGCCCCTGACATTCCAAGACATGCAAATCAGTTGTGTATTAAGGTTCGTTCCCGCCATTAACTAATAAGCCAAACAAAGGTATAACATGCCACAATAGTGTTTGTAATATCGTATCCGCTCAGTTGCGCAACCGGACCACATATGCCAAACGACAGGGCCCATCCCCGTGGAACAAAAAACCCCGCTGTAACTACCCTCCACCCTCCACCCACTACCGCATCCCAATCATGCCAGTAGCCACCTATCCCCTCCCTGGCCCACGCCCCTTCCCCCCTCAACACTTGTAACTTGTACCCATGAATGGGGTATACCCGTAGGGGACCCAACATCAAGAGCGCACAGCCACTTCTCCCCCTGTTAGCCTCTCTTACTGTACCACCCTCGGTGGAGGCAAAGGCGGGATAGTGGTACCTGGAATAAATTACCACTGGGTGAGTTCAAGTGTCCCCATGTTCAGAGCGACGCCTGAGCCATCGGCCACCAGGAGTTCAAGGGCCAAACAGCCAGGACAGCAACCAATTATTGCAATTCGGAGGAGGCATCTTAGCTTAGTCATCATCATCCGGTGCCGGTAGGTCATCCTCATGTTCAACGTTTCTGCCTTGGTTACCCCTCTGCGCCTTCCGGATGGCTTTCAAGTATTCTTCCACCTTTTGAGGATCCGTGAAAAATCACTGTTTTCCTTGATACGTAATGCGCAGCCTCGCCGGATAGAGCAAGGCATAGTCTATCTGGGCATCTCGCAGTTTCTTTTTGACGTGCAGGAATTTACGCCGCTCCTCCTGAACCATAGGAGTGAAATCAGGATAAATTGAAAAAGTGACGCCATTGTAAGTTAGGGACTGCTTGGTGCAAGCCGCCCTCAGAGCAACGTCTCGGTCGCGATAGTTCAACAGATGAGCAATGATGGGACGCGGCGGAGCTCCGGGCTTGGGGACAGGGGACAGCGACCTGTGCGCCCTTTCAACGATAAACTGAGGCGAGAAAGCATCTTCTCCCACCGATGCTCTGAGGAGGTTCTCCACGTAGAGCTCCATCTTGCCCGTGTCCGTGGATTCTGGAATGCCCGTGACGCGGATGTTGTTGCGTCGGCTACGGGCTTCCAAATCCTCATTTTTGGCAGCTATAACCCGCAGCAGGTTGACCATGCGGGCGAGTTGAGTTGTATGTGATGCGGTGATATCGTCATTGTCTGAGATACGTTGCTCTGTTGTCGTAATTCGCTCCTCATGTTGGTCCACCTTGTGCACCAGAGCGTCCATCCTGGACGACATCATGTCCACCTTCTCTACTACCGTGGCAAATCCCTGGCGCATCTCCTGCAATAGTTTGTGCATGTCAAATTCCGCAGCTGGAGATTCTGTGGCGGCCGCGCCTGCCCCGCTACATCTCGCGTCTTCCGGCGTCGTTTTTGACCCTTTCTTTGCAGCGTCAAACGTGAGTTTCGTTTGGCGGTTATCCGGTCGCACCATCGTGCCTCTGCTCTTCCCACCGCTCGCTAGCACTGGGGTCAGTAAAGCAGTGGTGGTCCCCCCACCAGCTGTTTGGGGGTATCTACTGCTTGAGTCCGGACACTATGAAAAGTGCCAGCACTCGGACGATAGCCAACCGTCACTACTAGGTAGGCCACGCTAAGTATGGGTCAGTCAAGGATTGTGCATTGCAGACATCACGTGCACATGGGGCATCCCACAGGCGACCTTCAAAAAGACAAGGTAGTCACGCAACTGACTCCAGGCAGAAGGGTATGTTCAGGTCTCAGACTGGACATGCAGAGCCGTACATATGAGAGAGCTGGGGCCCCAACGTGTAAGCAGCAGGGGAGCTGCGACGCAACCCGCAGGAGCTGGTATCAGGTGTTGCAGGCCCGTGCATAAATCAGCGTGCAGTCCTCCACACAGGCCAGCAGCGCTAAACCCAGACACAACACAGCCGTAGTCTTCAGCTGTCTCCGCAGTGCCACCTACTGTCCCTCAGGGGGCAGATAAATCCAGACGAAGCAAAGCACTGCAGGCGCAATATCCAAACCCCCGGGGAGGGAGTATCTACACACGATGTCTCCACAGGTCTTCGGCGGGCTCCGGTTGCACCCTGAAGTGTCCTCTCCCGACTGGGCACGTAGTGGCGGGCAACAACGGCGGTTTTCAGGACGAGAACAAGCCAGACACACAATACTGCGGGCCAGTTCGATATCAGCAGTTCACATAGCAGTTTGTTCCGCCCACCCCCGCAGTGAGGACATAGGCCGTTTCCCTCACGGCCCGGGTCAACACACTCACCGGGCGCCTGTCGGGAATCCTCCAGGGAGGGCGGCAGGCATGTGAGGGGCCGGCACGGAGCCCCGCAAGCCCGGTAGTTCTCCGCCGTCAAACACTCAGGTGACACATATATCCCGCAGTAGACAGGGGAGATGAGATGCAGGCGGCGAGTCAGAGGTGTCCGAGTGTGCAGACCTCCCGGCAGGCGCCAACGGCCGGGGCCTGTCACCTCATGTAAATCCCCGGACTTTCCTGGCAGCAGGCGTTCGTTCTGCCCGACTCACCAGCTCCAGAGGCACCACCGGGGAGTCCTAACAGGATCGCTTTTTCGGCTCCAGATAATGCTCGTGCCCCAGAAATCGAACCGAGTGCCGGTGGCAGCGCTGGACACAGAATGTGCTGTTTTCGGGGACCTGCAATCACCAAGAGGTAGGATTTAAAGAAGGATAAGTGATCCAGGGAACGGGAGCCTCCCTGTTAGGCGGCCATTCCGTGTGCGCGCCCTCTAGCGCCCCCCAAGTCCTCTTCCAAAGTTATACTTACCCACACAAAATTACTGTATTCGAAGTCCTTTATTGACCAATTGGCTGTAGGGGGCTATGAGCTGTGGAAAGATACTATAGATCTTAAATCAGTTTGGGGTTCTAAAAATTGGCAAGTGCAAGGCACTGAGGCTTTGCACCGTGCATGTCTCATCCCAAGCCATATGTTGTTTCTAAATTCGACTATTTCACAAACCACTTGCTTTGCATTGGATACGTCTAAAAAATTAAATGCTCCTTCTTTTCCTGATTTGGGTGACTGCCCCAATGGAATAATTACACTAGTACTTCCCTTAGTGATTTACAGACCCTGTTGCGAAACTCATCCTTTAACATTTCTGGTCTGAATCCCGAAGGCAGGCTGCTGTGGCAAAAAAAGTGCAGATTCCTACCAGCACTGTTTTCTGGGTCTGACCCCTGGCTATACAGAGGTTAGTGTAGATCCTCGTTTTGAGAGTGACCATTCTGTCACTACCTATTCTGTAGGCAAGTTATGCCAGAGTTGGCTCAAGAACTCCATCTTGGCGTCAGTAAAATTACATTTATCCAAATTGGCTGACACCGTTAACTTGAATGACTTTGTGAAAGGTCCTGCAACTGGCAGGTCCAAAAGATGGATTTATGCTATTTACAATGAAGTGTGGAAGTTGTCCCAAGTTGAAGCTGTTTCTAGGTTGAGGGCAATTGATCAAGCTAATTTAGAAAAAGTGCTGGTCGTTGTAGATAATAGCATTAATACACTTTCTTCCCGAATTTACACTTTAGATAATATTGCTTCATCTGTTGTTGATATTGTCCAAGAGGATGTCACAGTTCTGTACCATGGTCAAAATCATTTGCGTTCTATTATGCAGTTTGCATGGACTTTACAGATGCTGAAGGTAGGGAAGGTGCCTTGGCATTACATGAACACTACTTCACTATTTTTGCCTTTTAATTTGACTGTTAAACAACAATTTATGTTGATGAAAGATGCCACATTTTCTCAATTACATATTGAAAAGTTAGAACCTTTACCGTTTTCTATGGCCGAAACAAATTCTGCAGTTTGGCTTAGTTATGGTTTAATAACTCTGCCTTTCCCCCTGTTTAAATTTAAATCATGCATGAAGCATTATGCTATAGGCAGATTTCAGCCTTTAGGCAGTGCCTTTCTCCATGAAGTTTGGAATCTCCTCTTTACTTTTAGGTGCTTGAGGGAGGGTAAAGAGGTTCATTTAATAGGTGAAGATTGCACTTCCAAAACCGATCACTCATTGGTCTGACGGAATCTGCAATTGCACGGTTCCTGTAACATTACAGTCCCGAATTTGGCCTAAGTTTTAAAAGGCACACCGCCCCGGCTATTACACCGACTTTCATGTTATTAGCAAACGGTAGTTATTTGTTATTAAATAATGAAGATTGCTGTGGTATGCTTGCAGGAATTCCGTACATAGTGACTGTTTCCCAATGTGTTGTCTGTTGTAAGAATGTGCTGTTTCCCCCTCCGCATCGGAGGCTCGATGTATCCATCTGGCCTTCCATTCCGACCTTGAAAGCAGCGTTCAACAAGATGAGTCGGATAGGGGCTCTTTTGTCCCAGAAAGAAGTCACCCTTACATCTGCGTGTGAAACATTCTTCCTTCACGTTGCTAACACTCGTACTGAGGTACTTGCCTTATTAAATACAAATCTGCCCCTGCATTTCGGTGCTTTGATTCACACAATATTCAATGCCTCTTCCACCACGGGCTTGGCACACTTTTTTAAAGTAGTAAGTTCTGGCCTTCTGACCTCATTCCAGACTATATTTGGTGTGATACCGGCATTTTTTCATTATATTTTTTCCAGCCTCTTTGGCGGTTTCCCGTTAATTCTCGCCTTGGGTGCCGGTGTACTACTGTTGATTTTCTTGCTGAAAAATGGTTGCACATCCTGTGCCCCTCGACAACCTGCCCCTGCTGCTCCAGCTTCGTAACCAGATGCTTGAATACTATGAATCGGTACCTCAGGCTACTTTGAGCGTGGCGTATGGTTTATCCTTCCGGTTTTTGTACTTTTCATGCGTGCAGCCTTTTTTCCGCTGCCTGGATTGCGGTTTTGAATGGATTTGTGTCTCTGCAACACAGTGTCTCCTAACCCAGATTATGATTTACTAATGAGCCCCTTAGTTGCTCATGAACTAGATTGTTTTGGTGTCGGGATTATGGCCTGTGCAGCGGCTCATGGAATCCTAGGCAATTGGAATATATGGACTACAGCCCATGACTTCTTGGCACGCAGTTATCTCGAGGAACACCTGAGTTGTCCTCTGATGGTGCTAGAGGCTCCGGCTGTTGAAGAATATGTGTGTTCTTTTCTATTAATTAACTGGATGGCTGAAATGTTCACTGATGAAAACAACGACTTCTTATTGGAGGCCGTTGCAACGTACTATGCCTATACGCTGTTGGATTGAAGTGACACTTTTTTCTGCTTCATAGACACATACTGGTCTCTTGATTTTTTCGCAAATTTTTTAAACTCTTCTTTTTACTTTGAAGCTTTCTTGACACCATGTATGTTTTGAAAAGTTTAATAATGATTAATTTGGATTTTTACTCCCAATTATCGTGTTTGGCAAAATTTCTGAACTTGCTTCTGTCTCTTGAACTCTGCGTTCTATAAATATTGCCCCCTTTTTTGTGCGTTCTCCTATCAAGGGAGGGTGTAGTGTGGGATAGGCCTGGTTTGCACACATTGCTATGTTACCATGGCTTATTAGAAGTTTAAACGCCATTTTACCTTTTGCTGTTTTTGCACACTACACTGTTTTTGTAAGTTAGGCTGCGCGAATGTCTTCACATGAGAAAGGCTTGTTTTCGATATCCCTAGGCTTACATCGTGACCCTAGTCTGCACAATGAGTGCTGAAGCCTCCAAGGTTCTCATAACAAGGTAGCTGTTGTTCGAACTGATCGGCTCACGTTTTTAGACACAACACATGGCAGCTGCGAGCCAACTGAAATTCTGGCGCCTTTATTATTGCACTGTAGCCATGATTTCCGACACTTGGAAGATTTTCCGTTTCCAGTGATGCAGAGAGCTTTTGCTGATCCTGATGTGATTCACTCTTGCTGAGCTGAGAGGTAATGGGGTCCCCCAAACAAGCCTAAGAGGCCTTCTATAGTTTATAAAACAAAGTTCCTAGATAGGGAGGGTGTTATAACTAGGCTCTGTACGACCTGTTTTCACCATCATTGTAAAATGATTTCTCCCTTTGTGTTTTATGGAATTGTAACAAAGCTGATCATATTATTTCTAATCATATGTCTGCTTATGTTGGCAAAGATACTGCAGCTGAGACCACGTCGTCAAAATACATATTTTAACCTTTCCTGTGTCTCTTTATTTACTCCTGTTGTGGACTGGTATGAGAGTATAACGAAAGAGTGTTCTAATTTCCCACCATTCCTGAGTATATCCAAAGTCGCATGTTCTGGGTTGTCTAACCATTGGTTGCTTTGCTATAGGACGAAGAGCTAATGTGACACTGATGCTAGCTGGTTGGGGTTTTCTAGGTACTGAGGTAAGTTTTTGGTACACCACAATTCACTTAGGTCCTGGGTCTCTGTGCACAGTTCTGTGTAGGAGCAGAATCCTGCGGTTCATACAAAGCTGTGGTAACATGACAAACATAAAAAAACTTGAGAAAATCAAACATTTCATGTAACTTAAATTGTACTCCATTTTAAGATATAAGAACCTCAGGATACCCTCCATGGGCAAAAACCTCCTTAAGAAAAAGAATGACACTCTCAGTAGTGGCATGTGGAACAAGTTTCACCTTGGGCCATTTTCAGTGATAATCAAAGAGCACCAAAGCAAACCTACAATCATTTGGCAAAAAATGGAAAGGTTCAGCTACATCCAACCCTACTTTCTGCCAAGGATAATCTGGCCATTGAACAGAAATAAGGGGTGCTGGGTCAAATTTAAACATGTTCTCACTAGAGACACATTCAGGACATTCTTTCACAACAAATCTATCTAAACCAAGCCACCAAAACACAGACCCGATCAACCTTTTCATAGAAGACATCCCTAAATGACTCTTGTGACTCACAAATAAAATGTGATCACGAAGAGCAAAAGGAGGAATGCATTTTCCCTGCCTCAAAATTAAATCACCTTCAACAGCCAGTTCATCAGAAAATTTCCAAAAAAGGAAACATTTCCGCTGGAACCTCATTTTTAGAAGGCCAACCACTTCTAGTATAATTGATCACTTTACACAAAAGATCATCTTCACTCATGGCTTTTTTCCACATCTCTTCGGAAATTAAACAAAATTTTCCAGACGCAATTTCAGTGATATCAGCAACAATTTCCTCATCTTCACATTTGTTATTAGTACTGCAGGGAAGTCTAGACAAACAGTCACATTGATTTTGCCTGGAACATATTCAACTGTAAAAGTATATTCTTGCAAACGTGACATAAGCCTGGCTATACGGGCAGTAGCATTAAGTCCTCCACCAGGAGACAAAATGGAAACTAACGGTTTGTGATCAGTTCTTAAAACAAACCGCGGACCCCAAATATAATTGCTAAAATGTTCCACTCCCCAGACACAGGCCAACAACTCCCTCTCAATGACAGCATAATGCCTCTCTGTGATATTAAGTGTGCGGGATGCAAATACGACATTCCACTCCTCTTTTCCCATACGTTGAGAAAAAACACAACCCAGACCATACAAGCTAGCATCAACAGTGAGTACACATATTTTGTTCATACAATATGGTTTAAGTGTGGGAGGTGCTACCATTTCTGCTTTTATGCTGTCAAAGGCTTCTTGTTGCTTTTCTCCCCACACAAATTCCGAATTCTCCCTCGTAAGTTCTTAAGGCTCCATTTTAGTGGCAAAGTTCATGATAAACTTGCTGTAGTACTCACACAGTCCTGAAAAGGAAAGCAGCTTGTCTTTACATTCAGGAGCAGGTGCCTTCAAGATCGCATCAATAAGAGATTTCTTCGGAACTACTCTCTCTTTAGACAACGTATGTCCAAGATATTCTACAGAATCCTGATCTAATTTACACTTTTTTTCTTGAGTGTCAGCCCATACTCCTTGAGTGTATTGCAAACTTTTATGAGATGCTCTGTGTGTGTTTTTTTATCTGTAGAGAAAATTAAAATGTCATCTTGAAAACACTTAACGAATTGCTGTATGTTCTTCAAAAGATGACACATAGACCTCTGGAATACCGAGGCCGCTGACGCCAAACCAAAAAGCATCCTCTTGAACTTAAACAGACCTTGGGGTGTGATAAAAGCTGTCATGTGGCGGGATTCCTTAGCAAGTTCAATTTGATGGTATGCAGACCTAAGGTCAAGAGTGGAGAAAATCATGGCACCTCCCAACATGCTTACCACTTCGTTGATATTAAGCAACGGGTGACAATCAATAAGAATATTGGCATTAAGAGCTCTAAGGTCAATGCATAACCTCAAGGACTTGTCAGGTTTTCGTGCTAAGACAATCAGAGAAACCCATTCCGAGAATTCAATCTCCTCTACAACACCACCATTTAACATTTCTTCCAAAGCATTACCCAATTCTTCCCTGACATTGATGGGAACATTCCTTAGCTTTTGCTTAACAGGAGATGCCCCTTGTTTAAGACTGATGGCATGAGTAAAACCTTTAAGTTTTCCTAAAGATTCAGAAAAAACTTCAGGAAACTCTCCTTCTATGTTATTTTCTCCTACACTGTCTTCTACTACCATAACAAGTTCTATGCTGCAGGGATTGAGGATGGTCTCTATGGTCAAGAAATCATTTTTCATCTACTTTGGATTTTAAGGCTGGGAAAATACAAAGTAGATGAGAAATGATTTCTTGACCATAGAAAAATGATGATACGGTGGTGGAAAGTAGAACAGCAATTTCCATATAAAGATAGAAGAAATGGACTCCAAATAGTTGTCTTGATCTAGAAAAGAAAATGGTTCCAAAATCCCAAATGAGGTTGTACCTCTCCTGTGCCTTCAATTGTAGCAGGTACACTTAACCTCATCGCCAGTGCAAAGGTTTCAGGAAATGATAAGTCATAAATCTAATAAGTAGTTGATGAAGGTTTAATCTTCAAGGCACTGTACTACCAGATCCAACAGCATAAATGACCAGAGATCCCAATTCTAATTGGAATCCTAACCAACACTACAAACAGAGTGGCAGGTGCCAGGATTGAAAGTATACAGAAATTAAAGGGAAAGAAACACAAAGAGGAAAAGGATAAAAAGGAATTGTAGCACAGCCTTTCCGAGACGGTTGTTGCAACACGGATTGGCTGCCGGAATCTGACTTTGGGGGCCCCCTGTGGTTCTGAAATTCTGGACCCTACTGTTGTCCCGGTATCGAGGTCCGATACCCGTGTCCCGAAACATCAACGTACCATGACGAATTTGGTGTCGACGAACCGATAATGATTAGGACATCATTTCTATGCATTTGCGTCATGATCAAGGCATGCTAACACCCCTGAATCGTAGTTTCCGTCCCGACCCCTCAGACACCATTTTGTAAACGGTATCCATCTTGTGTCTTGCCCTCATGATAAGTCAATTAAAGGTCGAGCTTGATCTAAAAGGACACGTCCACCTTCCCTGACTCCCCCCTGACCTGTCCCAACTGACTCCCTTGCCTCCAGCCAAACCTGTTTGGGCAGCTCCTCGCCCAGTGGCCTAATACGATAGCATCAATGCATAACATTCCCCAAACCATTCACTACATCCAGATCATGTTTTCTACACACACGCCTGTCCGCGTTCCCTGTTTATGGCCAGTTTTATGACTAGGAGGTGCCTTCTTTTATTGGGGCTTCACCGATATCTGATGGGAGTTCCGGGCTTGGCTGGGTAATTTATCACGAATTGGACATCTAAAATACGGGCTTGCCTACATGACTTCGCTCTTTTGTATTATTGTAGAAATATGTGTATAGCCATATCATAAACTCAAGAATTCTTGCTTGCAGCTATTATTTTTGTATATAAGGAGAAGGCTGGTTCTGTAAAAACGAACAGTCTCCTGAGAACACATGACCCGTGTTTGTCGTGCTTCTAGGACACCTGTTACTTGGTAGCTGCCAATAAAACTTGATCTCTGACTGCGACTAGAAGACTCAGTGTTTCTCTGGTCCGAAACAAGGGAGAACTCAGAGGTCTTCGGGTGTTATCCCCTGGCACCAAACGGGTTCCTAAAAACCCGTTACCTCACCCCCAGCAGGTCCCCTTCACCCAGGGCCCTCCAAAACAGGCCCTTGGGGGGACCCATGGGTACAGTGTGGCAGGCACAGGGCGGAAGATTTTCCCCAACCTTCCTCTTTTCTCAATGGGAGCCTGTAATCTTGTAAAGTCAATGGGAGTCCGACCGAACTGTGTTCGGACACACCGTAATCGGTCAGTTGGACTCCCCGAACCCAAGTCGTTTGGACTGGTTTCGGGACAACATCGTAATCGGGCCCTTAATGTCATCCAAGCATACTAAACGTTTCTGGATTGTGCGTTCTTTTTTTTTGTTCAAAACATTTTATTGAGTTTTCAGAAGAGCAGAGAGAAATAGCCACATACAGAAAAACAATGAGTCAACTAAGACAAAAAAGAGCACTAAATGTACATGAGAGAGGACCAATGATAGATAGCATAATTTGTCCCCAAATTATCTGAATCATTAATAGATGAGTGAATGTGAGAAAAAGTAGCCTCACAGTTGATTGGCTATGAGAGAAGGATATATAAATTAGAAGTCGAAGTTCAAAGATTCAGAGGTATTCACAGATGCTGTCTAAAAAGCAAAAACAATTACAGATTAACCATTTTCAGCAACAACTTTGGCAATGGTAATAATACATGATAGGGAAAGAATAGAACAGAAAAAAGAAATGAAGAGAAGAGAATATTTAGAAAGATGTAATCAGGCTGAGAAAGCAGTAAACGGCGGCGAAAACGTATGATGTAACTGACGAAAAAGAAAGTGAAAACAGAGACAACAAGCATTGGGAAATGCATTAGTTTTCACCTATGTGATTAATAATAATCAGTTTTTTAGGTCTCGCCTATGCAGCGCTTGTGCTGTATAGGGGCGACCTCTTGGAATCGATCCGCTTTAGTCCCCAAAAACGTGCACGCGTTGCATTGCTTTCAATGGCAACGTGTGCACGTTTGGCGATTCCCTTGCGGGAGCAAGCTTTGCCGCCATGTGTTAGCAATTATCGCTCCTGGCGCTGCTCGCTCATGCAAGGGAAACGCTTTCACTTCTGCTGCTACTTGTTTTCTTTCAAATGGTCCCCCCTTCCATATTTTGCAGGCTTCCTCTCCCTTAGCACAATCTACTCCAAGTCACATGCATGTTTGGATTGATCCCTATGTATTTATTCTTTTATTGATTATTGCAAGAGTTTTATATAGCGCTAAGGTATCGCAGCGCTTTACAATTATAGTGACGATGACAGATACATTTCAGCAAACTAGCCACAACTCTTTAGATAGATCACAACCTCTCCTTCTTTGAAAGTTTCACCTCTGTAACCTCACAATACCTAATCTCCTCTCCCTCAGCTCACACGCAACAGCCTGTAAACTCTGATTTCTATCAGCACCCTAAAGGCACCGCTCCATAAATCTGTGTCAGTAGCTTCTACAACTTATCCAGAATCCGCAGTGCCACCAGACACGAGGGGTCTGCCTTTCTTGCAGCAACATGTCAAAAGCAAAAGTGCAGCTATGCATGAGTGCCAAACAGCTGGTGCCAGGGGCCCACCCTCAACAAGCCATTCAAGGGACAGCAAAGCATACAGAGTACACATCTCATCTGCAGCATCCCTGATGTTAGTAAAAAAGACGTGTCTGCTCTTTTACCACCAGCCCAAAGACTGTCGTCTCCATAACTCGCTGAAACGAGAGCAGCGACGACTCGTCCAAAAGATAAACTCAGACCAGGTTCGCCTAAGATCATACTGTGCGCTTGCAGCTAGTGCTGAAACTTTCACCAGCACCCGGAGGTCTCCCTAGCTGAGCTCATCGATAACTGGATCGCTGCCTGGGCCGCACATTCCTCATGGAGCCACGCTCGATTGTTCACAAACACCACCACCAAACTCCCCCAGACAGCACCGCCAGAGCGGGCACTCATTCACCCAGCAGTAGCCTGTCCATCTGCTTGTACTCTCTCTTCTCGGCCTTCAAGCTCTTGTCAATGCTCCGGCTTCGCTTCCTATTGGCTTGAATGCAGGCTTTGATGAGCTGGGGGTCTGTGTATTCCGGGAACCCTGGTCCCAGGGGGATTCCATCCTCGGGTGACCCCTGAGGCCTCAGGGGGTAGGTGATGGAGGGCTGGTGGGGTCCGATCAGCCTGGTCCGCAAGCCGCAACACATCCCCATGCTAGTCAGAGTAGCTTCAGCAGCAGACTGACAAGTCCTCAGTAGGGGGTGAGGCGCTGGTATGAGGGTGACTGTCAGCAGCAGGCACATGGGTGGGGGTGATGACATGCTCCTCAGGCAAGCTCTCCGTGTCAAGGACTCTTCTCCGGCTCACTCTGACTCCCCCCTCTTCAGGGAAATTTGTTTTAGGAGCAACAGGGAAGACCCACTTCAGCCGTCACGTGATCAGGGCAGGACAACCAGGATTTACCGTAATGTGTAGAATTACAGGGCCTGCCTGAAGCGACAGCTTAGTGTGTGTAGGACAAGGACAGGGGAGTGCACTGGGGCAATACTCCCTCTCGGTGTTCGGGTGGAGAGTTTAGGGGGTGCCACTGGATACAACGGTTGCACGGGTCCTGGTACTGTGCACATGGCTTCCCCAGACATGGGTGCTAATGGAGGGTGGTGCTGCATGGGTCCTGCTGGCGCCACCTTTCCAGAGCTATTTCAAGGACTTCGAGAATAAAGGTGAAAAGCGCCATTGAGTTGCATGGGTTGCATGCAATAATATTAAACGCAGGATGAAAAATGTTTATGTAAATAAAGGATACACGTTAAATGAGCACATCCTAAAATTAGGGCTATAGCTGCAAAGTAACAATATGCATTTAGAGCCGGAAGACAGAACAGTGCGAGCCACCATAGTATTTTACTGGCGTGACCGTACCATGGCACAGTCCTTCCAGAAATTCAAACCATGAACAAATGACAGGCCTTTTCCTACTAAAAGTTGGTAGCCCTAGGTAGGGGATTAGAATGCTATTATAAAGATAAACAGCGCCTGAAAAGAACAAGCATTGGCATAGCCAATAGGTCTCGCCTTTGGGGCCTTATAAGTGTTTAGCCATGCAACAGTTAATGTTGTTGCAGTAAGGCTATTGTTGCTGCATAACTAAATACTTTTAAGGTCCCAAACACGAGACCTATTGGCTATGTCAATGCTTGTTGTTGTAAGTTGCAGCTTCCTGAGTAGTTGTAAAATATAAGTTAAAGAAAGTCTGTTAAAATGTTATGACTTGTTCATGTACAAAAAGGCGATATATTCTGCTGTTACTAGTGGTATAGTGTGGGTAAGTAAGAGAAACTTTTCTAAAAATGAAATGAAAGGGGAAAATCATAGAATTAGCTGATGTAATAGCAATATTCTGTTTTTAGAGAAGCTCTGACAACTTTTGGGCCCGGTGCCACTGCATCTGCTACACCATTATTCAAATTACGCTCCTAGTACCTGCAAGCTAACTGCATTTGTGACTGTCTGTTTACTAGTAAAATATAGCAATATTTGGAGTTTAAATTAGTTAACTTTCGGCCCAACTATACCTGCCACACCATTCAAATCATGACCCTATTGCCTGTAAGGTAGATTCACTTATGACTGCCTGTTTAGAAGAAAAATATTGCAATATATCGTTCTTAGAGGGGTTCCTAGAACGTTGGGCCCCGGTGTCCCTGCACCTGCAGCACCATTCAAATCATGATTCTACTGCTTGAAAGATAACTGCCCTTGTGACTGCCTGTTTAGTTGTAAAACATAGCAATAAGCGGTGTTTAGTGGGGTGCCTGGAGCTTTTGGTCCCGGTGCCACTGCACCTGCTGCACTACTGAACTCATGACCCTAGCGCTTGCTAGATAATTGCACTTGTGACTGCCTGTTTAGTTGTATAATATAGCAATATTAGGTGTCTAAGGGAATTGTCCCCAGTGCCACTACACCTGCTGCACCATTCAAATCATGACCCTATTGCCTGTAAGGTAACTGCACTTGTGACTGCCTATTTAGTAATAAAATGTTGCAATATTTGGTGTTTAGAGGGGTTCCTAGAGCTTTGGGGCCCAGTGTCACTGCACCTGCTACACGTATCACTGCACCTGCTACACCAGTGAAATCATGACCCTACTGCTTGAAGGATAACTGCACTTGTAACTGTCTGTTTAGTAGTAAAATATAGCAATATTTAGTGCTTAGTGGAGTTATTACAACGTTTGGCCCCAGTGCCACTGCATCTGCTGCACCATTCAAATCCAGTCCATTCTAACTGCAAGGTAGCTGCAATTATGACTGCCTGTTTAGTAGTCAAACATATCAATATTACGTGTTTAGAACAGTTCTGACATAATTTGGGCCCGGTGCTAATGCACCTGCTGCACCTTTCAAATCATGACCCTGTAGACTGAAAGTTAACTGCACTTGTGGCTGCCTGTTTATTAGTAAAATATAGCATAACTCTTGTATATTAACTTTGCGTTTAACGTGCAAAGTTTATTACAACATTTAGAAATTGATCATATTGACCAAATAGATAAGGTTGAAAAAATTAATCCAATAATGCCTACAAAGTGCAAAGAAATGTACTGAGGCGGGAATGGGAAATGCCACAGACGTTCTAAGGCTAATGCAACTGCTTTATACAATTAAGTAATAAAAAGCAAGCATTCCAGTATACTGTTAGAAGCTGTCTGCGTTTTCCGCAAGAAGAGATTTTATCTTGACAGTGAATGGGGCTTAAACAGTGTGAACAGCTTTAGCAGAAGTATTGTAAATGCATGCAGCCAGGAGATGTTAAAACTGGCGTAACGAAAAGTGAGGGGGCCTCCCTGCACAGTACTTAGGGGGGCCCCATCCGGGCTCAATCAGAAACTCTCCCGGCCAGAGTTTAGTGCTGAGGGGGCCCCTTGGAGCTAGGGGCTCCCCGCACCGCGTGGGCTGCAGGGGGCTGTGTTACGCCCCTGGATGTTAACAGCAACAAGAAATGTTCGACACAATACCGAATGAACACAGTAATTCGCCATAGGAACTGATAAGAGCCCCATTTTAAGATATATTACATACAAGAGATTTCACAAGCACATCGCAAGCGGTGTGCAGGGGAAACCTAACAAGAAAAAGAGAAGCATGGCAGATCAACGTAGGAAGAGAAAGAAAATCCTTAAATCTATTAGGTAAAGATCAGGTGAATTGAGAATCATTGCATTGCTTCTTATTCTAAGGGCGATGGATTTTTATTATAGTTGTCAGATTGCTGATGTGTGACATTTTCATGGTTTCAGTGTACTTAAGAGTGACATTCAAGGATCAAATGCGTGACACTTAGAGGGGCCTTTTCGCATGCGTAAAACCAAGCAATTAAGTGCATGGAAAGACATAAGTATCAGAAATTGCACTTCTTTAAGCA
The DNA here is from genome assembly GCF_964261635.1 of Lissotriton helveticus. Taxonomy (NCBI): domain Eukaryota; kingdom Metazoa; phylum Chordata; class Amphibia; order Caudata; family Salamandridae; genus Lissotriton; species Lissotriton helveticus. Next base: position 433,344,985 of record NC_136063.1, read on the forward strand.
ATAAAAAAAAACAAGAAACAGCTGCAAAAAATCTGAAATGGAAGTTCATGAAACTTATGAAATGGAAGTTCAAGATTAGGCAATTAGCTATGAACATCTTAACAAAGAAAGTGGCCTTCTCAATAGTGACTACCTCATTCGTGGCATATATTTGATCAGGATACCAGCTGCATCTTTAATAGTTAATATCCTGGAACTGTTTCTCTTGAATTTTAAGTCCAACGCTAACACTTTGCATTGTTATTAATTTTTTAATATAATGTATTTACAATCATTTCTTTTTTTTACCTTAGACCCAAGTGTGTGCCCTTTTGATTAATATTTGATTCTATTTGTATTTTAATTTCCAGATTTTTTTCAAGATTAACCAGTATTCTGGAACACCAGTGTTGGGACACAAGCCTTTTAATTTGCTTGGCAAAAGAGACTAATTTTACATTTATAGATTTATTTCCGTTATACATCAGTCTGACAATTATTCCAAGAAGTGAGGGTTTAAGTGTGGCACACCTAATCAAAGGTGAAGTTGATTAATTATTATTTTCTTTTAGATTCAGTTCAATGGATTATATTAAAAGTTTCAGATCTGACCATTCTTAAGAAGTTCTTTAATTTTTTGCAGGCATTTCCTTTTCTTTCAGAGGGAGACCCATTGAGACTACCATAGAGATACAGGTATGGTCTGAGATTATTATTGGTTACATTTTGGGGGGTGAGAGTAGTAGGGCATGTAAAGGTAGTGCAACAATAAATAAATCATCTATTATGTGAATTAATTTGCTATGGTATGAGAAATGAACTTGAAATATCTTCCTGGTGGATTGTGCAGTCTCCATAATCCTATCATTTATGTGATTCACACAATTGGGCCAATCACGATGAGTGTTGGAAAGCCTCTGACCTCAGGTGCTTTCCGACACTCATCGTCGGTTTCACCTAATTACAATCTAGGCGGTCGGAATTGAAAGCGGCTGGTCATTCCGGCTGGATTCCAATGGGCTCAAAGAGCCCATCGACCTGGCGGAGACCAGACCATAATCCCAATGGATGGCGTTGCCACCGTTGGGATTATGATACTCGGTTTACAATTGGCTTTCCATGTCAGACATTCCGACATGGAATGCCTGTCGGAAAGCGAGTTTGGGGCCCACTAGAAGGGCCCCCTTCTCTTAGCAGCCTCTGGTTGGGGGCCAAGGAGGTATCTATTGTGCCCCCCTGTTGATCTCTGCACTGTGTAGGTGCCTGCCACGCGGTGCAGGGATCAACACAATCTCCCATTTCTCTATGGGAGCTTGTGCTACAGTCGGTTTACTTTCGGATATTAAGATATTGCGATAGCCATTGCGAAATATATGCAGGGCGTAAATAAGTTCCCTGTCTTATTAGAGGCTTAAGAGTAGCAATGTGCTCTGTACTTTTAAAATGAAATTTTCTGTTTTAAATTGCTATAAATGAAGTTTTAAGGATAATATGACTTTTATTGTTTAAGAATATGATTTTGTGATGTGTAGACCTTTAAGTGATAATGTATGTATGAGCTGTGGTTTATAGATCAAATGGTCTAAATAAACTTTATTTTTGATTGATTGATACAGTCGGTTTACGGCCAAAGCACACGCTCCTATCGAGTAATAGGAGTATGCAACCACAACATGTGCAGTGGTATTGTAATTGCGGTGTTGGGACTGCTGACCGGACGTCAGTTGATCACAAAACCGCGATGTCGTAATAAGGCCCAAAATATGCATTTGTTTATAGGATTTCATCAGCTATTACATGTGTATTGTCTGTCAAGAATCGCATCCATCTGTAGATCAAAGTTACTACTGACATTTATTTGGTAGCTCTGCATATGTTTTTTTCATTAAAAAGTCCAGAATTCAGGAGAATCCGAGTTAGGGACATAAATGTTCCCGGGGTAGAAATCTGTATTGTTACATTGAAGTCTAGTCAACAAATATTTGTCCTCTACACCTACTTCATATATCACCACTGACAAATCTGATCTCTTGGAGAGTAAGGTAAGAAGAGCAATATTTTTCTAGACTGCCTCTGTGCAAGCAAAGTTGCCAACCGATCCACCACTTAATGATAAATATTTATGTGAAACAATTTTAGTCTCCTGGAGAGATATAATGGCTGCTTAAAGTTTGTAACAATGGTCAAGAATTATCCTCCTCTTTACTGGGCGGTTAAGCCCTTTTGCGTAAAGTGAAACATTTAATAAATTGAATACTAAGAGTGGAAAGAGGGGAAGCGACCCGTCAATTCGACCGTAAGGCGATATATGATTAATAGCGAGTGTAGACCAGTCACCTACATTATAATTTGGTACATTTAGTGCTAATCTCTTTGATGCCCTGAGCAAAGATGGGAATGCATGGGAAGTGGTGTCAGTAAAAAAAGCTGCTGCATGAAGTATAGAAACAAAAGTAACAAGAAGTATTAAGTGAGAAGTACTACATTTCAACATAAAAACATAATAACCTGTCTGTCGCCCTACCCTCATCCCATGGAACCTATCGCATAAATGAAGAAGAGAGAGAACAATCCAAGCCCATCTCAAACATCCAGTCTTACGAAATGTCAAAATATTTTGGGTGCAGCAACAATTGGCTTTAAGAATGTTCGGAGACTTAAAATCTGTGTCAGGTAGTTAGAGAATGCCCTTACCTGAGACACTGTTTATAGTAAACTGTGGAAAAATAGGCTAGCTGTTTTTGACGCCAATGAGAGAAGAATGCAAATTCTGTTGATGACATGTAAAGAAAGCACAGCATCTGAATAACTCCAAGTACAACAGGGAAAATGTCTCTTATGATCTGTTGCGCTGTTTGACCAAACCTTATCAACAGAAGAATTGGGTCTACCAGTATCCTCAATATAAGGTAAGCCTAGCTCCCAAAGGCAGATCAAATGGCGACTGCCATGGGCCTGTCCCAGAAGTTTCTCACAAAAACAAATTTCCTCGGCCTGAAATGATGTAACATCAACAGTGTCCACGTACACCCACCTTATGCGAGGCACCTGTAATACACTTTGCAACGTAATCTAACGTAATTCTTTTCAATACTTTGCCAATTGTAGTTAACAATTTAAAAACCGCATCCATTGATTTAATGAATAGTAACAATCCATTAGGCTTTTTTAAATATTTGGCTATTCTACTTATTAAAACAGATCATCCGCATACAAGATGACAAAGATGGACTTGCAGATGTGGTTAGTCCTTAGTTACATCCACAATCCGATCTGCTAGTTGATTGGTATAAAGTATAACCAGAAGGTGAGCAAGCACACAGCTCTGACGTACTCTCCGGCTTAACCTGAAGCTATCGGAAAGCTTAACACCAGCAATTGTCATTTTGATACCTATGGCTTCCAAAACAGGCGAAAGTTTATGACTCTTAATCTTACTGAAAGCACAAAAAACAGTCATCTGTGTCATGTTTCACCTTCCAGAGTACATTAGGTAGAAGTCCCATGTGGTTTCTGGACGAACGTATGGAACAAAGCGAACTTGCAAATCATGAAAGAGACTCAATATGACTGTCCTAAGTCTCATGGCCAATGCTTTGGCTAGGATTTTCATCTTGGTATTGATCAGGAATATCGTACTGAAACTTGCACATTGAGTTAGGTCTTTATTAGGGTTTGTGATGAGACTTATGACTGCTGTGCTAAATTTAGGACGAGACCGCACCTCATTTCAGCTTCCTTAAAGACTTTGTAAAGGAGAGGTAACATGTTGTATTTGTTCAGCTTGCAAAATTGGCTGGAAGGTTGCTATTCCTGGGGGCTTAGTTATATGGTAGGACTGATATTGCTAACGCCAACTCATCCTCAGTTATCGCTCCCACCAGACACTGTCTACCAGCCTCTGTGAGAGAGTAGGCAGACTTGCGACATGAACATTTGTTCTGATAGCAGGTCATCCTTTGATTCTGTACTGTATAGGACCACTAAGAAATGGGCAAAGGCATCTGCTATTGCTACAGGCTGGGTGATCAGTCTGTCTTTTGGTCTCTGATTACCGGTATGGCTTGCTGCCCCTTCCTTTGGCAGAATTGTGCCACCAGCAGTCGGACGGGCTTTTGCCCTTGTTCACAGTAACAAAACTTCAATCTCAGGAAGGCATATTCGGCCTGTGTGGTGTAGTGGGAGTTAAGGTTGAAATTTGCCTTCTCAAGTTATCGAAGGAGTTGCGGGCTAGGCCTTGTGGTGCACTGATTAGTCAGTGTGGAGATTTCCAATTCTGAGGACGGGATCTTCATCAGCGATGTCCTGTTTCCTAATGCAGAATCTCTCATCATGTCTCTTCTGATGGCTGCTTTCCCTGCAGCCCACGGTACCTGAAGGGAGGGGGATAGAGTGTTCAATTTCATCTAAATAACGGCAAAGGTGTTGTGTTTGTTTGTTGTCTAGTAATTTATAGCGGGACGAATCGAGGTACCAGTGCTTGGCAGAGGATGCGACATGACCAAGGTCCATTTCTGAAATCACCAGGGCTTGGTCTGATATACCACCCTAAATTATTGTGTAATATTGCATTAATGTCAATGCATAAGAGTTGACAAGATAGTAGCCAATCCTTGAGCACATTCTGTATCACGGGAAAGGAAGCTTTATTCCTTATTTCTTGGGTGTAGTTGATGCCATGGATCCACCAGTGGTCTCTCAGTAAGTCCCCCAGTACTGCCCTATCTGTGGAGTTGGCTTTGTCAAGTGGGACAGATATGTCAATGTGGGGATCCCGTGGCAAGTTCCAGTCACACCCTCTACCAACTAGCTGCACCCAATTCCATGAGTAGCCTCAGTGGTCTTGAGACATATGCTGTCCTGTGGGAGTTTAGGATGCATAGAGAGCCCACTATCATCCATGGTTTTCAGTTGCACAAAAATATATCTATCCAGCCAGTCAGTCCATGTCTTTTGCACCTCATATTGGAGAGACTTTCTGAGCAATATGTAGGAGTACTACACTACATTTCTTCATTGAGAGAGCAGATGGTGTGGTTGGAGAAATAGCGTCATTGTAACTAGTAAGACTGCTACTGATCACCCTACCATCTGAGTCTCTCTTCAATTTGTGTGACTCAGTTTTAGAGAGGTATATCTCTTGGAGTAGGGCGATATTTGGTGATTTAGAGGCCAAGTAGATGAGGATCTTTTTCCACCTTATGTAATATGTAAGGCTGTTCCCATTAAGGGAGAGAAAACAAAGTTTTCTGTGGCGCAAACGCCCAGCCATGGAATTAGCTGTTTAGCAGTGATGGGTATACCCAAGGGACAAAGGGAAGTTAGCCATCAGAAGATGAGAGCCTGAAGGAGGGTAGGTGGTTTAAGCTACGGTCGTGCATGGGTGTCTCCTGTGGAAACGTGGTCTAAAAATGAGGTTGCATATAAATGGTCTCTGAATCTCTGTTGAGTAACTGTTCATAGATAATGAAAGAGAAAAAGAAAAAAGAAAAACAAATAAAGCTATACATTACATAATGCAGTTTCTAGGACCATATTAGGTGTATAATAAACTGTCAGCATAACTCTTTGGGTAGGGTGAGTGATCTTCCCCCAGCGCCTCCCAAGCAAGACTGCTCGGGCAGGTACGGGACTCATACTCAAGGAGGGAAGGAATACCAACTTAAACATGAAGTCAATAGGAGGAAGGCATAGCCAAAACAATGAGTCCAATACTTTAATAAGGAGTTCAGTGGTAAAATTGGGAAAGAATCATGGAAAAGAGCCAGTCCCCACTGGCTGAATGACCTGCAGTATGATTCGGCAAACTAGACAGATCTTATCAGATCACTGCTATGGCATAAGTACCTTCTCATGTCCAGCCTCTTAGGTCCATCACACCAGGACTTCAGTGGAGATTGTGGCTTATCCCTACCCCGATATTTCTTCATCTGCAAGTATCTCTTGTTTTTATGTCCCCAGTGTTGCAGTACAGATATTGATTTCTGGCATTCCAAAAGAGTGTCCGCTAAGGGGTCCTCCATGGATGGGGTTCACTCGTTGCTTATCCAGAAGACATATTGGGCATGTAATTTGGGAGAGAAGATTCTGTGGGCGGTGGCTCCGAAGTGTCCAGAAACAGTTCAAGTGCGGCCGGAACAATAAATTCCATGTTTCTGGAAGAGCCCGTCCACTGTTATGGTGCTACCACGGGTTGCTTGGCCTGTTGGCGGTGGAGGAGACAGGCTATGAACGGCCAAGGCGCTGACTGGTTCCAACTCATTCTTGTGGGCCTGCGGTGGCCACGGAAGAATTCCAGAGGTGCCACAAATTTAAGGCGGTAAGTACTGTTAGAAAGGATGCAAAAAAACCAGCCACATCATTGGAATCCAGTCCTTCTGGGCGTTGTTTCTTCTGTTCTGGTTCTTCACCAGAGTCCATAATTCCTGATCCACAGCCAGCTGATTTTAGAGAATGTTAAGTCTATCCTCCAAGACTCCACATCTCCCATCAGTAGTATCCAGTATGGTTTGGAAAGCACATAGGTCTGTTCTCAAAGATTTAAGTTCGCAAGATGTGGATTTAGAATCTTCCAGAATAAAGGTGATGGTTGAGTTGATGGAAGTAAGTTCTGTCATCAGGGTTCCCAGTGTGATGTCAAGCATGGTGGACTGGTGTGGTTTCTGCTTACCGGTTACTATGTCCATGAACATAAGTTGTTGCCTTGCCCTTTGACATCGGAGGTAGAGAGGGTGAGAGTGGAGGGTGCCTCCCTGTGGTCAACTACAAAGATCAATAAGGTGGACTTTAGTGCAGTCCAAGTCGCCCCCTCTAAAATAGGCATCCACCTCCGGTCAATCAATGCCAGGCAGTATGGGAACCACTCATTGTCGCACCTAGGAAAGTTAGCTATGCTGGATACTTTCCTTTAGGGCAATGGTGAAGGAAGCAGATACTAGAGATGCTGTAAGGGTACTGCATGCCCTCCAGAGTCCAGCCCAATAGCAGGGGTCCTGTATCTGCATCCTCTAGTGGGCTCTCAAGGTGGTGGCAGTTAAGGTGTATGTGGCCGTGGACCGCTGGCCACCTGTGCCACTATACCTGCCAACATATAAGAACAAACAGGGGAGAGAAGTGGGCCTAACCGCAAGGGCGGTCGTCCTCAAATCTGGAGAACTGGGTTCGAGTCTCAGCAACGACGCTGAACATTCTGGACAAATCACTTAATCTCCCTGGGCCTAACAAAAAAATTAATGTGACCTCATGTAACGCAACTGGTCCTATGTAAAGCGCTGTGATACTCGATTCAGGTCAAGTTCGCACTCTTGTCGGAAGTCGGAGGGTCTGAATAGACTTCTTCCAAAACCTGTGTCTCCCCCCTTGAACCCCCCTTTTTTGTCTCCCCAGTACTCTGAAGCTGAAAGCCCCGGAACTGAGCTCGAGTGGCCTCCATTTTACTGGTCCTTTAACTGGGAGCAGGAACCAGTCTTCCACCCAGTCTTGGAGGCAGGACCTCGAGTGACGACACGATTCAAAACGTCAACAGTCAATGAGTATGGTCGTGAACAGAAGCCGGAAGCATCAGCTGTCGCGGATCCAGAAGCCGAAGCTGCAGGACCCGAGCCGTGTTGCGAGACGCCAGAGACCGGAGACGCCAGTGAGAGACCGCTGGATCCTGAGCCTGGAGGCCAACATCGTTTTCCACTCCGCCACGTTCACGGAGGAACGTGGCTTAAACAGGTGCGTTCAAGCCTCCTGGGCCCCGGGAAGAGGGAGGATCGACTGTGTGCGGGAGGACAAGGTGGGAAGTCCTCGGGGTAGCTCGCTCTTGGTTATCCCTGGTGTTGGTCTTCCCCATCCTCTGCACGCCCCTAGGATCGCTGGGTGATCCCTCACTACCCTTCCCAAACCACCTATTTATTTATTTATTTGTGCAATTTTATATAGCGCGAACTTTACCCGAAGGTGTCAGAGCGCTTTACATAGGATCCAGTTGAAAACATAAGGACTGACGGTTACATGCGTAAAAATGATTGCAAATTTTTGCATTACATAACAACCAGTTGAAAGCATACGGACTTAGGATTACATGCGTTACAAAAAAAAGTTACAAACAGAAAAAATTGCAAATGTACAAGAGATAAAGGAGATACAAATGGATATACTCAAGGCCTATACTAGTGATATCTCTATCAACATAGGGAGGGGATACACATGGATATACTCTAAGAGTCACATAGGAATGGTAGAGAGCACAGCAGACTACTGCATATACTAGTGCTTAGAGTTATCTCTATATACATAGGGAAAGGGTAAGATTGGATATACTCTAAGAGTCACATAGGAATGGTAGAGAGCATAGCGGACTACTGCATATTCTAGTGATTAGAGTTATCTCTATATACATAGGGAAGGGATACACATGGATATACTCTAACAGTCACATAGGAGACTAGTCGTTAGAGTTATCTCTATATACATAGGGAAGGGATATGACTGGATATACTCTAAGAGTCACATAGGAATGGTGGAGAGCACAGCGGTCTACAGCATATACTAGTGATTAGAGTTATCTCTATATACATAGGGAAGGGATAGACATGGATATACTCTGAGTCACAAAGGAATGGTGGAGAGCACAACGGTCTACAGCATATACCAGTGATTAGAGTTATCTCTATATACATAGGGTAAGGATACACATGGATATACTCTAAGAGTCACATAGGAATGGTAGAGAGTAGAAAGGTCTACTGCATATACTAGTGATTAGAGTTATCTCTATATACATAAGGAAGGGATAGGACTGGATATACTCTAAGAGTCACAGAGAAGGGCAGGCACGTGAGAAAAAGGAGAGAGGGAAGCAGATAGTGGTGAATAAGACAGTGAGGAGTGAGTCAGAGGCAATAGGAGAGACAATAGGAAAGTCGAAAGGACAGAGGGGGAGGTCAGAGATCGCTAAAATGGCGGAGGAGAAAGGTAGAAGAAGAGGCGAATCATACAGAGAAAATGGAGGGGAGCACAGAGGTCCAAGTCCGAAAGTCCAGGAAGAGGGCTGACATAGCCAGCAGGTCCATGGGGAGAAGGGCAGACCGCAGCAAAGTCGCAGCCTCATCGTTCATGAGGAGCTGGGGCAAAGGAGATCAATCCGGAGACCAGAGGGTCAGGGGAGAAAGACCACAGGCGCCCAGGGAGAGATGGGAGGCAGCAAAGCTTGAAACAATGTTTGAAGGGGAGGAGGGGCCTCTCACCAGAGCCCAGTTAAACACAATGTGGGTGGTGGCATTGAGCGTGTGGGGTGAGGGCCGTGTTGACGCTATTGATGCGGTCGGTGAGTTGTGTGTGGGTTCATCGGCCCTGGCATGCGTTGGTGTCCCTGGAACCTGTGGCTGCCGGTCGTAGGAAGGGTGTCCCCAAGGGCGCCATCTTGGAGTCAGGCACTGTTGGCGCGAAGCAGCGCGGTCAGCAAGGGGGGGGCACATCTCTGCCCTCGGGCCCAGGCCCGTCTGTCGCGGAGAGCGGAGGTATGGCTCTCGGAGCTGGTGAGTGAAGATGGTCTCGAGGCGGCGCCGTCGTCAGCAGGGGGCGCCGCCGTCAATCACCGGCCCTTTCTGGTGTGCCTGGCATACAGCAGAGTCTCGGCGGGTGGCAGCGGGGGACACGGCTAGAGCCCTACGTACCGCTCGGGTGTCCAGCGCCTGTCAGAATCGCCCCCGGCAGGACACCTTAGGCTCCGCTCCGCGTCACTGTTGAGCCCGGGCTGGTAACGGGCGGCCGCCATGCTGGGTCCGAGGCAGGGATCAGGAGCAATCTACGCCGCTCCAGTGGCACCAGCAGCGATCGGAGCAGCCCTGCAGGTGCCCCACACCTTCCGCTTTAATTAGGGAGCGTGAACATCGCGGGGGGCTTCCTTAAGACGCTGGGCTCCAGGCCGGAGCAGCGCGGACCGGGAGCCGAGACGGTCCACATCAGTCCGTCTCGGCTCCTCCTCTAATCATCACCTAACCTTGAGCCTGTAAACTAAAGGCCCCCTATTCTTTTGTTTTCCCCTTCTCCCCGATTCAGCATCGGATGCTGGATCGCCGAAGGACACGCAGTCAGCTGTGATCCCTAACGCCAGCCGAACCCCTCACCGGAAGCCACGGTTGGGAGAAGGAAGGTCCCTACACCTGCTCTCAAGAAAGAGACATTGTTTTTGTGTTCATTCCCCAGTTAGTTTGTGAAATTAACAGACCGAGACTTAATCAAATCAAATAAAGCACTTATATCCCACCTGCTGTCTACGTCCTCCTCCTTGCCCCGCGACAACTCTATAAAACTCTGTTTAAAATAATGGGTGGATGATTCTCAAGGAGCAGGGTAGAGAGGTCAGGTGTACAGCAGAACATGGTGCTAAAAGCCTGCCTGAAGTGGTTCAGAGATTGTGGCACTCATGAGCGAGGGGAACTGACCACGTAGCACAATACTGAAGGCCTGTCCACAGTAGGTGGATCAAAGGCGGACTGGGCACAGAGAGGCCTTCAGCCATCTTCCAACCAGGGCTGGAAAGACACAAGAAGGTAAGGGGGGGAATATTACATATTACTTTTAGGGTGTCAGCAAAAAGGTCGAATATCCACCCCAGCAAAAGTGGTAATAAAAGCATGAAAAACAGTGCATATTGAGACGGGCTGGAAAGCTACATTTATCAGGAACATCACACTGTAGGTGAGTAGACACATTCCAGAAGACAATGGCCATCAGGGATTTGGAAATCGGACCCGATTGCTACCTAGAGGTTGGGTGATGTGCGAGACAAAAATAATATGCTAACCTTTGCCTAAATGCAGCACGAACATCAACTGTCAAATGAGAAATTCTTTAAGTACCTTCTGATACATCAAGCAGTAAGCAAATATTACATAATGTAGTGATGTGACACATTTCACACCCATCGAAAGTCGATTGCTTATAGAAAAGGTACCAATAAAGGCAGTCTCCATGACATACAAAATTCTTACTAGTAGCACAACCATGACAAATTAAAGCAAAATGAAAACAAGAGAGAGAATTGAGTGAGGAAAACTGGCAAGACGCCCTCGTGTACCCTGGAGAAAATGCAATAAGGGCAGACTTGCAACTGGTACAACGTATATCTCTGTGTGCTTATTGAGATATCTTCAACAAAAGTGTTTTCAAAACATTGTAAACATTATTTGCACAGAACTATCCATGCAGATGAATTATGCATTGAGAAGATAATTCTTGCTTTTTCGTCTGGTCAAATAGCAGTTTTAGATGTTGAGGGGTGTTGGGAAAAACACGAAAACAATACCTAAAATTAACGGTGTGTGCAGAGGTGAGGAGAGGGGACAGAGGTATCTGTCAGTGATGTATGTGATATTGCTATGCAACTCATTTATTGCAGATACAAAAATGCATTGATATCGCCTATTAGAGTGCTTGTTTTTAGAACTGTGAAAAAAATGGATATCCTCCATAATAAAGTGTATCGAAAATGCAGTTTTCTACAGATTGATCAATTCTGTCCATTGATTGAAAGAAAACAATTGCATGCACACATTTGTGAAGTCAATAGGGTAGTCACGCTCTTGTAGTATTCTGTAACATTCTTTTCTTTAAACAACAAAGCTTACGAGGTCCGATATTATCAATTAAGCTATTTGCCCTCAGGTAGACATAGATGACTGAAACTAGACAAATGTTTTCATATCACAATTCCTCAGCTTGAACAATACATTAAGTGACTAGTTTAACCACTAAAGGAAGTTCACCTGTACTTTAAGAAATATATCAAATCCACATAACCTTTACTCGGTAACCTACAAAAATTAAACTCATAATCATCTGCTTTATGTAGTGATGGCAAATGAACCCTTTATTTTGAAAGAAGTTTATGGGTTAGTTGGATCACAATCGCTAAATAAAGTCTGATGGTTGAGCCTGGTTCCAAGTCTAACCTAGCATGGCTCTTTCTAAACCTACAATAAAACAGCAGCCCCTTTCGAAAGTTTCATCATGTCTCCTAGGCAGACATATTACTCTATGACTTAACAAAGGGTTATGTATTGTCTTCAGACTTTAGGAGGTTTACATGAACATACAGGCGTCTACAAAAAAGTTACAGTATCTAAAGAATATATATTTCAAACATAGATGTCTCTATAATCAGTCAAAATATCACTATATGCTGGTGTAAGTTCACTATAAATAATTCTCTTTTTACGATGTAGTTCCTTCTGCATGTACACGCCTCTAAATGTTTAGGAGAGGGAAACGGACTCAAAAATAGACAACACATGCAGCGGTGGGCACACATTAAAAACTGGGGAACCGAGGGCATAAGCCCATGGGGAGGAGGAGGCATAGTTTGCAGCATTGAGCCTGTTTGGGCTCGGGTTTGTGCCCTTGTAGTTTCTGTAAAGTAAAGCCTATGATTCAATCACTGAAATATAATCATGACCACTGGAAATTATGCATAATTAAGCATTTGCCTCATTTGCCACATCTGCTGCATAATCTGCAGATATAAACAAAAAATAGTTTCTAGCTCAAATGGATCAAGTAACTAAAAACATTTCTGAGGTGTTCGTGCACAGTCCAAAGCCCTTTGCAAAGGCCAACTGATCACCTTTCAGCTGCTTATTTCTACATTTAGTAGTTAAGCTGGTACTGATGTGACATCCTTGCCCAGACACCATGTATAAAAATTACAAAATAATGAAGTAATACAAAAAATGTGATACGTTATGCCGCATAATTTGCCTTTCCCTGCCACATAATTTAGTCCACCCTGCCTCATTCATTTGCTGCTCACCTGTCTCATAATTACAGTGGACCTGAATATAATTTATTTTGTGGTGTGTGCCACATAGTTTTGCACTGGTACTACCATTGTATTTTTTTTTCTCGTATAAACCATGGAGTAGCAAAACCACACTTTGTTTATGCATTCGATAGTACCTTCTGCAGGTGTGCCAACGCTGCTCCCTAGGCCCAGAACAGCAATGCTCTGATTCCTAGGCTCCAGCATCATGGCGCTCTCCTGCCCTCTCACCCAGTGCGGCACCTTCACTGGCTCGAGGGCAACGTTCTCCAGGCCATCTTTCTGCAGTTCTTTGTGCATGTATCTGATAGCCATTTCGAGATTTCGAGACCCACTGATCCTGTTACCGATGGCGTCGACAAAAAGTGCGAGTCGGTCGTATGACCTGTTCTGGGCTTTGCCGTGCACAGCTAGATTAATAATATCCTGGGCAATGTCAGAATACGCAGCTATTTCTTTTTTCACATGTTTGAAAGTCCTTCGACGAGTTTTATCTCCAGAAGTGTTTCCTCCCATGCATAAAGGCAAAAAACAAAGGGTGATGACAGCAACATAGTAAAGGTGCTTCATTGTCCTCGACGAGTCCTGTGGTATGCTCTGTGGACGGAAATGACGTAGAGTTAGGGGCAAAGTAACAGTGCAGTGGACACTAAGCACATGATCATCTACACATCAGAACTGCATTAACAGTACTTATGAAAGAGGCATTGGTAATATTTGGAACGAAAATATAAAATACGTGTCTGAATCATTCGTTCCTCAACGTCAGAAATATTTGTTAATACCCACTTACCTTGGGTATCAAAAGCAGTTCTCATTCTTTTCCATGTTTGTTAATTTCAATGTATGTACATTTCAACTCAAATTTCTCCTCACTGTGCTATTAGAAGAGCTCGTACCTTCCCACTTGACTGAACTTTCAAGGACGATAGAAACTACTGTTAATGGTTCACTGAAGTCAAGTGTTCTCGGTAAAATTCAAAGTCAGCACTTCAAGTAGCAGCAAAATACATTTTACTTATCTGTCTTGTCAAAACACAAAGGTATGGCAAAGGTATACGTTAACCTGCTCCTAAAACCTCGGCAGCATATCTGTGTCTCTGCATTGGCACTGACCTTTACAGAAGTGGGCTCAATTCCTGGTGTGGAATTTGTCAAAAATTGATGGCCATATGTACAAAAGCATGTTTGCAGTCGAAAACAGCCCAATTGGCAGATTCTGGTCATTTCCGAACAAAAAATGCTGTTACAAATGCTCAGAGCACAAATTGTGATTCAGTAACATTACTGAATCACAATTTGTGTTTAGCGATTCAGTATTTGGAAGGGGTGTGTTTAGGGCTCCCTTCGTAATACGGAATAGCATTGGTACGCAGTGGCAGCTCCTCCGCTAAGGCGGAGGAGCATGCCTTACAAGGAAAATAAAATTATAACAACAATGCTATTATCATTTTATTTTTCATTAGTGGCTATGCAAAGCTGGTGTGGGTGGGGCTGTGCTTCCCGCAGAGCAGGGGAAGGAGTGGTGGCACTCTCCTAAGTGCACATGACGGTTTTGCCGGACCTCTTGGGCCGGCCAAACCATCATACGCCCTTGGCATGTCCTCCACTGGACTCTGTTGTACAGCCCAGCGGAAAACATGCCCAGCCTCTCTCTGAATACCGAACCACGGCGCTCAGGCCAATTAAAACCCAGACCAAAGAGGACGAGGACAGGGGGGAAGCGGCCACCAGGAAGGTAAGGGCTTTTTTTTCTTAGCCTCTTTTCTTTTTTTGAAAACTCCTTGCCCGCCCCACTACTACTGCCCGGTAGCAGCCACTACTGTTGGTATGTATGAATGTTTTGCAACAGTATTATGGTTGCAAAACATCAATTTTTTTGTCAACACCTCATGGGTGGTGGTAATCACCCGCAAATGGGAAAGAGTCCCTGCAAGATCCCTTCCTCTCTGTGAATGTTGAAACAAATATGTTTTTAAGAGGAGGCAGTGGTCCAATGGAGGTCTCCCAGATATCTTAAAAAATACAAGTTCAAAGTTCAATTTTCTTTTTAAACACTTCCTGGTTTTTTTTAAAGGAAAATGGGCTGCTTTAAAAAAAATTGCTTTATTAAAAAGCAATCAAAGAAATAGTGGTCTGCTGACCCCAGCAGGCCACCATCCCTGTAATGGCCGTGATTGCTAATGAGTCGCAAATTGCAACCTACCTCATTAATATTCATGACGTTGGTTGACTGTGACCCCACACCAGACATCACCATCGCCACCCTCAAAAGCTACAAAATTACACACCGGAACCAAACAAACAAACACAGAGGGGAAATTGCCATCAACTACAAAGACACCATCCGTTGTACGCCCTCCTCAGTCGAACCAGCGCTGATAATGGAGAATCTAAATTTCCAACTCGACACAGACAGAAATAGCACCATCAGAGGCACCCTTGCCTACAAACCACCAGGACCATGCCCTAGCTTCTGCAACACTATCCTTAACCTCATCACCCCCATTCCCATCAACCCCAAGCACTACATCCTCCTAGGAGATCTTAACTTCCACCTTGACATCCCCAGTGACCCCCAACTCAACCGATCTCCTGGAAAGCATGAGCAACATTCAGTGGTGTAGCTAGACGCACTGCCACCCGGGTGCAGGTAAGAGCGGGGTGGCGGCCGACAGACGTCTTGTTCCGGGGTGGGGGGTGGAGTCCGACAGACCACTTGTTCTCTAGGCTGGGGGGGATGGTAATAGACGACAGACACGACTCCCACTGCCCCCAAACACAGTGCCGCACTGGGCAGACTACCCCCCAGCTACGCCCCTGGCTATATCGGTCTCCAGCAACTTGTTACCGACCCTACCCAAATGCAGGACACACGCTCAACCTCGTTTTCATATCCAGCAACAGGGTCAAGTATAACCAGGTCTCTCAGCTCACCTGGACCGACCTTTACAGCATCGATGAATGTCTAGTGGTATTGTGAAGTGAGCTAATCAGATGGTAAGACAAGAGCAGATATGTCTTAGTAAAACTCTTGAAGGGTCGATCTTTCCCAGTCCGAATAAGTCCTGTTAAATGGTTTCAAACATGACATGCATGAAAGATGAATTACTTTCCTCCACCATTGTCTTGGACCTTGAGCTCTACCTGCCTCAGAATTCCAGTTGTGGTTATGTTCCTTCATGCACCCAACTCAGTGGAATCTTTCTATCCCCGACATTCCATGTGTGTATTTGTCTTTGACAAAGGTTCCACTTTCAGTCAGTTAATGGATGTTCCCTCTCCTGTATGGATGTATCTTAATTGTGTTCTCAATAAATACAATTAAACTTATTTGCTGTGTGGTGACTTGCTGTTGGCACCGAGTGGATACAGGGAGGAACCCAACTGGATGATCAGCAACAAATATGAGGGGAGAGCCTTTGCTGGTCAGTGTTTCTTCAGACTTGCAACACAGTTTATTTTGACCTTGTGATATGGCCTTTGCTGTTGTGTACTGCTTTGTTCACCCCGGTACCCAATGTGCCAAGCACTGAGTTGCTGTGGTGGTTGTGCTGCCACTGAGCTGACTGTGTGGGAATCATCAAACCCTCGATCTTAGCCGATTGCCTGGTAATTGTACAGGACATCTCCAGGTATGATTGATTGAGAAGCTTTACTTTTTAATGTTGAACTCTCTAAAAACCAGTCTTTCAAACAGCCTTTTATTCTATCGCCCACCGGGCACTAGAACTATGTTTCCACAACACATTAGCACCCTCTTAGAATTATACTCTTTAAAAAAATTATTTTGCCATTCTCAGTGATTTCAACTACCATTTAGAAAAGTTGACTGATCATGACACTGAGGATTTGATAGACCCCATGTTCAGGTTTGGTTTTCCCCAAATCATTAACACTTCAATTCATACGGCTGGTCACACGCTAGATTGGCTATTCACTAACAATTCAAATATAAAATTCCTGAAGGCCTTTCTTTAATGTTAGGCCTCCCAAGACTAATAATACTAAATCCTTCCATCTGTGGCAGAAAATCCAGGTCCCAGAACTCAGGGATGCTCTCCTAACCACCGAGCCAGTAACTTCAGTAGATCCAGATGCTGATGATAGGGACGACAAATTTTGGATTCAGGCAGCTGCCGGCAACCTTGCACCAATAAAAAGTAAAATTCTAAAGAGAACTAGCCCCTCCACTCCCTAGTATAACTCTGAACTTAAAACCTTCAAACAATACTGTCGGAACCAGGAGAGAATATGGAGGAAGGATTACAGTCTAACTCAAAAAGACAATTACAAACAATGCATTGCCAAATATAAAGCCCTTTTTATATCCACCAAATCAAATGCTATAGCTTAAAATTTGAAAAGGCAAACAAGCATTGGAAATGCAATAGGTCTCGCAATAGAATAGTTAGACTTTTTTCTTTTTGCAAATGGAAGAGTGGCGTTGCGTGGATGAGTGGCGTTGCGTGGATGAGTGGCGTTGCATGGATGAGTGGCGTTGCGTGGATGAGTGGCGTTGCGTGGATGAGTGGCGTGTGTGAGTGGCGTTGCGTGTGTGAGTGGCGTTGCGTGTGTGAGTGGCGTAGCGTGTGTGAGTGGCGTAGCGTGTGTGAGTGGCGTAGCGTGTGTGAGTGGCGTTGCGTGTGTGAGTGGCGTTGCGTGTGTGAGTGGCGTTGCGTGTGTGAGTGGCGTTGCGTGTGTGAGTGGCGTTGCGTGGATGAGTGGGGTTGGAATGCAATAAGTATAGCATTAGAAAAGTTGTAGTTATTGGTGAGGGTGAGGTTGATTGAGGGTAAGGGGGTGAGGGTGATTGAGGGTAAGGGGGTGAGGGTGAGGGGTTTAGGGTGAGTGAGGGTGAGGTGTTGAGTGGGGGTGAGTGAGGGTGAGTGAGTGTGAGGGAGGGTGAGTGAGGGAGAGGGGTTGAGGGTGGGTGAGGGGTTGAGGGTGAGAGGGTGAGTGAGGGTAAGGGTGAGGAGTTGAGTGTGAGTGAGGGTGAGGGTGATTGAGTGTGAGGTGTTGAGGGAGGGTGAGGGTGAGTGAGGGTGAGGGTGAGGTGTTGAGGGTGAGTGAGGGTGAGGAGTTGAGGGTGAGGGTTAGTGAGTGTGAGGGGTTGAGTGTGAGTGTGCGTGAGGGTGGGTGAGGGGTTGAGGGTGAGTGAGGGTGAGGGTGAGGCTGAGAGGTTGAGGGTAAGTGAGGGTGAGTGATGGTGAGGCAGAGGGGGTGAGGGTAAGTGAGGGTGAGTGAGAGTGAGGGTGAGTGAGGGGTTGAGGGTGAACGGTTGAGGGTGAGTGAGGGTGAAGTGTTGAGGGTGAGTGAGGGTGAGGGGTTGAGAGTGAGTGAGGGTGAGGCGTTGAGGGTGAGTGAGGGTGAGGGTGAGGGTGAGTGATGGTGAGTGAGGGTGGGTGAGGGTGAGTGAGGGTGAGTGAGGGTGAGTGAGGGTGAGTGAGGGTGAGTGAGGGTGAGTGAGGGTGAGTGAGGGTGAGGGGTTGAGGGTGAGTGAGGGTGAATGGTTGATATTGATTGAGGATGAGGATTTGAGGGTGAGTGAGGGGTTGAGGCTGAGTGAGGGTGAGGGTGATTGAGGGTAAGGGTTTGAGGCTGAGTGAGGGTGAGGGTGAGGGGTTGAGTGTGAGTGAGGGTGAGGGTGATTGAGGGTGAGGTGTTGAGGGTGAGTGAGGGTGAGTGAGAGTGAGTGAGGGTGTGTGAGGGTGAGGGCTTGAGGGTGAGTGAGGGTGAGGGTGAGTGAGGGTGAGTGAGTGTGAATGAGGGTGAGTGAGGGTGAGTGAGGGTGAGTGAGGGTCATTGAGGGTGAGTGAGGGTGAGGGTGATTGAGGGTGAGTGAGGGTGAGGGTGAGTGAGGGTAAGTGAGGGTGAGGGTGAGTGAGGGTGATTGAGGGTGAGTGAGGGTGAGTGAGTGTGAGGGAGGGTGAGTGAGGGAGAGGGGTTGAGGGTGGGTGAGGGGTTGAGGGTGAGAGGGTGAGTGAGGGTGAGGGTGAGGAGTTGTGTGTGAGTGAGGGTGAGGGTGATTGAGTGTGAGGTGTTGAGGGAGGGTGAGGGTGAGTGAGGGTGAGGTGTTGAGGGTGAGTGAGGGTGAGGAGTTGAGGGTGAGGGTTAGTGAGTGTGAGGGGTTGAGTGTGAGTGTGGGTGAGGGTGAGTGAGGGTGAGGGGTTGAGGGTGAGTGAGGGTGAGGCTGAGAGGTTGAGGGTAAGTGAGGGTGAGTGATGGTGAGGCAGAGGGGGTGAGGGTAAGTGAGGGTGAGTGAGAGTGAGGGTGAGTGAGGGGTTGAGGGTGAACGGTTGAGGGTGAGTGAGGGTGAGGGGTTGAGAGTGAGTGAGGGTGAGGCGTTGAGGGTGAGTGAGGGTGAGGGTGAGTGTGGGTGAGGGTGAGTGAGGGTGGGTGAGGGTGAGTGAGGGTGAGTGAGGGTGAGTGAGGGTGAGTGAGGGTGAGGGGTTGAGGGTGAGTGAGGGTGAAGTGTTGAGAGTGATTGAGAATGAGGATTTGAGGGTGAGTGGGGGGTTGAGGCTGAGTGAGGGTGAGGGTGAGAGGGTAAGGGTTTGAGGCTGAGTGAGGGTGAGGGTGAGGGGTTCAGTGTGAGTGAGGGTGATTGAGGGTGAGGTGTTGAGGGTGAGTGAGGGTGAGTGAGAGTGAGTGAGGGTGAGTGAGGGTGAGGGCTTGAGGGTGAGTGAGGGTGAATGAGTGTGAATGAGGGTGAGTGAGGGTGAGTGAGGGTGAGTGAGGGTGAGTGAGGGTGAGGGTGATTGAGGGTGAGTGAGGGTGAGGGTGAGTGAGGGTAAGTGAGGGTGAGGGTGAGTGAGGGTGATTGAGGGTGAGTGAGGGTGAGTGATGGTGATGTGTTGAGGGTGATAGAGAGTTATAGAGGGTGAGGGGTTGATGTTGAAAAAAATTTTTGTTATTAAAATGTCTGACGGAAATCGCCACCTTAACGCTACCTACATTTACCAGGTTAGCGTTCTAGTTTATTTTTTTCTTTTCCCTACCGTTACGTTTTATTTTTGATGGACATTTTTTTTAGCCAATCGGAGCGCGACGTTTTTGACGTCGCGTTCCGATTAGCATACGTAATCGGTGGAATTCTCCAGAACATGGAGAATAGCCGGATGCGGAAGGCGTGTTCCTGTACGTGTGCTGTTGGTGCGTCGTAGGATAGGTAAGAGATTCCCTCGACGTGTTTTTTTAATATAATGTAAAGTAGTATTGATAGTATGCATAAAATAGTTAATAATTACGAGTGTATTTATATAAATAGTGACATATTTTGTTAGCGATTGTAATTATTTTAGTTATTTATGTAATTTATATGCAATTAAGTGTTTTATTTACTACATATAGTATATTTAAGTTAACGAATGAATAGGAGTGTATTTTTAATACTGTTGACATTGTATTTTTTTGTTTGTAATATTTCGAAATGATTATTATGTCGTGTAATTAAAGTCTTGTTTTTATTATTCGATATGTAATGTATTTATTTTCTTAAAGTGTTATGTAATGTATTATTAGCAGTTGTTTGTAATTTGACGTACAAGAGCTGTTCATTGAGTTTCTAAGTACTCTTTTCGCCATGAATATTGTACACTTAAAATGTATTAATTGTATTACGATTTCTTTTGTGAAGCTAAGAGACATATGTAATGTTTATTGATTATTTTTTGCGCTGAATCCAAGTTGCGTAATATGTTTTTAATACTTGATGTAATTCCGTGTGATGAAGTGCTATTGTTATATGCCTACGGCTTTTTGTGTAACTAATGACAATTGTGTTTAATCCGTCCGATTTACGGGATGAATAGTGCTTGTTTATTACCCAAGTTAAAAATAGGCTGTTTTACTTTTGTGTTTGTACATCCTAGTCCTCGCATCCTGACTGATATTTCTTCGTTCTTTTGTTGGTGTTATTTTGTCCTAATAATTGTTGGTTTGGTGACCTGAAGCTTGATAAACATCATTGCGCGTATTTTTACTTTGGTTGTTATTTTCTAGGATGTCTTTCTGTTGCGTATCTTGAGTATGTATTTGTAGGGTGAATTAGGCTGTTAGTTTATTAGGGTGAATTAGGACTCAGGATTTCTATCTTGGAGTTAGAGTGTGGATTAGGATAGTTTATTTCTATTATTCCTTTTGTTGTTGTATGTGTGTGTGTGTGAGGGTGAGTGAGGGTGTGTGAAGCTGAGGGTGTGTGACGGTGTGTGAGGGAAGCTTGCACTGCTGCTGTCGGTGCTGTACCTGTTCCATGTGTAAGGGAAGCTTGCACTGCTGTTGCCTGTGCTGTACCTGCTCCGTGTGTGAGGGAAGCTTGCACTGCTGCCGCCTGTGCTGTACCTGATCTATGTGTGAGGGAAGCTTGCACTGCTGCCGCCTGTGCTGTACCTGATCTATGTGTGAGGGAAGCTTGCACTGCTGCTGCCTGTGCTGTACCTGATCTATGTCTGAGGGAAGCTTGCACTGCTGCTGTCGGTGCTGTACCTGTTCCATGTGTAAGTGAAGCTTGCACTGCTGCCGCCTGTGCTGTACCTGATGTATGTGTGAGGGAAGCTTGCACTGCTGCCGCCTGTGCTGTACCTGATCTATGTTTGAGGGAAGCTTGCACTGCTGCCGCCTGTGCTGTACCTGATCTATGTCTGAGGGAAGCTTGCACTGCTGCTGTCGGTGCTGTACCTGTTCCATGTGTAAGGGAAGCTTGCACTGCTGCCGCCTGTGCTGTACCTGATCTATGTGTGAGGGAAGCTTGCACTGCTGCCGCCTGTGCTGTACCTGATCTATGTGTGAGGGAAGCTTGCACTGCTGCTGCCTGTGCTGTACCTGATCTATGTCTGAGGGAAGCTTGCACTGCTGCTGTCGGTGCTGTACCTGTTCCATGTGTAAGTGAAGCTTGCACTGCTGCCGCCTGTGCTGTACCTGATGTATGTGTGAGGGAAGCTTGCACTGCTGCCGCCTGTGCTGTACCTGATCTATGTTTGAGGGAAGCTTGCACTGCTGCCGCCTGTGCTGTACCTGATCTATGTCTGAGGGAAGCTTGCACTGCTGCTGTCGGTGCTGTACCTGTTCCATGTGTAAGGGAAGCTTGCACTGCTGCCGCCTGTGCTGTACCTGATGTATGTGTGAGGGAAGCTTGCACTGCTGCCGCCTGTGCTGTACCTGATCTATGTGTGAGGGAAGCTTGCACTGCTGCCGCCTGTGCTGTACCTGATCTATGTGTGAGGGAAGCTTGCACTGCTGCTGTCGGTGCTGTACCTGTTCCATGTGTAAGGGAAGCTTGCACTGCTGCCGCCTGTGCTGTACCTGATGTATGTGTGAGGGAAGCTTGCACTGCTGCCGCCTGTGCTGTACCTGATCTATGTGTGAGGGAAGCTTGCACTGCTGCTGCCTGTGCTGTACCTGGTCTGTGTGTGAGGGAAGCTTGCACTGCTGCTGTCGGTGCTGTACCTGTTCCATGTGTAAGGGAAGCTTGCACTGCTGTTGCCTGTGCTGTACATGCTCCGTGTGTGAGGGAAGCTTGCACTGCTGCCGCCTGTGCTGTACCTGATCTATGTGTGAGGGAAGCTTGCACTGCTGCCGCCTGTGCTGTACCTGATCTATGTGTGAGGGAAGCTTGCACTGCTGCCGCCTGTGCTGTACCTGATCTATGTCTGAGGGAAGCTTGCACTGCTGCTGTCGGTGCTGTACCTGTTCCATGTGTAAGGGAAGCTTGCACTGCTGCCGCCTGTGCTGTACCTGATGTATGTGTGAGGGAAGCTTGCACTGCTGCCGCCTGTGCTGTACCTGATCTATGTGTGAGGGAAGGTTGCACTGTTGCTGCCTGTGCTGTACCTGCTCTGTGTGTGAGGGAAGCTTGCACTGTTGCTGCCTGTGCTGTACCTGCTCCGTGTTTGAGGGAAGCTTGCATTGCTGTTGCCTGTGCTGTACCTGCTCCGTGTGTGATGGAAGCTTGCACTGTTGCTGCCTGTGCTGTACCTGCTCTGTGTGTGAGGGAAGCTTGGACTGTTGCTGCCTGTGCCTCACCAAGATTTGTCTAAGTAAATGGAGAGGGGGGAGAGAGTTGGAAGAGAGAGTGAAAGAGGCAGAAACGTGTAGAGGAATAGAAAGAGAGAAGGGATCTGTAACCTGAGAGATGTGGCATAACAGAACGCTCGCTAGTGCGGGCACTGCTGCTCGGGGTATCGGCGCGATTTGTGTAAGTGGGTGACTGAAGCAGAGTGGGTGAATATATATGTCTGATGATAGTGGATGTCTGATGATTGCATGTCTGCTGGGGTGCAGGGTCAGTACAAGTCAAGCTGTAAGTTGGTGTGTGTCAGAACTGGTTGCCTCGGGGCCAACGAAGTCTGTTGCGAGGAGTGGGGGGCAGCCTTTGATGTGCGAGAGAGCTGCCGTGAAAGGCATGTAATTAGGGGGGAGGAGAAGTGGCGCTGGGGTGAATGGAGGGAAGGCAGAGAAGGGGAGGGGGGATGAATGTGACCCGGCGGGCAGGGGAGGGGGTGAGCGGGGAGAGCGGCATGAAGGTGTGAAAGCAGCAGGGGCCTGGAGTGGGGCTAAGATAACTGAGACGGCGGGCAGGGGAGGGGGTGAGCTGGGAGAGCGGCATGAGGGTGTGAAAGCAGCAGGGGCCTGGAATGGGGCTAAGATACCTGAAGCCACTCGACACGGCAGGCAGGGGAGGGGGCGTAGCGGGGGTGTGGGAGGAGTGCGTCTGAGGGATGTTAGCGCTGAATCCAACTTGCGTAATATGTTTTCTATATTTGATGTAAATCCGTGTGATGAACTGCTATTGTTATATGCCTACGGCTTTGTGTGTAACTCGTGACAATTGTGTTTAATCCGTCCCATTTACCGGATGAATAGTGCTTGTTTATTACCCAAGTTAAAAATAGGCTGTTTTACTTTTGGATTTGTACATCCTCGTCCTCGCATCCTGACCGAGATTTCTTCGTTCTTTTGTTGGTGTTCTGTTGTCCTAATAATTGTTAGTTTGGTGACCTGAAGCTTGAAAAACATCATTGCGCGTATTTTTACTTAGGTTGTTATTTTCTAGGATGTCTTTCTGTTGCGTATCTTGAGGGTGTATTTGTAGGGTGAATTAGGCTGTTAGTTTATTAGGGTGAATTAGGACTCAGGATTTAAATCTAGGAGTTAGAGTGTGAATTAGGATAGTTTATTTCTATTCTTCTTTTTGTTGTTGTATGTGTGTGTGTGTGTGTGTGTGTGAGGGTGAGTGAGGGTGT
Organism: Lissotriton helveticus; assembly: GCF_964261635.1. Lineage (NCBI taxonomy): Eukaryota > Metazoa > Chordata > Amphibia > Caudata > Salamandridae > Lissotriton > Lissotriton helveticus. Next base: position 433,369,015 of record NC_136063.1, read on the forward strand.
GTGAAGCTGAGGGTGTGTGACGGTGTGTGAGGGAAGCTTGCACTGCTGCTGTCGGTGGTGTACCTGTTCCATGTGTAAGGGAAGCTTGCACTGCTGCCGCCTGTGCTGTACCTGATCTATGTGTGAGGGAAGCTTGCACTGCTGTTGGCTGTGCTGTACCTGTTCCGTGTTTGAGTGAAGCTTGCATTGCCGTTGCCTGTGCTGTACCTGCTCCGTGTGTGATGGAAGCTTGCACTGCTGCCGCCTGTGCTGTACCTGATCTATGTGTGAGGGAAGCTTGCACTGCTGCTGTCGGTGCTGTACCTGTTCCATGTGTAAGGGAAGCTTGCACTGCTGTTGGCTGTGCTGTACCTGCTCCGTGTTTGAGTGAAGCTTGCATTGCCGTTGCCTGTGCTGTACCTGCTCCGTGTGTGATGGAAGCTTGCACTGCTGCCGCCTGTGCTGTACCTGATCTATGTGTGAGGGAAGCTTGCACTGCTGCTGTCGGTGCTGTACCTGTTCCATGTGTAAGGGAAGCTTGCACTGCTGTTGCCTGCGCTGTACCTGCTCCGTGTTTGAGTGAAGCTTGCATTGCCGTTGCCTGTGCTGTACCTGATCTATGTGTGAGGGAAGATTGCACTGCTGCTGTCGGTGCTGTACCTGTTGCATGTGTAAGGGAAGCTTGCACTGCTGCCGCCTGTGCTGCACCTGATCTATGTGTGAGGGAAGCTTGCACTGCTGTTGCCTGTGCTGTACCTGCTCCGTGTGTGATGGAACCTTGCACTGCTGCCGCCTGTGCTGTACCTGATCTATGTGTGAGGGAAGCTTGCACTGCTGCTGTCGGTGCTGTACCTGTTCCATGTGTAAGGGAAGCTTGCACTGCTGTTGCCTGTGCTGTACCTGCTCCGTGTTTGAGTGAAGCTTGCATTGCCGTTGCCTGTGCTATACCTGCTCCGTGTGTGATGGAAGCTTGCACTGCTGCTGTCGGTGCTGTACCTGTTCCATGTGTAAGGGAAGCTTGCACTGCTGCCGCCTGTGCTGTACCTGATCTATGTGTGAGGGAAGCTTGCACTGCTGCTGCCTGTGCTGTACCTGCTCTGTGTGTGAGGGAAGCTTGCACTGCTGCCGCCTGTGCTGTACCTGATCTATGTGTGAGGGAAGCTTGCACTGCTGCCGCCTGTGCTGTACCTGATCTATGTGTGAGGGAAGCTTGCACTGCTGCTGTCGGTGCTGTACCTGTTCCATGTGTAAGGGAAGCTTGCACTGCTGTTGGCTGTGCTGTACCTGCTCCGTGTGTGATGGAACCTTGCACTGCTGCCGCCTGTGCTGTACCTGATCTATGTGTGAGGGAAGCTTGCACTGCTGCTGTCGGTGCAGTACCTGTTCCATGTGTAAGGGAAGCTTGCACTGCTGTTGCCTGTGCTGTACCTGCTCCGTGTTTGAGTGAAGCTTGCATTGCCGTTGCCTGTGCTATACCTGCTCCGTGTGTGATGGAAGCTTGCACTGCTGCTGTCGGTGCTGTACCTGTTCCATGTGTAAGGGAAGCTTGCACTGCTGCCGCCTGTGCTGTACCTGATCTATGTGTGAGGGAAGCTTGCACTGCTGCTGCCTGTGCTGTACCTGCTCTGTGTGTGAGGGAAGCTTGCACTGCTGCCGCCTGTGCTGTACCTGATCTATGTGTGAGGGAAGCTTGCACTGCTGCCGCCTGTGCTGTACCTGATCTATGTGTGAGGGAAGCTTGCACTGCTGCTGTCGGTGCTGTACCTGTTCCATGTGTAAGGGAAGCTTGCACTGCTGTTGGCTGTGCTGTACCTGCTCCGTGTGTGAGGGAAGCTTGCACTGCTGCCGCCTGTGCTGTACCTGATGTATGTGTGAGGGAAGCTTGCACTGCTGCTGTCGGTGCTGTACCTGTTCCATGTGTAAGGGAAGCTTGCACTGCTGTTGGCTGTGCTGTACCTGCTCCGTGTTTGAGTGAAGCTTGCATTGCCGTTGCCTGTGCTGTACCTGCTCCGTGTGTGAGGGAAGCTTGCACTGCTGCCGCCTGTGCTGTACCTGATGTATGTGTGAGGGAAGCTTGCACTGCTGCTGTCGGTGCTGTACCTGTTCCATGTGTAAGGGAAGCTTGCACTGCTGTTGCCTGTGCTGTACCTGCTCCGTGTTTGAGTGAAGCTTGCATTGCCGTTGCCTGTGCTATACCTGCTCCGTGTGTGATGGAAGCTTGCACTGCTGCTGTCGGTGCTGTACCTGTTCCATGTGTAAGGGAAGCTTGCACTGCTGTTGGCTGTGCTGTACCTGCTCCGTGTGTGAGGGAAGCTTGCACTGCTGCCACCTGTGCTGTACCTGATCTATGTGTGAGGGAAGCTTGCACTGCTGCTGTCGGTGCTGTACCTGTTCCATGTGTAAGGGAAGCTTGCACTGCTGTTGGCTGTGCTGTACCTGCTCCGTGTTTGAGTGAAGCTTGCATTGCCGTTGCCTGTGCTGTACCTGCTCCGTGTGTGATGGAAGCTTGCACTGCTGCCGCCTGTGCTGTACCTGATCTATGTGTGAGGGAAGCTTGCACTGCTGCTGTCGGTGCTGTACCTGTTCCATGTGTAAGGGAAGCTTGCACTGCTGTTGCCTGTGCTGTACCTGCTCCGTGTTTGAGTGAAGCTTGCATTGCCGTTGCCTGTGCTATACCTGCTCCGTGTGTGATGGAAGCTTGCACTGCTGCTGTCGGTGCTGTACCTGTTGCATGTGTAAGGGAAGCTTGCACTGCTGCCGCCTGTGCTGCACCTGATCTATGTGTGAGGGAAGCTTGCACTGCTGCTGCCTGTGCTGTACCTGCTCTGTGTGTGAGGGAAGATTGCACTGCTGCTGTCGGTGCTGTACCTGTTCCATGTGTAAGGGAAGCTTGCACTGCTGTTGCCTGTGCTGTACCTGCTCCGTGTTTGAGTGAAGCTTGCATTGCCGTTGCCTGTGCTGTACCTGCTCCGTGTTTGAGTGAAGCTTGCATTGCCGTTGCCTGTGCTATACCTGCTCCGTGTGTGATGGAAGCTTGCACTGCTGCTGTCGGTGCTGTACCTGTTCCATGTGTAAGGGAAGCTTGCACTGCTGTTGGCTGTGCTGTACCTGCTCCGTGTGTGAGGGAAGCTTGCACTGCTGCCACCTGTGCTGTACCTGATCTATGTGTGAGGGAAGCTTGCACTGCTGCTGTCGGTGCTGTACCTGTTCCATGTGTAAGGGAAGCTTGCACTGCTGTTGGCTGTGCTGTACCTGCTCCGTGTTTGAGTGAAGCTTGCATTGCCGTTGCCTGTGCTGTACCTGCTCCGTGTGTGATGGAAGCTTGCACTGCTGCCGCCTGTGCTGTACCTGATCTATGTGTGAGGGAAGCTTGCACTGCTGCTGTCGGTGCTGTACCTGTTCCATGTGTAAGGGAAGCTTGCACTGCTGTTGCCTGTGCTGTACCTGCTCCGTGTTTGAGTGAAGCTTGCATTGCCGTTGCCTGTGCTATACCTGCTCCGTGTGTGATGGAAGCTTGCACTGCTGCTGTCGGTGCTGTACCTGTTGCATGTGTAAGGGAAGCTTGCACTGCTGCCGCCTGTGCTGCACCTGATCTATGTGTGAGGGAAGCTTGCACTGCTGCTGCCTGTGCTGTACCTGCTCTGTGTGTGAGGGAAGCTTGCACTGCTGCCGCCTGTGCTGTACCTGATCTATGTGTGAGGGAAGATTGCACTGCTGCTGTCGGTGCTGTACCTGTTCCATGTGTAAGGGAAGCTTGCACTGCTGCCGCCTGTGCTGCACCTGATCTATGTGTGAGGGAAGCTTGCACTGCTGCTGCCTGTGCTGTACCTGCTCTGTGTGTGAGGGAAGCTTGCACTGCTGCCGCCTGTGCTGTACCTGATCTATGTGTGAGGGAAGATTGCACTGCTGCTGTCGGTGCTGTACCTGTTCCATGTGTAAGGGAAGCTTGCACTGCTGTTGCCTGTGCTGTACCTGCTCCGTGTTTGAGTGAAGCTTGCATTGCCGTTGCCTGTGCTGTACCAGCTCCGTGTGTGATGGAAGATTGCGAGATCTGGCATAACGGAAGGATTGGTAGTGCGTGCACCGCTGCTTGGGGTATCTGCGAGATTTGTGTAAGTAAATGGAGAGGGGGGTGAGAGTTGGAAGAGAGAGTGAAACAGGCAGAAACGTGGAGAGTTAAAAGAAAGAGGGAATGAATCTAAGCTGCGAGATGTGGCATAACAGAAGGATTGGTAGTGCGTGCACCGCTGCTTGGGGTATCTGCGAGATTTGTGTAAGTAAATGGAGAGGGGGGTGAGAGTTGGAAGAGAGAGTGAAACAGGCAGAAACGTGGAGAGTTAAAAGAAAGAGGGAATGAATCTAAGCTGCGAGATGTGGCATAACAGAAGGATTTGTAGTGCGTGCACCGCTGCTTGGGGTACGACAAACAGGAGATGGTGACTAAAGTTTCAACCATGAGGTTGGAAGGCAGTGAAGTGAAATGTGAGGAGGCACCTCTTCAAATTGTAAAACAGACGGAGGGCATTGCTGTGGGGAGGGGGTGTAGGAGAAATGCACATGGCGGGCAGGGGAGGGGGCGGAGCGGGGAGAGCGGCATGTGGGTGTGAAGAAGCCGGGGCCTTTGAAGTGAAGCTAAGCTTCACTTCAAAAGGTGTCGGAGGAATGCGGCAGAGGGAACAGACGGCGATTGCGGCTGAGGGAACTGATGTGCACGAGCTTTTAAGCTCAATGCACATGCGCATTGAGCTTAAAAGTCACGGGCACTGCAAGGAATCGCCAGGATTCCTTGCTTCTTAGTTAAAGCTTGTTTAAGCCGCAATAGGCTCGCAAGCTCGATGCGCATGCGCATCGACAGGCGAGACCTAAAAACTCCTCCATGGAGCTCTTTCGCACTATCACTAATATTCCTACTCCCATTTCCACTGTAATAAGTAATACGTTTTGCAATGCCCTGGCACTCTTCTGTCAGAGGATGGTTCAGGACATTTTTTACAGTTTTCTGACAACTTATCAGTATGTTCTAGTGCCTACCCCTTTTTACCCCCATGCAGATCAAGAATCCAGGTCTATGACACAATTCTCTAAGCTATCCAAAAATTCAGACAGTTGATCCTGACCACTAATTAAGGATCCCCCCCTTGATTCATGTCCACCTTCCAAAATTCAGATGGTCCCAGATATTGTGGCAAAACAGCTTGCTACTATTTTTAACACCATGTATCTTTCCTGAAGACTGGAAGAAAGCTTTGGTTTTCCCACTCTTAAAAAAATCTCCCTAGACACCAACAACCACTGTCCCATAGCTAGGCTGCCTTTTCCAGCCAAACTTGTGGAAAAAGCAAAGAACGAACAGCTTACACATTTCATTGAACAAAACAACCTATTGGATTCCTCTCAATTCAGGTTCCACAGTGGACATGGCACAGAAACTGCCCTTATAGTTGCTAGTGAGGAGATGTGTGCAACCTTGGATAGTAGTGGAAGAGCGGCCCTGGTGTTACTTGACCTCTCTGCTGCGTTTGATATGGTCGACCATGTTTGTGTGATCGACCAATTAAGCGCTTTAGGAGTTAATGGGCCAGGCGATTGCCTTACTTAAATCCTTCCTGCCCTCTAGAGTTCAATCAGTTCATCTTGACGAATACACCTCCGGATCCTATGTTTTACTATGCAGTGTCCTCCAGGGTTCATCGTTAAGACCATCATCAGTAGTATCCCTCCCTAATTTTAATCAAGGCATTGATGAATTATTTTCCAACTGTATGTCCGCAGTTAGTGACTGGATGGGATGCATCTCAATCATGTTCTTCATAAATAATATCAAACACGCCTGCTGTGTGAACATTTTAAAGGTGCTCAATGTGCCAGAACTCCACAGAATATGCCTGGGTTGCCCAGTAGCTCAAGGTGGGCTTCCTCCCACTGTACCAGGATACTGCTCATATAGCAATGGGTGTCCTTAGTTGTGCCAGTGTTTCTGATCAGTGAAGTAGAAAGACTTTATTTTGTGATTAATTAAAATCTTTACAATAGAGAAACACTCTAATATAATAATAAAATGTTATAAAAAGAGATTCAGTAATACAAAATTTAAAATAATTGACGGTACTTAGTTACATGAAGCCAAGAGGGTACCGGATTTAATTTTTCATGATTTTCCTAATGGCATGCGTTTTCTTTATGAAAGGCCTGCCAAGAGACACAAAATAGCTTCATTACTTAAAAAGATACTTTCCGTTAAAACACAGTAAAAGGAATGGACGAGGCACCAGTCCAAAAAAAGTCAGACTATCAGATCCGTTCACTTTAGGGCTCTTTATGAACAGTGTGATATGGTGCTTCCAAAAATGCCAGGAATTCTGATGCTGCACCAGAGATTGAAGTCATTGTGCCCCTAGAGATTCTGAGTGCTCCATGGCTTTAACTCAGGTCTGTTGTGCTGCTGAATATTCCAGGGTTGCTGGTGAATATACTAGGGGTCTGCTGAATATATGATGGTTGCTGCTGACCACACGACAGTTGCTGCTGAATATACAAGGGGTACTGCTGAATATAGGGTTCCCCAAGGATCCAACTTATCCCAGACTCTTTTCAACCTGTACATGGAACCACTGACAGAAATCCTCAAACAAGCTAAGATATCTTACCACATGCATGCAAATGACACACAGCTGTACCTAAATATATAATCTCTGGAAGACTTCAGATGACTCAACAACACACTCATGGAAACAATGGCTGGCACAAAATCCCCTTACATTAAATGCACTAAAGACAGAATTCCTACAACTATCCCCACCACATAGCTCTCCACCAGCAGAAGAACATACCAGCAACTTAACTGTCCTCAACTGCAAACCACTCATCATAAAGTCAACTAAATCACAAAACCTCAATATGAAAGCATCAATGTATCTACAAGAGGCACATTGTTCCAGACGAATATCCTCAAGAAGGTTTGTTAATGTTGCCTGTCACCTGAATGGCTGCTCATTAAATCCTTCCTAGTTACTGCAGGTGGGAGTGAAGGTGTTCAAAACCATGCAGATACCACATTCTATGAGGTCTAGTGACTGGAGTAAGTTGATTTAAACTCCGTGAGTCCTGTGTGAGTGCGAGCAGCAGAGGAGCCCATATGCGCCTCGCCCGTACTGATGAGAAAGCCAAGGATGAGATCATGACTAGGGGACTGATACTCACTAATTTTAATGAAGATGGTGACACTAGCTCCAGGGAGGGTTCGGACACTGAGGTGTGAGATGTTTGTACTGTGTTTAGTTCCTTGTACAGAACATGACTGGTGCATTGCAGCGTTGTGATTGGCTATAGGGAGCCTGGGTGCTTCCTGGTTCCTGAGAAGCGGAGGACGGACGCGGCTGGAGGACAAGGTAAGTGTTATTTTTTAAAATTATTATTTTGTGCCCGCCACCCCCAGCCGCCCCGCCACCCCCAGCCGCCCCACCACCCCCAGCCGCCCCACCACCCTCATTCCCTGGCAGCCGCTACTGCAATCGTTATGGATGTATTTTTGCAGAAATAACAATTGCAAGGGAGTTTGTGGCCCTAATGAATAATTCCTTGTTTAACTAGCAAAGTGCAAAAAGATGAGTTCATAGCCTGATAATAGATTACTTGTGAAAACTAGCAAAGTACAACAATATACATTTGTAGTTTTAACAGACAAGTTCTGGAATGATACAGTTTATATCCTTATACATGTGGGGTGCAAGGTGCAGCTATCTGAATGCAAGATGTCTTTGTCAACTTCTCAGTATAACTGGTAACCAGGACTCCAACATCTACATAGCAAGTGCCGTCGGCAGCAACTATCTGTAACAATCACAGAGCAAGAACACAATGGTCCACGAGGTGGTTACAATCCATGTGTTCAAGATGGCTATCACCATCTGCAAGACTTCAGAGAATCCTGCAGCCTCACTGGACATGTAGTTGTTTTCAGTTTAACTAAGGTGTTTAGCATAGGGCGGATGTCAGAGACAGAAGCTTCAGTCCAGGCATTTTACGCCTCACCACTTTAAAATGTCACCAGCCGACAGTCTGTTGACTGTCGGCTGATGACATTTTAAAGTGGTGAGGCGTAAAAAGATAATCATACTGTACCCGAATCCCCTAAGGAGGGTTCGGGAGGATTTCCCCCCCCCCAGAAAATGTTGAAAAAAGAGTGGACAAATGGTGCCTTTTCAAGCAAATTTGAGAAAACAGGAAGGTTAATAAAGCAATTGTGAAAGTGCAGTTATTACATTAATAAAGTGGTGTCATATAAAATCACAATTGAATTGTACTATCACATGTCTGTAGTGTTTACACTTAATCAATTATCCCATAATGCACAGAAACTCGATAGTATTGTTGTCTGGCTATTTTGACATTTTAACACACTGATATTAAAGGAGCCCAGTGCTATAAAAATGCACAGATTTATTCAAAAAGAAAGCAAAACACATTTAGCAGATCCTATTAAAAATGCTTTTCACCACAAATTAATAGTTTTATCTTGCAGCAGTCAGAGGGCTGTAATTTTCTTAATAATATTTTATTAACACATCCGAATGAAATAGATTGTCAGTCTAAGCTATATACAACGCTGCTCTGTGCAGAGAACAAGCGTTGGTGTGCACACCTCTTGTGTCATTTATTCAGAAAACCACAGCTATTTTTCAGAAGATAACTTCAGTTTTGGGTTTACTCTTAACTCACATTATATGGCCCACGGAAGCACCTCTTTCCCTTAAGAATAAATGCTGTAGATGAATATAATTCCACCTTCAAATTTGCTATGTAAGCCTCCCTAGGATGCACTTAAAGATTGAAGACATTGAACATTGAACCTTAAAAGAGACACATCGTGTTTTTTAAGTATGAATGTCCTCCTGAAATGATAGATTCTTTCAAAACATTAGTTATATTATGTTAATGCGTATTTGCATTTGAACGCATCTGAACAAAGAGGGATCATTTTCTACCCTGTTTTAATTATAATTACATCTTTAAGGTGTGAATTTGCAGCGGAAGACAAAAGCGAGTCTCTCAGTACACCCGTTTGGGATGTTTACAGTATCTTGGCAAAATGGCCACTCCCCTGTCCCCTTAAACGCCTAAATACAAAAATAAACAATAAAATGTTGTCCATTCCATTTTGCTAATCCTTATAAGAAGTATTGTGGCATATGTGCATATTTTTTAATAACTTTCGATCCTTTTTGATTCATTTGTGATGGAAACATTTTTTAAATCTGAAAGTTAAGCAGCAGCTGGTGTGCATTATGTAGCAAGTGGGACACATTTTAAGTGGAAAAGCTGCAGCTGTAAATTGACATTTTCTTACTATATGCAGTTTCTTAATAGTGCGAAAACTTTCAATCAATTTGCCATCAATCGATTTTCCTTTTAATCATCTGTAACCCACGTAGAACAGCCACTGCTCGTCCTACCCACTTTAATGTCGATTTACACTGGAGCAGCCTGGGAAAAAAGGAACGAATTTACGTAATTTTCTCCCCTTATATTATCCTACCTTAAATAATCGAACTTCCATTCTTGAACTGGCATTGTCTCTGTATTGCCAAAGTCAGTCACCGACCGAAGGCAAATAAATACATTTAAAAACTCAAGTTGGCCGTGACAGGCAAGCCCCAGATAATTATTGTGTTATTGCTGTACAGTACGAGAGACAACTCACTCAGTCACAGTGGTCGGGACTCGGGACGGGACGGCTCAAGGTGCCACGTGCCCTCCGCACTCCACAGGGCCCAGAGAGATCGATGAGTGTCGGAACTTGGTGCACTGCAGACTGAGTGACTGACAGTACTGGTGGTGACCGAGGAGGGAAGAAATGACCCAATCACTGCATGGCTTAACAATAAAGCCATACAGTGATTGGGCATTGCTAGTGGACGCTGGGCGCAAAGAACGAATTTACGTAATTTTTTCCTCTTATATTATCCTACCTTAAATAATCGAACTCAGAACTTCCATTCTTGAACTGGCATTGTCTCTGTGTTGCCAAAGTCAGTCATCGAAGGCAAATAAATACATTTAAAAACTCAAGTTGGCCGTGACAGGCAAGCCCCAGATAATTATTGTGTTATTACTGTACAGTACGAGAGACAACTCAGAACTCACTCAGTCACAGTGGTCGGGACTCGGGACGGGACGGCTCAAGGTGCCACGTGCCCTCCGCTCCCCACAGGGCCCAGAGAGATCGATGAGATCACAGTGTCGGAACTTGGTGCACTGCAGACTGAGTGACTGTTACAGTACTGGTGGTACCCGAGGAGGGAAGAAATGACCCAATCACTGCATGGCTTAACAATAAAGCCATACAGTGATTGGGCATTGCTAGTGGACACTGGGCGGGACCTCCCACGCAATCATGCCTGCTACTGAGTGCAGATTAGACTGGCAACCGCGGAACCGCCGCTTTGCACTGCCATGACGCTGCAGCGCTGCAGCCAATCCTGGCGCTGCTCTATTACAGAGAGAGGCTCTCTCTTAAAGACAGCAGCGCCAGGATTGGGGTGTGCTGAAAAAGTTGCCACCCATTTCTGAACATTGGGGTCTGTGGTTTGAGCCACGCCCCCCAGTTATCAGTATCTTCCTCATTAAGTGCAACGTGTGCATATGAGGGGGATCTAGGTCGCGAAAGGCAGCGCCCGGCCAAACCAACCCGCCATGTGTACAGTGTGCTTATGCCGCACAGTGCGCATGTGCGGGCCGCGGTATGAAGTGGTGCGATGTCTGTGTACATGGAAAGCAAGCCAAGCCGGTGTGACGTGACGCCGCCACGCGCTTTAAACATTTTGCGAGCATTATTATTTATATTTATTGACAATACACATAATGTATTTTGTGGCGGCGGCATTTTGTGGCGGCGGCAGCGGTGTCTGTAGGGCAACGCCCCACCGCCCCAATGGACAAGTCGCCACTTATAGGATGATCTGTCTAACTTGAAAGAATTCTGACAAGCGTTAGTTAAACTCAAGATGTGTTGGCTCCATAAGTCTTTTGTTCAGCTGTACTTTATAAACATTTAGCATGGAGATCCGGAGCTTAATAACTGTCACAATGGCAGAAATCGAACTGGAGTGTTCTCCTTGGAGATAATTCTTAATAAGACATAGAACACTTTTCGTTTGACACTGTAAGTAGACCACTTGTTCCTACCGATGTACACTTAGCATGAGTTATGTGATACACAGGGTTTCGTATACACACAAAGTGGGGCATGATGAGTTTTAATGGACTAACGAGGGCACCCTCCCCAGTACAAGACTCAAATACACACAGAGCCCTCGGGTCCGACGTAACTGGGCGAACGTCAAATAAGAGAACAGACTGACTTGTGGGGAAGAGGGGGTTTCCCTTTTAAGGACCGTTTCCCTCACACACCAAAGGTGTCATGCTTCATCATGGGGAATCCTCCTCGCATCATGAAGCCTAGTCATGATGCCAGCTACAATCCCCTCTCTACGAGGGGGGAGCTCAGGAATGTTTTCAAGTTTGAGGGTTATTCCTAAAACCCAGTATGAGTATTAATCTTTGTTTAACATGGTCAGCGCCTAATCAACATGCAGTCAGGGGATACACACACATTCGACAATACTACAAATCCCATCAGTCCTTGGGGGCTTCCCTTTTCTGCTTCACGATCAGCCGGGGCTTCCGCACACGGAGCCCAGCTGAACTTTATTTCCCGGCATTCCCAGAGCCGCTTCCAGGAAGCGGTCGCGAGACAACACTCTACGCGCCAGTTATCTTCTTCCTAGATAGGGCTCACTTTTACCAATGGTTCTGTCGTAGGACGCACACAACGGCTTCCCGCAACATTTTGGCGGGAGGCTACTGAACAATAGATATTTTTTATATACTAGGCAGCACCAGGTGGATGTCAGGGCTATCCCATGTCCCGTGATGGAGACGCTATGGGGGGTCATACTGCGATGGGACTTGGGTGCCGACAGTAGATTTCTGGGGCACTCCCCTCTGCGCTATCCGGGTTACACACAGCTCCGTAGGAGTCGATGGACCCGAGGGCTCTGTGAGTATTTGATACACAGTATTTGTGAGTATTTGATACCTTTTGTTTGTATACGAGTCTGGTGAATCAGTGGACTAATTCCCAGGGTACAGTATTTGATCTCATGGCCACAGATTCATATCCAGCTGAGTCCATTTATCCTTTCATCCTTCTGAGTACCATTGAGTTGGGTAAAAATAAACATTTGTTATTTAGCGGCAACTTGTCCCAAAGGGTGAGTGTGAGCTTAACAAATATCTTATGACGCATGTATTTGCCTTTAGAATATGACCTGAGTATTAATACTAATGCTTTCTTTTTTATATGCTAATCCATAATAATATGTTCAGCTGGATCTATTTGTGTTGTAAAATATCTCAATGCAAGCTTACCTTCTGCAGAATTTTATTGGAAAGCTTCAATGGCTTTATCAACCCTAAACAGGAGTTTAGTTTGTGCATAATTGCTTTTATGTTTCACCTTATTCTTGGATGATTTACATTATATTCTTTGGAACAATTCCAATATCCTTGATTAACTGTCTACAGAACAGTGCCAACACCTGCACCTCAAGATCTATAATCTCCTAGACATCCAGAGCATCATCACCTCCAGCTATGACCCTAACAGCCTTACGAAGCTGTGATCCATGCTGCGCACAAGGTTCAGGCAAGAGCACAGGATTCAACAGTGGTCATGCCATGGAAGATTCTGACCTGGACCATGCCCCTTTCACCTTGTACCAGCAGGTCTGTTCTTAATTTCTAACTCTAGAGTGTGTACCCTGGAAGATCCTATAGATCAGGCCAAGATGATTGTGTGACCTTGTCGCTGCTTATAAGCCCTTCTGAGCTCCCTGTACTTTTGCAAACTTAAAGTGTGAGCTTTGCTCAAAATAGGCATAGCAGCTATTGCATGTTGGAGCATATTACTTGCAGGTCATGGAGAAGGACCTGTGTCAGATGCAACTGAGGAAATTATGATATTATGATATTTGTCCAGTATTGTCTTTTGTGTCCAGCTAGTCCTTAGACTAGCTGGACACAAAATACAATACTGGATTTTTAAAATTATTTTTAATTATTTGATAAGTAGGTACCATTTTACTAATAAGCTTTATTTATCCATTTGTTATGTTTATAGATAAATAATTAAATGAATGTTAGGGATTATGTTTCCTAGGTATTCTAGAGTTGATCAATGATTTTTTAGCTAGCACCATCCTGCACTTTAAAGATTTAAAACTATTTAGCACCAAATATCTTTGGCAAATAGCATCGCAGCACAATTCATATTTGGAGCCCTTTTAAATGGGGAAGTGTAAACCTTTAATTCATATTTCCATACTCCTGCAGCAGCAAGGCCTTTTCCATACACTTCAAGCAACAACCTCCTTTTTTCATGCTCATACAACACCTGTACTTCCTTTCCACTTCTTTTCTTTCAGAGGGAGTGGATGAGAGATCCACCTATCATCCACTTCCTCTGGTTAGCTCCTTCCCCCCTCATATGTCACCATATTCCACTTTTCACTCATTGGCTCACCATCACACAATCCAAGGGGTACATGAGGCATTGTTCCATGATTCCAGTTGTGAATCTGCCACTCATGGGGATGGGGCACTGGAGCCCTCAGGAGGTGCTATGTAGTCCAGACACATCTTCCTATTGTTCCTGGGTAGAAGCTTGATGGAGCACCTGGATATGTGGCCTTCTAGAGACACGACTATCCAACCTATTCAAGTTTTACTGTTGGCAGTTTGCTCCATCATAGCTCCTAGCTTGTGGGGCAACGCCCCAGCCTCTGTGAGGCCTAATGTCTCAAAATAGCCAAGGCTCCATGTCACTGTCGACAGGCTCCTCCCCATGGCACCGATTCCCCTGCCCATGACTCGTGATCACCATCCCGGCGCCTCTACCACCACCAGGTCTGCTACTTCCACAGATCAAGAACAGAGGCAAATACAAAATGCAATAAAATACCTAGGGCATGAGTTTTCATAAGCATAGAAATATTCCTTCCATATATAAAACTGTCAAAGCTACAGGCTCTGAACATAAATAACAACAGCAAAATCATTAGTTACCAATTTAAACCGATGAGAGCCATTTTGCTTTTGGTGCAGTTTTACAACATTTTATTGGTTAAAACTTAAAACAATCAACTTTGGATATTATGAGAACCACCTACAGACTACTTGGATAGCAAGCACTGTATAAATTATGCTCAGTAGTTTAGTTACTGGGATGATGGAAAACAAACACGCAATCATAGCTTTGTGGCCTCTAACAGATCTCTTTTTTTATTTAATTTTTTTATGCAAGGAGCAGAGGTGATACAGAAGTAAGAACAGTTTTCACAATACAAAACATAATCCTAAGAAGATAACAATATAATAAAAATACAGTTAGCATTTGGCAGGGTCAGCAAAATGAATCTGGGACAAGAGAAGAAAAAACAAACAAAAAATTAAGAAAATTCTACAGTCCATTAAATCTATTCTGTTATGGGGCCCATACTTTTAATCCTCTTTCGAGTATTCTTAGTTTTGTAGATTGCAGCTTCAATATTATACGTAGAATCCTTGGATAGCAAGCACTGTATCAATTAGGCTTAGTAGTTTAGTTACTGGGATGATGGAAAACAAACACGCAATCATAGCTTTGTGGCCTCTAACAGATCTCAGAGGCTTTATTTGCCAAATGTATTAATTTACAATTAGTACCACAAAATACTTCAATAAGTATATAAACTAGCTGTGAAAAACACCCAAATATATCAGAGGGTGTAAGAGATACTGTTTTTCCACCTGGAAAAATATGAGTCCAGAGTATAAAAAAAGCCCTTAGTGGTAAGTATGGAGGAGGAACAGGAGGATTTACTGAAACCTCTGATTTTGTATAGTTTTGTGTCTTCCTTTGAGTATCATCCTGGTATCCTTATCAGAGTAGTTTCAGGTGTGTAGGGTGTCAGCATTGGTCTCTGTTGATTAACTCTTACCCAGCAATAATGAAGGCCCCTGAGCTGATGTGGCGCCAGGGCTGGCTTTAGGGCAGTGCGACCGGTGCTGGAGCACTGGGCGCTGATCTGTGGAGGGGGAGCTTACCTGGGGGTGGGGCGCTGTGTTTAGCAAAAACTTAAGATTTTGAGAGATATGGGGCGCTTTTGCCTGTTGGTAGAGAGAGAATCCAAGGAAGTGTCCATGGGACATGGGGGCTCTAAAAATGATGCATTATTTTCCTTAGCCTCATATCATTTTTAAAAACATTGCTTCCAGTTCCCAAAATAATCCCCCCAGTATCCGCACTGACAGGGCCAAAAAGTAACATAACATTCTCAGTAGGATTATAATCTTCCCTGCCACAGACAGGGGCAAAATTCTCCAGAAAGTTACACTGCCTTTTCAGGCAACTAACACATTCCTCATGTTCCCATCAAACAAGTCTGTTTTGGAGTGATAGATTTGTAGCGCTATGTAATGAAATGTGGTGGATTCCTATTTCAGTCTTTATCATTCATCAGGAGTACTGTCCTGTTTATATTTAGATGAATTGGGAACATTCCACATTTAGTTCAGCTCTCCTGAAGGTCTAATATCTTGCCAAATACCCCTAGTGCCTTCATAGTTCGGTCAGTTTCAGGTCATACATCATTTAAAAATAATAACATGTCATCCGTGTAGAGCGAGATGACTTTTTTTTGGCTTTCAAAAGTCATAACTGCCTTCCTGACAATATATATGTAAGGTGCAATGTCTTCTCTTTCCATGAAAACTTTATCACGTGTGTATGCACTAGCACTTCAAATTTGTGAAAGTATTCTGCAGGCGCGTCATGTGATCAAGGCCTTTTCAGGTCAAAACGTGTCATGGCGGTGGTAAGAGGGCTCCAATAAATCTTTCATTTGCACCAGAAAACGGGTTTGCATCCGTTTGTTCCCCAGGAGAGAGCGATGTGTCACAAGCAAAGTATGGAGTGATATATATATATATATATATATATATATATATATATATATATATATATATTCACTGAAAAAATCATAGGCTTCAGGCACGTTATAGTTAGAAATTAGCATATAAAAAACATTAGAAATTCACTGAAAAAAACATAGGTTTCAGACATGTTATAGTTAGTTGGACATTTCACTCGTACAAAACCATAGAAATTCCCCGCAATGCACTGCTGATGACGTCACATATTACATCATTCATGACATGGTTAGTGACATCACTGATGACATCACTGATGACATCTCAAATGACATCACTGATGACATCATCCAGTGACTGTGTGTTTCTGTAAAGTTTAAATATGTTTTATATATATGCCATGGTGTATTGAAGAATGAGTGGGTATATAAGTGTCTGGATGAAGGATTTAGTATGTGCGAGACTGACTGTATAAGTGAGTGAATAAATGTGTTAGTTAAAGCAGGGGTTAGTGACAAACTGTGTGAATGTCTGTATCAGTCTGTCTGTTGGTGTGTAAGCTGCTGCATGGGTTGGTCAGTAGCTACAGGAGTGTCTAATTGGGTTATTGATTGGTTGCCTAAGTATTTGAATGGAAGACTGAGTGTGTTTGGGTGGGTGGGAGGTGTGTGACTCTGTGCATAGGTATGTGAGTGGTTGATTCACTGGGTGTATGAGTTTATGAGTGCATGTGGAAACAGCTGTATGGGCGGGTGTATGCCTGTGTTTGTTGAAAGGTTGGATGTCTCAGTGGTACATGTCCAAGTAACTACATATGTAAAAGGGAGTGTATTTGAGAGTTGGAGTACATAAATGACTATACGTGAGAGTCAGTGATTGTGAGAGTGGCTGTATGCATGAGTGTATACTTGTATTAGTGATTATATAAGAGAGTAGGTATGTGTTAGTATCTGTATGAATAAATGAGGTGGGTGTATATACCTGTGTAGGTGAGTAAATGGAACTATGATTCATTCTTTCCATGTATGAGTGCATGAGTGAGGAGGATGAATGGTGGTGTGTCAGTGTCTCTATAGCTGTATGAGTGCATATGATAGTGTTGTATTGATCAGTGACTACATGTATGAATGGTTGTATGAGTGAATGAGTGCATGTGTCTGTAGACCTAGGAATTAGTGAGTGCGTTTGTAGTAACTGGTTTTGGTTTCTCGATGGTTTTGAAAATGGAACTCTGTATTTTACAGGGGGTGTATCAAAGGTTATATTAGTGTGTGAGGTGGTGCATCAGATTGTCACATGGATGATGTCATCAGTGATGTCATCAGTGATGTCACTGACCATGTCATGAATGATGTAATATGTGACTTCATCTGCAGTGCATTGCGGGGGCGCGAGTTATAGTTAGCTTAACTAACTATAACAGGGGAATTTCTATGGTTTTGTACGAGTGAAATGTAGAACTAACTATAACATGTCTGAAACCTATGGTTTTTTCAGTGAATTTTTATGGTTTTTTTAAATGCTAATTTCTAATTATAACATGCCTCAAACCTATGGTTTTTTCTGTGAATTTCTAACTTTTTTTCAATGCTAATTTCTTATCTATGGCGTGCCTGAAACCTATGGTTTTTTCAGTGATTTTCAAAGGTTTTTTTAAAGATAATTTCTATCTATAACGTGCCTGAAACCTATGTTTTTGCCAGTGAATTTCAATATATTTTTTTAATGCTAATTTGCTAATGCTAGGTTCATTTAACCTATAGTTTTTTCCGATACCCAAGAAGGACACAACAACCCACTACCACAACCCTCAGGACCTCCCCCCATACCACCCCTCTCCCTACCACCACCAATGCAGTGCAGAACAGGACAGCGAACCCTCCAAAAACGGCATGGTCCCTCACCCATATAATAGCTCAATTTTGGGAAATGTGGCAATCGTTTTTTCAGTAAATTTGATTTTTATTTTTAAATACTAATTTCTAACTTTAATGTTCCTGAGGCCTATTTTTTTATGAAATTCAAAAGTTATTTAAATACTAATTTCTAATTTTAAAGTTCAAATAACCTGTTTTTCTCAGCAATTTTGAAAAAAAAAATTATATTTTATAACTTTAATATCCTAAAAGTAGTTTTTGTAAAAAAAATATTTAAGCTATATAATGTCTTCTTGTTTTTAAAATATTAAACAAATACAGACAGTATGAAAGGGGGCCCAGCCCAGAACCACATCTGAAGACCAACACATGTCATAGACCTACTGATCAAGCAGCTCCAACACCCAAGAATGCCACAACACCCACAAAAACCCCCAGGACCCCTTCCCCCCTCCCTCTACCACCGAGGCAGCGCAGAACAAAATAGCAAACATTCCCAAAACAACATGGCCCCTCAGCCACACAATAGATGAATATTGGGACAGGTGTGAACAAACTGTATGTGAAGGAAGCAATTCAGCCATGAATAACATTGCACACAATACAAAGTGTAGCGGTGCTGTGCTGGACACATCTCAGTATGCACAACACACACCTCTCCATGTGCACAAATGCTACTGCTGCTTGTTGTGTTGTGGACAGTGGACCCAGCCATGTTACGTCAAACATTAGGGAAGATATCAGTCATGTAGCTGTGTAGTCTCCCCCTTTAAGCATAAGCGTAACCGGAGTGGGCTGGTCCGACGTATGCCACTTCAACATAGGAGTGTGAATAAATAGGCCAGATCTCTGGGCGTGGTTCACTTGTGGGAAAGCCAAAGCGTCTCCCAGGGCGGCACCCCTCACCCTGCCACGAGGCCGCTGTCATGACTGCCAGGCTCCTCAGCTGATCGCTAGCTTCCGCCACACAGGCCCCCAGCGGCACAGCACCGCGGACTTATGTCTGTACAAACTACTGCCTTCGATATACACTGAGGACAGCAAGGCTCACAATTCAGATCGAGTCGCAATTGCAAATGACTCCGTCCAGAAAGCAACCGATATTGCTCAAGTCAACACCACGTGCTTGTGAGCCCTTCCTCACTGCAGCCTCCTGCCTCCACTGCGGTCATAGGGCTCACAATTCACATTTAATCGGGATTGCAGATGATGCAGTCCAGTAGGCAACAGGCATTGCTCAAGTCAACGCCAGGTGCCTATGTGCTCTTCCTGACCGCTGCCTCCAGCCTACACTGCGGTGAGTGGGGCTCACAATACAGATTGAGACGCGATTGCAAATGACGCAGTCTAGTAAGCAACAGACATTGCTCAAGTCAACGCCACGTGCCTGTATGCTCTTCCTGACCGCTGCCTCCAGCTTACAGTGCGGTAAGTAGGGCTCACAATACAGCTCGAGTCACGATTGCAAATGACCCAGTCCAGTAGGCAACAGATATTGCTCAAGTCAACAACACGTGGCTGTGGGCCCTTCCTCACCGCTGCCTCCGGCCTACACTGCGGTCAGTAGGGCTCACAATTCACATCGAGTCGCGATTGCAGATGACACAGTCAAGTAGGCAACAGACATTGCTCAAGTCAACCCCTCTTTCCTGTGGGCCCTTCCTCACTGCTGCCTCCTGCCTCCACTGCGGTGAGTAGGGCTCACAATTCAGATCGAGTCACAATTGCAGATGACACAGTCCAGTAGGCAACATACATTGTTACCAGTATGGCCTGCCCGAACGACGCATAATCGGCACAGTAGATCCCACATGTGCAACTGTGTCCTGAATGGCAGTGACCCCAAGTCCGTGGCAGCGACCACAGCACCAGACTCCCTTCGATCAGTGTGGCATATTTCCATATGCAAGGCAGGCGACACATGGGGCCACTAACCCTGTACAACACAAGGAGCGACAAGTAGTGCCACTAACTCTGTTCAACACAAGCCTTGACACGTGGTACCACTAACCCTCTTCAACAGAAGCCTGGCAGAATTCAATAGACAAAAGACATTGGTCCGAGTGCGGGCCCCCCTGAACCATGCATCATTTCATGGTACGTACATGATGAGCGCCAAAGGTACTACTAACTCAGTGCACCATAAGTCATCACAAAGAAGACTGAACAGTTTTATGTCAGCAGTGAGGTATACTATCACTCGAAAATCACCCAAAAATACTTCTATTATAAAAAGAACAGAACAATCGAAGTACATTAATGATTACAATGCAGTGATTTAGAAGATGTGGAATGCAAATATGGACATACAATATGTAGCAGATAATTGAATTGCTGTTTCTCGCTATGTCACATCATATGGTACCAAGTATGAGAAGACGGAATTGAAAGAAATGTGGGAAAAAATTTCACAGGAGAAGACACTTAGCAAAAAATTGTACAGCTTCAGCTTAAAGATACTTTCACATCGAGAAATTAGATCCTACAAATGTTCGCGTCGATAGACATCAGCAAGTTTATATTCAAAGTCAAAAGGAATCATCTGGATAAGTCTAGGTCTTGCTGCAGCACGAAATGGAGTTTTAATATACATGATATAAAACAACCTTGTGATGATATACAGTTACCTTTCTTTGGTAGTCAAGAGAAGTGTACAGAAAATAACAGTTTGATAAGTGTAGGTGTTTATTTATTATTTATTATTTAATTTTATAAGGCGCACAGCTACCAAAAAGGTTTCCCGGCGCCGCTAGACAGGAAAAGAATACGACCCAGATTTAGCTGAAGATTATTGGTTGAACAGCCAGGTTTCAAAATGTTTACGGAAATTGCTGAAAATCGTTTCATCCCTAAGAAATTGGGGGAGCGAGTTCCACAGATGAGGACCCAGGTAAGCAAAAGACCAACCTCCCATACGAGACAGTCTAACCTTAGGGACTGAAAACTTGGCCTGGGTAAAGGAACGGAGTGAACATGCAGGTGTATAGGGATGGACGATGGCCCTAAGATATTGAGGGGCGTTGAGTGACTTCACTTTAAACATATAGCTCAGGGTTTTGAACTTTACACGATTCTCAACCCTGAACAAATGAAGCTCGCGAAGAGAGCTTGAGACAGAGGTCATTCTAGGGATCTTACAGAGCATCCTGGCCGCCGCATTCTGCACCACTTGCAGTCTGCGTATCACATCCTTATTGGCTTCTAGGTACAGGATGTTGCAATAGTCCAGCCTAGATGTAATAAGAGCTTGGACTACAGTTCTTTGAGTAGAGCTACGCAACATCCAGAGAATCTTTCTAAGCCATTCAGGACGGTGAAGCAGATAGATACCACCTTTACTGCTTGCTGCTTCATTGATAGTTAGTCATCAATGATGATCCCCAAATTGCGAACTTGAGCCGTGGGTTGGGGACAAATTCCCATTTCAGGCGGCCAGTGCTGGGGGCCCCAAAGGTCCTTGTTCTTTCCCAAGATTAATACCTCAGTTTTGTCACCATTAAGTTTTAGTGAATTGGCTTCCATCTAGCAATTTTCCTTAGACCTGTCTGAAGATCAGATGTCTTGGAGGTCCTATCCGCCGACAATTAAAAAAGTATTTGAGTGTCGTCGGCATAGGAAAAGATCAACAGCCCTGCTTCTTCAGCTATGGTTGCCAGAGGCTTAACATAAATATTAAACAATAGAGGACTCAAAATAGAGCCCTGAGGAACTACATAGGGTGACAAATGAGTTTTAGAAACTGCCTCAGAAGAGAAAACCTGGAATGTGCGGTTAGTCAACAAGTCGGTGAGCCAATTATGGGCTTGACCAACAACGCCCAATGAACGCAGGGCTTTCACCAACACCAAATGAGACACCGTGCGAAAGGCGGCGCTTAAGTCTAGTAATATAAGCGCCGCTGTATCCCCAGCATGCAAAAGGCTACGTAGCTTCTCAGTGACCCCTAGGAGCGCAGTTTCCGTCGAAAAGCCTTCCCGAAAGCCTGATTGGGATGAATGCAGGAACTATTGAGTGGCAACAAATTTGGTTAACTGAGTGTTAATGTTTTTCCAAAATGTTTGAATATACTGAAAGCAGGGAAATTGGACGAAAGTTGGCCAATTGCGCCGGATCAGCATTTGCTTTTTTTTAAAGCAGGAGAACCATAGCATGCTTCCACCCCGCTGGAATAATGGATTCAAGAATGGAAGCATTAAGTAGCTCCATAATGACCTTCAAAGACAGATTAATCCAGCTTCTGCATCCACTTAACAGGAAGTTGGTCTTCTGGCGAACCAGATTTGAGGCTACCTAAAATTTGCTTAAAAGATATAGCATCTAGAGGTGCCCAATTTTGAAAGGAAAGAAGGTGTTGAAGAAGAGATAAAAAATAATAGTCATGTAAAGTTTCAAAAAGAAAGAACAAAATTTAAAGTAGTTTCTGGTGAAAATCCCAACTAAGTATAACGTCCCTCAAATCTACACAATATCCTTTTAGTATCCTTGCTTCAAGAACTTGTTTTATATCACGTGGTGCCACTGAACCTGAACTACGCAAGCCGGTGGGTCCACCAACCTATGCAAGTTGCTGTGGGCACTTGCTCACCGCTACCTCTGGCCTACACTGCGGTCAGCAGGGCTCACAATTCAGATAGAGTCTTGATTGGAGATGACGCAGTCCAGTAGGCAAGAGACATTGCTCCCAGTGCGACCCGTCCACACTAAACATCATCACAGGCTCATACAGTCTCAATGCTTCTGGTGCCATTAACAGAGCACCTCAACTCAACACCACATAACAATCACAGGCCTAAAACCTACATAATATCCTTTTAGTATCCTTGCTTAAGAACTTTTTTTATATCAGTTATAGCGTTCGTACAATCACCAAATTCATCTTCAAGTGCAAACGAACACTCAATAAAAGTCTACGCTGCGGGCAGCAGAGCTCACAAATCGAATTTGGGACATGTGCTGCCACTAACCCTGTTCAACACAAGCCGATCCCACATGTGTAACTGTGTCCTGAGTCCTGAATGGCAGTGACCCCAAGTCCGTGACAGCGACCAGAGCACTAGACTCCCTTCAATCAGTCAGGCATATTTCCATATGCAAGGCCGTCGACACATGGTGCCACTAACCCTGTACAACACAAGGCGCAACACATGGTGCCACTAACCCTGTTCAACACAAGCCGATCTCACATGTGTAACCGTGTCCTGAGTCCTGAATGGCAGTGACCCCAAGTCGGTGGCAGCGACCAAGGCACTAGACTCCCTTCGATCAGTGAGGCATACCTCCATATGCAAGACCGGCGACATGTGATGCCACTAACCCTGTACAACACAAGCCGATCCCAAATGTGTAACTGTGCCCGAGTCCTGAATGGCAGTGACCCCAAGTATGTGGCAGCAACCACAGCACCAGACTCCCTTCGATTAGTGAGGCATATTTCCATATGGAAGGCCGGCGACACGTGGTGCCACTAACCCTGTACAACACAAGCCGATCCCACATGTGGATCTGTGTCCTGAGTCCTGAATGGCAGTGACCCCAAGTCCGTGGCAGCGACCACAGTACCAGACTCCCTTCAGTTTTATTTGTTGTTCTTTTCTTTAAATGAAATGTTTGATATACAAATCTATACATGACTAAGATACTTGTTTGTCCAACCGCACAGGGACACTTCCAGGCCCAAAAATGTAGTTGGGTATGTGGGTAATGTGGGTGATATGGGGAGACACAGCATGAAAGGGGTATCTCCCACAGAAAGAATTCTGGTATGTTTTCAGAAATGCCTCGGACAGATGCCAACTGACGCACTGAATCACAAAATGGCTTTTCAATGCTTATGTAGTGTGACTTATGAACAGTTTGCACCCAGGCTCACAGACGGACAACTGCTGCCCGTCCGCTCGACTCACAGATGCAGTACTACGAGCTGTCTGCGTCATTGTGGCTATCCCTGCCCTGTTCCGTCCTACGCCACGCCGCTCCGATTAGGTTCCGACGTTGGCCCCACATAGCTACCTGTCGCAGGCGTACTCGCTGTTGGTGTGCAGGTCAGTGGTCTAGTTGTCAACATCTCATGGCCACTCCCTGAGGGCAGGTTTGCACACACACCACACCAATCCGGCACATGCCTCACAGGCCATGTGACCACGCAAATATAATGGATCGACAATGTCACATCCTTTATTGCCGGTGGTGACTAGATGGCAGATGCTCCACGGCTCTGAATCATAAAGAGTCCATGAAAAGTTGCGCAGAGGGTTAGTCACACCCTAAGCTGATGTGAACGTCAGGGGCCTACCACAACGTGGCGCGGACTTGAGCTGTACACGGTTAGTGCCATCTGAAGATGATGGGGCCCTCAGGGGCCTACTAGCACGCGGCGCAGATTTGAGTTGCACAGGTTAGTGCCACCCGAAGCTGATGTGGCTGTCAGGGGCCTACCACCACGTGGCGAGGACTTGAGTTGCACAGGGTTAGTCGCACCCTAAGTTGAATGGCCATCAGCGACCTACCACCACTTGGCGCTGACTTGCGTTGCACAGGGTTACCGCCACCAAAAGCTGATGTTGTCTCCGCCGTTGATGACTCAGGACTCATCGACATGTGTGAGATCTGCCGGGCTACGGAGAAGCCATGAGGGCTATAACACTCATCGCAACAACCCCAGGACTGCCAAAGCTCCCCAAACCCACACCTGAGCAAGTGTGTCCGTGTGGTCATTGTGTAAGCAGGATGGGCACGGGCCCTGCAACATCACAGTGTGCTGTCTTTAGCAGACGTTACCATGTCACCTCAGCGTTGGCAGTGAGCCTGGACATGTAGCTAAGCACGCAACCTCCTGCATGAACAAGCGGCGTGTGCTGGTCTGGCGTACATAGGTCAGCACACGGTTGTGCCTATCCAGCAAGGGGAACGGGGTGTCTCGGACATGTCCGGGTGCAGGAAGTGCGGTAAGTGTGTCTCTGTGTTCTGGTGTGGCTGCCACAAGGGTCGCAGCAGTCGATGTTGTACAGTGGCATGCACCACATCCAAAAGGCAGTGTCACGGTGTAGTTGGAATGCGGCAGGACATGCGCGAATACCTAGGCATTACAATGGTGTGCCGTAGGAGTGCACGGGATACAACAGCGCACCGCACAAAAGTATGGTGGCTCGTGGGAGGGACAAGCAGTTGTTTGGCAAAGTAACACACAGTAAACCCGCTCATGTGCCACAAGCTGGGAATCTCATCCATGATGATCAGGGTCGCAGACATTCCACAACACCCACGACCGGCCTTTGTAAACATCCTGTATAAATGCAGCCAGAGAAGTTACTGTAGGGATGAAAGGTTCTTTGAGCTATCTTGAGAGCATTTGTGTCCTATATTCGATTGTGCGAATGTGTGTGTTTGGACAACATTGTGCTGGATGTTGATGTACTCTGCTTCCTATGTATGTGTGCAGCATTGTGTGTGAGCTGTCCCTGTACATAATTGTGCATGTGTGCCACTGTGCCCATCTCCCCCGTCTCCCGCACTCCCTGCTTGTTCCTCTTCCTGCTGCTATTGTGTCTGTAATTGTGTTCCTCCACACATAAATACATGTAAAGAACAAATTAGAATAGTTCCTTGATTCTGTTAGATTGCAAAACTTCTCTCTATTGGTTTTTCAACATTTTTCCATATAAACACTTTTTTTAATATTCAAGGACACATAGAAGTCAGAAGTGCAACGTATTCTATCAACACACTTTCTACAACATTCTACAACACGTACAGATTAAATGTTTATCAATTTTTTTAAACCTAACGATATTTTTTGCAACATTTTCTCGAACATTTAACGGCACGTGCTGGTTGAAAGTTCACAATTGTTTTAAGTTCGAACAGGGCCTTCCAAATGCAAGTAGCAATATGGTTCAGTTGAGCAAATGTTATCCTATGATATGTACTCCACGTGTAAACTGCTTTTTCTTAACCAATCACAAAGATGCTTTTCCAGATAACTAATGTGCACCCTACTTTTACAAAACAATGCTTTTCATCTCCAGATCAGTTATTGTTTTGTATGGGGAAAAAAGAAGTCCCCCATCTTTAAATATATCTCTTATTCTACAAACGGACTGCATGAGCTACAGACATCTATCCATACCTCTCAGCCATGCCTTCAAAATGCTAGTGTGGATCGTATAACATATCTATGTTTTCTGGTGCAAAAGGTATGCAGAACAGAGACGTGTTGACTTAGTCCTAGCTTTACAAAATGTGACATTAAATGGTTTGGACAGAGAGGATTGAAGTGGCACCAATTGTTGCCTTTGGTTAAAACTGGTTTGCATCTCCAACACCCTGACCTCATGATTGTGTACTATGGTGGAAAT
The DNA here is from genome assembly GCF_964261635.1 of Lissotriton helveticus. Lineage (NCBI taxonomy): Eukaryota > Metazoa > Chordata > Amphibia > Caudata > Salamandridae > Lissotriton > Lissotriton helveticus. The sequence continues at coordinate 433,395,194 of NC_136063.1, forward strand.
GACCTAGGCACATTGATTGGGGTAGGTTTGAAATGCTAATGAAGGACACCTTTAGACAATTGATGTTGCTTTTGCCTCAAACTGTCTTTGTATATTCCAATATATATGCCAAAGACAGAAGTGGAAATGGTCAAAACAATGTTGTCCTCAGATTGAAAAATCGAAGAAGAACGTCAACAAAGCTGTCTGCATACCTCAGAGACCATATAATGGGGTCGATCTACAACAACATGCGTTTTGATATGGCTGATATCTACAGAAGTGATGGGGTACACTTCACAGATGAGGGAAATCAAGTTTTTCTGAATAACCTAAAGCTGTGCATCCACACTTATATGTAGCTTCAACTAATAAACACAAAGGCTCTTTTTAGAGCCGCCTTATATTCCCAATATCAGTTCGCAGAGGGAGAGTTGCGGCCTGTCGGCTCGGTTCGCACAGTGTGAGCTACGGGCCATTGTCTGGCAAATGTACACCAGCGTGCTGGCTCGCAGAGGGAGAGCTCGGGTCTAACTCGCAAAGGGACACCAACGGGCCAACGGCCCTGCTAGCAAAGACACACCTATCACCTAACGGACTGACTCGCACATATACAGGTAGGGACATCACGGCTCGCAGACGCACAGCTCCAAGCCGACGGACTGGTACTGTTTTATGCTTTTGAGTAGTACAGGAGTGTTTGTGTACTTTAGGGGTTCGTGCTCGGCGTTGCGTTTTAGGGTTTAAGGTAGTGCAGTGGTGTTTGCTTAGTGTAAGAATCATGCTGGAGGTAGTGTTTTAGAATTTACAACAATGCACTAATGTTTGGGTAGTGTAAGGGGTCATGCTGGGAGTACTGTTTTGCGGTTTAGGGTGGTGCAGAGGTGTTTGTGTAGTGTAGGGGGTCATGCTGGGAGTATTGTTTATGGGTTTACGGCACTACAGTGGTATTTGGGTAGTATAAGGGGTCATGCTGGCAGTAGTGTTTTAGGGTTTACGGCAGGGCAGTGGTGTTTGTGTTGTTTAAGGGGTCGTGCTGAGAGTAGTGTTTAAGGATTTGGGTTACTGCAGTGATGTTTGGATAGTGTAGGAGGTCCTGCTAGGGATAGTGTTTTAGGGTTCACAACAATGCAGTGGTGTTTGGGTAGTGCAGGAGGTTGTGATGCGGTAGTATTTTAGGGTTTAGGGTAGTGCAGTGCTGTTTGTGTAGTGTACAGGGTCCTGCTGAGGGTAGTGTTTTAGAGTTTACACCAATGCAGTGGTGTTTCAGTAGTCTTTGGGTAGTGTAGGGGATCGTACCGACAGACTCTCACAGAGCTCCGAGCAGACTGACGGGCTTCTAAAGGCATACCCTCTACCTGGTGATATGAGTAGAGGCAGCATGAAAGGCAAATCTCACACAGACACAGATGCCAGTGTTGCCTCGCACAGGTAAAACTGCAGACCTGATGGCTTCTACACAGAGAGATGCGAGCTGACAGAGTAAATCACAAAGTGGCTGCCAACACTCCCTAGTTTTAACCATTCACAGCCAATAAGCCGCAAGCTGGTGCTTGTAAACCCTCAGCCAATCACATGTCAGAATTTTCAAATATCGATATCTGTAAAATTTGATATTTCTCAAAAATGATTGAACGGATTTACATCATTTAAACAAAAGCATGCTTTCTGGATCATCACCTTTCTCCCTGCCAAATTTGGCGTAATTCTGTTCAGCAGTTTCACCTGTAGTCTTCTGTAAAGTTTCGTATGGAAATTGCATGGAGAAAACACGTTTTAGGACCCACTTTTTTCTCAGCCCCTCCTACACCATTCACCCCGAAACTTTCAATATAGGAGCTAATCAGAAACTCTTTGGATAATTTCATAAAGATTCGTCAAACGACGCCAAAGTTACAAGCACATAAAAGACTCCAGGAGGGGGGCAGCGCAGCCTCCCTCCCAACATGAGTGAAGCCCCGGGGCTGCGCGGACCCAAGCGGACCCCCGCAATGCCGGCGAGCCCCTGCTCTTATTTTTTAAGAAATACCCCCGGAACCTAGCCCACCCAAGGCCCTCATTAAAATAAAATGCGAAAACCCGCGACCCCAGCGCACATTTTTGCCGATTTTATAAAAATAAATTACAATTATTTTTTGGGCCCTGGAGTCCTTCTGGGACTCCCTGAGCAGACCTAGTGGGTCAGGTTTTTCTACCCTGCCCCCTTCTCTTGTTTTATACCTTTATTTCTCCTTTTTTGAGTGACTCGATTCTACCGAGCCACAAGATGGCTGACAACACTTCCTGGTTTGGAGTGCTAGCAGCCAATTACAGTGAAGCTCGCGCATGCAACTTAGGCTCCGCCCTGATATCGAAACTTTTTTTTTTCTAATTTCTCAGCAACTACTGAACGGATTTACACCATTTTTAAAAAGGTCGCTTTCTGGCCCATGCATCACCTTTCTGCCAAATTTGGAGTAATTCCGTTCAGCAGTTCGGCCTGTAGCTCATCGCAAAAAGTTATTAGCAAATCAAAAAACGTTTTTCCTATGGAAACTAGGTTCTAACTATAACTACCTACTGGCGACTGCCAGTAGGTAATATATGTATATATATATATCAACGACCATTCTACCATCTTTTCGGCTGTCGCCTCGAAAACACCAGAGCATGGATCACAGTTTGGTGCAGAATCAGCCTTTATTACTCTTCTCATGCACAGCCATGACTCGTTTCGACCCCTGAGGGATCCGCCGCCCGACCTGTCTTAAACATCTATCCGGCACACTTATCCGCGCCATCCGTGTGCGGATTCACGCATCGGAACGTCTGCGATAACCATCGCGCCCGCCCCGGCTCACATCCAACGCCTGGTACCGAAGCTAAAGGGGCTGGAGGGGGGAGGCCTGCTAGCCGGCCTGAAGCTGGGACACACAGTGCAGTGAGGGGCCGTGGCACGGCTTCGCTGACCCGGAGGCTTCTCGCTCTGACGCCGGGACCGGAGTATATTGCAGCTGTGAGGTACTGCGACTCGCCCTACGAAGACTGGGACTCCGCCATCATCCCATCAGCTCCGGCTCGCATCTAACACCTGGTAACACAGTAACGGGGGCTGCAGCGGTGAGGCCTGCCTGCCAGCCTGAAGGTGGGAAAAAACAGTGCGGCGAGGGCCGTTGAGCAGCACGAGCAGGAGATTCTTCAGCCCGGCGCGAGGCCCGAAGTACATCGCCGCTCAGGAGAGACTGCACATTATCCAATGAAGACCGGGACCCTGCCGTGAGGCCTGGTGTAGCTGCCCGGTCCTGCAGGATAGGCTTGGGTGTGGCGCCGTTCACGCAGGGTGGGCCCGATACCCGCGAGTGGGGCTGCTGCACCGAGAAGACTTCTTGCCTCCCCCCCATTCAGTGTGGTGAATTTGGCCAGAGATCGCTGGGTCCTGGGCGTGGTGGCCGCGGTGTTGAAGCTCAGCATGTACCACCGATACAGACCCAAGAGGAGTTGCGGCCGTGTGCGTGGCGGCCCGTGCTGGGGAGGAGACGGCCTTGGACATTTCCTCACCGGGAACTGCGGACGGGGTACTTTTCCACCCCCTCCTCCCCCCGTTGGTGGACAGTAAGTGCTCAACGTTGAGAGCCGGTACCGACCCGGGGGAGGGAATTCTTCGGGTCTGAAGAGGCTTGTGGCTTAATCCTGGCAGCGGACCCTGCCCTCCGGGCTTCATTACATAGAGGGGGCTCCCCGTGAGGTATTTATTTATTTATTTATTATAACACAAATCAAATCAAATATAACTTTATTTCGATTTCCTCAAAGAAGTCATAAAAGTATACAGCGATATAAAAAATACAAGCTTCAATAAAAACCACGATATATTTTACATAATAACAAATTACATAAACATTCATTCCGATTTCTCATGACTAGAGCTAATCTTATGGGTGTTGGAAAGTTAATAGTTGATAGAAACCCTACCTGACAAATAATTGCGCAAGGCTGTTGAACTCGATGAGGGGATAGGTGGGGTACTCGGGTAAAAATCATGAAGATCCAGAACGGAAATGGAGCCATCTTTTTCATGGGGCTGGGAGAATCGTAAATAGGGGACTGTGTGCCTGTCCCTAAATTTAACTAGGATTAGGTCCCCAGGAATATCTTTAGCTGTTGTCCCCAGCCAGCCCACCCTTCTGACACAGAGGATGCCACCGTTTTTATTGGGTGGAAGGGGTCTATTTTTTGATAGCCAAAACCGGACTTTGTGAAATAGGTCCTGATGACTTTCAGGTTTTCCGCGGGTAGGTGGAGGTACTCCTGCAAGAACAAGCACAAAGGGTGACGCTTCTGGGGGCAAATTTATACAGGAGGCTCTGTTGAGTTCTGCTCCAGTAGCAGAGGAATTGGATGGCATTGGTTTGGGAGGGAGTTTGGTGGCGATTGGAGATTTTCTCTTAGGAGGTCTAATGGATGTATGGACTGTTCTAATAGCGGTATTAGGGGAACAGTTATAGGATTGACTTGCAGTTGGGACAGTTTTTATAGTGAGAGGCACTTTGGGGACAGTGGGAGAAGTGGAACAGTTAGGTATAACTAAGTTTGCCGGTTGGAAAGAATTGGCTTTGATGATAGCCTCTAGGCTTGTCAACCTATCCCCTAAGATGTTAATTTGGTCAAGCAGGGGTGCTAGTACAGATCTTAGCATCAAATCGAAGTGGGGCAATAGTTGTAGGTAGGGGGAAGCTGTTTCGTCCTCCAAAGTTCCAGTGTGCACCTTGGATGGAATAGGAATAATGGTGGGCGATGGGAAATCAGTACAGAGGGGTGACTCACAAAGTTTATCTGCACGAGGGTCGATAGTAGAAGCTGTTGCGGGGGAAGGGGCCATAACTGGAATAAAATTTGTCCCGCACAAAGCATTTAATTCCTCCCAATATGACCCTTTTTCTGTCCTGCCAGAGGATTGTGGGAGGGTTAAAATTGGATCTAGGAGTTGACAGCGGTCATCAGATTCTGTGTCACTGATAGTGATGAGTGGCAGATGGCTCTGAGTGAACGTGTCCAAAACCTGGCCCAGGCGAGCTTTTTGAAAGAAGATAGGATAGTCCCCCTTGGAAGTCATACTTTTTATAATGTGGCTAAGTAGGTACTAAACTTTGATGTCCTTGAATCTTCTACAACCGAGAATGGGCAATGTACCTTCTTTTAAGCGGAAATGGCAAGGGGTCAAGGCCGTCCCCGTCCTCCTTGTGCCTCTGAGGGCCACAGAGGGCCCGCCCTTTGCCCGGGCTTAGCCCCGGGCGCTGACCCGCGCGCGATCCCGCGACGCGGGGGCTCGCGCTGGCCTTATGCGCACCTCCGGGGCGGGACAGGATGCGCGCCCTCCTTGGCGCAAGTGATGCTGGGGGATGTAGTCCCGAAACGCCGCCTCGCCGCGATGGCCGGGAGGCGGCAGGCAAACGGAGGCAGCAGGACAACAGAAGAACCCGGTGGACGTCAGGGCCCAAGCAATGGCCTCCCAGACCTCTCAGGTCGGTGAATATGGCAAGTCCCCCACTCCCCCGGGGCTCGCGCTGGCCTTATGCGCACCTCCGGGGGCGGGACAGGATTCGCGCCCTCCTTGGCGCAAGTGATGCTGGGGGATGTAGTCCCGAAACGCCACCTCGCCGCGATGGCCGGGAGGCGGCAGGCAAACGGAGGCAGCAGGACAACAGAAGAACCCGGTGGACGTCAGGGCCCAAGCAATGGCCTCCCAGACCTCTCAGGTCGGTGAATATGGCAAGTCCCCCACTCCCCCGGGGCTCGCGCTGGCCTTATGCGCACCTCTGGGGGCGGGACAGGATGCGCGCCCTCCTTGGCGCAAGTGATGCTGGGGGATGTAGTCCCGAAACGCCGCCTCGCCGCGATGGCCGGGAGGCGGCAGGCAAACGGAGGCAGCAGGACAACAGAAGAACCCGGTGGACGTCAGGGCCCAAGCAATGGCCTCCCAGACCTCTCAGGTCGGTGAATATGGCAAGTCCCCCACTCCCCCGGGGCTCGCGCTGGCCTTATGCGCACCTCCGGGGGCGGGACAGGATGCGCGCCCTCCTTGGCGCAAGTGATGCTGGGGGATGTAGTCCCGAAACGCCGCCTCGCTGCGATGGCCGGGAGGTGGCAGGCAAACGGAGGCAGCAGGACAACAGAAGAACCCGGTGGACGCCAGGGCCCAAGCAATGGCCTCCCAGACCTCTCAGGTCGGTGAATATGGCAACACTTAACACTTATAAAGCGCGCTATTACCAATCGGTGTCCTGGCGCTGAAGTGATACTTCCTGGGGATGAATTTTCGGGTACTAGAGGGAAAAAAAGCCATGTTTTCAGATCTTTTCTGAATGCCAACAGATTCTCGTTCTGTTTAAGGGAAAGGGGGAGGGAGTTCCACGCCAATGCTGCTCCCCTAACAAAACTCCTTCCGCCCCAACGTGCATTCCTGATCCGAGCCGTTTTGACCAGCCCTAGACTGGCCGACCTAAGTTGTCTTCCTGGTCTGTACCATTGAAAATTATCCTGAAGGAACCGAGGGCCAAGACCGTGTAGTGCCTTAAAGACAATGCAGAGGGCCTTGAACAGAATCCGCTTCTGCACCGGGAGCCAGTGCAACTTCTCCAGGTCCTTGGTAACTGAGGAAAACTTGGGCAGTCCCCCAATAAGGCAGGCGGCCGCATTTTGTAGGACCTGAAGTTTATTGAGCACCCCCTGTTGTGCCTCGAGGAAAAGACTGTTACAGTAGTCGATGCGTGAAAGTATAAGAGCTGTCACCACCGTCTTTCTACTTCCCTCCGGTAGGAAGGGGAGAACCTTCCTAATAATTCTCAGGGTCCAATGTATAGAGGAACTCAACGCCTTGACTTGGGGTTTGAAGGAGAGTTGGTTGTCAATAATGACACCAAGATTCTTCACCTTCAAAACCGGGCAGGGCGGAGGTCCCATGTCAATGGGCCACCAGTTAGGGCTCCAAAGACTGGTGTTTGACCCAAAGATGAGCACCTCAGTCTTGGAGGAGTTCAATTTCAAACAGCTTTTTGTCATCCAGGAACTAACTGCTGACATGCAGTCCTGAAACCTGACTGCCACACCCACCTCTGTCCCCGGGAGCACCGAGACCACAATCTGGGTGTCGTCTGCGTAAGATGTTAACTCAAACCCGAAGGATCTGATCACTGGGGCAAGAGAGGATACATAGATATTGACTAAAGTGGGGCTTAGGGAGGAACCCTGCGGAACCCCCCCTGGGAGTTCGAAAGGTCTTGATTCAAACTCCCCCATCGCCACCACTTGTACCCGGTCTGTTAAAAAGGCTTTCAAGATGTTAAGTGCTTGACCCTGGACCCCGCAGCCCTCCAACCGATCCACCAGCAAAGCATGGTGGACCGTATCGAAGGCCGCAGACAGGTCCAAAAGGATCAGCACTGCCTGGCCCCCTTCATCAAGCACCTTCCGGACCTCCTCTATAGATTTAATAGGAGCGGTCTCGGTGCTGTGACCCTCCCTAAACCCATGTTGGGCTGGGTCTAGGCCCTTCGAGTTACGCAGGAAAGAACAGAGCTGGGAGTTCATGATTTTCTCAACCAGCTTAGCCGGCAGTGGCAGCCTGGATATTGGCCTATAGCTGTTAGGATCCGCAATATCAAGGGAAGGCTTTTTGAGAAGTGGTCAGATTGTGGCCCGCTTCCAAAGTTTAGGGAAGTCCCCCTTCTCAAACATTAGATTAAAAATGCAAGCCAAGTAGTCCGCAATAGGAGCCGCTGCCAGCTTTGCGGTTGAAGTCGGGCAAGGATCATGGGGTGAGCCTGATTTGGTTGCCAACAAAAGTTTGAGCACATCACCTGCCTTGACTGGCTCGAAGGTCAAGAATTTAGCCCCCGGGGTTCCAGCCGGAGTATTCCCATGGGGCATCTCCAAGAGACTCTGGACCACAAGAGGTTCAAGAGAGGTAAAAAGCAGTTGAACTTTGTTCAGAATTTTTTTTGCTAATGATTCACAAAGTTCTATATTAGGTGGCACAACCACAGATTTAGGGGAAGCCAGGCTGGCCACTGTCTCGAAAAGTTCCTTTGCTGAATTCTTGGCCTTCTCAATACGGTCCGTAAAGTAGACACTCTTAGCTTTCCTAATATTATATTTATAAGCCCTTTGACAAACTTTCAGTCTCTCTTTATCAGGCTCGGTGTAATTAGCTCGCCAGATCCGTTCTAATTTTTTGCATGCTACTTTGGCTTCTCTGAGCACGTTAGAGTACCAAGGAGCTGATGGAGCCAGCCTAGTGGGTCTACATCTCTTAGGAGGAGCCAACTTGTGACAGGCCCCATCAATCCACTCTGTGTACTCAGTGGTGGCTATGTTTACGTCTGCAGACAGGGCCGGGCCGGAGGCCATAAGCAACTCCTCCAAAGCTGTACCGTCGATGTTTTTCCAAGACCTACACATCCTGCTTGTTTGCCCCTCACATAGAGATGTCTTGACCTGTGGGCTGAGGATGGAAAACCGCACCACCCCATGGTCTGTCCAGGGCAAAGGTTCGGCTTTGGAGAATACCAGATCAGGATTGCTGGAAAATATCCCATCTAGTGTGTGGCTGGCCTGATGGGTTGGCCCTACTACCGACTGGGTCAGACCCACTGCAGACATCACATCAGCTAAGGCCATGGTGTCAGCATCAGAGGTGTCTTCTAAATAAAAGTTAAAATCACCCAGAACGGTGTAAGAATTGGCACAAAGGGCTTCCTCTAGAATACTACCAACTGTATCAAGATAAAGGGACTTCGTCCCAGGGGGTCTGTAGAGGAGGCAACCCTTAAAAGAATAGTGATTGGAAAGATCCAGTTTAAACCCCAAGGCCTCACACACCCCGGAGGTAGCTGGAAAAAAGTGTCCCTGAATGGATGCCTGATAGATAATAGCCAGACCTCCGCCCTTCTTCCTTGGTCTGTCCAGGACAAAGTTAAGATAATTTGGTGGAGTAGCCTTTACCAGGTCGGGACCAGATGCAGCATCCGTCCAGGTCTCAGTGATAAAGGCTATTTGTGCATTCAGGTCAAGAATCAACTCAGCACACTCCACACTATGCTTTACCAGAGATCTGGCATTGATCAAAATACAGTTGAAAGTTTGGTTACCTCGTCTATCCTTAATAGTGGAAGTACGAGTGAGGGCCTTGATTTTGCCCCCAGTAATAGGAGGTATCAGAGTTTGTACTAGCACTTTCCTTCACCTGGCCCTTTAGGGCCTGCAGGACCACCAAATCACCAGCCCGTGGACTGCAACTTGAGGACTGTACATACACCAGCCTCGTGCGCCCTGGTGGGGCCCGGCTAACAGCTTGGCTACGTCATGGATCGGAGCAGGGGCTCTGGCGCCCGGGGACTCAAGGGGTCACAAACCAATAAACTTGATCGCTTTACATTCTCTAAAGATACGCAACAGTGCAGGTTATCAGGGGGGCCCCCCAGGGTGGTCCAGGAGAGGAGGAACCGGAATTCTCCCTGAAAGATGTCATGGATGCTATCACTGGGGTCAAAACCTCCCTTGAACATAAAATGGACACCATGGCTATCGACGTGAACCTCATCAGGGTGGATCTGGGGAAGCTGAACGAAAAGGTTAAGCAGGTGGAGATCACCACAATGAGTCTCGTCGGAGATGTCACACAACTCCAAGGTGAGGTCGGTGACAAACAAGACTCTCGCAAACTCACTGACTTAAAACTGGACGACTACGAAGGCCGCCTACAGTGCAACAATCTCCACATCCTTGGTGTTCCAGAGAAATCAAAGGAGCAGTCCCCAGACCTATTTGAAGAGGACCTCATCTTGACGTATCTTCAGCCCAAGGGCCTCAGTAAGTTCTTTGTTATCGAACTGGCACATAGGGTCCCGGGCGGCCGTCCCAAGCCGGGCGCTCCCCGCGGCAGATGTTAGCCAGAGTTCTGAACTTTCTGGACAGAGATGTCATCCTCCAGAACGCCGGGGCAGGGGCCCCCCTCTGCTATGAGAATGCAGTCATAACCTTTTCCCTAACTTCACACAGAGGGTGCAAAAGCAGAGGAGGTTGTTCCTCTCCTTGTAAAGAGTGCTTAGGGACAGAGGCCTGAAATATTCAATGCTATTTCAAGCACGTCTTGGGGTCGAGGCAGATGGAAGGGTCAGGTTTTTTGAGCAGCCTGAGGCCGTTGCAGACTGGATCGAACACCGTGGCATTAGGAGCCCAGGTGGCCACGCCAGAAGAGAGAGTGAGGACACTCGCCCAGACTGAGGAGAGGGTGGTACTGACATTTATTTTCAGACTGAGTATGTTTGGGCGGGAGCGGGGTGGACATTGGGTGGGAACTCCTTATATTTGATCCTTCAGGGTTGTGGACCCTCTTAGACTTGACATACTCAGCTCAATAAGGAGGTGCCCTTGATTTGTAGGCACGGGGAGGCGGAGTGCTCTATTTTCCCTCCTTTTTCTTCTACCTTTAGTTCTTTCCGAGGGCGACAGGCACTCTGCAAGTTTTCGATGGGCAGTTCTAGGCCCAGAGTGCAGGGCAGCGGGGTGGGGGGTTGTTGGGGAGGGGTGTTTTTGTTTATTGTTGTTTGTTTCATTGACGACCACTACCACAGGCGAGACAAGCGATCTAATGACTCTTTCGGCTATCAATGCATACACAGTGGGTATCAGGATTTTAAGCTGGAACATTAATGGGCTCAGGAATAAAGTTAAGCGGAGCATCGTCCTTCAGTATATAAGGAAACAGGCCCCTGATGTTGTGCTTCTTCAAGAGATGCACTTGCTGGGCCACTCCTGTCGAGCGTTGAGCAGGGGGGTATAAACTAGTGGCTCATGCATGATTTACAACTGGTTCCAGAGGGGTGGGCATCATGGTAAAGAACACATTCCCTCTTAGCGTGGATTCCACGTGGACCGATGATGGGGGTCGATATGTGGGCATCACTGGGTCCTGGGCAGGGCGAGTCCTTACACTGTTGTCTGCATACGTCCCACCTGGCCTTCAAACTACCAAGTATCAGGACCTCCGCACCACCCTCTTATCACTACCGGTGGGTCTATAGTTGGGGGGTGACTTTAATTCAGTAGGCTCGGGAGGTTTGGATAGTTACCCCCCGTGATTTGTGGTATGTCTCTCGCTGGCTACCTGATTTCCTCGATGCCATAGGGCTGGTGGATAATTGGCGGGCATACAACCCTGATACAAAACTATACACTTTCCACTCCAGTGCACACCACAGCTTTTCTCGACTCGATTACATTTTGGTTCCCGGCTCCCAAATCTCGTATGTCCACGAGATCTGCCACCTAGCAAGGGGCATATGCAATCATTCACCGCTGTGGGTCCATGTACTCCTGGATCACATACGGGTGGGTAGGATTTTTCCAATTCACCCCTGGTTCCTTCGTCATCCTAAACTCCGCAAGAGCCTCCTGACCACGATGGACAATTAATTTGGTTAGAAAGAGGGTACTGTGGACTCCTTCCAGACGCTCTGGGAGTCATTCAAAACGGTGATTAGGGGGGAAGCTCTGTCCCTCATATCTGGTCACAAGAAGGAATGACAAAAGGAGGCGTCTGACTAGAAAATGACATATATCGACTTGAGAGGGAGTTGGAGAGGCAGGATACTCCTGAAATACTCCATCTGTTACGACTTAAGCAAGACGAATATAGGGCGCTAGTTACAGACACAGCTCGGACATAGGGGAGGGAGAAGCTTGGGAGACTCAACGACCTAGGTGATAAAGCTGGGAAACTAAAAGCCTGGTTGGATAAATGGGAATGGGCGAGTAGACTGGTCCCTGTCCTCCACGACACGACTAACACCAGCATAGTGAGCCCCCAAGACTTTGCTCACCAATTCGCCAGTCATTTCGAAGGGGTGTACACCGCTGTGACACCCTACACTGAGTCCGCCGAGTTGTTGTGAGACATCACGCTGCCCATCCTCTCCCTGACTGAAAGGCAATTAATGGACAGTCCTCTCATTGCAGATGAAGTAGTACAGGCAATCAGATCACTTCGCTCAGGAAAGGCCTCTGGCCACAATGGAATTCCCATAGAACTATACAAGCTTAACCCTGATAAATTAGCAACCCACCTTAAGGTCATGTTTGAAGAGAGCAAGGAAAAAGGGAAACTACCACTGGATCAACGCACAGATAACATTGTCACCATTTACAAAGATGGCAAACCCAAAACAGATTGTACCTCGTATCGACCTATCTCCCTTCTTAATGCCAAACCTAAAATACTGGCAAAGGTGCTTCCCAATCGCTTAGTCAAAATCATACCAAACCTTGTACACCCTGACCAGTCCGATTTATCCCACGGGGCAATATAGCGTTAAACTTACGCCGTGTTCACAGAGTATTTGGCAGGGCGGCCACTATCCGTGAACCTGCTATTCTAGTTTCCCTAGATGCCACTATGGCGTTCGATATGATCGAATAGCCCTATCTCTTTGCAGTGCTTCAGAAGTTCGGGTTTGGCCCCGAGTTCATTTGTTGGGTGCGCCTCTTATACGCGGCACCTTTGGCGAGGGTAGTGGTCAATAACAAACACAATCGCTTTGAGCCGGGGCACCCGTCAGGGATGCCCGGTCTCCCCCTCCTATTCGCATTGGTACTAAAACCACTGGCGGCCTGGATACGACTGGACCCAGTAATCCGTGGATTTCGATGGTCACCGGAGTGGGAGGATCGCATATTGCTTTATGCCGATGACGTACTGCTCTATCTCACCGACCCCAAGAAATCCTTAACCGCGCTTCTTGACATTTTGGTGGCGTTTGGGAGATATTCAGGGTTTACGATTAATTGGACTAAGTCCCATCTGTATACCCCTTTATGGGAGAATGCCAGCCCTGCCCCGTAATTGTCCAATTCAAGTCAGCACTACCGGGTTTAAATATTTAGGGATCTTCATCTCTTTAGACCCCACACTCCGTTACAACCAAAATCTCCTTCCTCCTCTTCAGCGCCTAAAGTGTGATATAGCCAGTTGGAAGACTCTCCCTCTATCCCTCCTGGGCCGGGCTGCCCTATTTAAGATGATGTCCCTCCCCGTTTCCTTTACGCCCTGCAAAATTCGCTTGATGTTGTCCCTCCCACCTATTTTGAAGAAATCGAGCACCTCCAAAGAGAGTTATTATGGAATGGAACACCACACAAAGCCCTTAGGAAACTCACCCTGAAATGGTACGATGGCAGCATCGCTCACTCCGACATTAAAAAATAATATGGCTGCTATTAATCACGGCACCTTTGGGGCCCCTGAAAACCCTGGCTATCGTATGGACAGATGGCTTCTCCCGGAGGGAACTATAATAGGTCACTCTATTCCAAACCTGCCCGGCCTCCTCTAACAGGCCCCACCGGACACTCGATAACGGTGTGGCACCCTGCCAACAGGTCCCTAGGATGGGAGGGTAAACTGACGATGGCCACCCCCCTATGGGATTCCACGCAACTAGGGAACCTATGGACGACAAAGGGATTTGATAAGTGGGATATGTTTGGCATCTCTCACATCCAAGACCTGTGGGAGAAGAATGATATAAAATTGTTCGCTACCCTCCAGGGCCAACATGAACTGGCCAACTCAGACTTTTTTCTCTATATGCAGGTGCGAGACACGCCTTATGCCCCCCCTGAGTCCTCTCCATTGGAAAGTAGGTTATTGGATGGTCGACTCCCTGAAAAGACTATTTCGCTGATTTATAACAAACTAATCTATAACATGGAAGATCCTTTAGCAACGCTACAACAAAAATGGGTGGCAGACGGCATTGAGTTGGATGACGAGGATTGGCAGGATGCCGTGTCAGTAGTGGCGATTGCAGAAAAAATAAATATATCTTTCATTGAAAACCATAAAATATTTTAAGAGCCCTTAAAACCAGATGGATTTCATCATACTGTATAAGAAGCAAAAAGATTGTCATAAAACCTATGGTGTATAAGTTTCAATGTGCTGCTCGTTTCTGCTTTATCAACTACGTTATCATGGTTTAAATACTTTGTCAAATGCAAAATATGCAAAAAACAGTACCATTGATGTAAACATGATTGTTGTCTATGACTGAAACAGGATAAAGTGCTTAGTGCAATTCAAATGATAATAAGTGTTAAGTGTAAAAGATTTCTTTTAAAATCTCCTGTGCAAATGTAAAGTAAAAACCCATCAAATACCATGTACAAATTCTAAAAATAATAGGGGGCGGTGGTAAAGCGGTACATGTTCTCCCTTTTCTATAATCTCATATTGAATATTAAAGTAGCTGCAATCTACTTCTGATTTGTATTTCGTAGTTAGTTACCTAAAGACACGTATAAAGTTCCTCTGTGGCATTAAGACCTCATGGCTGTTTGGAGTAGAAATTTAAAATGTAGCGCGTCTCCAAACTTCTGAGGGTCCTCTATTATTAGATGGGACTGAGTCTACCAGATAATATTTTAGTCCTTTAAAATCTGCATTGTGAAACTCGCCAAATGACGAACCACAGGGTAGGCTGGGTCTTGGTTTTTGATAGCTCTAATGTGCTGGAGCACCCTTTTGTGGCCCTGCAGTACAGTGCTGCCAACATAGCAAAGGCCGCAAGGCCACTCCAGTACATAAATTACAAAATCAGATTTGCATGGCAAGGCTTTATTGATTTGATTATCTTCACTGCAAAATGGTGTCTTATAAGAGGTTCTGTTTTCACCAAATTGACATGCCTTGCATTTCTTTCATCTAAAAAATCCCTTTCTTTGAGAGATCTAAGTGCCTACGAGCTGGTTACCTGGATCATTTTGTACCAAAGCACCTTTCATAGATGGTGCAGAGTTGTAGGTGATAGTGGCTCTATTAGGAAACACAGGGCCCCCTGTAGGGTCCCCTAAAATCAAAGGCCAATTTTTCTTGATGATGTTTCTTATTTTTTCTCTTGTCTGTTGAAACTCAGAATACATCTAAAAGACTCAGCTGTTTCTGGCTCATTCTTCTCTTTCTCTGTAGGTTTACTTATCAGAGTTTGTCTCACGACCATGTAGCTCTTTTTCATAGCTCAGTCAACGCATTTGCTAGAGTACCCCCATGCTAAAAACCTCTGTTTTCTAGCCAGTTGGGCAGCCCTTAGGTCGTCCTCCTGACTGCAAATGACCTTGAGCCGGAGCATCTCTCCATATTGTATACTTTGTATTAAGTGATGTGGGTGCGAGCTCCCTGTGTGTAAGACTGAATTTCCAGCAGTTGTCTTCCTATGCAATTTAGTTTCCATGTTTCCATTTCTGATGTATATCTCAACATCTAAGAAATTTACAGACTGTGAACTGATAGCAGCTGTGAAGTGCAGATTAAGGTTGTTAATATTAAGCATTTCAATAAACTATTCAACTTCTACTTTAGTACCCTGCCATATTAGAAATCAACCATCTATATATCTCAGAAACAATCTAATGTTGTTTTTGACGGAGGCGGCATGTTCTTTATATAGGACCAGCTCCACCCACCAGCCCATGTGTAAACAAGCATAGCTGGGAGAAAAGCTGGCCCCCATTGCCTTGTGGTTGCTGGTACAAAATATTTTGGAATAGGGAAATATTGTTGCTTAAGCAGAACTCTACCATATTACAAAGCATTTTGCTATGTTGGGAGCATTCAGGAGATCTTGAATTTAGAAAGTGTTTCAGTGCTCTGATTCCATCATGATGGTTAATTGACGTATACAATGAAGTTACATCAAGTGTGATCAATAAAAAGTAATTATCCCATTCAAAATCCTGTATTTTGGATAAAAAGTCACTTGTATTCTCGAATGTATGAAGGGAGTTGTTGTACAAAGTCCTGGAAAAAAAAGTCTATATATTGAGAGGTTCCCTCCAGAAGTCTATTTCAGGCCGATATAATGGGCCTCCCTGGGGGTTTCTTCGGGTCCTTATGGATCTTTGGTATAAAATACAAGATTGGCGTTGTAGGATTGTCATTTCGTAAACATTTGTATTCTTGAAGCATAATTTACCCTGCATTTTTCTATCCTGTAGATGTCACTTCCAGTAGCCAGACACTTTACGGAGAAGCACAACAGCAATAGGGATCTCTTAACATTGTTCGCTCTAGATCATGTGCCACTACATCCTAGGGGAGGGAATAGAGTTACAAGCTACAGGAGACTAGAGTTGAGGCATATCATGGACCTCCAAATGGAATGAATAGTAACAAAGAATTAGCTGTTCACCTAGGTGATTAATATGCTATCGTCATAAGTTAAGAACTAAGATGGGAATTGGGATGGGTCCTCTAATGTCCCCATTACCCCTTGTGGACATCAATTTATCCTTATAGAGGCAAATGAGTTGTCCTAGATTCATGAGATTTCCTGCTCCATGTCTGACTAGGTTTGATTGACATCTGTGAATTGTAGTTTCTTGGCCAAAATTAATGAAAGAGAATGGCAGGAATTTTGTATTTTGGAAGGTTAGACACGCTTTTGATGAATGAAATCAGATTTTTGCTGGCTATATGTTTTATCGGGGGGGAACCAACCACAAGATTTTAATGATATGCGGCAACTGTGAAGATTGCCACAAAGGTTAGAGGACATAGGCCCATCAAGGGCGAGATGTGTGTGTTTTTTACCTCTATATATGCATTTCCTATGAAGGGAGGCATGTGTATGATGGTCCATTGGGGATCAGAAGGTAATATCCTGGAATTTCCGTATATGGTAAACAGGGGTCCTGTGCCCACCTCTGGGGTTTGGATGTGTGTGGCCCGTCTTTAATGGGAAGTGATGGCAGGTTCACATGCCCATCAGGGGCAGAATACCAAATTGACTTTGGTTGCCGATGTATTATTTCAAGTGTGTGGCTCGTTTCTAATGGGGAATGAGAGCATGTTTACATGCCCATTAAGGGTAGAATAACAAAATGCTTTTGGTTGATGGCGTATTATAAGAAAAACATATTTATAATGAATTGTGAAACTGCAAATGTGTTTTGTAATAGTATGGACGGGTTTAACAACATTAATAATCTCAAACAATGAGTTGTTTTCATGTTACATGATGGCAATGAATTTCATCTATGTTTGGTCCCTCTACTGTGTCGATGCCCATGTCGGGATATCGGAAATGTTTTTGACATAAAAGATAGCCGTTTCCGGCGGGCCTGGTTACACCGAGGAAGGCGACTGCCGAAATGCGTCTGGTTTTGAGTTCTGAATAAACTACAGTTGAACTCACTCCCGTGAGTGCTTCATTTCGTACATAATAGGATGAGGTTGGAAGCTGTCATTTATATATAAATGAAGGGTTTCACTGCTCAAGTGAAAATGAGAGACAAAAGAGGACAGCTCTATCAGGTTCCTCATGCAAATGCATAGAAAGGAGACATATTCGCACCAATCCTGAACCATGCCAAAGGCTCTGCATAGAGCAGGAAACCCATCCAATGAACTGAATCGACAGCCAAATTCCATCTCACCCAAGACACTGTATAGTCTGCTCCAGCTCAGGGTTTTGAATGCCTTCTTCAATATCTATACACCACACCGTCATCCATGGAGGCCACACCAAAGATCTATATGGCCTGGATCAATCACCTGATATTCATAAATGGCTTCTGTTCTGGTATAAACTCGTACTGATCGGGGTGAACCAGTTGCGGGACAGAGAGAAGAAATCTATTAGGCAGAATCTTGCTAAGGATTTTGCGGTCTGTGTGGAGCACTGACAAGAAGCTATATGATGCCATTTTTGTCGGTTCTTGCCTTGGTTTCTATAGAGATACCTATAGCACCTTAGGAGTCACAGGAGACAAGTAGAACAGTTGCATTGCTGTTATCATACATGTTGGTCAACATTGGTGTCAACAAGTCGATTTATGTAGAACAAAATTTGATCCATCAAAGTAGGCATTTCACCTTTTGTCATCCCTTTGATTGCTACCTTTATCTGTGCCACTGTTATGTCCGCCCCAATTTTTCCACTGCTTATTGCGGCAATACTACCAGTTAGCTCTCTCAATGTAGCCATCAAACTTGTGTTTTGTTGCTGTGTTACAAAATTATTAGGAGCATATAACTCAGAAAGTGCCTGAGGAATCTCTCCCTGTGGTTGTATTGAATCTCTGCCTAATGTTGTGATGTCAATGATGACCCTAGTAGCTCTGCCTTGGACAGCCAAGCCAGTATCCTAGTATTCCTGGGATTCAAAGCATATAAACCTCTCCTTGACCTGAACCACATTTTCTCGTGTATCCAACAGCTCTTCCTTTATTGGTCTTTAGGCCTTCTCCTTTTAAGACTTTACAGTTTGCATTCCTCTGTATCTTTCTTTAGTGAGAGTCAATCTCAACCCAGGTACAGCCATAGATACAATGCCCACATGCTACTGTCTGAAAGGGTTCCCATTCAACAAAATAGCGTAATGCCTTGTCCCTAGTAACACCTGAAATATTTATCTGCCATTTCTCTCAGCAAGCCATTAAATGTTGGGCCCTCCAAGGTCAGAACTTGGAGTCGCCAGGTCACCAACTGGTAACCACTGTCCTCAATTTACCCCATTATAAAGTCAGCCGATGGCAGTGTGTGGTCTAATATCGTTCTTCATAGATACTCCACTTGGACACCTGCAGTCTGTGCCTGGGTGGTGTATACTATTTTATATAATCATAGATGAACATCATGGATTACGGAATGGTATGCACATCCCTTATTTCACAGTTAAATTCCCACCATGAGTCTACCGTCCCCAAGGCACTATCTGTTTTTTTAGGAACCGGGATGGCCTGACTACTGTAGAAATTGGAGAGGAATATGTCATGCTGCAGGTTCAAAACACTTTAAAAGTCTTCCCCAATCACTGTGGGGTGATGTACTAATTCTGCTAACCTTTCCCCCCTCAGGATATTGCGTGGTCAAAGTTGGGGGTGTATACATTGGCTAGAAACATGATTCTGCCACCTAATCTACCATTCAATATCACATAGCACTCCTGCATGTCTAACAGGGAATGAGTAACTTGGAAGGGAACATCTGGCCATACCCTCACCAACACGTCCGAATCATAGATAGTAAATGTTATGTGATATAATTGGCCTCTCTAGCACTTCTTTATTGCTATCTCTTCCTATTTCACAAGGTGCATTACTTGCAGAAAGTCTACATGTACCCCTCTTCTCTTAATGTACACCAATATGTTATAACTTTTGAAAGCATTGTTCATCCTTCTAACATTCCATGTGAGAAACATGTACTGTACCAGGCATTCATTTATGTAATATTGGGTGTGACATGATCCTATTCGGCCTCTCCCTGAAGGGCAGGAAGTCCTTCCTTCCGAAAGCCTTTTAACTTTATAAAGGCAAATTCCTCAAACAATCCAACCCCAGAATCCCTGATCCACATTTAACTATAAACTATCTTCAAGTCCAACCCCTCACCCACTTTTTGAGAGCGGTGCATTTTGTTGGGGGGCTGAGGGGAGATGGAGATCATAAGGTATTCTACTCATGGTCTCAGCAGGCCTCACCAAAGCTTTCGGAAAGTCTGCTACTATTTCCAGCTCCTGGAAGCAGAATTTGCAGAGGGAGCAGTAATGTGTGTCACTGTCACTGGTTCGGGCCACCATTCATCAGAGTATGTTATCTGCCAATCTTGGAGTCATTGTCTGTAGTGTGAGTTCGCATTTGTAGTTATTGCTGTGGCCATTTCTAGATTTGAAATCTTCTCGAGAGGTGTCCAACATACCTTTCAATGTACTTTTGTATCACAATTCTGCCAAGCAGCCACGCATTTTTTCTCTCATTGTGCTTGCTGTGATGGATTCCAGGGTCATGGCCCCTTTATTCAGGTTCTTTTCATTCATTGTTGCTTCCGACTAGTTGGTAGCAGTCATTTCGACGGACAATGACGGGGGAAAATTAATTATTAATTTAATGTTCCTTCCTCGTCGTCCATCGAAACCCACCCGGGCCCACCGCTCTTACCTGCACTGGCCGTGGCTGATTACATCGGGCCTTGGTTGTGGGATCACCAATTTATGGAGTACCATACCTGGGGAGAACAGATTTCAGTGGCCCTTCAGTGAGTCCCGTAGCATCTGCACGATGATCCGCCTGCACTCACCATGTTCTCGGCATCTAACTTAAGACAGTCACCAGTGCAGGGGCAACCCATCTCCCTTCTGTTCCCTCAGTTCTCGGTAAACCATAGTGCATCATGTACCATTGCGATATAGTGTTTATGTCTTCTTTCTGCTCCAACATCCACCACTTTCGAACTCCCAGCAGTATACACCCAGCATCTCTTCCTCTGATCTTGCAGGGTGGGTAGCAGCTTCTCGTTCCGTGGGCTGGTCCGGCCCCATCTTGAATCTCAAAGGATGATGTTTCCGCTTCCGAGACCACTTTTGCTCATGCAAGGAGCCTCGCCAACTGGGAGTCTGAGCCCTCTTGCATTTCTCTCATTTCCAACACTGCTCAGGGGCATGTAAGGGCCATTTTGAGGACAAACCTACTTAAGTTAAGCGTAGGTTGCCCAGCCACGGCTCCGAATGAAAGCTGCTTCATGGCACTTGCTCAACGGCATGACTCTGGGAGACCACAAACATGGACGTTTTGTAGGAAAGATAGGTCTTTAAGGCTTTCCTAAATGAGGAAACGTCAGCAAACTGCCATAAAGGCAATGGAAGCTTGGTCAAGAGCAGAGGGTCCGGCACTCTGAACACCCTCCCTCTATATGGAGTTTTTTTTTAATGAGCAGTACTGGGCGGGAGGTGAGAACCAGACCAAAGGAAGGAAGTGCTCAGTTTGGACAGAAAGAGTGAACACATCTGATAAAACACCCAATGTACAAAGCAGAGAGTCCTTTGTGTAATCGGCAGCCGGTGGTGGGACCTACAGGTCTCAGAACACTTACAAAGCCCACAAACGAGCCATATTGTTATGTTCTAAATCTCCGAGACTTCGTCAGCTGATCCTCTGGCAGGTCAAGATAGACACTGTTTGATAGTCCAAATATGCAAGAATCATAGCACAAACTATTGAAGGACCATTGTCTTGTGGAAAGAAAGTGAGCACTTTTCTGAGTGCCCTGAGGAGAGAGACACAGCACGGATGACTAGACACACTGACGCTCTTGATCAAAAGAGAGTTTCTGATCAAACCATACTCCTAGACATTTAGGTCTGTCAACAGGGGGCATGAGATACACTAGGGAGGCTTGCCGCAATATCTCATTCCGACCGGACTGGTCATTGCAAATCAACAACATCTCTGTATTAGCCCCATTAAGATTGCAAACATTTACAAGACATCCAGTCCTGAACTGCAAGTAAGCTGTCTCTGAGGCACGGTATTTCACAAAGGTTTACAAAAAATCCCGCCTATGCAAAATGGAAAGTTTATAAACTTTGCAGAGGAAATATTTGTAATTTGACACACATACATACATACTTATATGTGTGTGTGTGTATGTATATATACACATCTATTTATAGATGGATAGATAGACAGACAGACAGACAGACAGACAGACAGACAGACAGACAGACAGACAGACAGATAGATAGATAGATAGATAGATAGATAGATAGATAGATAGATAGATAGATAGATAGATAGATAGATAGATAGATAGATAGATAGATAGATAGATAGATAGATAGATAGATTGATTTACAAACACCCCTTGGTTTATGAGGTCACCTGAACCCCACAATAGTAATATTTAACCATACTACAAGCTTACACATTATGTACTGTAAATATAAATATTTAAAAACCATCAGCAAAAGGGACTCAGTAATTAAGGGTGAGCCTGGGTTTTAAATGCAATGGTTGCACTCTTTCTTGTACCTTAAAAAAAAGAAGGAGATCTCGCCAAGGTTCAGCATGTACGTTTTCATACTGATCGATTATGGGGTGGTCAAAAATGAGGGTTTTTCTTTTTAACTCTCTGAGGAAAGTTTTTGCTCCAATAAAGCAAGAACCTGTGAAAAGAATTATCTCAAACTTAGCATGAAAGTAGAACTTCACTCAGAGGAATGCCTTTGCTCTGTTGGTAAAAACCTGTTAAGTAGGTTGTGAGACAGCATTTGAAAAACATGTCGGATGGTTTTAGAAATGACAAGTTATAGGTATATATTTACAATTGAAACGATGTTTGCTGATTTATTTGTGACATTAGTGGTATTTGACAAACTTGCATGGAATTTGACATATGCTTAGCATGACTAGCTTGCTCTTGATATTTAAAAAATTGTGCTGATCTGTCAGGAGGGTGGCAAAGTTAATAGGGACAGATTTTTTTAAAGTGTTCCTTTTATACCTGTTGATATCCTTTGAAAAATTCACATTAAGTCTACCAGACATTTCAGTATGTTTTGTCTTTGGGTATTACAAGTTTTGTGCAGATCCACTAAGGGGAAGGGGGTAGTTCAAAGCAGGATAGAAACATATGCAAATAGCTTTGGTGCTGTGACTCTGCATGAACTTTGGCAGGCTGATAGCAAGTAAAGCTCAATGGAGGATTTTCAGATTTGATTCAAATTCAACAAGAGGGGCAAAGTTAAAGAGGGATAAAAAAATCATTGATTTGCCAATAACTTTGGGGCAATTTTTCAGATATGCGTAACATTTGGTAAACACGTTTAGTGTGCTCATGATATTTTGAGTTTTGTGCAACTTTTTCAAGGGGCAAAGTTAAGGCAGGGTGGCAAAGGATGCTCTTTTTTTAATAACGTTTGCACTGTTGCAGAACTATTACATTTTGCAGGTTGTCAGCACTGGTAGTGCAGCATTTTCAGGTTTCAATGAGACCATTTAAGGGCGAAGAATTTGAATATGATTACCCAATAACTTTTGCGGCATTTCATAGATCTGCATGACATTTTAGCAGACACTTGGCACGTTTAACCTCTGAAATGTGCTTTATGCCGATCTTTATGAATGCCATGGTTAATGGGGGAGGAGGGCAAAAATGGCTCATTGGCTAATAACGTTGATACCCTTTGACAAATGTGCACAACATTTGTCAGTAATGTACATGTTTAGTTTTATGCTGGTATGTCAAGGTAAGCACAGTGCAAATATCCAATTTGTATGCAGATCTAGCAAGGAGAAAGCAAATTACAGGGACGGTGGTCTAAAATCCTTTGATTTTCTAGTAACTATGGCCTATTTGGAGGATTTTCAAGAAAAAAGATATTCTGGAATGGAACTCAACTTGCATACTTATTCTGCAGCTGGCAACTGGCTGCATGGAAAGTTGGTTGCCTATGGCAAACCCCTACTGCATATGACCGAAGCTTACTTGCAGGGGTAGTTAGGCACAAATTGGGTTTGCGCAGTGTGTCTACTTTCTGGGCAGGCCCTGCAGTGTTAATAACCCTGCTGCACGTATCTGAATGACATGCACAACTGTGGTAAGTGGCAACATAATACAAACACATAATTATTCATCACCATGCCTGCCACACATGCTTTGGTCATAATGCATTAATGTATGCCTAAGGAACCTCTGAACTGTACTTAAAAAAAACCTGTAAAAATTCAATTGTGGTTACAAAATAAAATCGAGAAAACCCTAAAATTCCCAAATTACGAATACCTTTGGAATATAGCTCGCACACCTGCCATGCAACCCTTAAGTCACAGACTAAATGCAACACACATGGCCTCATCATTTTTTATAATCATAAAAAACAAGATTTCTCGCCACATTTTTAAATTTCAACACATTCACAAAGATATCATTCTGTATGTATCCATCAACCTCATAATGGTAATGTAATGTGTCATGTCACTTGTGGGACCATTTGCAGTATCTGTTACATCAAGGGTGAGAACATAAGCATTGCATTTGGACTGTGACAATTCATGGATTCTACAAATTAAAAATGCTGATCCTGATCTTAGAATAGGGAATTATTCCTTTATGGAACACGCTTAATGCACTATATAAATTTGATGCTATGTACTAACCATTTTTTTTTTTTATAAACCTTTATTCGTACAGAAAGGATATACAAAGCTGGGCCTACAACCGATCTGGCCGGCCACGATATGATAAAACAGTTAAAAAGTCCAAAGTAAAAGACACAGAATCAGACGTAAAGAAGCACATTCAATATAGCCGTAGAAAAAAAAGGGGGGGGGGGGGAAATATGAGGATCTAAACGGCCAGCAATCAGGAGCAATATGAGGTTATTTTTATATTATAACGATAGGGCGCATGACAGGCTCAGCAACAACAAAATAGTATCCGGATTCCCAACACAAATCATTAGCAACAAAAAGGGTAAAGGGCAGCAACGCAGAAGTATCAGCACTGTATACATCAGTATAAGAACAAATGTGGTAAACACAGAGCAATATGCAATTGGTAACAACTTTACATACCCACCACCCAATGGCACATTGGATACAAAACAGGGGAGCCGGAATAGCGACATCGTCAAAACTAGCCCGCCATACTAACCTTGGGAAAAAGGAAAAAAGGGGGGGGAGAGAGAGAAGAGGAAAGAAGAAAGGGAAGGAAAATACAGACTAAAAGAGAAGAATGCCGCGTCGGAACAAGCGCCCCGTAGCAATGAACATATAGAAGAACAGACATAATAGCAGCGAGGAGGGCATGGAAGTCGCAATGGAAAGCAGCAGAACTTTAAGAAGAAGAACAGCGACATTATATACCCCACCCCCATCATACCACGGGAGGCAAGGACAGACGCGGCACTCCCATAAAGATATACAAAAGGGCCATAGAACTGAGGAAAATAAAACATCAAAGAAGACCCAACCCACCCATCCCACCCAGCACCCCTGCAGAAGGCTACGGCCTACCCTCCAAACAGCGCGCCTGTCGCCCTAAACCAGAACCCGAAATGTAGTAGAGACAAGAGAGAAAAGGAAGAAAAGACAAAAGAAGATATGGAAACAAGGTAGTAAAGAGGAGGGAGGAGCATGAGGGCAAAAATGAATACGGTCGGCTACAGCCCTCCACCCAACCATACAATCATAGTACATGTGCACCAGAGCGACATAAATTCGAGCACTACAGAACTTGCGGGGGGGTCTCTCACAACACTATGAATATGAACAACTTCGCCACGGATTCGTACACCAAAGATCTTACGGGGGTCGTGCAGCTCACCCCAATCCTTTCTTCACTGCATTTACTACCCACCAAATAACAGTGTGAAATGTGCAACACGATGTGAGGCAAGCGCACAAATGAAAAAAAATTACGATAAAGACGCAGATCAGAAAGGTCAATCAATAAGCAAGTGAATAAAAATTCAAATAAGTAGTCCAAATGTCTCAGCAACAGCAACAGGGGCAGTAAGAGACAGGAGTTCAGTCTCGCCGTTCGAAAAGGCGGGGGTGTACTGGCAAAATAGAAACAAGACCTCATCAAGGCAGAAACAAGCAATAGTCCGCCATCTTTCTCAAGCACCCGGGGATGATCGGGCCCTCGCACAACATCCAAGTCCCCAATTTCCAAACATCGAGCAGAAGGTTCCAAAGCCGCCGGCCTGCAAATCCGTCGATGGACAGCAGCACCATCCTGCGGAGCCACCGAGGGGGGTGAGTCAATGATATCACCGAGGCAAGAGGTGACCATGAAGAAGCGCCCACTCAAGATGGCGGTGGATCGCGACGAGTCTTCAGGAGCACCGGGGGCCAAGGTCGCTTGTAAAGATCGCAAAGCAGCAAGAACGTCGCCAATCGTAGGCTCACGCCCACATGGCCATGCTCCCGCGCAATCCTGCAACCGGAGACCGCCATCAAGAAGAAATCCACCTCTCCGGTCGTCGGCGGCCATCTTGTAGACTTAGATCCTTCCTCACTCTCCGTCTCCCCCGGAGCAGTCCACAAATGTGGGCCTTTACAGATGTCCGGGGGGGTCCCAGCAATGGTCGCCTCGGTGTAGAAGGAGAGCCCCACGAGGTGGAGGGCCGCCGATATTAGAGCCGGCGCTCCTCAAAGGTAGAGCCCGAGCGCGAGGGTCCAGGGTCGATGGACGTAGTGGCGGCGGGGGGACCCCTTCACACGGTTAGTCCACGGAGCACCGCGCCCCGCACCAGCCTCACGGCCGTCAAGACAGGCCCGGTTCGGGATCACCGGGAAGTTCTCACAGTGGCTCCCTCCCGTGGTGCAGTCTCTCGGCCGGGGCCAACAATCACCACAGCGCCAGGTCGGATCCAACAGGCGAATCCCCGGTCTCAGCTCCACGAAGGCCCCGGTTTCCTCGGGGGGGGGGGCACAACTCCGGAATCACCGCAAGCCGGAGCCTCCAGGTCAAACGGTGAGTGAAAGCGTAATGTTGCGTTTCTATATCTTCAAAAATATGTCGTCTCTGGGCAGGATATGCAGCAGGATATGTGAGTCAGGCCAGAGGGCTGACGGAGCCGAGCTACAAGGCGACCATTTCGCTCGCGAGCTTGGCTCCTCCCCCACTAACCATTTTTTTAATGAGATTTCTGTATAAGTATTGGATTTCTGCACTAATCGAAATAAAAACAACAAAAAAGAATTTACTAATCTCTTAATGAGAATAAAAGTTTTAGAGAATTATCCCAACTCGCATCCTTGACTGAACTTAAAACTGTTGATGGTATTTAAATTTGAGATGTTGAATTTGCTCCTAGACTCCATATACAACATTCCAAGATCCATCAGAAGGAAAAAGAAGAGCCTAGTGCGGAAAATGTAGATGATGGTAATTTGTAATAGTACTAAACTCATCATTTAACAAGGTTAGGGCTCAGTCTGTGCTATCATCTCTATGGCTGGGTTAAACTAGATAAGGCACATTTCTCATATGTAAGATAAAAAAGAGGCAGTAGAGGCTAGACTACTGTGTAACAGGAAGGGGTGGGAGCACACTGCTGACCTCCCAGTACAGTTCGCCCCTTAGCATTATGGTAAATGCAGTTTGCAGTGCTTGCTTACTTAGGTATTTTGCTGGAGTGTTCCACCAAAATTGGTGCAGATTAGTGTTGTCATCTCTAGACACATGTGTTTCTGGATTTTATCCTTCATCAGTAGAGATCAAAAACAATTTCTTATGGCGTTTGCTGAGCAGGCTGCCACAATTCTTACAGGTCTCAGTACCTCTCACAGGCGCACAGGTGCATCTCCACTAGACTACTGTGTATGTGTTATTCATATGAATTTACTTTTAATATTTATAACCAAAATGTTCTTCTATGACAGTTTGGCAACTGTACAAACACACACATGCAGTTTTGATTTCCATATAAAAACTCGATAAAGTTTCATCATCAATGTTAATTAAGCCTTCCAAAATCCAACCTCATTTACAACCTCCTGTCTTTTTGTTAGTGTTTAGACTTCTTTGTTCCTCAAACTCCAGGTTCTCTCTCCATGCCCAAGCCTTATATTTGTAGTATCCTAGCATTGGCCCTGTAGAGCTCAGCATACTGATATTATCAGATTGAAATACATTTTTCGTACACTCTTGTTGTGAAATATTTAAAATACTGTCATATTTAAAACAAAAATGTAATAAAGTATGGGTCCTACATTCCACAGGCTCCTATTAACATTTCGAATTTGCCAACAAAAATTAAGATAAACCATAAAAATGACTTAGCATTAAATAAACTTATATGGCAACAACAATATATACTTTCGTAAAAGAAAGTATGTAACTATCCTGTTATGTTGCTGAGTAATCAAAATATGAGAAATTACATAAATGCGTAACACATTTTGAACAAGAAGATGCATTTGTAAGAAAACCAGGTGGACACTTCTGCAAGAAGTTAGTCAAGGTCTCTGTAAAATGCAAATGTCCTACACAGTTTCTCAGTTTTTGTTCTATTCTACTGGCTCAACAATGGCGACAACCATTGACAAAGGTGATAATAGGTTTGGCATTCACTACCACACATTTGGCTTGGTCAATGCTTATTTGGTTTTGTCATGGTTTTTATAAAAATATTTTATTGGGAAAGAAGCCAGGCACTCGCCAAAAAACAAAACAGTGGCTAAAATGTGGAGTACAGTTGGGAGAGATACCACATTAAATTATAGCTTAATAGTCGAAGAATCAGTAAATCAAAACCAACACAAGGAAAACATCAAAATGTTTGTCGTATATTCAAGTTATATTTAGGATGAAAAAATCTTACTTGAAATGTCTCTTGAGAAGGGCAGAAAGTCGTCTGGATGGTGCAAGTCTTGGTAAACTCACTGCTAATGACTGGCAGTGCAGGGAGTGTGTAGTGTAAGGTTCAAGTGCCCGCCTACAGTGCAGCCATGCGCTAAAAACAGCAGAACACTAAATGTATAAATACAGACAACAGAACACTCCTGGAAGAGGCATGACGCAGTTTCGCTGAAATGGGAGCACTTGAGATCCGAAGGGAAAAAAATATTTGCAAAAAGAACGAAACAGGTTATTACAGTACAGACTTAAAAGAACAAAGCCAGGCATGACTGAGAAGAGGACCACTGCATGAAAGCACTGTGGAGCAGCTAAGGGGGCTTATGCTGCCAGGGCTAGCATGACGTGAACATTAAAGAGCCTTGGCACTTGACCCTTTGAAGCCTTTTGCACCTTTCAGAGAAAGACTGACTAGTTGATTGCAGTTGAATTTGGTATTTTACAACTCGAGATCCAAAGACCAAAGTTTACAACTTTCAATGTGTCCTACTTCCATGGGCATTGCCATCTAAGGGTGCATATAAAGTACATGAAAAACTGACACTCACAAAAAGAATTCAGCTTGGAAAGGGCACTTGGTAAGATCTTTACCTTTCTTCGAGCACAAACTCCGATAGCATTAGCTCTTCTGGCTGGCATACACAGAGGCATTGGCAAAGCAAAGAGGTCTGACAGTGGCTGCCAGTCTTTTGGCTTTGCCAATGCTTATTTTGTCATGGTATTTTAAAACTTTATTGTTAGACAAAAAAAATAAGTAAAAACACTCTTCTGAAAATGGGTGCAGATTAATGGATGAAGTAAATTATACATGTTATCATAAATATCAGACCAAGGGTCGGATTACGAGTTTGGCGGTCTTCCTTTAGGGCCGCCACGACAGCGGTCACAGGAAGACCGCCAAGCCCGTGGTGAAGCCACCTGCCGTATTAAGGGTTGAATCCAGGGCTGGCGAGGGGTGCAGCAGCAGGTATGTTAGGCTTATAGGAGAGCCGAAACAGCATAATGCCGCCGTGACAGCGCCTACAGCACGTTCGTGCATGGTCTGGCACGATGAAGCAAGACACCTGCAAGGGTGTGTGAGGGCACCAAATTTAAAAGGAGGAATTCCCCCATCTTCATTTTGACCCCACCGATATATCTTCTTGGAGTTTTTTTCTCCCCCCCCCTTTCCTTTAGGAACAGCTACCTTCCATTGAGTTAATTTTTATTCTTGGGAGCATAGGTGCTGGACCTTGTCTTTTTCTTCCAAACCGCTCCCTGTCCCTCCTTCTTGATACTGTGTGACGAAGGAAATGAACCTGCCTTGCCACATACACAAACAATCCAGCTTGTAGTTGGCTTCCTATCATTGAACATTTATAATGATATTTAGTTGTCTTGCACCACATGAACTGTGAGCCCTTTTCTTTCTGAGTTCTTGGGCCAATTACATGGTTAATGAGCAGTGTCCATGTGGGTACCGCTGCCTCCTTTTGATGCCCCAGGGCCACATATTGGTGCACTTCAAATGGATATTCAAGTTACTCATGATAGGCACTTGAATTTCTTGAAATAGCAAAAGTGTGCAGTGATGACTTACTCTAGTAGGTAGAGGGAGTTAGAAAGTCAACAGGACCCTCTAAATAAAACTCAAGAAATATCAATGTGCAGGCAGTGCTGTGTTTAGGAGACTAACATATCTGGTTTTAGCAGGTAAGTAACAGGTATATTAAAAAGAAGATACACATAAAAATCCAGAAGGTTCTTTTGAGACCCAGCTATGACCTTGGACATTGATGTAGCTTATTTGCACTGGGTACTAGTGTTCACCCTATTGTGAATGTTATCCTATGAGAGCCTGTTTCTAAATGACTCAGGGAGTTTTGTAAGCACTAGGATTTCTACTCCAAAAATGTCCCAAAACTAAAGTCTAAATGTGAGCAATAGCTATAGATTCAATGGCTCTGAGATAACACGAGGTGGAAGAGAAGGTGTCACATTTAAAAGCAGGTGTAGGCAAGAATAAAAGGTCTCACCCTAAAAATATAGCACCTAAAAACCCACCACAAAAAATGCTAGAAACCCACCCATAAACGTATCTTTTGCTCCCACTGATGTTCTGATGCCCCGGTGTCCTGTTATCACTGGATGGTTAGAGACACGATACACAGTGAGCTGAGACATGATTAGGGCCCATTTGGTCTATATGTTTTCAAGGGAACCGGAGGAAGTAGAGGGCCAGCTCCCTCTGTGGAATACTGTAGAAGGTTGGCTAAGAATTTGGTGCTCACTTATGTATGTGTAGCACCCTGCACTAATCCAGACAACCCTCATGGTGATTTTCGTGGTCTTAAACAACCATAGAAAGATCTCTAAGTGGTAGCTGTGGAGAGCAGCCTCCGGGATTAGCCCAGAAGGAGTGTAGAGCAGCTTATGTTACCAGTAATTAATCTTATGGAGTAGGTTAAGTGAAAAAGGACCACACAGTGTACTTATAAAAATATGTATTTATTATATACACGCACTAACACATTGCAATATCTCCTACCCGGAGATATAACCACAATACACACAATACTTTGATAATAGAACACGTAAGTAGCACAAATACACAGTGGTCTCCAGGGGGAGACCAAACATATACTAAAATAGTGGAATGCGAACCCCAACCTAAGATGAGAATCGACCCAGAAGACGTACTAGAGTTGGGGACCTAAGGAACCACCCAACGTGAGTATCTAGAACCCCCACGGAGGTCGTGTGCAGAGTGGAAACATGACTGTGTGCTCAATACAAGTTAATGGGTATGTCGTGGTTGCAGTTTTAAAGAAAAAGTCCACTTCCCAGCAGACCATGAAGATACCCTGTGGAAATTGGAAGGTTGGAGAGTCACCCCACCCGTGGATTCCCCAGGAACCAGGATACCAACACCAGGGAAGCCGGGTGCATAGGTGCGAAGTGACGTCGGAAACCGACGTAGACCACAATGGAGGACTTCAGAAAAGATGCCTCTGGCGAATAAGGCAAAAGAGTCTGGTGAAACCCAAAGGTAGATTCAAGTTGAGAGGTACCTGCAAGCAGGGAGGACAGTCTATTTCACTCAGGAGTACCCAGGAGCCACGGAAGACGAATGCCCACCGATGTTGGAGCTGCAGGTGAGTTGAGGGTGCGATTGAAGTTGCAGCTGGGCAGACCATGTGGAAGACCAGCAGCGATTCACGAGCTGTCCCAAGTCGAATGTCAAGAGCCAGGGGTCAGTGTCCGGCAGGGGCACCAATAAGCCTTGGCAACGGCAACCAAGGTAGTTGTCAAAAATGTGCAGGGTCTGGACCAGCAATGTCCAAGTGACTCACCATGAGCAGGTAAGCCAGAGCAGGCCATGAGCAAGTAGGGGAGCCCACAGGAGCCAAAGAAACCTCTTGAGAGGACCCACAGGCCGGAGGCACAGTAGTTGTAAGAGGACCTTGAGCAGCACATCAAAGTATGAAGACCCACAGTGCAAGGGATACGTTGCAAGCAAAGATCTTGGCTGGAGGAGATAATTGAGGCTGGAGCTTCTTGGAGCTTGAAGATCTCTGGAGGAGAGAGTCAACAAGCCTTGGCAATGGCAACCAACATAGTCGTCAAAAAAGGTGCAGTGTCGGGACCAGCAATGTCCAAGTGACTCACCACGAGCAGGTAAGTCAGAGCTGCCCCCAAGCAAGCTGGGGAGCCCACCGGAGCCAAAGAAACCCTTGAGAGGACCCACAAGCCGGAGGCACAGGAGTTGTAAGAGGACCTTGAGCAGCTCACCAAAGGACGAAGACACACGGTGCAAGGGATGCGTTGCAGGCGAAGATCTTAGCTGTAGGAGATGATTGAGGCTCAAGCTTTCTGGAGCTTGAAGATCTCTGGAGGAGAGAGTCAACAATCCTTGGCAACGGCAAGCCAACGTGGTGCACAGGGGTACTGCTCCAGTGGTTCTGAAGAGGGATACTGGCTTCAAACTAGCTATGAAGACAGTGCAGGCCTTGAGGGAGTTGCAGAATTACCATCTGTGTTGCTGAACCTTTCGAAGTCCGTACGAGCTCAGGGACAGCAGACCAGTCAGCTTTGTTGCAGTGCCTGCAGATGCAGGGGAGTGACTTCTTCACTCCAAGGGAAATTCCTTCTGGTGTCTTGGATGTGCACAGACCTTGTGAAGATCCTCTATGGAGCACCGGCACAGATGTTGTTGAAGACTGGCAGGACGACAAGACCAGGTACAGAAGGAGTCTTCCCAGTTGCAGACTGGGTTACCTAAGCGAAGTCCAGCGAAGTTCAAAGTGACCAGACGGTTGAAGATGAAGTGGTTCCAGATCTGAATCTTGTCTCATGATGATTCTAGGGACCCACCCACAGGTAAGCCCTTAAGTACCGTAAGTAAAGGTTTGGAACGATTCATGGGTCCCTTCCAGAGGAGCGGCTGGACAGTGGAGAGGATACTCCCATGACCTTTGTCCAGTTTTGTGCCAGAGTGGGAGCCAACGGCTTCCTGAACTGGTTTAAACTGGAGTATGCAAGGAGGGCACCAAATGTGCCCTTCAAAGCAGTCTAGTGGCACTGGCAAGCGCCCCCACCTAGTTCCAATACACTAAGTCCTGCCTGGGAGGTCACACCTCTCTGTGACAGAAAACATTTTGTCCTGCTTTCCCCTGCTCGAGCTTGGCTCTGCAGCAAGAGGGCAGAATTGTATCTCTGGTCGGCAGCAGCCATAGTTTGCTCTCCGGGTCCAGAAGACTTGCACCGGGAGCACTGAGGGCCTCCCAGAGGAACTTTACAGTGCATGAAATTGATGGAGCGCGATGGTGCTCTAAAATTGTAGGGGTGCATTATAATCATGGATAGTTCGCATCCACATATATTCTTGTGTAGTATTAACTTTGAACTGTAGAATTGTATTGTAATAACAAACATGTGGAAGTGAATGAACAGAAAAGTATATCGTGCCGTGCAGAAGAAATGAAATGGCATTTATATTTGAAACTGTAACCTTTAGTATATTGCAATTACCTAACGATAAGCTTATGTGTAATGTATGCATTTTGATTTAAACGTGCACCATGAAGAAGCTTGCACGAAGAAATAATGAGTTATGCTTACCGTGTAATAATTATAGATGTTTGTAACGCAAAGCATTATTAACATGAGTGTATAATTTGATGTGTAATGGCCTAAATGAAATGTTCACGTTGTGCTTATAAAGGCCTATTTGTTTATTCATATGTTGGCCTAACTGTGTATGCCTGAAAATTTTATTTCCCTGGTAGGCTCTCGCATCTGGAGCTAGTCAGTGAATTTCATCTGTATGCAAGGATGTTCTGTTGTCACGTTTCAGTTGCAGGTGGAAGAAGCTGCCTTTGTTAGTTAGGACTATCGCCTTTTGTTTTAAGAGTTAGGTATGGAGGAGAAGTGATACTTTGTAAACAGAAGGTCGATAATTGGGAGCCGGTGTTCTTTCTCGCTGAGGAGGCATGGGAACCAAGGTCATCGGACTACACTTGGAGAAAACGATGGAAAACTACCTAGGAGAGGAGTCTGTTAGCATGAGGTGATTTGTGGGTGTGTTTTACATCTTTGCGTTTTGTATTAGGGACAGTGCCCCCGGGGTTGAGTTAGGAGAAGGGGTGAAGAGATCAATCTAGAAAGGGCATCTTAGAATGAGCTCTGTAGCTTTGGCTACCTGGTTTACTCTGTGAATGTACTTCTTCTGAAGTCTTCACGACCTGACACCTTTAACTGACTTTGCTTGGGAAATGCTAAGTAGGGATGTCACCTTAGAGATAGAGTAGGGATAGTTTAATGCTTCTTAATTTCAGTCATGAATGAAGTCTGACTTGAATATTGGAGTAGTTCTTGCTTGTGTCCTATTCTTAGAACTTTTTATTCTCTTCATGATTCACCGGATTAGGCTCATTAATGGATAAAGATTTGTATTAGCTCCCATGTATTTTTACAACCTCGTCTTGAGGTACTTGTATATACAGTTGTTTTTGGCTTTGTAAACCCCCAAGCTGGAGTTCGGAGTCTCTGATCATTTGAGCTATAGTTATTATCGACTGTTAAATTGACTGAAATTAGTTGTCTCTCCCCTTTACACTACTCAGCAAGTAATAAGGGTCCATCGGCCCTGGGTTCCTAGTTAAATTTGGGGGCGGAACCCCAAACGTATCAGAATCATACCTCCAACACCATTTACGGAGTTGGGGGTATGATTCCATCATGTCTGATACCAAACAAGATAGGTACGTTACAGCCAGTTTAGAGATAGTCATCGCATAATGACGCATGGCCACTCTATATATCATTATGGCTGATGCACTTACAACCTGGGAGAATGGACTCCGAAGGTTGTAGGGGTGCCCTGCTCATTCAGGGGATCCCTAACACTTATAACTGAGCACCCTGCCTTCAGGATTGAAAGACCTGTCATAGGGGTGACTTATGAGTTTTAGGTGTAGACCTCAGATATAAGAAAACTTATATATGTCTTAAGTGGTGCTAGCACTAGCTTTCACAGGTTGTAATAGCAGTCACAATTTAAGTGGTCTCCTATGGGTGGCATAGTACATGCTGCAGGCCATGGGAGACCCCTGGTGTACCTATGCCCTGGGTATCTTAGTACCATATACTACGGACTTACGAGGGTACACCAGTAGCCAATCTGGAGTATACCTAAGTACTCACCATAGCCAATTTAGGGGAGAAGCACAGAGACTGGGGTCCTGATAAGCAGGATCCCAGTTAGACTAGTTAGTAAAACATAATGAAACCAGCAAAAAGTGGGGGTAACCATGAAAGCAGATCCTACTTTTCTACAAATCCCAATATGCCTTGCCTTTAGAGTCCTGTGTCTTTCGTAAATGCCAGTCACTGTCAAGATTGTCTGATGGTTGGGGCACCACTGTGACTAGGAACAACCACAACAGTAACTGTCAGCATCAGTCCTAACCGTGAACAGGTCCGTTTTTTTAAAGGCTTGATCATGGTTTTATGCAGCACTATTTCCAGAGCCCTAATGGGTAGAAAGATGGTTGAGGGCAATGATCTCCAGGTAGTAAATGCCAAGTGTATGAGGTCCGACTGCCTCCTGGGCTGATAGGTACTTTTCAATGTACAGGATGGGTTGAGGAAGGTACCGACCCACCCTTATATCAATGACATGCAATGCAACAGCCCCATAACATGGATGCTATTCTTGTTTCCTCCTGAGCGGAGTGGGGTGACCTTGTAGCTCTTGTGCAAGCTCTGTTCATCAAACACGTGGTCTGTCGGCCAGTTTGGCCTTTGGCAGGTTCCCTGTGGATTAGGACACTCTATATAGAAGACGCCATCAAGCTTTTCAGCAGGCAAGCAGGTCTTCCTTCTCAGATAGAGTAAATCGACTCTGCAGACCTAAGCCAAAGCACTTAATACTATGATATTTCTTACGGTGTTCTAAAGTGCGTGAATATCGCCTACTAGTCACTTCAGAGTGCTGGATATGCAGCGATAAGTCAATATCTAATGAGGAAACAATGGAGCAGCAAAGACTGTCTAAGTGAAGATGAGAAGGAAGGAAAGCAGAAAACTGTGGGTACAGCCCAGCTACAAATGGTATCTTTGATTAGCTGACCGCTTTGTGAACAAGGTAGGAAACCAACCCTCTAAAATCTATTTTTGTAAAGTTACTATTGGAGCCATGCCCCACTAAATAAATACCCTTGGCTACAGCCATTGCAGTCAATGACTTGGTACAATCTAGGCAGGACTACGCCAAAACTATCTACCTGGTTGGCGAGGAAAAACTTCTGTACTGCCTCCAACAAGTCAAAAATGCTCTGAACAACTTTTCACAGGCATCTCAAGGCATGTTAGGGGTACTAAAATCTTACATTTGTCTTCCGGTCCATTCTCGAATTGCCCAAAAAGCTCTTACTGTTTCTCATAGTATAGTGCACAACCACAGGCCACCTTTTCTGATATCCAAGTTTCGGCTCTACCAATCAAATAAAGCCCTACGTTTTGCAGACCGGTTTCTACTATCAGTCCCTCCAAACACAATATTCCCTTCTGGAGACCGACCCTTTACATCTGCAGCAGCCAAACTGTGGTTTTCACTTACCACTGCTATCTGCTCTGAACCTTCACTTATTCAACTGAAGTAACATTAAAACCTGGCTAGTTTAATCCTAACTGCCTCCCCCATGATCCATCCACTAGTAATGTTCATTTCTCAGCGCCAAGAAGCGTGGAGATAATCTCAGACTTATAAATACATTTAACATAACAAAATTAAAAATTAAATTAGTCCCTGCATCTCGATCCGTGTTGCAGCTAAATGCCTAATGGTATATATAGTAAAACAG
The DNA here is from genome assembly GCF_964261635.1 of Lissotriton helveticus. Classification (NCBI taxonomy): domain Eukaryota; kingdom Metazoa; phylum Chordata; class Amphibia; order Caudata; family Salamandridae; genus Lissotriton; species Lissotriton helveticus. The sequence goes on from NC_136063.1 coordinate 433,431,695, forward strand.
CTAAAAGTGCATACATATATAAGAATGTTGTATGCATGTACTACTAAGCCAACAAAGTTGAAAAGTGCAAAAAATGTTAACATTTTAAAAGATCACTAGTCAGCATCGCAGTCAGTGCCTTAAAAAGGTCACAGCTTAAAACGCAAGGCAGGATGGGCAGCACTCACTGTCCTTCTTCAAGAAACCAATGTTCTCGCCTGCATGCTGCCCACATCCCAAGTTTACACGAAATTATAAGGAAATTAACCATACAATCATTTCAATTGAATTTGGCAATGTTGGTATCCACACTGACGAAACCTGAAATATTTCTGCACAAAATAAACCACGTGGTCTAGGTCTGGATGGCTCCCAGTAAAGTGTTAGATGTAGGAAAGAGGATGTTTTTCGTTTTTTCAAAAAATGAGAGACTGAAACCCTCATAATTCTATGTTCCACAAGACAGAACCAAAGGCATGGTGGGAATTTACACCGATATAAGGTTTAATACCTTAAGATCTGAGACCATTGGGAGCCCTTGCGAGAAGCAAAACAAGTTTTGAGGCCTGGTACGCACATGCCTAGAGCAGTGGGCCTTAAACTTTTGACTTCTATGGACCCCCACTGAATCGTTAGTGGAATAGGGGGCCTCCCACTGAGTCATTACTGGAAGCCCTGGACCTCTGCCTAAGTAATTTCTAGGATTTGGACCTCAATACCAATACAGAAAGAAGTATACCCCAAACAAATACTCAAATATTTTGTGTAGTTTACAATCAAACACAGAAAAAGTGTTTACATTTTCAATTTTGCTACTTTATTTATACATACTTTATTAATTGTAATTCATTTTAATATTATTTAATTTTGTAAAAAAAGTTTGCGGAGCCCGCCCCAACTTTTTAGTAGGCCTTGCGGGGCCTCTGACCATAGGTGAAGAACTGCTGGCCTACAGCATGATACTGCTAAATATGTACACATGTAAGTGAAGCTTCTTGCAGATCACTCTGGGCACTGGTTTGTTCATTATGCATAAACCATATAAAGATTTACCATGCTTCGTGAGGTATTCTATGATGGGACAAAATACAGATATTTGTAGCACTTCTACATAGAATATAAACATAATATATGTGCAAAATATACCAAGTAATAAAACGTAACTACCATTTTCATGCATTAGTTCAGTAGGAGATAAGAAGTGTATTTCTCGAGAGAGGGCCCAGGAAAGGAAAAGCATACCTGTAATGGAATGAAGTTGAGTTTATGGGAGATGACGTTATTCATCAAGGGAATAGGAATTACACCATTATAGTGTAATAAGGCAAGATTTACCTTTTCCAATTCCATGTTCTCTGTGGAAATTACAGTTTTGTATTTTCAGCATCTTCACAACGTTACTCAAGCAGCGGCAACTTGACCATATATGTGTCCATGACAAGAATATCATTTTCTTGTCAATCAGCTCTTTTAATTCAAACTTACCTCATTCCTCTTCAAAAGTCCTGTGCTTTTACTAAATTGGTGCTCATGTTTCAATATAGCGCTTAGGACTCTAGGAAGAGGTAAGCAACGCTTTAATTAATAAGGTGGACATCAAAATATCGATTTTTAAATACCGAAGCACATTTATATTGAGTTTTAAATATCGTAGGGACAAAATATCAAAATCAAGAATATCGACAACCAGAATATCGAAGTTAAGGTAAGAAATATCGATGTTGCAAATATCGATGTTAGTAATATTGATAGTTAAATTATCAATGTCAATAATATTGATATTTATATGAGTGTTATATATTTTAGTATGTATTTTATATGTATGTGTTCTATATTTTTTATTAAGTATTGTACTATTTTTAAAAATATATGTATACATTTTTTAGAAATTAGTAATTTAAAAAAAAAAAGTCAATTTTGCGTTTTAGTACCGTAGCGGGTTGTGGGTTTATAGGGGAATAGGGTGGGAAGTAAGTTCATTTTAATTAAGTACTTATTAATTTTTAATTATTGTTATTAATAATTAATTAATTATTGGTAATTAATTATTATTAATTGCTAATTATTTTATTTGTATTAATTTATTATTGGAGTGGGTTGTGGGTTTATTTTTATATTATTTATAGGGGAATAGGGTGGGAAGTAAATTATTTGTAATTAAGTAATAATTAAGAAAAAATTCGTATTTATACAAAAATGTTAAATATTAATTGATTATAAATTTGTATTAAATATTATGTATTGGTGGGGCGCTAGGTGGCGCCAAACCAAGATGGCCGCACTGTAGTGAGGCTCTCGCCAGACCGAGCCTTTGCACTATACTTTTGACCCTCCTGACCGGGAAAAACTTCCCAGACACCTCGCCACTGTGTCTATGACACTCCACGGACCACAACGGTACTGAAACCGTCAAAATCGGCCAGCCGTAGGCGGAGATATCCACCAGCCTTCCTGGAAGCGGCCTGAGGTGCTGGTGCATGACCTGCCCATCTGTGGGATCGGCCTGCTGGGAAACTCCGGGGATTTGCGGCCTCATCGGGGCTGCGCCGCCAACTAGCGACGGAAGCTATCGTCCTTGCCAAGATTCCTGAGCCAGTAACTTTGCCGGAGGAAGCCCATAGTGTGTTAACGGAGGGCCCTGCTTGAAGAGGGGAGACATAAAAAGCGTGAATTTCAAAACTGCTGGAGGGAACTGCCGGCGGGCTTCACGGACTCGCCTGCTGTAAAGTATTGCGACCGGCGCTCCACTACCCACTGAATACGCGGCTGGGACGTTGCTTGCGAGGCCTGGGACACTGAAATCGCCAGGCGCTACATAACGCCCTACACAGCAGCGGCCGACGGGTGGACCCGCCCGCTCACCTGCTGCGGCCTCCCCGCGGCTTACAAACTGCCGGAAGCGACCTGCGCCTTTCCCCGAAGCTTGGAGGCCTAGAAGGGGCGCTTGCGAGGTCAGACACACAGTAAGTGCCAAGGCGCAAAATCACACGCTGCACTGCCTCAACCGCCGGCGGAGCCCGCCCGCTCTCCAGCTGCGACCCCCTCACCGCCTCCTATTTGCCGGTAGCTGCCTGCAAATTTACCCCGAGGCTTAGAGGCCTACTATCGTCAGAGACACTTGCCGAAGAGCACCCAGACCCACAGGCGCAACAGCGGCTCCGATAGACTATTGGGACAAGGGTGGATTACTGACCATAACGGACTGCTCCCCAGGGAAATAAAAGTGCAGAATCTACCCCTCGCAGTACCCTCCCAGGCACTGGTCTAGCCCACTAACATCACCGGCCCCTGACTTAATTGCCCGCGAAACACGGCTGGTAGCTTACGGGTCACCTGCTTACCTGGTGGGGTTGCCTGCCTAGCACGACAAGAGGACGCTCCTCCCCCCAACCTCATACCCTAGCGCGCTTTCTCCTCGAGAGTGCATTCAGGGCCACATCAGTTCAGTGAGCGGCGGCCTGTGCGCGGGGTGCAGGAGGGCCCGGGGACCGATATCCATCTTTACCTGCGACACCCGAATAGCAACTACCAGTGGCTCCACAAGGCTGCAGTATAACACCTCCCTCATCTAAGTTGGATCCCTCCAGCGGTGGTGCTGCTTCCCCTTGTGCTCAACTGTCGTGGTCTGGACCTTGAGGGACCCCACTGCGCCTGTGCCTTGGAATCACAGAGGACAGAGAAGCTACGCGAAACGCTCTGCCCCGCAGCCATCTCCTGCCCAGACCGAGGCCATAGGAGAGATAGGACCGCTGTCCCCATCTACGTATCGTGGAGCGAGAATATAAACTGCGCCGCGGAAGACACTACAGATCGGAGCTGCACCCCGAACGCCACTCACAGACGTAGTCTTCGCCATATCTCACAGAAGGAGCATTGCCCGCGGTCCCACTCCGCCCCGGCCACCCCCGTACAACTGGACAGGACGCCACCCCACTGCGCCCTGGCTGCTGCTGCCTCATCGGCCTCGCGAACGCCAAGACATGACATGGGGCGAAACGACGCCAGACAATCTAAGATACCGTTTGAAACTAAAAAAAACCCCAAGGGTGCACAGGAGCCGGATGACAGCCCTTCCGCCCGAGGACCCCCAGACGAGGACTGGAAAACCTTGCTGATCAGCATGCAACAGAGTTTATCTAACATCGACTCCAAAATAGACACGATAAACACTCGCATGGACAGCGTGGTCACTAAGCTGGAACAACACGACACCAGAATCAAAGACGCGGAGGATAGGATCTCTGAACTGGAAGATGGCGCCACCTCCAATAGCAGGCAAGTGACCCAAATGGACAGGCTCCTAAAAATCATTGCTGAAAAGAACGAAGATTTAGAAGCGAGGTCCCGGCGCAACAACATTCGCATTTTGGGGCTTGCGGAGTCCACAAACACGGGGAAAATGGAGGTTTTTATCGAGAATTTGGTCATCGAACTCTTTGGTAAAGAATCATTCTCCTCGCACCTAATAGTAGAGCGCGCCCACAGATCCTTAACGGCGCGCCCACCACCAGGTGCCCTGCCGCGTCCCATCATCGCGAGATTCCTAAATTACAGGGACCGGGACGCAGTGCTGAGGCGGGCACGAGAGATCGGTACTGTGGGCTACTGCAATACTACGCTCTCCTTCTTCCCTGACTTCACCCCATCGGTACAGGAGGCCAGGAGGAAATTCTCCGGAGTGAAGAAACAGCTGCAGGATCAAGAGTTGACATATGCCATGCTATATCCGGCAAAATTGAAAGTTTTCTTCCAAGGCAAACAACATTTCTTCCAAAACCCACAACAGGTGGAAGATTTCCTCAAACAACACAAGAAAGACAAAACCAGAGAAAGCGCTGAAAGACGTCGCTCCAGATCCCCCTCGCCCATGAACCAGCAAGAATAAAAAGCGGCCTCAACGTCTGCTACACCTAAGATGAGTATTGTCGGACGGGACTCCTATAATCTGGTGAGGTACACTTTAAAAATTCTGCATAAACCGGTTTATATGACTTTTTGGGCTCGATCACCCACCTCCGTCCCACGCAGAGAGACCAGGTACATACCTGGCTCCTAGTGGGTGCAAGTAGGGAGGTGGCTGGCAGGTTGGGTGCCCCTAGAACTGACCCCCGATGGGCGAGCCCCAATACCCCCCTTCTGCAAGAAGAGTAGGGGAATTTGTATTATTGCTCCTGTTTCTAAGTTGGGGAGAGGGTGGGAATCCAGGGGATGGGTGGGTTCCAAATTCCCGGCGGGTTGGGGTTGCCGGTGTGGGAGGGGAAATGTTCCAACATGATGCTTGCACGAAAGCACTAATTGTAATTTATTCCTGTAGTTGGGCATGCCAAGGAAGAAGTTGGGGATCACGTTACATATTTGATGTCAAATGCTATATAAACATGGATGTTGGAGACCTTTGTTATATATGTTTTCTGTGGGAAATATGGGAGACGTAGCTGGACCGCAATCGGCCTCGCAGTTCCAGATTGCCTCCTGGAATGTACGCGGGTTAAATAACCCGAGGAAGAAGAGGCAGATTTTGGGGTATCTGGACAGACAGGGGATATCCATTGCTCTGCTGCAAGAGACACATTTAACTCCAGATGGATCCCCCTCATTTGCTTCAAGATGGGCAGCGTGCAAGGTGTTCTCATCTTACTCTAATTACGCTAGAGGGGTGGCAATTCTTGTAAGACGGGGGACGAATTTCACTCCGGCTGGCACTGAAATAGACTCCGAGGGACGTTATTGTATGGTCTGGGGGAAATTACACGCACATACGATATTGTTTGCATGTTATTATGGTCCTAACACTGATGACCCGACTGCTCTTCTCATATTGTGGGGGAAAATACAGGCCCTGGGGATAGCTCACGTGGTACTAGGGGGGGATTTCAACACTGCTCTAATACCTGGGATGGACAGATCATGTCCGCAAACCTCCCACTACACGAATACTCAACGATCACTTTTGGGAATAGTGAAAGAACACCACTTAGTAGATACGTGGCGACACCTCCACCCCACCGCCAAGCAAGGCACCCACCACTCAACATTCCACTCCACATGGGCCCGCCTAGACTATATATTCTTGTCGGCAGGACTGTCCCCATGGTTGACCAAGGCACACCACCTTGCGCGTACGTTCTCTGATCACTCACCGGTCCTGATTTCCCTGCAGATTCCCCTTATCATGGCCCCTTACCTGAACTGGCGACTGAACCCCGCACATCTTACAGATACTGCCTTTGCTGCTGAACTAGAACAGGACATCACAGAGTTTTTCGAACGGAATGTTAACTCAGTCTCTAGTTTTACTACTGTGTGGGAGGCCTTCAAAGTGACGATTAGAGGAAGTTGTATAGCCAAGGGAGGGGGTGTTCTAAAAGCGCTGCGGGGAGACATACACAAGCTAGAAATCGAGCTCAGACAGCTGGAGCGAGAGATAGCTCAGGGAGACAGAGGCCGCGCAGCTCAGGCTCAGCTTCGGGAAAAGTTGAATGACTACTCTGACTTGGCAGATAAAGAATGCAAATTTCTGGGGAAGTCCTTCCCTGGCCAAGTATATGGAGAGGGAGACAGGCCGGGTAAAGCGCTTGCTGCTACAGTTAGAGCCCCTAGGTACCGGAATTATGTCTCTACTTTACTAGACAAACATGACATACCACAACATGATCTCAAGCAGCAGCTCCGAGTGCTAACTGAACACTATACCTCGCTTTACACCTCGCATAGAACTGACACACTCAACTTGCAGGAATACCTGGAAGACACCGCAATTGCCTGGTTAGGACCGTCCCAGCAAAAATTCCTTCATCATGAGCTTGAACTGGATGAGATCAAAGACGCAATAATGTCCATGAAGTCCGGGAAGGCGCCGGGATCGGATGGCCTACCGATTGATTTTTATAAAACCTATATACATGTGTTAGCACCCATACTGAAGCGAGTCTTTTACGATGCGTTAGAGGAAGGCTCACTCCCGCCTACAATGCGAGAAGCACTAATAACGTCATTGCTGAAACCAGGTAAACTACCAGAACACTGCGATTCATACAGGCCTCTCTCATTGTTAAATACAGACAGTAAGATTTTAGCAAAAGTTCTCGCTACACGTCTCAACCTTCTTATGGAGCGGCTCGTTCTTCCAGACCAGGCAGGGTTTGTCCCGAACCGCGCTACGTCCCATAACTTACGTACTCTCCAAGCGGTGCTGCAGGATATTAATCCTAACTGTGAAGCAGCTGCTGTATTCCTAGACGCCACAAAAGCGTTCGATTCCCTGGAGTGGGATTACCTTCTTGCACTGCTCGAAAGGATGGGTGTCCCATTTGCCTTCCTAGACTGGATTCGGCTACTATATTGTAAGCCCCAGGCCACGATGCTGCTCAACGGCGCCCGCTCTGCTCCATTTGCGATTCAAAGGGGCACCCGGCAGGGCTGCCCATTGTCCCCGATACTTTTTGCGATCGCCATCGAACCCCTAGCCGCTAAACTCCGCCAATATCACAAACATCGCTCCCTCATTTACCCGGAACGACAACTTCTAATTGCGTTATATGCAGATGACATGACCCTCTATGTGGACAAACCACAAGAAAATCTAAATCCCTTGCTGCGGGAGATAGCCAGGTTCGGGGCAATAGCGGGGATACAGATAAACTGGGCAAAATCGGCCATGTTCCCCCTGACTGACAGGACCGAGGAATTTCCTCTAGATTACCCCCTAGTGTGGGAATCTGAGGAAATCAAATATTTGGGAATTAGAATCACCAGAAACCGAGAGTCCCTTATCAGAGCCAATTAAGGAACAGCGCTAGACAAACTGACAGACAACGTAACCAAATGGATACACCTTCCACTGTCCATGGCAGGCCGCATTTCCCTTGTAAAAATGGTGGTTCTCCCTAAACTGTTGTATCTTTTCACTAACATTCCCTATAGCCCCGGCTCATGTTTCTTTCGCGCCCTCGACTCTCAGATGTCGCGCCTTATCTGGGGAGGCAAACAGGCCAGACTCAGTCTGAAGACACTAATGCTTCCCTACCACCAAGGAGGGTTTGAAGTCCCTGACTTCCGAAAATACTACGACTGTGCCCAAGGGCATTTCGCTGCATACTGGTTCCACCCCCCCCATTCATGGCCCACCTGGCGGTTGAAGATGGATACATGCGACCGGAACAACCCTCGGGATATCTTTACACGGCGGTCCGTATGTCAGACAGGGACCCCACTACGGTGGACTGTACTGTCAGGGCTTGGAAACGTATCGCAGAGCATATGGGAGTGCAATTCCTTTATTCACCTTTGATGGCGCTGGCAAATGACCCCAGAGTGAGCGCTGCACGTGAAGAGATTGGACGCAAGTTCCTCGCAAAACTCGCTATTCACACCTGGGGAGATCTCTACCTCCAAAGTACTTTCTGCACGGTAGTGCAGCTCTTTGGAGACAATTCCCCCACGATGATGGATACATTCCTTTATGTGCGACTCCGGCAAAACATTAAATCCATCACACCCAACTTTCCGGATGAGCCGGAAACCATGGCACCGCTGCATTCCCTACTCCTGGCAGACACCCCAAAGAATGTGGTCTCGATGTTGTACAAACACGTTCAAATAGCTCCGGCTCCACCCCCCCTCAGAGCTAGACACGATTGGGACGCTGACCTGGACGACCCTCTGACTGACGAGCAGTGGGAGATGAGTTGCTCTCATACACACGCCGTGACAGGCAACGCTCGCCTTAGATTAGTGCACTATAAATTCATGCACCGGCTCTACTTCACGCCGGCTAAATTGCACCGTCTGGGTCTCAAAGACAACGATCGCTGTCTTAGATGTGGCAGGCCTGGCGCAGACTTCATACACCTAGAATGGAAATGCCGCGCAGTTGCCTTGTACTGGATAGAAGTGTTCGAGGCTCTATCGGTAATGATCGGGGTGCCCACTGACCCTTGCCCTAAAATGGCCTTACTCGGACACACTAACCCGGCATTAAAAGCACACCGAAAATTATTTACACTAAGCCTCCTATTGGCTAAACGACAAGTGGGGTGCAGATGGGGTAGGGGAAGGGCGCCTAAATTTAAGGACTGGCTTAGTACTATGTCTACATGGCAGGAGCAACTACATAACTACGCTGACCTTTTACCTCATAAGTCACGCCCCAAAGACCTATGGGGCCCCCTCACTACATATTTGCTACAGGCACAAGATAACGACGAATCCGAAGAGGAAGATAGCGGAGAGATGAGTAACAATAAGCGCGCCACCGCCCCTCCCCCAGGACCCACTGCCCTGCACAGCGCGGCAGTATAACTCCAGCACACACCCTCTAAATTCCTTCCCCCCTTCTAGGACATGCGCGCCCCAGAACTCACATGAATAGACACATGACGCAACGCCCGGAACGCCCTGGTACATAAACCACCGACGGTATAGGAGGAGTGGAACGCGATGATGCCGGACCCCCCCCCCTCTGTCTTGTTTCATTACAGCTTGTCTCACTCCAGGAAACACTCACTACATCGCATCCATGACATGACACAACATCGGATTCATTTACTGGCACCAAACAGTTATACCTTCCCCGACATTGCGTGAAGATTACAGGGTGCGCCATTATACTACTGTGAGTACACAGCACTACAAACTGCTACAGGACATCATACTGGCACTCCACACTACATGATCCGCTACGCCACATACTTCGTATGGTGGCCTCATTAAGGGAAGGAAAAGTGATTGATATGTTTTAAAGTTGATGCTCTTTTTTTTTTTTTTTTTTTTAAAGAAAAAAAAATATTATTTATTGGTGTTGATATTTATTTTATTGATGAATTATTAATGTTATTAAGTGTTATTAAATATTATTTATTGGTATTGATAAGGATTGTTTTGTTAATTATTAATTGGTTATTAATTTTTATTGCATATTATTTATTGTTATTGATAAAAACTGTAATTAATTATTAATTGCAAATAAACGTTTATTAATTGATTAATTGACAATTTAATTGTGTGAAATTTTATGTGGAGTGTGCTGTGTGTTTATTGGGGAATAGGGTGGGAAGTATTTCATATTATTCAAGATATTATAATTTTTGATGTATTTGTAGTTTTTCTTCTAAATTTAATAATAAATCCTTATTTAATTTCAATATTTATTTCATTTATAAGTATGTTATTTTTAACATCTACGTTGTCCAACGCTGTCCCTACTGTTGCACTCACTCGAGTGGGAATAGTAATTTTTACCCCTACGCTATCCAGCGCGTTGCCTACTTTTGCACTCTCTGGAGTGGGAATAGTAATTTTTACCCCTACGCTATCCAGTGCTTTCCCTACTATTGCACTCACTGGAGTGGGAAAGTAGTTTTTACCACTACACTATCCAGCGCTTTCCGTACTTTCGCACTCTCTGGGAATAGTAATGTTTACCCCTACGTTATCCAACGCTTTCCCTACTGTTGCACTATGTGGAGTAAGTATATATATTAATTTATATGTATATGTTTAATTTATTTTAACAATATATGTATTAGTTAATATTTTTAAATGTTTTAATATTTGTAACTATATTTCTGATACTTTTTAACTTACCTTTATGTAGATTGGACTTCAATATCTTTCACTTATTATTATTATTACTAAATTATTATTTCTGTGTCGATATTTTTGTAGGTCGATTTTCTGTCCGTCAATATTCTGTCACACATTCAATTAATAATGTATTTATTCACTCTTCAGGATATATACCACTCTCCTGACATTATTTGTCTATGAGATGAAAATAAAAAAATAAAGAAACTGACAATTTTCCTCATGAAATCTTTTTTTTCTGTTTATATACCTGACTAATAAGTTGAATTAAGACCAGGTTATTAGTGACAGGGGCATACATCTAATCCTTGCATGAAATGGTTGCGTAACTATTTATTGCACTGTCATTATAAAGGCCCTTTTTACTAGCTGTCTTTCATAAACAGGGTCTACCAACTCTCTCTTACATTTGTTTACTAATAACAATTTTTGCAGTGATCTGCACCAGCATTTATGCAAATCTAAACTAAAGAACTGTAACTTTAAACTAATTCAGCAAGAAACTAAAACCAAATCTCTTCAATAAAACCTTTCTCGATTTGTACATTTATTTTACCACATCAAAGTTACCACTAAGTTTACCAAATTTGTCACAGGGCATAAAACTGACTGTTTACAGCCACATCAAAGCACAAAAGCTCACATTTGCATTATCTCAGAGTGTTGATTACAATACAAGTCGGATGTCTACTAATAAGAACGGGAACACACTCCCTAAACAGCCTCTCTTTATGGAAGTCCTTAAACAATCTAATACTATGCCTGTGAAAGGAAGTACTTCTTCTGTAACTGGCTCGCCACAGGTTTAACCTCCTGATCAAATTTCAGGTGTCAGTCATCGATTGGAAGGCATGGATGCCACTATTACATCTTTGGCTGCAGAGACCAAGTCAATTAGGGCAGACATTGCAGGCTTTCACGCTAACGTTGAAAGACTTGACTGTCAAATGATGGTGATGGAGAATCGTCTTGACTCATTACAAAATAGAGACCAAGATCTCCTATTTCTTCGTACCAAAATAGTCGATTTGGAAGATCGCAGCAGAAGGGACAACATCGTTTTTTTGGGTTTCAAGAGCATGTCGAAGGCCAAAATACTAGAGCTTTTCTTTGTGACATTCTTCCAAAGCTGACTGGCACTTCTTTTAATCCACCCGTAGAAATACAGCGAGCTCATCGAATAGGTCCTTCGCGTAAAGATCCCGCAGCATGCCCGAGACTGTTCATTGCCTGTTTCCTTCAACATGAACAAACAAGACAATTATTAACTGCAGCTCGTTCACAAGGCTCTTTTTTGTATGATGATCACCTCATTCACATGGCAGCTGATTTTTCTAAGGAAACAAATGCGCAACGGAAAGCATTCCTTTCCATGCGACATCAACTCCGACAGCTAAATATTAAATATAGTCTATTTGAGCCTGCATGTTTTCGCATCACCATGAACGGAGACTCTAAAGATTTTTACGACGCAGAAGACCATCAGAAATTCCTAGACTGTATGAAACCTCAAGACATGAAGGTACAGTCTCCGACTCAAGACCAGATCCAATCAACCTCCCACTTCTTTCAGCAGGTATCGGACAACAGAAGATGAAATCCTAGCAATTCACGACACAGTGGCAGAGACTAAAAAATACCTAATCGTTCTCAAGAAGACAAAAACTCAGTTCTCCAATCTATTTCTACTTTTACGCAAGATTCACATAGAGACAAATCTAGGTTCCCTCTTAAATCCACCTTGGATGCGGACTGAAAATATTGTCACTCAATTTCCCACTAACTACAGCTATAACAAGGTCTTGATCTGGTTCCTGATCCTTTCTCAATAGTATAAGTATTATGACCAAATTGCATACTCTCACATGAAATGATGTTCAAGTTTTGATCAGTATATCGTAATAGATTGTATTACTCTATCTTGTATTAATGTTTTGCCTCCTCATTATTGTGACCAACCCGCATACTCTCCCATGAAATGTTGTTCAAGTCCTGTTTAGTATGCCATAGTAGATCATATTACTCTTGTTCAAGTCCTGTTTAGTATGCCATAGTAGATCATATTACTCTATTTTATATTTATGCAATTCTGTATTCATAATGTTTTCTTTTGTTATGCTTTTTGCCTGCTATTTCCAGTATGTTCTGTTGCATTCTATTACTCTAGCCTGCAGTGTCTTATCTTAACCTATAATAGAACATTGGAACATTGGAAGCTCCATTGAAAACAATGGAGTAGCTCCGGGCTTATAATGGCTGGTATAAGCCCGGAGCTCCAACATTCCAATGCTTCTTTGTCGCTGTGAACAAAGGCTCAAGGGAGCCTGAGGGGATTTCAATCCCATCGGGCTCCCTGAAGCCTTTGTTTAATTTGTTAGAACATTCTGCTCTCTAGTGGCAGAGTGCTCTATTAGCCATATAGCCCTTCGTAGCAAAGCTATACCGGCTATTAAAGTCCAGCTGCCTTGTTAAAGTCCCTCGCCTTCGGCTCGGGCCTTTAACGCTGCAGCGGGCCTTTAATAGCCGGTATAGCCCGCTACAGCGGGCTATAAGGCTATATTATTCTATCTAATATTTATAATGTTAGTTAAGAGTAAGTTTCAGATCACTTTTTAGGATCTTTTCTTCACCAATATAAATACTATATACAACTTTCATTTTACCACAGGACAATGATACTCAAATCTTTTTCAATATGTCATAACCCACTGTATGATTATATTTTGCACTTCTAATGTTGTATCCTAGTAAGTCTGTTATCTGTTACTCTTAATATTATACGTTATATTGGACCACTTTAGGCCACATTCTGCTATATATATTTTATTATTCACTTATATATTTATAATATTTCACTCATAATGACTTAATATTCTCTCATTTCTATTTATACACATAGGGGTCGATTCCGATTCGGGAAAAACCGCTCCGAATAGCCGTATGGAGCGTTTTTCGCGTACAAATCGTACCCTGCAACGTCCCCCGTACGTATGACGAAGTACGATTCGTCCCAGGAGCTGGACTCCGTACGAATTGTACAGAGACCGTACGAATCAAACCCCCGTACGAATCTCCCTTTGGAGCCCGCTGTACGCGACATCTGTACGGTTCGCGGCTGGTTTCTCCGACCCAGCAAGTACGATTCGTGTCGGGTACGCACTGTACAACGCTTTTTCTACGGGAGCCGAAAACATCCGGAAAAAGCAGAGTTCACCTCGAAACAAGTACGGAACAGCCCCCCCCCCTGGGTACGGTGCGCACATCCCATGATCGCAGGGGTACGGCGCGTACCCCTGCGATCATGGGGTGTACGCACGTACCCCTGCGATCATGGGGTGTACGCACCCTACGGTGTGTATGTGATTGTGTGCTTTTCCGTACGAATCGCCCTTACCTGACATGGAGCGAACGAATCGCGTCCTCATACCCCGGTCCGGATCGTACTTGTCGGGTCGTACGGCATGTTTACGATTCGTACGGAGAGGGCTCCGGATACGAATCGCACAGACGTTTTTTTTCCAGGATCGGAATCGACCCCATAATGTATATTCCTCCAGATTAGCCCATGAAATTATTATTTCTCTTTACTTATTGTCATATACTTCATGTTTCCAATATTTTTATTCTGACCATTACTCACCTACGTTATCTTATTTTATATTCCTCAATTGGACTAATGTGTTATCATAGGCTTTTATCTTACAATCACTACCTGCCCTACTAATTATTTTATTTTCTGATGGGGTTCTCCCCTGCGGTGGTGCTGCAATGAGCCCAGACCCACGGTTAACAGTTTAGGACCCCCAGTCTTGTCCCATCTCTACTCCCCCTGTTCATTTTAGCCTCATTTTATATTCTCTCCCCTCCCCTCCTTCTTCTTCTTCTTTATTCCCTCAAAACACAAAAAACTACTTATTACATTGTCTACACTATACTATTTGTCTAGATTATTTTTCTTCCTTCTTGGTCATTCCTACATTGCAACACACTGGTGTCTTTGTGTTAAGCCAGAGTACCCTTTTTCTATACTTCCTTCTTTCCTTATATTGTATTCTTTCTAATTTACCCCTCTCTTCACCTTTGACAGGTACTTTGAATTTTGTACTATTAATTCATTTTGACATTACTTCAGTATGACAAACACTCATCCTCTACGTACCATTACATGGAATGTCCATGGTCTCACCGCTACATTAAAAGGAATAAAGTGCTTTCTTAACTCCAATCCTAACATGTGGATGTAGCTTTACTACAACAAGCCCATCTAGATACGCTAGAATCTGATAAACTCTGCAGAGATTGGGTGTGGAAGGTCATTCACAGCAGTATTCGGAAAGGTGAAGCCACAGGCACTGGTCCTATCCACAAATGTGGAGTTTATTTATGTATTTATTCATAAAATTTATAGAGCGCGAACATATGCCCGAAGGCGTCTTGGCGCTAAAAAATCGATTCATGATTCCCTACTGATGTTGTCGACCAAGTCATTGGTTAAACAGCCAAGTCTTTAAGTTCTTCCTGAATGACAGCAACGTATGACTCATCCGAATTGACAGAGGAAGAGAATTCCAAAGTCTGGATGCTGCAACTGTGAACCGTCTATCACCCCACGAGACTGTTCTCGTACGGGGAACATTTAGATGAAGCAAGGTAGCTGATCTTAATTGTCTTGGTGGACGGTATGGAATTATCTGATTCCTACGAAACTGTGGACCTGAGTTCTGAAGGGTCTTAAAAACCAGGCACATTGCTTTAAATTTTACTCGATTTTTGATAGTCAACCAGTGAAGATTGCGAATAGTTTGAGCAATGGGTTTAAATTTAGGAGTGTTGGTCAACAGTCTCGCTGCTGCATTCTGCACAGATTGCATTTTATTGATGACTCTGGTCTGTGCACTAGTAAACAATCCATTACAATAATCGAGTGATGATAATACCAACGCACTCACCAGGGTTTTCCCTGCAGCATCAGGTAAAAACTGAGTAATTTTTTAAATAAGTTTCAGCTTATGAAAGGCTGTGGCTGTAACTTGATTTGCGTGAGCCGAGAAGTTAAGCTTTTCTTCGAATACAACTCCCAAATTCCTAACCTTTGGGACAGGACATGGCGGGGTACCGAAGGATGAAGGCCACCACACAGGAGACCAACAAGGGGAAAGGTTTCCAAAAATTACAACCTCGGTCTTTTGAGAGTTTAATTTAAGGGAACTGGCGGACATCCAGTCCCCAACAGCCAGCATACCCTCCTGAAAACGTTTTGCTACATTTTCTCCATCATTATTAATGGCGATGACCAATTGGGTGTCGTCTGCGTAAGAGGTAAGGCCCATCCCATATTGCTTGATGACAGTAGCTAGGTCCGACACATAGATATTAAAAAGTGTCGGACTCAGGGATGAGCCTTGAGGCACCCCACAAGGTAGAGAAAGCTCACTTGATTTGAAAGGGCCCAAGGTAACTGCCTGGGTCCTGCCCGACAAGAAAGAAGTCAGAAGATTCTTCGCTCGCTGCCGGATTCCCATCTTTCCGACACGGTCGATCAAGATGGAATGATCGACCGTGTCGAAAGCGGCAGATAAATCCAATAGTACAAGTACTGCCGTACCTCCCTGATCTTTGATGGTTCTAATATCATCAGCGGCTTTAATTAAAGCTGTTTCGGTGCCGTGATGTTTGCGGAAACCGAACTGGGTGTTATCCAGCAAGGCGTGTTCTTCAATATACTCCGATAGTTGGTAATTCATAGCCTTCTCTACCACCTGGAAGACTGGCTATAGGTCGATAGTTTGTTAAGTCATCTTTTGCCAGATGAGGCTGTTTCAGGAGGGGTTTTAAGAGTGTATTTTTCAAGGTGGTGGGAAATATTGCTGATTTAAAAATGACGTTGCAGATTTGTGTAACCACAGGGATTAACAGATCCAAGACTGGTGGAAGGATTTTTGGGGGACATGGATCCAAGGCAGATCCGGATTTTATGGTATTAATAATATCCAGGATTTGTTGCTCTGTTACCTCTCTAAAATGAGTTAGAGTACATTCGCTGGGTATCGTACTAGTTGAATAGAAAGTTTGGTTAGGGGAGGAGAGGAGAGGAGAGGAGAAGAGAAGGCCATATAAATGTCATTAACCTTCGTGTAGAAAAAATTGGCTAATTCATCACAAAAGGATTACGAAGGGGGTGGTGCCAGATCTGAAGTTTTCCCCACTAGTCCCTTCACTACTTCATAAAGTGCCAAGCGTTTCCTTGTAGCGAAGTTTATTTTCTTGATCATAGTTTTTACGCCAAATTCTTTCAGCATTCCTACAAATCTGTTTTTGTCTCCTAAAATCTTCCGAAAACCAAGGCGCGGATTGAACTATTCTATTCCTAGATATGGTTTTCAGGGGTAGTAGGGCATTAACAGCCTCACCCAACCACTCAGCGTATTGGTTCGTACCTGTGTTGGGATCAGATGAAATCGTCGGGCGGGTGTTGCTAAGCAGTGCTCTAAAGTCTTCAGTATTAACCCCTTCAGTGCTGATGACAAAGCCAGCTCGTCATGGGCGTTACCTGCGCTACGCGGATGACGAGCTGGCTTTGTCATAAACAAGCCATTTTTTTTTTCAGCGCACAGCGGGAAAACGCGGTAGCGCGGTAGGGGTTAAGTTCCTTCCAGGCTTTAAAAGATGTACGACAAGTATCTGATGGTCTGCCTACTAGTGCCTCGTTAATAGGGACGGAACATAAAATGGCATGATGATTGGACCACGAGAGTGGAAGAACATCCTGTACAAATAACCCATTATAGTTGGAAAAAAGGCCATCTAAAATATGACCAGCCTCATGCGTGGGAGAACCAACTAACTGGGAAAGTCCTAAAACTTTCATATCTGGATTAGGTCTGAGGTATCTTTATCATCTTGCTTATCTAGGTGATAATTAAAATCACCTAAGATTGTGTAGGAATCCTCAATCGCTACCGACTCCAGCATGGTATTCAAGTCTGCCAGAAAGCTGGTGCGTGACCCAGGTGGTCTGTACAAGAGCACTCCTTTAAAATTATGTGATGGTGTGAGTAAGATTGTGAACAAAATTGATTCACAAGTAAATGACAGTATGGGCGTTGTTGTTACCGTAAATTTATTGCGAACGATTATGGCCAAACCCCCACCTTTCTTTCTCTGTCTGTCCTGTCTAAAGACCTTGTATCCCATTGGAACAGCAACCACTAAATCAGGATCTGAGGCACTATCCATCCAGGTCTCTGTAACAAACAAAATATCTAGGTTCCTATCATTAATAAGGTCTGCTACTTCCTGTCTATGTTTTACTAAGGATCGTGCGTTCGATAAGTCCTATCAGAATGTTCGTTTTTCTTTTAACCCTCGTTTTATTGAGTTGGACATACTTTGTAATAAATGGGAGAGTAGATTTACAATCGGGGCAAATACTGTTAGACAGCAGGAAGATGGTGTCCGGGTCGTGTCGTAAACAACAGCCATGTGTGGAAGGTCTTAATTTTATTAAATCTGTCCTAGAAAAGGGATTGCCGACCTGTGATCGTCCAGGGGTCGTGGCCCTAGGCCCGGCGCGGACGGGTGCAGACGGGCTTGCCTTTGGCGCGCCTGCTGCGCCCGCCCGCTGCGCGGACGAAATGACATGGTTCTGAAATACAGGAGGCGTCCAACTACTGGACCGCCACCCTTTCCTCCACTAAGATGGCGGCTGTAACCCTGTCTCTGGGGGCGTCCACACCTAATCGTGTGCGCCGAGGATCGGGTTCGAGCGAGGGCAGGTCACAAAGTGCAGTATTAAATTAGAAGGTAAATTCACGGCGCAAAGTAAAACAAACAGTTTTAAACTTCTGTAAAGCAGGCTAATCCCCCGGCTTCCGCCTCAAGGGAGCAACATGAATCAATTAGCGCGCTGCGCTTCTTGCACTCTTTTGTACCTGGGATGGCGGGAGGCGTCCAACTACTGGACCGCCACCCTTTCCTCCACTAAGATGGCGGCTGTAACCCTGTCTCCGGGTGCGTCCACACCTAATCGTGTGCGCCGAGGATCGGGTTCGAGCGAGGGCAGGTCACAAAGTGCAGTATTAAATTAGAAGGTAAATTCACGGCGCAAAGTAAAACAAACACTTTTAAAATTCTGTAAAGCAGGCTAATCCCCCGGCTTCCGCCTCAAGGGAGCAACATGAATCAATTAGCGCGCTGCGCTTCTTGCACTCTTTTGTACCTGGGAGGGCGGGAGGCGTCCAACTACTGGACCGCCACCCTTTCCTCCACTAAGATGGCGGCTGTAACCCTGTCTCCGGGTGCGTCCACACCTAATCGTGTGCGCCGAGGATCGGGTTCGAGCGAGGGCAGGTCACAAAGTGCAGTATTAAATTAGAAGGTAAATTCACGGCGCAAAGTAAAACAAACAGTTTTAAAATTCTGTAAAGCAGGCTAATCCCCCGGCTTCCGCCTCAAGGGAGCAACATGAATCAATTAGCGCGCTGCGCTTCTTGCACTCTTTTGTACCTGGGAGGGTGGGAGGCGTCCAACTACTGGACCGCCACCCTTTCCTCCACTAAGTTGGCGGCTGTAACCCTGTCTCCGGGTGCGTCCACACCTAATCGTGTCCGCCAAGGATCGGGTTCGAGCGAGGGCAGGTCACAAAGTGCAGTATTAAATTAGAAGGTAAATTCACGGCGCAAAGTAAAACAAACAGTTTTAAAATTCTGTAAAGCAGGGTAATCCCCTGGCTTCCGCCTCAAGGGAGCAACATGAATCAATTAGCGCGCTGCGCTTCTTGCACTCTTTTGTACCTGGAAGGGCGGGAGGCGTCCAACTACTGGACCGCCACCCTTTCCTCCACTAAGATGGAGGCTGTAACCCTGTCTCCGGGGGCGTCCACACCTAATCGTGTGCGCCGAGGATCGGGTTCGAGCGAGGGCAGGTCACAAAGTGCAGTATTAAATTAGAAGGTAAATTCACGGCGCAAAGTAAAACAAACAGTTTTAAAATTCTGTAAAGCAGGCTAATCCCCCGGCTTCCGCCTCAAGGGAGCAACATGAATCAATTAGCGCGCTGCGCTTCTTGCACTCTTTTGTACCTGGGAGGGCGGGAGGCGTCCAACTACTGGACCGCCACCCTTTCCTCCACTAAGATGGCGGCGGTAACCCTGTCTCCGGGGGCATCCACACGTAATCGTGTGCGCAGAGGATCGGGTTCGAGCGAGGGCCGGTCACAAAGTGCAGTATTAAATTAGAAGGTAAATTCACGGCGCAAAGTAAAACAAACAGTTTTAAAATTCTGTAAAGCAGGCTAATCCCCCAGCTTCCGCCTCAAGGGAGCAACATGAATCAATGAGTTGCAATCCTTATTCGCAAATCAGTCCCAGACACGGTCTCCAAAACATGGTCAGATCCTGATGGGTGTTATGCGTTTGCTAAACTACCTATTTGAGATACTTACATTTGTCTGGGATCACTTTACGCTTCCTCCAGTTAAACCGTCTATTAACACAGATAGATGCCTCACAGTACCTCATTGGTGGGGATTGGAACCTGGCGCGAGACCCAATTCTAGACAAAACAGATCCGTTAGACAAGGGAAATGTGGCAGATAGAGCTCTATTAGATGATACATTATCGGATAATGTATTAGTTGCTCTTTGGCGTCTTAGTCATCCAACAGATATTGAATACACCTTCTTTTCTCCCACCCATGGCACAATCTCTCGCCTGGATTACTTTCTGACATCACAAAAAGCAGACCATTGGTCACGGAGTCTCGCATCTTGGAAGCAGCTTTGTCTGACCACTCCCCTGTCCTCTTACCTCTAGATCTAGGACTCTCTAGGCCAGGGCGTAAAAACTGGCGCATTAACATCCAACGGCATAGGACTCCCAAGGGTAAATCTCAATTACAATCACATCTCCAAATCTATCTTTCATTTAATCAGGGCTCTGTAACTTCCAACAGGACTATTTGGGCTGCAGCTAAAAAGCCACTATTAGGGGTCAGTTAATGTGTGATGCAGCACTCGTTAATAAGCAGAATGTTGCGCGACAAACATAACTAGAGCGTGACATTCAATATTATTCTCGCCTGTACACATTAACCCCAACATTGCAGAATTGTAAATCACTGGAGCAAGCAAGTATGGCCTTAAACAGCCTTTTTACATCTAAAGACGAAAATGCTCTGCAGAGAATGAAGGGGCGACATTACAAACAGGGGGAAAAGGCAGGGAGATTGTTAGCTACACAATTGCGTTAAAGAGAGGCAGCCATGGCTAGTACGGCTAGTCGATCAGACCAAGGTGACATACTCACAAGACCTCAAGATATTGTCAATGAATTTGCCTCTTTCTACCAATCCCTATATACCCCAGGCAATCAAATAGATTTGTATAAGATGCCTACTTTTCTTACACAGGTTGGACCTTCCCCGTCTCTCTGATGATGGTAGAGCCCTGCTTGAAGGTGAAATTACCAAAGACGAGATTTCCAGAGCCATTGCTACCCTACCTTACCACTAAGCTCCTGGGGAAGATGGATTCCGTGCTGAATTCTATCGATGGGCAGGACATAATGTCATAATGTCATTGATACATTACATGCTGCTTGTCAAGAAGCAGATAATGAATCTTCATTGGGTCCTCTCTCTAACAAAGCAGTTATCGCTGCGCTACCCAAACCCAGTAAAGATCCTTTGCCATGCAGTAGTTATCCTCCCATCTCGTTATTAAATTGTGATATTAAAATATTGGCCAGCATCCTAGTGTCCCGCCCCAGTAAAGGTCTACCTTCCTTAATACACCACACTCAAGTAGGCTTTGTCCTAGGGCACTCCTCTCTGAATCATCTCTGTACGTTAGCCCATACACTGTGGTCTGCTAAACACCTTTCAGATGATGCATTAGCCCTCTCACTTGATGCAGAAAAAGTATTTGATCACATTGAGTGGGACAACCTTTTCACAGTAATGGAACAATTTGGGTTAGGTGATCAATTTATAACCAAAGTACGCTTATATGACAATCCTTCTGCTCAAGTGAATTGTGGCGGCTTCTTATCAGATACATTTCCGATTCGGAGGGGAACACACCAAGGCTGCAGCTTATCCCCCCCTTCTTTTCCTCTTAGCAATGGAGCCATTAGCTGCTACTATTCACCAAACTGATGACATCACATGTGTTCCCCTCCCAACCGGACCCTCTAAAATTGACTTATATGCAGATGATATCCTACTTACTTTTACAACCCTCCCCCGGTCTCTTCCGTCCCTTCTTCAAATCATTGATGACTTCTCTTACTTCTCAGGTTATAAAATTAATTGGGACAAAAGTGAAGGACTGCACATTTCTGATAAAACTATAAAAGCAACTATATACGGTTTCCCTTTTTATTGGCAATCCTCACGCCTTAAGTACCTAGGAGTTCCAGTCAATAAGGATTTGGAAGGCATGGTTATAGACAATCTAAATCCTTTAATTTTTCAAATGCAGAGTGATTTTGACAAATGGAAGGCTTTGGGGCTCTCTCTTTGGGGCAGAGTCCAAGCTATTAAAATGGTCACTCTTCCGCGTTTCATCTACATTTTGGGCATGCTTCCCCTTCAGATCCCTTTATCTACGCTCTGATCAATAGACTCCAAGATTTAGACCTTTATATGGTGCTGACACAATGAAAGATATACATGTCTCGCATTTACATGCACAACGTGGCAGGCACCCTTCGGTGCCTGCCACCTTGTGCATGCAAATGTAGGGCGGTCCCATAAGTACCCCCCATGTGCACCCCCCAACACCATGGGGGCCCACAACAGGCCCCCAAAGAAAAAAACGCATGCCTTTCCATGGCGCAGTCACCGCCATGGAAAGGCACTTCTCCGCCATCATAATAATGTGATGGTGGTGCCTAAAAGGCACCGCCACCATATTGCTGTGCTTTTCCTCCCTGTAGGCAAACACGCGGATTGCCTACCGGCGGAAAACCGGTGGACGGTCTTCCCGTCCGCAGGGTCCCCCCGCCATCTTAATGTGGCGGGGGAAAAGTCATGCGGGCGGTGACTTTTGGCAAGCGGATCGCCACTGCCATAAGGGCGGTGGTGATCCACCCGCTATACTAATCACCCTCATAGTTGGTAAAACTTTGCATTCCATAAAGCCCTTGCATCTACCACTCACACCTGCCAATATTCTTTCACGTGATTTACGTCACTATCCAAAGCTCTCAAAACCACAACACCGTCTTTCCACATTGCATTGGCTACAGCTAAAATATGTATTCTACGTCATTGAAAATCATCATCCACGCCCTCACAGGAAGAATGGTTAGTGGACATGATACACACTGCTGCATATGAACGAACAATCTATAACCTTCAGGATCAAACTGACATATTTCTCCAGACCTGGTCAACTTTCCTAAAAGCAAGAACTGATTATACTACTGACTCTTCTGTTCCTCCCACTACATCCAATCAAGGAGAATAGCTCTACATCTTTGTTTATTATGTCTTTCCTATTATTACTTGCTTTATCTCTTTCACTTTTCTCATATTCTTTTCTCATTACTTTTCCTCCCCTAATATTTTTCTCCCCTACCTTTCCGTACTCTGGCTCCAACCCTCCACATTATTCTTCATATTTTATATTCTTCTCCTTTTCTCTTTCTTACATTATTCTACTATTTTCTTCCAAATCTACCTTGTCTTAAACATTTGCAAGGTGAGTATTTTCCTATTACAACATATTTCCCTATCATTATTATGATGATCTCATGTATAGTCATTGTCTCATATTTATATTTGAACTATTTATATTATATCACGTAATAATATATGCTCTATCAATTTCTTATTTATGTCATATGCATATTTATTAAGTATTACGTTTCTTACATTTTCCTCCCCTTTCTGCTCTTTTCTTCTTCTTTGCTTTTTCAATATTTATCTATTTATTTAATTATTTATTACCAGTATGCTTATTTATATATTTCATATTTATAAGCTTTTACCCATCAACAAATGCCATGCATCCATTATTACCTTGTATCCTTATAGAACTTCTTATGTATTTATCAACAATGTATTACGACCTCCTTATTCTTGTTCTCTTCATGTATTTTTATTGTAAAATTCAATCAAAAATTTCAACACAATAAAAGAGAGCAAAAGGCTACCAACTTTGAAAACTGGTACTATATGGAATAAGTTGATCGGTGTTGGTGCAAAGAAGATCCTAAAAGAGAGCTGCTGGAAAGCTGTTGAGCAGCTCAGGCATTGTTATGCCCCAGTACACCAATGACACCCAACAGCACCTTTAGATGTTCATTGCTGGCTGGTCTCTATCACCTCCTGAAAGACTGTCTTGCTTTCATCGAGGGCTGAATTTCCTCTCAAGTTCTCAAATTTAAATCTTCACAAATAGGGGTCCTTCTCTTCT
The DNA here is from genome assembly GCF_964261635.1 of Lissotriton helveticus. Taxonomy (NCBI): domain Eukaryota; kingdom Metazoa; phylum Chordata; class Amphibia; order Caudata; family Salamandridae; genus Lissotriton; species Lissotriton helveticus. The sequence goes on from NC_136063.1 coordinate 433,455,678, forward strand.
CTTTGCAACTCCTCTTCTGTTGAGCATTGGCTGTCCTTCCCTTTCCTCGTCTAAGAAATCCTCAGGCTTTCCTCTGGATTTCTCCCTAAATCTTAAATCATCTCAGCAGACTCATGGCTGAATGCACATCTGAGTTATCCCTACTTTCTCCATCTAATGTCTGTGCTAGTGTTCAAACCCTTGTGCTACACAGACTAAGTGGTGGTTATTCCATTCTGGCTGATTTCCAACTTTCCACTTCTCCCTCTTAAGGGGGTGGTCCATTATGCACTCCAACTTATCTCTGGAGTAAGAAAATATGTTGTATTACCTCATTAGCTTCACTTTGGATATCCTTCAGACTTTACTGAAACACTTACAAGGCACTTATCCCGAGCCATCTGTAAATAGCAGATTGCTGGTTATTCCAGGATGACGAGAAACAAGGTCGATCTGCACTGTAGCATCCCAAAAGAGGTGTTACACGCCACCAATGCCTCATTATAGCCACTGTTTGTCACAGTGTAAATTACTTATTACATAGCACAGATGTTCCGGAACTCACAGTAATAGAAAACATTACAACATCTTGTAATGTGTATGAGAATTCAGAAACAACGGAACATACGGAACATACCCTGGCGAAGGATGCTGCAAAAAATGATTGGAAGCTAAACTAACTTGCTACAGACTAGCAATGACAGAAATTCTTGCAAACCCAGCCTTGGGGGGGGGGGGGCGGGACGACAGGTCATAGGTGTGGAGGCTGCTCTAGATCTCGTCATGAAGGACAGGAGTCAAATAGTGAGAGCACTCGGCAGCAAAAGCAGTCATTCATAAGCCTTGGTCCCAAAGGGGCAGATGCGGGGCAAGAAAAAGGGCAGATTTAGCCGTCTGCTAACTGAGAGGAGACCAATGGCTGCCATGGGAGAGGGTTTCAGGGCAATGCTCCTGTAGACAGCCACACTTCAAAGACATGGCAGAGCCCAAAGGGCCGACAACAAAATAATGATATAATACATACTTCCTAGGCAGCCATGTTAGCTCAGTGCGGACATTCTGACTAAGCAAGGAAGAGTCACGTTAGTACACAAACATAGCACTATCACCTCAAAATGCCAGATCAGTACACTGCTGAATCGGGGTACGGCTGAAAATAGCTAGCATCTCATACAACAGACAACAAAGAGACACTAATCTGAGGCTGCAAAGAAAGAGGCCTGGAAGATGAGTGTGTCACTACTTTTGGATTTCCTTTATGCTCATTGATGTCTTGGTTTGCAATGTGATTTGTTCTTCTCTAAGGTCTCTTTTTGTTATTCTTGTAGTTCATGTTTTAAGGTTGCTGTGTTTAAAGTAGAGACGAAAGTAAAACGGTATTCATGCTTACTATCTTGACGTGAGTAACTTCTTGATTTCCATCTACTCTACTGATACGAACAAGAACTATATTGCATAAAATGATTTCCATCCAGATCTGCCAAGGAATGATTGATGTGAAAATGTACTGTGGTTGGATATGTAAGATCTATATTTTTAATTGCTCCGACATTTTCACTTCATCGTTCTTTATGAAATGTTATAGTAGATGTAATATATTGCACATGATGATGTACACAAGGAACTTGGTGTTAGAGTTAATGAAGTCCAGAATCTTGTTTTTTACTTTCTAATATATCACAGAATTCAATAGCTTTATCTACTATATAGAAATGCAATAGTTATTAAATGCACATTTCTGAAAGCCTGGTTTCAATGAAGGCAACCAATAACCTTAATCAGTTTTCCCTGGCTAGAATCACTATCAGGAATGAATAAATGTAAAGTTTTGGAACGTCTGTGAGTAATTCTGAGTTGATCAGACAAAGATTCCGTGATGTTATCAAATGACTTTATTAAGTATCAGTGTTTATTGAATATCTTTCAGATTTTGCCATTCTCAGCTTTAAACTGTTGATAAATCTCAATGTACAGTCCATAGCTTTCTTGGTATTAGGATTATTTATCTGTCCTCTAGCCATCTATCTCTTTTTTTTCTAGCTCTAATAGCAGATGGGTATACAATGAAATCCCTGTCAGAAGCTGCTAGCAGAGCTAGAAACACAAACATGCCCCCTGCCAATCTGCTGCCCGGCACACACCACCAGTGCCGGGTGAGCCAGGCCAAACGAGCCCTGCATGCACGGCTAGACGTCTCTGTCTTGCTTAGCAACGCCCCAGACAACTAAGAACTGCCAGCGGCCATCTTAAAGACAGTTGTCATGTATTAGTTTATATAGTTCAATCAAACCTGTGGAACTGCTGCTAGGCATTAGTAATTTCCCAGCCAGTGGAATAATACAACCTCTGCAAACAGAGAGGATACTTTACAAAAGAACAATAAGGGATCTTTAAAGCTTTAGGGGACGTATCCCCCCTTGTATGTGCCATCTTTCACAGCCCATGCACCGCTCCATCAGCATTACTTCCCTAACATCTCCATTGTACTATTAGTGCAAATATCTGCAGACCTTCGTGAAAGGCCTGGGCATCCTCGCTGCCAGCTCTGAATAATGCTTTTATTCCATGGCCCAGGATAGGATTTTCAAATTTAAAAGCCATTTTGAAAGAATGCAACAGCGCCTCAGAGATGTCCACAAGGAGGACATTTAATTGTGCCAGCCTGAATTCACAAACAGGCTAAAGCAAGCACAGCTGTTCCATTTGGGACCCTAATACCCAAAGTAAATTGTCAGTGAAGAATAAGAAATGTCAAGCTGCAAACCTTTGTGTGGAGCTTTGTTTCACAGTAATCCCTCCTTTTGTGCCCCTCGCCCCAAAATAAACAGCATGTTGTCATTGAAAGACCCTGAATTAGACAACGGACTGCCTTACAGGAACACTCCTATTTAAAAGGCCCTGTCTACACCCGAGTTAAGTCAGCACTAGACCAAATAAATCTCAAACATTCTTTGTAACCATGGAGCCATTTAAAAATAGACTAATTACTGACTTAACAACTAATAAAAATGACATGTTTCAGAACACGTAGCAGGAATCTGTAGAGCATTATCTGAGAGAATAGGCGAGGAAGCACAGGGGGTGTCCAGTTCATTCTGTCCCTGAGAAGGTGATGTATGTATGACATCATTGGAGTGGCACTTTTCACCACACAGCACCCGGACTCAGCCATTAAGGAACGAGTGCTGGGCACCACCACTGCCACTAGGCTCAAGCAGGATGGCGGAAGCACCGCCGCTGCCGTTGTTGCACTCTGCCAGAGGCAGAGTCCTACATTTCTCGCAACTTCATTTGGAAGGGGACACTCCAGATACGGGAAAGAAGTGGAAAGTGGTAAGTGTCTGGGGTGTTCAGTCTGCAACCAGGGGAATGAGGTGTGCGTTGGCTTTCCAAGATTCCTTGCCTCTCCTGAGCCCCACAGGATAAAGAGTGCAATCCATATGGTTGGGTAAGAAGCTGGAAATAGTTTTTAGGTCTCAGCCAGACTGTCTCTTCGAGACATGTTGTTTGCAATCAGTGATTTTAAAGCCCATCCATAGCTTACCACTTGTTAAATTCAGCCTCGCGCTCTTATCCTTTGTTCCAATTTGTCATGGCAGGCATGCGTCATGTCTCTTCTTGTGTTAGGCCTTCCCCTAGAGCATGGACCAAGAACTTGTGTCCATCCACTGCTCCCATTCTTGGAGCTATCTTTTTATTTGTGTCCAACCACTCCATATGAGTGCTCATGTTTTCAGTCACTCCTTTTCCCGCTTGAAGCTAGCTTTCGCGATTGCCTCTTTCTGTTTCTATTACTACCTCAGCCCAGTGGCCATGGCACGCACTGCTTCTCTCTTGTTGAGCCGCAGCTGCACGCTTCCCACTTGGGTTGTTTCCCCGCTCACAGTTACCGCCATCCACAGGAGCGCAGCTGCACCTGTAATGGCGGGCTTCGTGATGAACATCTCACTGTTGGCACAGACGTGCTAGGTTATTGCCTCACTCATCAAGTTACCCAGTACCGAACTAAAAGGCAACTGGCTTTGGGTGGTCAGTTCACGAGTCATAAAACATCAAACCAAGCTTGGGAAACAAAGCATAAATTCAGTGGAGCCACTGGGGGCACATGAATGTCTCTATCCATACTTCGTCAAAGAGAACAACGCCCTCTTCAGTTGTGACATCCGTTTTCACTTTTCCCATTGGTTTAAGATAACCAAGCCACACACTTATGTGTTGTCATATGCTATTTGATATTTTATGAGCGGCTGCTTTGCAAAAGCATAGCAACAATGTGATGTAAAGTGAGTATGCGAGGGCTGCACATACTTCATGACGCAGACCGGAGGAAGAGTACCTTACATACCTAACCCCTTTAGTTGTGTTCCTTGTCCTGCGCCTCCTGCCAGACCAAAAATTGCTATGACTCGCCCGTGCTGTCCACGTCAAAGCACTTTTCTCCACGACTTTCAGCCTTTCTGAACAGGATCTGTGCTGCAATACAACAAGTCTAAAAGACAGACATCCGCAACGCCAAAAGCGCTCGCATTGCCGAGACCTATTGGCTTTGCCAAAGCTTGTTAAGAGGGCGCCACGTTGATCCACTCCAATCCTTCACACAACCCACATTGAATGCTCATTGCATCTCCAGGACAGCTTCTCAAAGAGTAGCTGGATGCACAAAGTGTGACAGTAAAGGCCCTCTAACCAAAGTGGAACATAAAAGGCTTTTTATCATAAATAAGCTAAAACAATTAGATTCACCAATGCTTGCACTTCTAGTGCCCCAATCTTATGTTAATGGCGTAGTGGAAATCTCCTAGAAACCGATTAACTAACCAAATTCGATGTTGTCAACAACGTTTAAAGACCTAAACAACATGATGTAAATGAAGGAGAATGTTCATGTGTGCGAAATAGGAAAACAGTTTTATTTCTGAAGAGACAATATAAACTTTACAAGGAGAGCGCCTGTGGGTGCAGGCAAAAACAGAAAACAAAAAGCAAAAAAAGTCAAAGAAACAACTAGACACATTGACACAGGAGCCCCCCAGAATGAATCATGTCACTGGCAAAAATAAGAAAACAAAAATACCAAGAGAAAGGCAGAACCAGCTCTAATGTGTGTGCCAAATAGAAAAACAGGAAAAACAGTTTTATTGCTTAAGAGACAATATAACCTTTCCAATGAGAGCGCCTGCGGGTGAAAGGCAAACACAGAAAATATAATGCGACAAAAGTCAAGTAAACAACTAGGCACGCTGACACAGGAACCCCCAGAATGAATCATCTCACTAGCAAAAATAAGAAAGCCGAAACAACAAGAGGCAGAAAGACCTGTTGTAATAAAAAGATAAAAGGAAAAATTATGCCCATCAAAAACCTAGGAATCCTTCATTTAACGTGCAATTTCCTTTTACTATTCGTGCAAAAGTCCTCTTTACACAGCGGCTGTTCTGAAAAAGCGGTGGGAGGAGGACTGGCATACATTTTCTGCCATCTGGTCGCATGTTTAAAGACATTTTTGTCGCCAGTGGGAAGCATGATTATGAGCGGATGAAACAGAGCTCTCAGAACAGATTAGTTTCCCCTGGCTCGGCTGCTGACACACAGAGAAGCACAGCTAGTCCACTCAAATCCTTCCTGCCAGTTGGAGTTGATTTTAATCTTACCAAGACAAGCCTTGGTCTGTGGGGTTAATTCATGAAATCTGTTGAATGAGAAACAGGAATGCAATTATAGCAGAGAAAAAGAAAATCTGAAACATGTTCAACCCCTGTGAAATGTGTGCACAGTGGAAACCTTCAAACATTGGGAAAATAGTAAAATGGCAGATTTCGCACCTTTTTGGGAGATACCAGTCCAGAATTACAGACTACGCAGCTATCTTCCAATGAGTTAACGGAGATCACCAGTTAAACTCAGAGGTGGTGTAAAGAAGAGAAACATACGATGAGAATAACCTTAAGTTATTATCATTTTCTGCTTTGTGACGTGTCCTGCTGCTTTGCGGATGGATGGGGCTTCTCTGCTCACGGAGCAGGGGAGGAATGGTTTGCCCACTCCTAAGTGCGCAATGACTGTTTAGTCGCCCATCTCAGGCCGCCCAAACCAGTCATGCGCACTTCCCTGTTCTCAATGCATGCTACATTGCAGTCTGCATGGAGAACATGCCCACCCCTCAAGCCCCTGGCTGAGTGCCTTGTCATGGCGCTCAGACCACTCATTGCAGCATTGTGATTGGCTTAGGGGGAGGAGCCTGGCTGCCTGCTTCCTGTTCCTGTAGTTGGAGACAGGACAGCAGGGGCAGCGACGGGGGACCGGCATCAAGGTGAGTTTTTTTTTAATTTCGCCCCCGCGGGCAACACCACCCGCAACAGCCCCCCCCCACAGCCCTCGCCTTGCAACCCCTGTGCCCAACCCCCACCGACGAGCCATGCTGGCCGCAGCTGGTTAAACTCCCAGAAATGTGTACTACTTGGCCGTTTTACTTAGGATTTCTGCTATTCCAGGGAGTTTAGCATTACTGTTAAATAACTGCTCTGAGCAGGCGGTTAAAAGAATGGGGGAACACAGCAGGGGTGGGGGGCAGTATTCCTCTCCACACTGCTCAGGGTGGAGGCTAGTCTCTACTTACTCCTGGCCACAGAGCCTCAGAGGTTATTACTCAGTATTTCTGCAACTGGTAAAACTGGGTTTGCTGTTACTGCACCAAGTAATCCCGGGGGCAGTAAAAATGGTTAGTGCCAACATGTAATTCTATAATACTTAAAGTAATAGGAACAACAGCGAGGAGGGGCGGGATAAAAAGTCTAAGGATCAGCATTCTTGAAAATTCACCCAAGAAGATCTATGCTCTTCACAGGTATCCACTGAGGGTCAATTCAAAAAAATCTTCACATCTAATAGATTAGACCACTGCTTTAACCCCTTCGGGGCTGATGACGAGCTCAGCTCGTCATGGGCGTAACCTGCCCTACGCTGATGACGAGCTGAGCTCGTCACGTAACGCGGGTTTTTTAAAAACATTGCTTTACCACTAGAATTCAATTCTGCAGTATGTATTCAAACAGCTGCCGGCACACAATTCTGCATGCCTTCTACACTACAGAAGAAAAAGGAATTTGTGCACATTGTACAAAATATCAACAGTTTTCTGGACTATCTACATCCCTGTAAGCACCTAGCTAAATGCTCCTATTTGTATTTGAACAGTAAGAGACAATTTACATACACTATGCAATTACCTATTGAATGCACCACATGCACAAGCAGGTCCTATAGCCCAAGGTCGTTATTCATCTAAAATAATGGCCCAGAATAATTCCCTCAACTCAAACGCCACCCAACTTGTTTGCGAAAGACAACTGCAAATTGTCTTTGAGGGCTCTACTGCACACCTCAACAATCCAGTTGTTTATGGCTTCAACTCTTAGTGTGCTTGAATCCTACCTGGAATTTCTAAACTTACCAAAGGTAAATTAAGCTCCATTATCTGATCTTCACAGTACAGAGATAACTTAGTTCTGAGGATGAGGAGCAGCATCTCTTTTGAACTTGATTTGTTCTCTTACACACGTGTGTATATCTTGTTGTAATTAACAACTATTTGCAGTGCTTTGAGAGAACTTTTAGATGTATTAAATTACCACCTAATGCCTTCTACTAATGTTCAACACTGGAGGTCATTATTTCAATTGAAATCACAATTTGCTGTACCAATGATAGCTATTTCCTTTGAATGAATTTTAATAGTACATTATTTACCAGCCTCCAGCTAGCCAAATATTCTGAACAGGTTTAACAAAGCAATTGCCCTAACAGTTTCTAGAGTGGAGGTCTACAGGCTGGAGGGTGGGTCCTCTTATGGAGCTTTAATTGATCTTATGGTTGGGAGGGTGGCAGTAACTGGGGAGCAGAGGAAAACACAATGAAACCTGTGAATGAAAATAGAGGGCAGTGAATGTAAAGAGCCATAAGTAACATCGATTGTAATGTCCTGGTTGGGAGTAGATATCCAAGTGTGTGAGTTGGCCCAAATCACCCTGAAAGTTTCCCCTGCATTTCTGTTAAAGCATCACACTGTGGATACTTGGGCACGCTTATAGAGTCCCGGATGCCAATAAACTGTTGGCAACCATGTATTTGATTGTATTTTTCAAAGAAAGGAATAACTAATATAAATGCAATGTTTTACTGTTAAATATGTTCAGATTTGCCAATTTGATAGAATAATCGTGAGAAAATACCTTTGTTATCGTGGGGAGGCCAGATTAAGTTTTTGCTTTTACATGTGGGGTGAGGCATTGAAGAGTGTGAAGACCGTCGGTCTAACACAATATTTAGGAGATGAGTTCAGAAGTGAGAATATTTCTGTGTTCATCAAACAGACACAGTTATCTTTATGGTGACTCTATCCAGGCCTACGTTTGGGCTGGCCAAACCATCAGACCCATGAATTTATGTTAAATGTAAATGTACAGGAATTTATATAGCGCAAATCACCAAGCGGTTTCTAAGCACTTGCTTAGGGAACCCAATCCTGGTATTCCCCTGTGAGATAACCCCGGCAGGGTATCCGCAAGGTGAAAGCCAAGCATCCCACCGCGAGGGGCCGTTGTGGAGATTAAGCAAGCTATTGCCCAGAGGCGCAGAGTGTGAACCCGTGAATCGAGTAGGCACCGGAGCGAGAATTGTCGAGTCCATGGACATTTTAGGACTCAAGACCCCGCCGAGCCGGGAATTGAACCCTGGTCCCGGGCTGACCTCTGCTTCCAGGTCTGCCTCCTCTAACCAGTGAGCCACACTTCTCCACAAAGAAAGACTTTGTGATGGTGTGATCCTGCTTAGGAGAAGGATGCATAGCTCGATATATGTCATGACACTGGTACCAAGTGCCTTAAGCTTTTCATTGAAAAGTGTTAGCAGAGGTTCAGATCAGCAAAATTATCAGTCTACACAATCCACCGTTCCGGCAATAACTGTAGAAAAATAAGCTGCAACGCAGTTGACTAATTAGGTTAGAAAATTTGATTTTATTAGCCCCTTTGTCATTATATTAGAAGAGATGGGGTATTAAGCTAGTGAGCCTGTAAGTTTCCTATGGAATTCTGGATAGCAGAGTGGTCGTGTTTACTTTAGTGGATTTCAGAGAGGCATTCGATACGACTGTCTATTGGATTTATTATAGAAAAATGAAACTATACGTAGGGGTTTCAGGGCAAGTAATCTTAACACGATTGAAGAATGCAGACTCACTTGGCGAATGTGTAGGTAATATCAGGGGGCGTGCCAACGAATATGGCTGGCTGGAGAATTAGATCCTGCCTTAGCTAGCTCGTCCAAGCAACATCTGAAAACATTCTGGCACAATCATCAATTGCAAGCATCTGAGCATTAGGGTAACCCTTTGAGAAGGCAATGAAGTAAAATCCAGCGGAGAAAACATGGTAGGATGCCCTCCTGCACAGTGTGCTCCTGGGTGACTGGTGGGCATTTTCCCAAGGAAAGCAGCGTTATGGTAATGTCTTACTGGTGTGACAGGTTAGAAGGCTGTATCGCAGCAGGGAAACCAACACATGAAAGTACTTGGTGCCCTTAACACATCCACTGGCAAGGAGGAAGTGCGCAGCAGAATGCCCACTGTAGAAGTGTGTCAAATGGAGACAGGCTGAGCAAACATCTTGCCGTGTGAGCTTTGGCCTGCACACTATAGGTGGAACCCATGAGGGGCCAGGAGTAATCCTCATAGGACAGGGCTGCTGAACAAGGAGAGGCAGGAGTGATATCATATTGCAGACTACATGTCCATAACACATCAAATGCCTTAAACCAGGTGCAGGCAGCGCCGAGGACAGGTGGGATGGTGACGGAGTGAGTGTTAGAAGATAAATCCTTGAACCCCCCCCCCCCTGCCCCACTCTCCTTTTTGCTCTCTTCTTGAATGCCAGCTATATGATCTACAGGCGGCAAGAGGGGGATGAGCAACAGGTCTGAGAGTTGCTGAAAGTTAGAAGAGGAGTAGCTTGTTAGGCATAGACCTGTGGAACAACAGTCTCAACATTGCTTAGGGAACAGTAAAGAGCCCTAAATTTGGACTAATTATCTGATTGAGGGCTATAGGCAAAGAATCTAACTGCTGCCTCCCTCCTCTCTCATCCCTCCACCATAATGGTTTTGATCAGGAGGCTTGCTGGAGGGGGATACTAGCATTCTATTGGGGAAGAGGATGCTTGACGATGGAGCAAGACCTCACAAAATGCTTGCAGTCATATGCATCTGTGAGCAATGGTGGGTCTGCATGGAGAAGAAATGTTCAGGTTACAGACACAGTGGGTGAGAGGGACCAAAAAGAATCAACAATGGTTCTTGTGCTGGCTGCGGAGAGGGAGTCTAGGTCGGCACATGAGACCAATATGGACAAAGGTCTACAGGCCTCTATCTATTGCATGCAGACTCCCAAAAAATATCTGACCAGGTAGGGACAATGGAAAAAGTAACGGAAAAACATGAAGAGGATGTAAAGGTGATAAAGATGAAAGTAACTTAGCTCCATTCAGTGACACTGCAGCTAGCAGCCAAGGCAGAAGATGTGGAAAGCCCATGTCAACGCAACAAAGTCCCAGAAAGGCAGAGGGGAAAAGCATGAAACAGTTTTTTAAAGATCTTATCCTACAAAATCTGATCTCCAAAGGCCCTGTCCAACTTTTTCTCCATGGATACAGAACATCAAGCCTGGCCTGGTACCCCTCCAGAGGGCAAACATCATTTGCATCAAAACAGTAGGAACAGATAGGGTACCTAGAACCCATCACCCTTTGAAATAAGAAGGTACAAAGAATCTACTGTTTCCAGAATTCACTCAAGCTGTTTAGCAACAGAGGCTTACCTCTGAAGAGATGAAAAGGGATCCAAGACATAAATAACTCAAGCATGCAATGCTCTTTCGTCGCCCACCACAAAACAAGTTATATGCTTAGACTTCTCAGAAGTAGCATTTGTCTCCCTCAAAAACCACTATCACATTCAGTAGTACTATATGATCTTCAAGCATTGCCAGCAATCAGGCAATGGAATCTTATCACGATATAGAAGTTAGAGACGTGGGGATTAAAGGTCCTTAAGTCCTACACAGTACTGCAGGGCAAATTAGGCCTCATACATACACAATTTTGTTTGTAAGCACAAGTAAAGTGTGAGCTTCTGAAATATAAAGAGGTACTGTAGAGTGTCCTGGAGGAATTCCCATTGCATTCGAGGGTCCTAGCCTTTCCATCTAGGAAACACAACGTATGCTTCGAACACGCTGAAGCTGAAGCTGTTTAGAGACAAATGAGAGAGACGTATGTCCACTGAGAAACAAATCAAATGATGCCTCACCAACTACCAGCTCTGCAATACCACACAGTCCAGATTCAGGCCTAACCTTAGTACAGAAACAGCACTCATCACCACCACAGACAGCATAGACAACATCCACATGATCATTGACAGAGGAGACAAGACATCCCTCTAGCTCCTGAAAAACTCTGCAGCATTTGACGTGGTCTCAGACACAATCCTCATCAGGTGCCAGCACAAGATTGCCATCCAAGGACTGGCTCTCTGCTGGATGTGCTCCTTTCAACACCCCCTAGAATACAAGCTGTTAGCCAGGTATCTTACTCCTCAGAAGCCTGCAAACTCATCTGCCTCAAGGTTGATCGCTCAGCCCTACCCTATTCAACTTATACATGATCCCTCTTGCCAATGTCATCAACATCCCCTCCTACACAGATGACACAAAAATCATACTCTCCCTCTTGGACAAGACACGCAATACAAGAAACAAGGTCACTGCCCCCATGACCAAAGTCACTGACTGGAAGAAAGCCAGCTGGATAGAGTTCAACACCAACAAGACAGAAGTAGTGATCTTCGGCAAGACCACCTCACCATGGAACTTCAACTGATAGCCAATGAAACTCGGACCTGCCCCAGCACAGATACCAGGAACCTCAGAATAATCTTCTACAGTAAACTGGACATGACTGCACAAATCAACGATGTTACTGCCTCCTGCTTTCAGACCCTGAAGATACGGAGGAAGATCTTCAAATGGCTTCCAGTCAACACTAGAAAAACAGTCACTCATACCCTAATCTCCAGCAAGACTAGGGCATGACTTCGGACTACAGAAACAACTTCTATGCCCAGATAACCATGCAACTCAACTCACTAGAAGACTACAAACCATTCAGAACTTGGCAGCCAGACTCCTCCTGAACCTTCGACACAGAACTCACATAGTACCACTCCTCCAGGAGCTCCACAGGCTCCTGATACCAAAACACGCTCATTTCAAGCTCCTCCCACACACTCAAGGCACTACAGAACTTAGGCCCCACCTAGGTGAACAGACACATCTCTTTAAATTAACCACCCAGACACGTATACTTCACTGGACTCCTACTCGCACACATAACACGCATAAACGGAACCAGATCAGGAGAACAGGCTTTCTCTTACATCGCTCTTAAAGCATGGAACAATCTCCCAATCCACACTTGCCCAGCGCCAGGAAGCATTTGCCGTCATAGCGCGCATACGCATACCATAACTAGGCCAAGGCGAAAATTCAATTACATCGCAGTAATTGGAGTAATTTCGATAAATACTCCTTGATGTCGAATTACCAATAATAACACTATTACCCATGCTCATAATTAAGAGTAATTTGGAGGAGACAAATCCTACTGCGAAAACACATTTAACAAGCGCAAGCAGCTTCTCGTGCTGCTGTTTATGTTCTGTTGATTTTAGCAGTATTTTATTAGTACAAAATGCATCATCACATCCATTTTGAACATGAGGGAGCATTGTTGCCCTAAGAAAATAGCACTAAATGCTGAAAATAAACTGGGGAGCATTCCCACTCCAAGTGCACGTTTGGCGAGTGAGAGCAGCTGCTCTCAATAGCTATTTATGTTCTATTGCATTTAGAGCTATTTCTTAGAGCAAAATGCATCCTCGCATCCATTTTAGAAGAGGGGTGATTTTTGATCTACGAGAATATCGCTAAATGCATTATTAATCTTATCGCATGGTTTTGTGGACGTTTTGGGTAATTCCGCAAGATTACGCTACACGGACCTACCCGAGTTACACCCACCCTTAAACACAACATAACATGATGACTGAGCAGAGATGTGTATTTACCCAATGGAAATCACATCAGATCAGGGTTTAGTCTTATACAGATAAAATATTACATTGAATTTACTACATGAGAGAAAAACTGGCACGATTTGGACTCCATGCCAGCAACTGATGCTTGAGAGTATTTGGTCAAGTGGGAACATTTACTAACACAACCTGGTTGCATCCCGAGTAAGTAGGGTATGTCCCCCAGGCACTGGCTTACAAGTTCCCAATGGGTCTCAGCAGTTCTTAGAATTCTCTCAATTTTTTTTTTTAAATAAATCAAAGTACTCCGTTTTTGTCAGAAGTTCATTGTATTGTTATTTCACAACACCAAGGGGCCGATTCCGATTCGGGAAAAACCGCTCCGAATAGCCATTCGGAGTGTTTTTCCCGTACGAATCGTACCCTGCAACGTCCCCCGTACGTACGACGAAGTACGATTCGTACCAGGAGCCGTAGAACTCTAATCTCCGTACGATTCTCCCTCGGAACCTGCTGTACGTGACATCTCTACGGTTCGCGGCTGGTTTTTACGACCCAGCAAGTACGATACGTGTCGGGTACGCACCGTACGACCCTTTTTCTACGGGAGCTGAAAACAGCCGTAAAAGCAGAGTTTGCGCCGAAACAGGTACGGAACGGCCCCCCGGGTACGGTGCGTACCCCCCATGATCGCAGGGGCATGCACCGTACCCCTGCGATCATGGGGTGTATGAGCCGTACCCCATGTACGATGGGTGTATGAGCCGTACCCCATGTACGATGGGTGTACGAGCCGTACCCCATGTACGATGGGTGTACGAGCCGTACCCATGTGCGTACCCCTGCGATCATGGGGGGTACGGACCGCACGGTGTGTATGTGTTTGTGTGCTTTTCCGTATGACTCGCCCTTACCTGACGCTGACCGTACAAATCGCGTCCTCATACCCCGGTCCGGATCGTACTCGTCGGGTCGTACGGCATGTGTACGAGTCGTACGGCATGTGTATGAGTCGTACGGTTCACGGTGTTAGCCTTGCAATACGTACGGATCGTGACGATTCGGGCGGATTCACGGAATACGGATCGTACTACGCGACTCAGACGGACGGGTACGATTCATACGGAGAGGGCTCCGGATACAAATCGTACGGACAGTTTTTTTCCCGATTCGGAATCGACCCCAATATCTTCTTAGGCAAACATTAGGACCGCATTTCCCAGAATGTGTTGTTATGATTTACATGTGTTTGTCCAAATGCATTTCGGCCGTAATGGTCTTCATCCGATCTATGAATTAAATTGAATCGACATGTTTCCCTTTACAGTAAGGACCACAGCATAATAGTGATTAAAAAACGTCAAAAGGTGAGGGGTACCCATGAATGAAATCATGGTGAAAAGGATTCTCCTCACGGTCTTAAAAACATATTGGTGCCGAGTGTGAACCGACGATATGGCATTCATTTACGCCACGGACGCATGCGACCAGAACTAGCCATCACGCCATCCTTCAAGGAAGAAAGCGCCAGTGTTCGTTTACCAGTGAGTTATCAGAAGCATTTGCTTAGCACGCATAATAACTTTTAACCAATGCAGACGCATTAGAATCGCGCACATGAGTGTATTGACATTCGGAGCATTAGTAGAAGCATGTATTTTACAAACCCAGCTACACGGTATGTATTCAGACTGGCAGCCTTCCGATTACTTTAAGAAATGTTTGCGCACGTTTGGAGCACATCGGCATTAGCGAGCACAAGTAAAAGCACGTATCGCACAACTCCAGCAGTACAGTATCTACCCAGATTGACAGCCTTTTTGATCACTTTCTTTTCTAGCACGGATTAAATGATAGCCATATCGTCGGTTCACAAGCGGCACCATTATGTTTTTAAAACCGTGAGGAGAGTACTTTAATTTATTTAAAAATTATTTGAGAAAATTCTAAGAACTGTTGAAACCCATTGGAAACTTGCAAGCCAGTGCATGGGGGACATACCCCACTGAATGGGGATGCAGCCAGGTTGAATAAGTATACACTCACGTTCAGAGAGTGATACCTTGGAGCACGGCACACCTTTATAAATTCTACACAGACTATAGCTGTGCGCGCACTGTCATTCATACTAAACATTTACTAACACATCGGAACACTATTGGAAGGCAACCTCTTGCACCCATCTCAATCTGGGTTCAAGGCAAGGCATAGCACTGAGACCACACTATTAGAGATCTCTGAATCAATTAAAAGCATGCCTTGATGTAGGGATCATTGTGGCCTTTGCGCTATTAGACTTTTCAGCAGCGTTTGACACAGTGTACCAAGAAATCCTGTTACAAAGGTTGGAGTCCTTGAGGGTAGCTGGATCGGCTCTGAGCTTGGTGGCTCCTTTCTGGAAAACAGTGAACAGGTAGTATGGCTGAAGCCCTTCTCTTCCAGGGTAAAACCTCAAGGCTCCTCTCAAAGCCCCACTCTTTTTAGTGTCCATATGGCTCCACTGGCATTTCTTGTTGAATCTTTCAGCATTAAGGTCGTATTGCATGCATTTCTCACATATGATGTGGATTCACATAGGGCAAAACAAATGCTTTCACTCTGCCTGAATGCACTACTGGAATGGCTTAAAACGAACTAGCTACAATGCAATTCAGTTAAAACAGAGATTCTGCTGTTTGAGCCTGACCCTCTGCCAGGGTGGAAAGGAGCTTGTCCCAGTGGCAACACCTCACCACCCCCCTAACGGTAGCGGCAAGAAATCTGGGCATACTATTTGACACACAACTTTCCTTTAAAATCCAGACAGTAGTGAAGTCCTGCGTCTGGATCCTAGGAAAGCTCAGGATATTCCTGCACTTTCTCCCAAGAGATGCACAGGTTACAGTGGTAAGGGCTCTGATTCGGTCAAGGCTGGATACGTCAACGTTTTGTGCCTGGAATCCTGGACTATTTACTACAAGAACTTCAGGTAATACAGAATATAGCTATTTGCCTGCTCTATAAGCTGCCTAAACAATCATCTGTCTCCCAATTTTGGGAGCAGCTACACTATCTACTGACCCATAAGCAAATCATGTTCAAAGCTCTAGCAATAGCTCATCAAGTTCTCCACAACACTGGGCCTAGTAGCTTGAAAGAGAGGATTCTCGAGTACAGACCAGGTAGGGGTTTGCACTCAAATAATGCTCACCTGATATCAATCCCCCATTTTAGAAGAAAATGTAGGGGGCATAGTTGGCAACATTTGAAAAAAAATTCTCAGGACACTTTGCAGCACAGGGCTGCTGCAGACAGAAAGTTGCGTACCTGTCCATACTAATATTATAAAGAGAGAGCCCAAACATTTGAGGCGGGTAATCTCAGTAACCACAGCACCAATCACAACACACAAAACAGCATTGGAAAGGGCAGTTGCAGCAGAAGGACATAGGCTATGCAGACGGCCACCATATATATATATTTTTTTTGCAGAGTTTTATATAGCGCAAACTTGACCCGAACTGAATCAGGTATCAGAGCGCTTTACATAGCACCAGTTACGTTACATGAGGACACAAATTCATTTTTGTTAGGTACGGGGAGATTAAGTGATTTGCCCAGAATCACAGGATGTTTGGCGTCGTTACCAAGACTCGAACCCAGATCCCCAGGTCCGAGGTCGAGCGCCTTAGCAGTTAGGCCAACTCCTCTATACATTTAAAAGGTAAAAGAACCGTGCCAGCAAAGTAGTCCCTTGTGGGTGTGTCTGCGTTGTGCTGTGGGCGTAACTAACGCTGGGGGCGTGTGGTATGGCCATCACATCGTGGGCTGTGGGTGTGTGCTGGGGGCGTGACAAACGCTGGGGGCGTGACACACGCTGGGGGCGTGTGTCCACCCTTCATGCCATGTGAGTCGTACATACAAGCGCCAATTACATTACTGCGCAGCATCAAGGGGCACGCTGGGGGCGTGACACGCCGGAGGCATGACAAATGCTGGGGGCGTGTGTCCGGCCTTCATGCCATATGAACGCAATTGCGCCGCATCAAGGGGCACGCTGGGGGCGTGAGAAACGCTAGGGGCGTGTGCTATGTTCCGCCCTTCATGTCATGTGGGTTGTACATTAATCAGAAGATCGTCTGCTGTGGCCGTGTGCTGGGGGTGTGACAGACGCGTTCACCTGGAGGCCTGGTGAGTAACATTACTGCAGCCTCTCCTGCGCGCTGTTACTGAACTCTCTCATTCAACGAAATTACACGCGCCTGCTACCATCAACCACGGCTCTAGCCGGGCTCAGGCGGCAGATCAGTACACTAATTACACGCGCCTGATAACATCAACCAGGGCTGCAGCTGGGCCTCAAGCAGGGGAACACGCACCTGCTAACATCAAACAGGCCTGCATCTGGGCCTCAAGCGGGGGAACATGCAAATGAGCGTGTCTGTGGGGACAATTACTGCAGCCTCTCCTACTCGCTGTCACTCAACTCTCTCATTAAACGGATTTACCCGCGGCTGATAACTCTCTCATTCAACGACATTACACGTGCCTGCTAACATCAACCAAGGCTGTAGCCGGGCTCAGGCGGCGGATCACTACACCAATTACATGTGCCTGCTAACATGAACCAGGGCTGCAGCTGGGCCTTCTCCGTCCCTATTCTAATGAAACAAAAAATGTTGTCTACTGCGAGATTTTAAAATAAATTGCCCTTGCCAAATACACAAATTACACACATTCTATTTCATACCCGGACATCGTCGGGACGGGCTGCTAGTGTGTAATAAAGAGGAACAGTATCGGCAACAATATTGCCTGGGACTGTCTCCAACTTGCCGGGACTGTCCCTTCAAAAACTGGACAGTTGGTAACTATGAGGGGGTTCTTTGTGGTTGTTGCAGCAAAGATCTGGGATCAGATGCCTTTCCAACTGAGATCCATTATGGACGAGGTTACATTTAAAAAATAAATCCTTGAAAACTTACCTATTTAAACTTTAATCTGTCTGCTTGCACTCGACCTCTTGTTCGACCACCCACCTGATTTTTTATGCCCAGCACTACGACATTCATTGAGTAGCTGTGCACAATGTAAAAGCCATTAATTTAGTCAATACATTGTGAGATTGCCCCTAGATTCAACCATTCTGGGAGGCAAAACAAACTGTCATCTTCAGTGTACCGGGCGTGACCCCGACCTATCAGTCAGCGTTGAAATTATGGGGAAAGGATACTATCAGCAAGCATAAAAAATCCCTCTGCAACACAGCACTGATAATAGCCAAAAGAAATATTTTTCAATTGTGGGGTAGCAGAACCCTCCTGATCTTTAGAAAATGGTGTAAAAACATACATTTGTGTGTGTAACCTTTGAAGGAAAAATGTAAAGTGTGTAATGACAAGATGTACTTAAGGATATTGATTGAGTTAAGTCCCTAGTAGATTGCATAGAAATAGGTCAGACAGGATGACTACCTATTTTCTTACTTGCAATTCCAGCTCGATTTTTCATTTATGCCTCCCAAAATGTGACATTTCCCAATTACAGATTGTTAGCATCCACACTAGATTTCAGCTCAAACTAAATCTCTTGCACTACTCAATTTCAAACTGCACTTGGGCGTGCACAATAGACCTACAAACAAATGTGTTAACATTCATCTCTGCATGATCAGAATAAATTCTATCAGCATCTTAATGGCGCCATAATGTTTTAGAGCCTAATCTCAACTACAATTGATATGGAAAGTCTGTGTAAGCTGGTCTCTCAGTTGCGACTCTTTGTCCTTTTCTTTGATTTCTGTGAGGCATGCTTCGGTCAAGTTGATATAAGGTAGTTGATATAAGGTTCTAAATAATGAGCACATAAAGCATACATGATAACATTTCTAAATGAGTTCCAATCACAGTCAGAATTAAAGCTAAAATGGCATGATTTTGCAATACAGCCTCTCGATAAAGCATCTAAATTACCTGGCACAAACTGATGATCTTTGTGTCAACTGTAAAAAAAAGTACATTGCTCCAAACTACTTATAGTGCACGCATTCAGAAGCAAAAAGGCCAGCAGTATATGCAGAGTGTTGGCGCCTCTTGGAGAGAGGCTTCACTTCTATGCTGGACAGGCTAAGTGAAATGCATGAGTTCAGTCAAGAAAGCTATATGTCCCATGAAGCTGCACGACTCTCAAGAGAATTGGAAGTGGTTGTTGCCACCTTGAAGTCATAGGTTTGAAGTTCAATCGAGCAGCAGTAAGGACCTTGTTGCCAGAGTTTTGAAAACTATACAGACTGCTCTGATCTTTCAAGGTTGATAAAAGACTCAATAGATACAGAGAAGTATTCTTGGAAACAACTAGTGTTTATTGATGGAGTCAGACTTTAGTTCCAAACACTATGGCACTATATCATCTTTTGAGGTTTATGAACTCATACTGTGCAACTTTTTATTTCTGTGTGCGGAGAAGATTGTCATCTTTACCAGACTTCGATAACCATTCTTGTTATTTTCTTATGATATTAGGGTACTGACATACGCTTGGAAAGTGATTGCTTGTTGTCAGGTAAACTTTGTAATCCTATAACACAAAAGAATGGGGATCAGAGCATAGATTCCCGCACCAGTCTCAACGTCCCTATAGTTAAAACACAAATCAAGGTGCAAAGAGCTTGGGACACAATCCCCTAGGTCCCAATATGGAGAAACCAGAAAAGATCTTACTAGTTCCTCTAATACCATTCAACAAAGACAGCTCAGCACACTTATAGATATCAAATGTCAACAATCCACAGTAAAATAAGTTTATAACACAATTGTTTTCCCAAGAAGAGTCGATGTGTTCTTTCGATATTTGAAATTCATCCTTTATTCACACATTTTTGCAACCGCCAACGCGTTTCGTCCACATTCGGACTTCATCAGGGCTCACAATGTAAGTTTTGTGTACTTTTCATATATCCGTTGCCAAATGCGTTTTACCAAATGATTTGAGAAATTTGTGTATCCAAACACTGTATATGTACTGATTCGAAAAGGCTCGATTAAAAGTGTGTCGGTGAGCAAATGCACCCGTCGCTGAGCGATCGTCTGGCTCAAAGGAAGTTCTTTGTAATCCTAATATAAATTTGTGATATAGCAGTTGATGAATATCTCACTTTGAACATAATTCAAAACACAGAGCTTGTTCCTAAAAGCTATATTTTGCAGTGAGTAAAGCATAATAGTTTGAAATACTCTTCACATATTTCACAGACGGTAATTGTCGTTTAGCTCTAGGAAGACACAGTTTCACAAAAGCCTAAACAGTTGAAAACAGAGAGATTGTTTAAAGCTGTATGTAGTAATAGATATATACAATGTTAGAAATAAGATGCAAGAGCAAGATTGTTGAAAAAAAATTAAATACTTTCTATTGTCTCCAAATGTCAACCCTCATTCAGTTGAAGACAGTGCCCAACTGTGTGTCCATGTAGAGGGGCGATATGCCTTGTTAGTTTTTTCTCTTATCGGATTCCCCTTTCCCTGGGTCTACTTCTAAACAACATATCATTCAATGTATGGTTGGCAGTGGGTTTATAGTGGAAGCATACATCGCTCCCGTTGGATCCAGATTAGTGCATCTATTGACACACAAGCTTTCTCAAATCTCCCGCTATATGTAATTTTGGTCATTTACAGATGCCTTACTATTCATCAACCTACCAGGGCTTAGATTTCATTAACTCCTCTTTTGTGTACATATTCTGCCTTTGAAAGTAACTGGACACGTCCAGACCAATTCACATATTTGTCTATGCAGCGGAGTTTTACAAGAAAAGTGATTTATGACAGTGATTTTCTAAATCTTACAATAGTACATTGCACAACAACGAGGGAAAGAGTGTGGATTTTCAGTTGTAAATTTAGAGTTTGGGGAGGGGGAAGTCAATTAAGAGGGAAGGTGTGGCCTTCCAAAATGCAGTTAACAACAAACTTAGAAATCTGTGAGTATTTGCAAAAATGTGCAGCTAACTTCCCCTGCCTGGAAATGTATGCTAATTTAATTATGTGAAAGGTAGGAGGTAGTGCCTTTCTGGGCATAGAAATAGGAGGGAGCACACCAATATTTGATTGTAGGGAAAGCGATTGCTCTACAGGTAACATTAGTTTCTCACAGTAGACATGAAGGGCATGATTCACAAAGTATATAAAACTTGGTGCAGATCTGCACATGTATATTTACATGTATAGATCTACTCATGTGCAAATCTACTCCTAAATCTAGGTGTAACTCTTCGCTTTTTTGCCATTCCCCATTTATGAGTATAGATTTACATCTAGGTGAAGACTACATGTCTCCATTCCCTCAGATGAGGGAGTGGAGACTCTTATGACTGAATTTAAGAGTATAACGTTATTATTTATAGAAAGTATAGGGAAATGTAATGTAGTGTATTTAAAAAGATATATACATATATATGTATATCACGCTCTTGTAGAAAAGAAGACTAGCACTCATAGGAGAGAGTAATCCAATATTTATTGGATGGTCTGTGCACACAGACGCGTTTCTGCAAAGCGCCTTTACCACTGTCGTCGGCTTCGCTTTTTATTGCTATTTTGGTTGCAATACATTCATAGACATCAATAACGGAGTTCCGTATTTCCTGCGGAAGTCTCACCGTGTGCACCATCTTAAAACATGTTGTCAACCTTAAATAACTTGTATAAGTTCATCATACGGATTATGCATGATCGAAATTATGCATAGATTGAATATTTGCATAGATTCCATTTGTCAACAGAATCTTTAGATTCTATCAATATAGACAAATTGTGCGTACGTATTTCTATTCAATTAAATATAAGTGCTAGCATGCCCCCAGATGGGCAACATTATCCTGTCTGTATACATTATAGCCAATTGGTTTCTATGACATAACCCTGTAACTAATCATGCCCTGTATGGGCTTGGATCTTCTATGGCTAGTGATGCTACAACCTTGTCTCAATTATTTTCTCAGATGGCTACAGTAACTGAGTATGGCAATCAGTCAGTCAGTCAGTCAGTCAATAGGCTTTATTTCGATAATCAAATCTTAAAAAGCAGTACATACAATATAAAAGATTCAAAACAGTACATTCGTTAAGATTTCCTTAAAAAGATAACATTTATAAATTAGCTAAAACAGGCGCAATTAATAACTCAGATTAAATAATTAATTCTTCTTGATCTGATCACCCAGGCCCAGCTTAAAAATTTGGCAATGCCACACACAAATAAGGGCCGAGTGTCATGCTTTAACATTCTCAGGGCTACCATACAATGCATCGTACCCAAATCCCGGCAATCAAACAAGATGGACATAATTCTTCTATTCCTTCCAATTAACTTCCTATGTATTGCTATCTCTTCTTACAAGTGTGTCCCCAACTCCTCACCACTGTTTATTCCAGTGGGTGTCTTAGTCTGCATATAAATTACATATCTGGACTATAGTCTTCAGAGTTTCAATTCTCTGTCCCCACCTCTAACATCCCGGGGCACATAGTCCAGACAAAAACGCTCGAGTAGATTCCTATTTCTCTTGTGGTGAGATACAAAGTGCCTAGCAACTGGATAAGAGATATCTTTATTACTTATCGCCCTCTGGTGTTCAAGAATGTGTTTTTTCATGGGATGAATGGTACTTACTGTTAGGAGAAGGACCAACTTCCACGGGAGCGAAGATAAATCCCTCCACCTCCAGGACACAGAAGCAAGAATGTGAGAGATGACACACACTCCTGTCTACTGTCCCCTAAAAGTATGAGGGACTTTACCCAAGGAGTGTCCACCACTCTCCTCATACGAGGGGTAACGAATAACAGAAGGCGTCTCAGGGGATGGTCCAGGCTAGGAAACAAAACCAAGGTATAAACAATAA
Source organism: Lissotriton helveticus (assembly GCF_964261635.1). Lineage (NCBI taxonomy): Eukaryota > Metazoa > Chordata > Amphibia > Caudata > Salamandridae > Lissotriton > Lissotriton helveticus. The sequence continues at coordinate 433,478,683 of NC_136063.1, forward strand.
CAATCCCTACAGTTACTCTGAGTATTAAGAAAATAGCTTTGACATGTGTGATTAACTCGATTGATCTTACCCCAAGTGTAGGTCGGGCGAGCTTCAACGATGAGTACAGGAAACAGAGAACTGTAGATAATCCCAGTTGTGTCAAGGATAGTTGAACTCACGAAGGACTCACCAGACCTCAGACGTAAACTCATAAAGGAATAAAGGGAGTGAAGTGCACCGCCCGGCTGCAAGGGGCAAACACAGCGGAGCAGTACAACCACACACATACACAACTCAAAAGATCAGAAGGGAGTGAAGTGCACCGCCTGGCTGCAAGGGGACAAACACAGCGGAGCAGTACAACCACACACATACACAACTCAAAAGATAAGAAGGGAGTGAGGTGTACCGCCCGGCTGCACGGGGGGGTAAGTACAGCGGAACAGTATACTCTCAGGAGGAGAGAAACCCGGCCCTTGAAGGAGCAGGGCGGAGCGCTCACTCTCATAGGAGTACTCACAAACAGAATGCCAAACTAAAAGGTATTGAATTCAGCCCCCAGGAGTGAAGGGAATGAAAGCAACGAGCTGAATACGCCCGCCAAATGCGTGAGCGTTGGTAGGGCCGCCGCGTTCAGAGGCTCGTGGACAACGAGGAATTGCCGAGTACCGGCTGGCATTCAGGCACAACACACAAGGGCTAAACTCTCACGGAACAAGGTGGCAGCAACAGGAAAAGGGCGAAGGGAACCTCTCCGAAACACCAGAGGTCCAAAAAACGCCAACAAACACACGAGCAGGAACCAGGAAGTGGAGAGGGGGCGTGGTCACGATGAAGTAAGCCAAGCAAAGGCTTCCATCTGCCGCTCCTCCTTATTCACTGTAGGGAGGGTCTACAAATGTTCTAGCTCTCACATCCAGGGGTAGGTAAAAACTATCAGACCAGAACAAATCACACAAGTCAAGGCTGCTAAACCCTAACAGTACCCCTCCTTAAAGGCCTATTCCCAGGACCAGGTTTCAAGGGGTGGAGTCTGTGGAACTGTCGGATCAGTCGGACAGCATGTATGTTTTCAGCCGGTTCCCATGATCTCTCTTCCGGGGGATATCCCACCCAATCTATGAAGTACTGGAGTTTACCTCTGAATCTTCTGGAATCCAGAACTTTGCGTACTTCATATTCAGCTTCCCCATCTATCTGTACTGGTGGAGGAGGGATTTCAGGGACATTGGAGGGTATGTATTTTTTAATCAATGAACTGTGGAACACAGGATGAATTTTCATGCATGGGGGTAGTTGAAGTTTCAAGGTGACAGGGCTTAGAATTTTCTCTATTGGGAAAGGCCCTATGAATCTTGGTTGGAATTTTTTCGACCCTCCCATTCTGAGGTTTCTTGTGGACAGCCACACTTTCTCTCCTATAGTGTACACGGGCTCTGTTCTACGATGTTTATCAGCTTGTTTCTTCATTGCTTCTTTGGCCTTCCCTAGTTCTGTCTTTGCTGATTCCCATATGTCCTGGATATGGGCATTGTGTTCCTCTAGTGCGGGCACTGCAATGTCATCAGAGGGTAACACAATGGGAAGCATTCTAGGGTGCTGGGCGTGTAAAAAGAAAAAAGGAGAGACCTTTGTGGCTGAATGGCTCGAATTGTTGTATGCGAATTCAGCTAGAGGAAGAGCTTGAACCCAAGTAGAAGGAATAGATGTTAATAAACACCGCAGGAATTGTTCCAAGGTTTGATTAGTTCTTTCAGTTTGCCCATCTGTTTGGGGGTGATAGGCAGTGGAAAGCCTGTGATCAATGCCCAAGACAGCACACATTCCTCTCCAGAATTTAGAAACAAACTGGGGACCTCTGTCAGAGATGATAACCGTAGGCAACCCATGTAATTTCACCACTGAGTCCAAAAACACGGATGCTAGTTCTTTAGAGGAAGGTATTTTCTTTAGCGGAATGAAATGTCCCATCTTGGACAACATGTCCACAACTACATAAACAGTGGTATAACCCTGACAAGGGGGCAAATCCGTCATGAAATCCATACTGATAGTATGCCAGGGTGCGGGAGGTATGGCTATATGCTTTAAAAGCCCTGTGGTTGCACAATGGGAAGCTTTTTGGCGTGCACAAATTGCACATGACTTTACATAGTCCAATACGTCTTGGGCCAGAGATTCCCACCAAAACCATCTATGGCATAGATCAATAGTTTTACGACCACCTGGATGTCCTGCCAAGGTGCTACTATGACACCATCCTATGATTTTTTGTCTCAGGGGAGAGGCAGGGACAAACATCTTGTTGTCGTGATAAAACAACCCGTCTTTGATAGTGTGCAAGGGATTGTGCAACCACTCCTCAGGTGATATATCTAAGAGTAGTCCCTTGATTTCCTCCAGAAGATTGTGGTCTTTTTCCCCCACCCCAAGGATCTTATTCTCGGGAATGATAGGAAGGGGTTGTTCGTAGGTTGAGCTCTTCTCCTGACCGAGACGTGACAAGGCATCAGCTTTTCCCTGTTGTGTACCTGGCCGATAGGTAATCAGAAAGTCATATTCACTAAAGAACAATAACCACCTCATTTGTCTTGGTGTAAGAGCTCTAGCAGACTTGAAGAACTGAAGGTTTTTATGGTCAGAATAAATAGTAACCACATGGGGAGACCCTAACAAATGATGTCTCCATTCTTGGAAGGACAACTTGATGGCCAACAGTTCTCTTTCCCCAATGGTGTAATTCCTTTCAGCAGGTAGTAAGGTTTTGGAATAATATGCTATGGGATGCATTTGACCTGTCTCGTTGTCCCTTTGGGAAAGGATACCCCCTACCGCATATTGAGAGGTGTCCGCCTCTACATAAAACGGTTGAGTGTTGTCAGCGTGCCGAAGAATAGGGGCGGAAGTGAACTTGTTTTTTAAGTCACAAAAAGCTTGTTCGGCCTCGAGAGTCCATAAAAAAGGCACCCCTTTTTTCAGAAGCTTTGTAATTGGGGAAATGGTTTCAGAAAAACGGTCAATGAATCGCCGATAAAAATTGGCAAATCCTAGGAAAGATTGTATTTCCTTGACTGATGTGGGACTTTTCCATTTAACCAGAGCCTCTACTTTCTTAGGATCCATCTGAAGGCCACTAGGTTTAATGGTGAAACCCAAAAAGTCCACTTCTGCAGTGTGAAACATGCTTTTGTCCAATTTGGCATATAATTGATTCTCCTGTAATTTCTGTAGGATTTTTTGGACATGGGTAACATGATCAGTGTCGTTTTGAGAGAATATAAGGATATCGTCTATATAGACGATTACAAAGATATCGATATATTCTCTCAGGATGTCATTTATGTAGTATTGAAACGCCGCCGGGGCATTGCATAACCTGAACGGCATGACGCAATACTCGTAAAGTCCAAATTTGGTGCGAAAAGCAGTTTTCCATTCATCTCCCTGCTTTATCCGGATCAAATGGTAAGCACCCCTTAGATCAATGCGTGAGCGTTGGTAGGGCCGCCGCGTTCAGAGGCTCGCGGACAACGAGGAATTGCCGAGTACCGGCTGGCATTCAGGCACAACACACAAGGGCTAAACTCTCACGGAACAAGGTGGCAGCAACAGGAAAAGGGCGAAGGGAACCTCTCCGAAACACCAGAGGTCCAACAAACCCCAACAAACACACGAGCAGGAACCAGGAAGTGGAGAGGGGGCGTGGTCACGATGAAGTAAGCCAAGCAAAGGCTTCCGTCTGCCGCTCCTCCTTATTCACTGTAGGGAGCGTCTACAAATGTTCTAGCTCTCACATCCAGGGGTAGGTAAAAACTATCAGACCAGAAGAAATCACACAAGTCAAGGCTGCTAAACCCTAACACTTACCACGTATCTCAGTTGACACGGCCATGACAGGCAATTTACTGTATGTGTCTTTTTGCAGTTCATGAATTTCGTAATCTTCCTCTGTTCAGCAAGACCGGGGACTCCAAAGGTGAGTGCTGTGTTGCTATTGGCATAGGCTTTAAACTTGCCACATAGGAAGAAGCCCCTCAGTTGTTTAAATGATGTGTCTGGCTGTTTTCGGGGTTAGTTACTTTCTACTACCTCATCCCTGATGGATCTGGATTTTCTGAATGTTAGTAGGGGTGATTTGGGAGGTCCTTATCAATGACGGAATCTAATTTAAGGATTTGCCAATTACTCTGTAGTATTCTTCTTACATTGCTAGCTGCACTAGAATAATTTGTGATCATTCTAAAATCATTCTGTGTGGCCTTCTCTTTTACTTTTGGCTCCTCCTTCAGTAGGTCTGCTCTCTATTTCAGATCGACTTAATTCTTCGCTCTGTGAAGTACTCCTCTTTGATAACCTCTCACCTCAAATCTTTTCATACTCTCACAAATCTTTGTTTGACTTCCTGTTGGCATCTTTCTAGGCATTTGTCAAGGCTACAGTTTCTCCTTAATCTCAACATTTGCCCATATGGAATACTGTTTTTAAGGTGTTGCGGGTGAAAACTGCTGCCATGCAATATAGAATTGCCTTCAGTTTCTTTCCTATGTAGTAGAAACTCTATTTTGTGATTCTCTATAAATATCAGTACTTCTAAGAATCCAACCTTGTGCCTGCTTATTTTTGCAGTGAAATTTAGATTGATTGAATTAGTATTGGAATTTTCTCCAATATTTTCAGCAGTTACGGGTGCCCCTTTCCATATAATAAACATATCATCTATATAGTGAAGCCAACAGATAACATGTCTATACCAATATTCACTGTGGTCAACCATGAGTACCTCACACCAGCATATGTGTAAACATGCATAGCTAGGGGAGAAGCAGGCACCCGTGGCCACACCGAGTAAATGATGGAAATATTCATCAGTGATGTCATGAATGATGTCACTGACCATGTCATGAGTGATGTAATATGTGACGTCATCAGCAGTGCATTGCGGGCGCGCGAGTTATAGTTTACTATAACGGGGGAATTTCAATGGTTTTGTATGAGTGAAATGTCCAGCTAACTATAACATATGTGAAATCTATGGTTTTTCAGTGAATTTCTAAGGTTTTTTAAATGGTAATTTTTAACTATAACGTGTGTGAAACCTATGGTTTTTTCAGTGAATTTCTAAGGTTTTTTAAATGCTAATTTTTAATTATAACGCGGTTGAAACCTATGGTTTTTTTTTGGTGAATTTCAAAGGTTTTGTAAATGATAATTTTTAAATGTATTAATTGTTATATTTGTTTATACTGATTTACTACATTATTTTAAATTATTTATTTTTAGATATTTTATTTTTTAAATTACATTACATATTTTGTATATAAATGGAAAAATAAATGTTTTAAAAAATGTTGAAATTGGAATACATTTTTTTTAATATTTTTTTAATTTATATATATTTTATATGGCAGGCAATGATATCCTATGGAAGGAAATTCAAGTTACTGTAACTACGATTAGAATTACTTTTCAGGATCAGTAGTGGGCTAAAAGATGCAGCAATGAGGTCTCTCCTCTTAACAGCTGAGTAAATCGGAATTATTAGTTCGGCTGATTTTTGAGGAATTTTTTAAAGTTCCAAAACTCCACACTTGGAAGAATTTCCAAGTAAAACATGTCAATGTTTGCCTATTGAAGTAAATTCAAGTTACTGTAACTACGATTAGAATTACTTTTCAGGATCAGTAGTGGGCTGAAAGATGCAGCACTGAGGTTTCTCTTGATAACAGGTGAGTAAATCGGAATTCGTAGTTCGGCTGATTTTAGTGGAATTTTTTAAAGTTCCAAAACTCCACACTTAGAAGAATTTCCAAGTGAAACATGTCAATGTTAGCCTATGGAAGGAAATTCAAGTTACTGTAAGTATGGTTACATTTACTTTTCAGGGTCCGTCCTGGGCTCAAAGATGCAACACTGACGTCTCTCGTGATAACAGGTGAGTAAATCGGAATTCGTAGTTCGGCTGATTTTACAGGAATTTTTTAAACTTCCAAAACTCCACACTTAGAAGAATTTCCAAGTAAAACATGTCAATGTTAGCCTATGGAAGGAAATTCAAGTTACTGTAAGTATGGTTACATTTACTTTTCAGGGTCCGTCCTGGGCTCAAAGATGCAGCACTGACGTCTCTCGTGATAACAGGTAAGTAAATCAGAATTCGTACTTCGGCTGATTTTAGAGGAATATTTCGCTCAATAGTGAACAAAGGGGGCGGGGCCTGAGGACATATATGTGCAAACACGCCCTGTGGCGCATTTTAGGTTTGGGAATATATTCCTCTTCAATCCTGTGGTCACCTGTGAGCCAACTAGCCCATCAGGTACCTCCAGTTTGCGCCAGAGAGCTGCGTTGTAGAGAGGTGTTCAGAGGGCACGCCCCCTTTTTACAACACTCTGCAACGCCGCTCCGTGGCACTTACTAGAGGTACCCGTTGGACTAGTTGGCCCCTAGGGGACCTCTGGATTGAAGAGGAATATATTCCCCAACCTAAAACGCGCCACAGGGCGTGTTTGCACACGTCACCTCAAGCCTCGCCCCCTACCTTCACCACTGTGCAAACATGCCCCATAACGCGTTCTAAGTTGGGGGATTAAGTCCCCTTGCATACTGGGGGTCCCTGGGGGCCAACTAGCACACCAGGAACCTCCAGTATGCGCCAGGGGGCTTTGTTGCAGAGAGGTGTAAAAAGGGGCGTGGCCTCATTACACCTCTCTGCAACGCAGCCCCCTGGCGCATTTGCAGAGGGAGAACTAATTCCCCTTGTATACTGGAGGTCCCTGGGGGCCAACTAGCCCACCAAGAACCTCCAGTATGCGCCAGGGGGCTGCATTGCAGAGAGGTGTAATGAGGCCACGCCCCTTTTTACACCTCTCTGCAACACAGCCCCCTGGCGCGTTTGCAGAGGGGGAAGTAATTCCCCTTGCATACTGGAGGTCCCTGGGCGCCAACTAGCCCACCAGGAACCTCCAGTGTGCGCCAGGGGGCTGCGTTGCAGAGAGGTGTAAAGAGGCCACGCCCCTTTTTACACCTCTCTGCAACGCAGCCCCTGGCGCTTTTTCAGAGGGGGAACTAATTCCCCTTGCATACTGGGGGTTCCTGGGGGCCAACTAGCCCACCAGGAACCTCCAGTGTGCACCAGGGGGCTGCGTTGCAGAGAGGTGTAAAGAGGCCACGCCCCCTTTTTACACCTCTCTGCAAGGCAGCCCCGTGGCACATACTGGAAGTTCCTGACCCCCTAGGCCTGCTCAGGGGGTCCCACAAGGACCCCCAAGGTCCCCCCAAATGTATTTATTTTTTTTTAAATCCCAGGATACGGGTAGGGTACGCATACCCTGCTGGTCCCCCAAAAAAACATTAAGGCACCACTCTGCAAACGCATCCCCTGGCGCATTTGTAGAGGTGGAAATAATTCCCCTTGAATACTGGGGGTCCCTGGGGGCCAAGTAGCCCACCAGGAACCTCCAGTATGCGCCAGGGGGCTGCGTTGCAGAGAGGTGTAAAAAGGGGCGTGGCCTCATTACACCTCTCTGCAACGCAGCCCCCTGGCGCGTTTGCAGAGGGAGAACTAATTCCCCTTGCATACTGGAGGTCCCTAGGGGTCAACTAGCCCACCAGGAACCTCCAGTATGCGCCAGGGGGCTGCATTGCAGAGAGGTGTAATGAGGCCACACCCCTTTTTACACCTCTCTGCAACGCAGCCCCCTGGCACGTTTGCAGAGGGGGAAGTAATTCCCCTCGCATACTGGGGTCCCTGGGGGCCAACTAGCCCACCAGGAACCTCCAGTGTGCGCCAGGGGGCTGCGTTGCAGAGAGGAGTAAAGAGGCTACAACCCTTTTTACACCTTTCTGCAACGCAGCCCCCTGGCGCATTTGCAGAGGGAGAACTAATTCCCCTTGTATACTGGAGGTCCCTGGGGGCCAACTAGCCCACCAAGAACCTCCAGTATGCGCCAGGGGGCTGCATTGCAGAGAGGTGTAATGAGGCCACGCCCCTTTTTACACCTCTCTGCAACACAGCCCCCTGGCGCGTTTGCAGAGGGAGAAGTAATTCCCCTTTCATACTGGAGGTCCCTGGGCCCCAACTAGCCCACCAGGAACCTCCAGTGTGCGCCAGGGGGCTGCGTTGCAGAGAGGTGTAAAGAGGCCACGCCCCTTTTTACACCTCTCTGCAACGCAGCCCCTGGCGCTTTTTCAGAGGGGGAACTAATTCCCCTTGCATACTGGGGGTCCCTGGGGGCCAACTAGCCCACCAGGAACCTCCAGTGTGCACCAGGGGGCTGCGTTGCAGAGAGGTGTAAAGAGACCACGCCCCCTTTTTACACCTCTCTGCAAGGCAGCCCCGTGGCACATACTGGAAGTTCCTGACCCCCTAGGCCTGCTCAGGGGGTCCCACAAGGACCCCCAAGGTCCCCCCAAATGTATTTATTTTTTTTTAAATCCCAGGATACGGGTAGGGTACGCATACCCTGCTGGTCCCCCAAAAAAACATTAAGGCACCACTCTGCAAACGCATCCCCTGGCGCATTTGTAGAGGTGGAAATAATTCCCCTTGAATACTGGGGGTCCCTAGGGGCCAAGTAGCCCACCAGGAACCTCCAGTATGCGCCAGGGGGCTGCGTTGCAGAGAGGTGTAAAAAGGGGCGTGGCCTCATTACACCTCTCTGCAACGCAGCCCCCTGGCGCGTTTGCAGAGGGAGAACTAATTCCCCTTGCATACTGGAGGTCCCTAGGGGCCAACTAGCCCACCAGGAACCTCCAGTATGCGCCAGGGGGCTGCATTGCAGAGAGGTGTAATGAGGCCACACCCCTTTTTACACCTCTCTGCAACGCAGCCCCCTGGCACGTTTGCAGAGGGGGAAGTAATTCCCCTCGCATACTGGGGTCCCTGGGGGCCAACTAGCCCACCAGGAACCTCCAGTGTGCGCCAGGGGGCTGCGTTGCAGAGAGGAGTAAAGAGGCCACAACCCTTTTTACACCTTTCTGCAACGCAGCCCCCTGGCGCATTTGCAGAGGGAGAACTAATTCCCCTTGTATACTGGAGGTCCCTGGGGGCCAATTAGCCCACCAAGAACCTCCAGTATGCGCCAGGGGGCTGCATTGCAGAGAGGTGTAATGAGGCCACGCCCCTTTTTACACCTCTCTGCAACACAGCCCCCTGGCGCGTTTGCAGAGGGAGAAGTAATTCCCCTTTCATACTGGAGGTCCCTGGGCGCCAACTAGCCCACCAGGAACCTCCAGTGTGCGCCAGGGGGCTGCGTTGCAGAGAGGTGTAAAGAGGCCACGCCCCTTTTTACACCTCTCTGCAACGCAGCCCCTGGCGCTTTTTCAGAGGGGGAACTAATTCCCCTTGCATACTGGGGGTCCCTGGGGGCCAACTAGCCCACCAGGAACCTCCAGTGTGCACCAGGGGGCTGCGTTGCAGAGAGGTGTAAAGAGGCCACGCCCCCTTTTTACACCTCTCTGCAAGGCAGCCCCGTGGCACATACTGGAAGTTCCTGACCCCCTAGGCCTGCTCAGGGGGTCCCACAAGGACCCCCAAGGTCCCCCCAAATGTATTTATTTTTTTTTAAATCCCAGGATACGGGTAGGGTACGCATACCCTGCTGGTCCCCCAAAAAAACATTAAGGCACCACTCTGCAAATGCATCCCCTGGCGCATTTGTAGAGGTGGAAATAATTCCCCTTGAATACTGGGGGTCCCTGGGGGCCAAGTAGCCCACCAGGAACCTCCAGTATGCGCCAGGGGGCTGCGTTGCAGAGAGGTGTAAAAAGGGGCGTGGCCTCATTACACCTCTCTGCAACGCAGCCCCCTGGCGCGTTTGCAGAGGGAGAACTAATTCCCCTTGCATACTGGAGGTCCCTAGGGGCCAACTAGCCCACCAGGAACCTCCAGTATGCGCCAGGGGGCTGCATTGCAGAGAGGTGTAATGAGGCCACACCCCTTTTTACACCTCTCTGCAACGCAGCCCCCTGGCACGTTTGCAGAGGGGGAAGTAATTCCCCTCGCATACTGGGGTCCCTGGGGGCCAACTAGCCCACCAGGAACCTCCAGTGTGCGCCAGGGGGCTGCGTTGCAGAGAGGAGTAAAGAGGCCACAACCCTTTTTACACCTTTCTGCAACGCAGCCCCCTGGCGCATTTGCAGAGGGAGAACTAATTCCCCTTGTATACTGGAGGTCCCTGGGGGCCAACTAGCCCACCAAGAACCTCCAGTATGCGCCAGGGGGCTGCATTGCAGAGAGGTGTAATGAGGCCACGCCCCTTTTTACACCTCTCTGCAACGCAGCCCCCTGGCACGTTTGCAGAGGGGGAAGTAATTCCCCTCGCATACTGGGGTCCCTGGGGGCCAACTAGCCCACCAGGAACCTCCAGTGTGCGCCAGGGGGCTGCGTTGCAGAGAGGAGTAAAGAGGCCACAACCCTTTTTACACCTTTCTGCAACGCAGCCCCCTGGCGCATTTGCAGAGGGAGAACTAATTCCCCTTGTATACTGGAGGTCCCTGGGGGCCAACTAGCACACCAAGAACCTCCAGTATGCGCCAGGGGGCTGCATTGCAGAGAGGTGTAATGAGGCCACGCCCCTTTTTACACCTCTCTGCAACACAGCCCCCTGGCGCGTTTGCAGAGGGAGAAGTAATTCCCCTTTCATACTGGAGGTCCCTGGGCGCCAACTAGCCCACCAGGAACCTCCAGTGTGCGCCAGGGGGCTGCGTTGCAGAGAGGTGTAAAGAGGCCACGCCCCTTTTTACACCTCTCTGCAACGCAGCCCCTGGCGCTTTTTCAGAGGGGGAACTAATTCCCCTTGCATACTGGGGGTCCCTGGGGGCCAACTAGCCCACCAGGAACCTCCAGTGTGCACCAGGGGGCTGCGTTGCAGAGAGGTGTAAAGAGGCCACGCCCCCTTTTTTCACCTCTCTGCAAGGCAGCCCCGTGGCACATACTGGAAGTTCCTGACCCCCTAGGCCTGCTCAGGGGGTCCCACAAGGACCCCCAAGGTCCCCCCAAATGTATTTATTTTTTTTTAAATCCCAGGATACGGGTAGGGTACGCATACCCTGCTGGTCCCCCAAAAAAACATTAAGGCACCACTCTGCAAACGCATCCCCTGGCGCATTTGTAGAGGTGGAAATAATTCCCCTTGAATACTGGGGGTCCCTGGGGGCCAAGTAGCCCACCAGGAACCTCCAGTATGCGCCAGGGGGCTGCGTTGCAGAGAGGTGTAAAAAGGGGCGTGGCCTCATTACACCTCTCTGCAACGCAGCCCCCTGGCGCGTTTGCAGAGGGAGAACTAATTCCCCTTGCATACTGGAGGTCCCTAGGGGCCAACTAGCCCACCAGGAACCTCCAGTATGCGCCAGGGGGCTGCATTGCAGAGAGGTGTAATGAGGCCACACCCCTTTTTACACCTCTCTGCAACGCAGCCCCCTGGCACGTTTGCAGAGGGGGAAGTAATTCCCCTCGCATACTGGGGTCCCTGGGGGCCAACTAGCCCACCAGGAACCTCCAGTGTGCGCCAGGGGGCTGCGTTGCAGAGAGGAGTAAAGAGGCCACAACCCTTTTTACACCTTTCTGCAACGCAGCCCCCTGGCGCATTTGCAGAGGGAGAACTAATTCCCCTTGTATACTAGAGGTCCCTGGGGGCCAACTAGCCCACCAAGAACCTCCAGTATGCGCCAGGGGGCTGCATTGCAGAGAGGTGTAATGAGGCCACGCCCCTTTTTACACCTCTCTGCAACACAGCCCCCTGGCGCGTTTGCAGAGGGAGAAGTAATTCCCCTATCATACTGGAGGTCCCTGGGCGCCAACTAGCCCACCAGGAACCTCCAGTGTGCGCCAGGGGGCTGCGTTGCAGAGAGGTGTAAAGAGGCCACGCCCCTTTTTACACCTCTCTGCAACGCAGCCCCTGGCGCTTTTTCAGAGGGGGAACTAATTCCCCTTGCATACTGGGGGTTCCTGGGCGCCAACTAGCCCACCAGGAACCTCCAGTGTGCACCAGGGGGCTGCGTTGCAGAGAGGTGTAAAGAGGCCATGCCCCCTTTTTACACCTCTCTGCAAGGCAGCCCCGTGGCACATACTGGAAGTTCCTGACCCCCTAGGCCTGCTCAGGGGGTCCCACAAGGACCCCCAAGGTCCCCCCAAATGTATTTTTTTTTTTTTAAATCCCAGGATACGGGTAGGGTACGCATACCCTGCTGGTCCCCCAAAAAAACATTAAGGCACCACTCTGCAAACGCATCCCCTGGCGCATTTGTAGAGGTGGAAATAATTCCCCTTGAATACTGGGGGTCCCTGGGGGCCAAGTAGCCCACCAGGAACCTCCAGTATGCGCCAGGGGGCTGCGTTGCAGAGAGGTGTAAAAAGGGGCGTGGCCTCATTACACCTCTCTGCAACGCAGACCCCTGGCGCGTTTGCAGAGGGAGAACTAATTCCCCTTGCATACTGGAGGTCCCTAGGGGCCAACTAGCCCACCAGGAATCTCCAGTATGCGCCAGGGGGCTGCATTGCAGAGAGGTGTAATGAGGCCACACCCCTTTTTACACCTCTCTGCAACGCAGCCCCCTGGCACGTTTGCAGAGGGGGAAGTACTTCCCCTCGCATACTGGGGTCCCTGGGGGCCAACTAGCCCACCAGGAACCTCCAGTGTGCGCCAGGGGGCTGCGTTGCAGAGAGGAGTAAAGAGGCCACAACCCTTTTTACACCTTTCTGCAACGCAGCCCCCTGGCGCTTTTTCAGAGGGGGAACTAATTCCCCTTGCATACTGGGGGTCCCTTGGGGCCAACTAGCCCACTAGGAACCTCCAGTGTGCGCCAGGGGGCTGCGTTGCAGAGAGGTGTAAAGAGGCCACGCCCCCTTTTTACAGCTCTCTGCAAGGCAGCCCCCTGGCGCATACTAGACGTTCCTGACCCCTTAGGCCTGCTCAGGGGGTCCCACAAGGACCCCCAAGTCCCCCCAATGTATTTTTTTTTTTTAAATCCCAGGATACATGTAGGGTACGCGTACCCTGCTGGTCCCCAAAAAAAACTATTAAGATACCACTCTGCAAACGCATCCCCTGGCGCATTTGCAGAGGGGGAAATAATTCTCCTTGAATACTGGGGGTCCCTGGGGGCCAAGTAGCCCACCAGGAACCTCCAGTGTGTGCCAGGGGGCTGCCTTGCAGAGACATGTAAAGAGGCCATGCCCCTTTTTACACCTCTCTGCAACGCAGCCCCCTGGTGCTTTTTCAGAGGGGGATCTAATTCCCCTCGCATACTGGGGGTCCCTGGGGTCCAACTAGCCCACCAGCAACCTCCAGTATGCGCCAGGGGGCTCCTCTGCAGAGAGGTGTAAAAAGGGGCGTTGCCTCTTTACACATCTCTGCAAGGTTGCCCCCTGGCCCATACTGGAGGCTCCTGGTGGGCTAGTTGGCCCCCAGGGACCCCTAGTATGCGAGGGGAATTACTTCTCCCTCTGCAAACGCTCCGGGGGCACGTTTGCAGAGAGATGCAGGGAGGGGCCGTGGCCTCCTCCCGATCCCGTATTTTTTTTAAACAAAACTTTTAAGAAGGGGTGCTGTGTAGCCCCCCACCTCTATCTTTTTTTTTGGGCCCTGGGGACCCCATCCCCCAGGGCCTTCCCCCAATTTATTATTTATTTATTTTTTAAATTGGGAAGGGGGCCGCGTGGCCCCCCTCCCGTGGCCAATTCCGGCCCCGGGGCATGGCCAACCTAATTTTGTTTCATATTTGTGGAGGGGGGCTGCATAGCCTCCCTCCGGTGCCCTCCTTAAGGCCCCGGTGACCCCATCCCCCGGGGCCGGCCTTTTTTTTAATTATTATTTTTTATTTTGGGAGGGGGGCCGCGTGGCCCCCCTCCCAGGCCACTACTGGCCCCGGGGACCCCATCCCCTGGGGCCTGGCCCTCCTCATCGGGGGCCGTGGGGGGGTCCCCAAGCCCCCCACGGTCCCTGACAGCTCCCCACATCCTGCGGGAGCTGGCATTGCTTTTCTGTATGGGGAGCAGCTAACATGCATTTTTGAAAGAGAGAGCAGCTTTCCTGCTCTCTCTTTCAAAAATCAAAGCAGTTTGCTGTGGTAGGGTGGGAGCCGCGAAGCTCCCGCCCTACCACAGCAAACAGCAGTGTCCCGGGGGTGGGCACCCCGGGACACTGCAGGGGCCGACCCTGGGGGGTGGCGGTCCACAGGGCCATCAAAGGCTCCAGGAGCGGGGCCGCGCGGCCCCCCTCCCAACATGATCGAAGCCCCGGGGGGGTGTTGGTCCCCGGGGCAGGGGGGTCTGTCACGGACCCCCCTATTTGCATATTAGTGCCCCGGGAAGGTGGCTGTCCCCGGGGCGTGTGGGGGGCTTGAGCCCCCCCCACACAGGTTTTTTTATTTAAAACGAAGTCCCGGGGGTGGCGATCCCCGGGGCTGCGGGGGGGCTATGAGCCCTCCCGCATACTTACAGACAAAGCCCCGGGGGCGGCGGTCCCCGGGGTTCGGGGGGCCTTATACAGCTGGTGCTTTTGAAGTCATCAAGCATAAACTTGCCTGTCCTTGTCAGTAGCCACATCTGTGTTGTTTTGACACTTCAGGATGAACATATCCATACCTATGAGGTGCCCCTGTTGATCCCTGCACCCAGTTGCAGGCACCTTGAGGTACCTGCGACGGAGTGCAGGGATGAACCACACCTCCCATTTCCCTATGGGAGCATGCATTACGGCTAGTCTACGACCGTAATGTATGTTCATATAAAGAACTGTAGGAATGCGACCGAACAGTGTTCGGTTGCATCCTAATTAGGCAGGCGAAGCCGCCGACCGTGTGTCAGTATTTGTCCCAGGCAGGGCTTTAAGTGGGGGAAAAAAACTGGGGGTGCTCTAAAAGGGGTGTGGCAAATTTTGTAAAGGGGTGTGGCCTATCCGAGTAGGGGTTTGGTCTAAATCAAGATAACTATCATTGTGTGCTTAAGAAAATCATGAAGTCGCATCCAGCAAAGGATAATAAAATAGGCAAAAAAGTATCAGCTAGATTCATGAAGCCAAATTGCGATCGCAATAGCTGCGAATTCGCAATTGCGCTCGCAATTTGACTGGAAGGAATTCAAGAAACCCAAAAAAACAAAAATGCGAAATCGCAAAAAAAAAATTGCGACTTCGCAAATACATTCGCAGAATCCAGGAGGATGTGCATTTGCGATTCTGAAATAGCGAGAAACCATGGATTTAGCTAAATCATTTGCAAAGTCGCAAAACAGTCGCAATCGCCATTCATGAAAAATCGCTAAATGCGAAAAATGAGAAAATCGCAATTTGCAACGCGCAAATTAAGAAGAACTCAAATCAGGTGGTAACCAGTACTGAAAAAAAAATATTAAAAAAACAGTTAAGTCACTCCCAACAGGTGCAGGGCTGGCCAAACACATTTAAGGACATGCAGCTGGAGCCTGGGGATTCCCACAATGCCTGGACTTTACATGCTGGTGAGGCGGCGTAGGCTGCAGCGAGCTGCACGCAACAGACGGAGGATACTGGAGCAGATATTCCGCCAGCGGGTCACCCTTCTGGGCCAAACCAGGGAGCAAATCTATGCTAAGTACCGCCTGAGTGGGGCTATGATAATCAAGTTGATCCGGGACCTAGACCCCCTGATGCAGCACCCTACAAGGAGGACCAATGCCGTGCCCACACATGTGCAGGTATTGTGCTGCCTGCACCTCCTGGCTTTCGGAAGCTTCCAGGGGATGGTCGCTGTTGCAGGGGGGATATCCCAGCCCACCATGTCCCGCTGCCTACGGAGTTTCCTGGAGGCAATGCTGACCCGGCTACACCACTATATATCATTCCCCACCAGCCAACTGGACCTCAATGATATCAAGCTGCAATTTTACAATGTAGCTCAATTCCCACACGTCATTGGATGTATTGACTGTACGCACATCCATATTTGCCCACCTGCTGAGACGGAGTGCATGTACCGCAACCGGAAAAGCTACCACTCCCTCAACATCCAGATGGTGTGCAATGCAAAAACAATATTCACGGACATTGTGGCACAGTACCCGGGGAGCACACATGACTCCTTCATCTTCAGGCACAGCAGCATCCACACACGACTGGCCAGGGGAGACTTTGGGGAAGGACACCTACTAGGTAAGTACACATGCCCCAAAATTGTACACTGTGATCATGGAGCTGCGCAGAACAGGCACTCACCCTCTGCTCCTTTCATTCAGGTGACAGCGGCTATGCTCTCTGTGAGTACCTCCTCACCCCATACCTCAACCCTGCAACACCACAGCAACGGCGATTTAATGCATCACACATTCGCACGAGGAATTGTATAGAGAGGACTTTTGGCCTGTTGAAAAGCAGGTTCCGCATACTGCACAAGACAGGTGGGGCCATGAAATACGTTCCTGAGGTCTGCTGCCGCATCGTGGCCGTGTGTGCTATCCTTCACAACATTGCTACCAAGCGCAGGATCCCTGTTGACATCTCTGTCAGTGAGTCGGAAGGGGACAACCAACCACCTGCTCATATGAGTCACGCACGCGGGGAAAATCCTGCAGAAGGACACAGGCGCCGTAACGAAATCTGCATGAACCATTTCTAATCCACCCACTCCCCACACCTATTACTTGACTCATGCATGAGGGCATTAATAATGACATGAGTCAGATTAAGGTAGTCAAAAAAATTGTATTTGTTAAAGCACAATAAACTTGGCATTCAGCTAACTTGTACATCAATGACATATTGCGTCATGTGTCTGTCCTTCAGGAGGGCATGCTTGTAGCAGCAGCATGGCCCCTCATGTCAATGTTAATGTTCAAAGCCGCCTCCGGGCAGATGCTCCCAGCCTCCTTTCCCCATCGTCCTCCTGATTAGGACGTGAGGCAGCAGAGGGCCTGCTGCTGCGGCGGGGTGCTACCACCGGAGGGATGGACTGGCTGCTATGGCTGGATGTAGCCTCACTTGTGTCGTCAGCCCCCCCCCCCCGCCATGGTTGGCAGCCTGCATGGCCTGGACTGCAGTAGCCACATGCTCCAGAGCTGTCGCGACGTCCTGGCAGCACTGGACCATTTGGACCTGCATTGCCAAGGAGCGTCGCGAGAGCTGGGAGGTAGCGTTTCCTATTATGTAGTTCGACCGCGTGTACGCCGACAGGCGGGTCAGCAGTTGGCGGTGTCTCCGGCGATTGAGTTCCCGCTGCCTGTTAATGGCCTGTGTGTTGGCCTCCATTGCAGCAGTCATCCGCTCAGACATTAATGCAACATTTCGGCCGGTCTTGTCCAGTTGCAGGTGGATGGCCCCGAGATGACATGCCTGTGTCTGATGCACATGGAGCATCCTGCGCTCGATGGATAGCCCACCTGCTTGCACATTTAGCTCCCTACCAGCACGGGAAATGTTGGTGCGCTGACCCCTCACCAGTCCGCTGGTCTGGCTCCTCACAGCCGCAGGGCGGCGGGTTGGTTGGCGAACTGGAGCTGGTGTAGCATGTCCCACTGGGGACTGTGTGACGGGCAGTGCTACTGCAGCGCGTGCTGGCACAGGGGTGGCACTGGCCACAGGGGCAGGTGGCGTGATGAGCGCTGGTGCGGGAGCTTGCACAGATGGTCCGGGCTGTGGGGAGAGATTTGTGTCTCCTTCTGTGTCCTCCGTGATGTCCATGACCAGGCCATCGCTGTCAGTGCTTGGGACTTCTGCGCCACCTGTGATGTAAAGTGGACGTTGATTAGTGACATGTTTCTTATCCATTTAGGCTTCCTACATGCATGCAGACTACCATTCCCTGACTGGCTGCAGGATTGACTCTCACTAAACATGTCTGGCTTCATGGGGGCAAGATGGTAATTGTGGTCAGACTACATGTCCCACAATGCATTAGCGCTTTAGTGGTCTGCTTTGGTTGCATGACTGGGGTTGGATATGGGAGGCTCTGGAGTCATGGACATTGTTAGGGGACAGGGGGTCGCAGTCGCATGGCACTTACCTGGTGTGGCTTGTGTGGGTCGGGAGGAGTCAAGCTGTGTCACACCCACGCATGCCTGTGGATTTATTGTGTTCTCCACTCTGTCCTCCAGTGGTGTATTCGGTGGGACAGTGGGCTCCCCTCCACCTGTCGCCACACGCTCCCCCAGCCTCTCTGCTATCTTCTCCTTTGACCTCCCTCTGAGGTCATACCAGCGTTTTTTAAGTTCGTCCACGGAGCGCTGGGTCACTCCCACAGAGTTAACTTTCGCGTGGATGCGCAACCATAGCCGCCTTTTATCCGCCTCGGCCACCCTCCTCGAATCTTTCCCAAACAGGCGATTGTAGTCCTTGCAGATTCCTTCTATTAAGAATTCAAGCTCTTGCTCCGAAAATTTGATGTTTCTTTTCCTTCCACTAGCAGATCCAGCTGCAGCTTCCTCAGGCATGCTTGCCACTGGGGTGTCTCCTGCACAACTCCTGTAGGCACACTGGAGGGGACCTCTGATGGTGATGCTTCCTGTTCAGGCTCTCACTGCTGAATGAGGGTGGAACCTGCCTACTTCCTGGTTGTGATGTCATCGCTGGGCTCAAAATGCGACTTCCCGTTTTTGCGATCTCGCACTTAGCGAGATCGCAATTTGCGATCGCGCTAATTGCGAAATTGCAATTTCTAAACGGGTATCGGTCGATTATGTGAATATTTACCAATTTTCGGCAAATCGCAATCGGCGATTGCGGCCGATTGCGATTCGCTTTTTTTTCACAAAATTTTTCATGAATGCCAATCTGCGATTTCTTAATTGCGATTCGCTTTTTCTCGCAATTAAGGAATCGCAGATTGGGACATTGATGAATCTAGCTGTATATTTATTAAGTATAAGCCATAAAATACCAAACATTTTTTAAAAAATTGCTATTTCCAAACTTAGAATTTAAAAACCATCTTCACTAAAGGATGTGCTATTAAATTCTGAGTTCAGGCAGAGGCGCACCTAGAGCCAAATTTCGGGGGGGGGGGCTAAAAAGCTGCAGGGGCTCTTACAAGGGGTGAGACAATAATTCTTCATTAATATGCAAATGGTTTTTTAAAGGCCTTTGAAGTGCTCGGGTGCGGCTGTGTGAGTGCCCAGGCGGCGTCTCATCCCGGGCTGCCACACACGACGGGGGGGTGGGGGCTGAAGCCCTTTCAGTCCACTGGGTGTTGCGCGCCTGCGTTCAGGTATACCAGATTCCATATGCTTGCTGTTATGGGAAGATATGCAGGCAAACATGTCACACAGCATTTCCCATGTTATCCTATGGGCAAGATAGCCTTTCAATAGTGAAAAACGAAATTGGCAGTATTTCACTATCAAGACATGTTACCCACACTAGTAACACCAACAAAAAAAACGGGACGTCTGCTCACCCTACCTTTGACCTTTGAGGCCCGAAAATTGAGCCCCCTTTCGAGGCCCTACAAAAAAAAAAAAAAACACTTTAAGCCCTGGTCCCAGGGCCGAGCTGGTGTCAGGCGGAAGGAATTCCGCCTGACATTGAAATCGGCCCCTCAGTGTAAACTGTAATGATTGAAGTGATGACAGAGAATTGGCCTGATGTCAGATGTGTACACAGCCTGATTTGAAAAACACGAAACACGCTAAAAATCATTAAAAATCTGTCTGGCCTTGCAAAAAAGGTTCACTTAAGAGAGTATTGCAAGTTCGTCAAATGAGATGCCCACTTCATATATTGATTTCAGAGTTCCTCCCCATTACAAATGTCTAAAAAATGACATTAAATACATTTAGGCTAACGAATTTGTAAGTTATGTCTAGACCTTATGAAATCAGTCTGGACTACACTAAATACGACATTTAATTAACTGAATATTATGCTGTTGCATAATTTATTGCACATATAAACTCCTGCAGGAAATATGTGGCTTGCCCAGTTTTAACTTCATAGACTAGAATAAACAAGCATTAGAAATGCAATCGGGCTCGGATATATTTGAGTTTGAGCTAATGGCATTGTAAATGCCAATGTATTGTTGCTATGTGTTATGGAGTGTGTTCATGTGGTGTGTACTGCCAGTGATCTCCTTATGAGTGTGAGAATATTGCACCGTTACTGCCTGTGTTGTCCTTCTTGTGAGTGTGAGAAGCTTGCACCTCTGCTGCCTGTGGTCTCCTTGTGAGTGTAAGAAGCTTGCACTGCTGCTGCCTGTGATGTCGTTCTTGTGAGTGTGAGAAGCTTGCACAGCTGCTGCCTGTGATGTCGTTCTTGTGAGTGTGAGAACCTTGCACAGCTGCTGCCTGTGAGTATGAGAAGATTGCATTGTGCATCTCTGTGCTGTGCCTGTTCTTTATAAGGGACTCTTGCTCTGTTGCTGCTGCTGCCTTGGCACAGTACCTGCTGTGAGTGTGTGAGGGAAGCTTGCACCGCTGCTGCTTGTGATGTCCTTCTTGTGAGTGGGAGAAGCTTGTACCTCAGCTGCCTGTGGTATCCTTGTGAGTGTAACAAGCTTGCACAGCTGCTGCCTGTGATGTCCTTCGTGTGAGTGTGAGAAGCTTGCACCGCTGCTGCCTGTGAGTATGAGAAGATTGCATTGTGCATCTCTGTGCTGTGCCTGTTCTTTGTAAGGGACTCTTGCTCTGTTGCTGCTGCTGCCTTGGCACAGTACCTGCTGTGAGTGTGTAAGGGAAGCTTGCACCACTGCTGCTTGTGATCTCGTTCTTGCGAGTGTGAGAAGCTTGCACCTCTGCTGCCTGTCGTCTCCTTGTGAGTGTAAGTAGCTTGCACTGCTGCTGCCTGTGATGTCGTTCTTGTGAGTGTGAGAAGCTTGCACCACTGCTGCTTGTGATGTCCTTCTTGTGAGTGGGAGAAGCTTGCACCTCAGCTGCCTGTGGTCTCCTTGTGAGTGTGAGAAGCTTGCACCGCTGCTGTTTGTGATGTCCTTCTTGTGAGTGTGAGAAGCTTGCACCGCTGCTGTTTGTGATGTCCTTCTTGTGAGTGGGAGAAGCTTGCAACTCAGCTGCCTGTGGTCTCCTTTTGAGTGTAAGAAGCTTGCACAGCTGCTGCCTGTGATGTCCTACTCACTACTCTACTCTACTCACTACTCACTACTCTGCACTCACTACTCACTACTCTACTCACTACTCACTACTCACTACTCTACTCACTACTCTACTCACTACTCTACTCACTACTCTGCACTCACTACTCTGCTCACTACTCACTACTCTACTCACTACTCTCCACTCACTACTCTGCACTCACTACTCACTACTCTACTCACTACTCACTTCTCTACTCACTACTCTGCACTCACTACTTTACTCTCTACTCACTACTCTACTCACTACTCACTACTCACTACTCTACTCACTTCTCTACTCACTACTCTGCACTCACTACTTTACTCACTACTCTACTCACCTCACTACTCTACTCACTACTCTACTCACTACTGACTACTATACTCACTACTCTGCACTCACTACTCACCTCACTACTCTACTCACTACTCACTACTCTACTCACTACTCACTTCTCTACTCACTACTCACTTCTCTGCACTCACTACTTTACTCACTACTCTACTCTACTCACCTCACTACTCACCTCACTACTCACCTCACTACTCTACTCACTACTCACTACTCTGCACTCACTACTCACTACTCTACTCACTACTCACTACTCTGCACTCACTACTCTACTCACTACTCTACTCACTACTCTACTCACTACTCTACCCACTACTCTACCCACTACTCTACCCACTACTTTACTCACTACTCTACTCACTACTCTACTCACTACTCTACTCACTACTTTCTACTCACTACTCACTACTCTACTCACTACTCACTACTCTGCACTCACTACTCACTACTCTGCTCACTACTCACTACTCTACTCACTACTCTACTCACTACTCTACTCACTACTCTACTCACTACACTACTCACTACTCTACTCACTACTCACTACTCTGCACTCACTACTCACTACTCTGCTCACTACTCACTACTCTGCTCACTACTCACTACTCTGCTCACTACTCTCCACTCACTACTCTACTCACTACTCACTACTCTACTCACTACTTTCTACTCACTACTCACTACTCTACTCACTACTCTACTCACTACTCTACTCACTTCTCTACTCACTACTCTGCACTCACTACTTTTCTCACTACTCTACTCACCTCACTACTCTACTCACTACTCTACTCACTAATGACTACTCTACTCACTACTCTGCACTCACTACTCACCTCACTACTCTACTCACTACTTCTCTCACTACTCTACTCACTACTCTGCACTCACTACTCACTACTCTGCACTCACTACTCTACTCACTACTCTACTCACTACTCACTACTCTGCACTCACTACTCACTACTCTGCACACTACTCTACTCACTACTCTACTCACTACTCAACTCACTATACTCACTACTCACTACTCTACTCACTACTCTACTCACTATACTCACTACTCACCTCACTACTCTACTCACTACTCTACTCACTACTCTACTCACTACTCACTACTCTACTCACTACTCTGCACTCACTACTCTACTCTACTCACTACTCTACTCACTACTCACTACTCTGCACTCCATACTCACTACTCTACTCACTACTCTACTCACTACTCTACTCACTACTCTACTCACTACTCACTACTCTACTCACTACTCTACTCACTACTCTACTCACTACTCTGCACTCACTACTCACTACTCTACTCACTACTGTACTCACTACTCTACTCACTACTCACTACTCTACTCACTACTCTGCACTCACAACTCACTACTCTACTCACTACTCACTACTCTGCACTCACTACTCTACTCACTACTCACTACTCTACTCACTATTCTACTCACTACTCTGCACTCACTACTCTGCACTCACTACTCACTACTCTACTCACTACTCTACTCACTACTCTGCACTCACTACTCACTACTCTACTCACTACTCACTACTCTGCACACTACTCTACTCACTACTCTACTCACTACTCAACTCACTATACTCACTACTCATTACTCTACTCACTACTCTACTCACTATACTCACTACTCACTGCTCACCTCACTACTCTACTCACTACTCTACTCACTACTCTACTCACTACTCACTACTCTACTCACTACTCTACTCACTACTCTACTCACTACTCACTACTCTACTCACTACTCTACTCACTACTCTGCACTCACTACTCTGCACTCACTACTCACTACTCTACTCACTACTCTACTCACTACTCTGCACTCACTACTCACTACTCTACTCACTACTCTACTCACTACTCTACTCACTACTCACTACTCTACTCACTACTCTACTCACTACTCTGCACTCACAACTCACTACTCTACTCACTACTCTACTCACTACTCACTACTCTACTCCCTACTCACTACTCTACTCACTATTCTACTCACTACTCTGCACTCACTACTCTGCACTCACTACTCACTACTCTACTCACTACTCACTACTCTACTCACTACTCTACTCACTACTCTACTCACTACTCACTACTCTGCACTCACTGCTCACTACTCTGCACTCACTGCTCACTACTCTGCACTCTCTACTCACTACTCTACTCACTACTCTACTCACTACTCTACTCACTACTCTACTCACTACTCTGCACTCACTACTCACTACTCTGCACTCACTACTCACTACTCTGCACACTACTCTACTCACTACTCTACTCACTACTCTACTCACTACTCTACTCACTACTCTACTCACTACTCACTACTCTACTCACTACTCTACTCACTGCTCTACTCACTACTCTACTCACTACTCTACTCACTACTCACTACTCTACTCTACTCACTACTCTACTCACTACTCACTACTCTGCACTCACTACTCACTACTCTACTCACTACTCTACTCACTACTCTGCACTCACTACTCTACTCACTACTCACTACTCTACTCACTACTCACTACTCTACTCACTACTCTGCACTAACTACTCACTACTCTACTCACTACTCTACTCACTACTCTGCATTCACTACTCACTACTCTGCACTCACTACTCACTACTCTACTCACTACTCTACTCACTACTCTACTCACTACTATACTCACTACTCTACTCACTACTCTACTCACTACTCTACTCACTACTCTGTACTCACTACTCACTACTCTGCACTCACTACTCACTACTCTACTCACTACTCTACTCACTACTCTACTCACTACTCTACTCACTACTCACTACTGCACTCACTACTCACTACTCTGCACTCACTACTCACTACTCTACTCACTACTCTACTCACTACTCTACTCACTAGTCACTACTCTACTCACTACTCTGCACTCACTACTCACTACTCTACTCACTGCTCTACTCACTACTCACGACTCTGCACTCACTACTCACTACTCTGCACTCACTACTCACTACTCTGCACTCTACTCACTACTCTACTCACTACTCTACTCACTACTCACTACTCTGCACTCACTACTCACTACTCTACTCACTACTCTACTCACTACTCTACTCACTACTCAACTCACTACTCACTACTCTACTCACTACTCTACTCACTACTCACTACTCTACTCACTACTCTACTCACTACTCTGCACTCACTACTCACTACTCTACTCACTACTCACTACTCTGCACTCACTACTCTACTCACTACTCACTACTCTACTCACTATTCTACTCACTACTCTGCACTCACTACTCTGCACTCACTACTCACTACTCTACTCACTACTCTACTCACTACTCTGCACTCACTACTCACTACTCTACTCACTACTCACTACTCTGCACACTACTCTACTCACTACTCTACTCACTACTCTACTCACTACTCACTACTCACTACTCTACTCACGTTACTCACTACTCACTACTCACCTCACTACTCTACTCACTACTCTACTCACTACTCTACTCACTACTCACTACTCTACTCACTACTCTACTCACTACTCTACTCACTACTCTACTCACTACTCACTACTCTACTCACTAACCTGCACTCACTACTCTGCACTCACTACTCACTACTCTACTCACTACTCTACTCACTACTCTGCACTCACTACTCACTACTCTACTCACTACTCTACTCACTACTCTACTCACTACTCACTACTCTACTCACTACTCTACTCACTACTCTGCACTCACAACTCACTACTCTACTCACTACTCACTACTCCGCACTCACTACTCTACTCACTACTCACTACTCTACTCACTACTCACTACTCTACTCACTATTCTACTCACTACTCTGCACTCACTACTCTACTCACTACTCACTACTCTACTCACTACTCTACTCACTACTCTACTCACTACTCTGCACTCACTGCTCACTACTCTGCACTCACTGCTCACTACTCTGCACTCACTGCTCACTACTCTGCACTCTCTACTCACTACTCTACTCACTACTCTACTCACTACTCTACTCACTACTCTACTCACTACTCTGCACTCACTACTCACTACTCTGCACTCACTACTCACTACTCTGCACACTACTCTACTCACTACTCTACTCACTACTCTACTCACTACTCTACTCACTACTCACTACTCTACTCACTACTCTACTCACTACTCTACTCACTACTCTACTCACTACTCTACTCACTACTCACTACTCTACTCTACTCACTACTCTACTCACTACTCACTACTCTGCACTCACTACTCACTACTCTACTCACTACTCTACTCACTACTCTGCACTCACTACTCTACTCACTACTCACTACTCTACTCACTACTCACTACTCTACTCACTACTCTGCACTAACTACTCACTACTCTACTCACTACTCTACTCACTACTCTGCACTCACTACTCACTACTCTACTCACTACTCTACTCACTACTCTACTCACTACTATACTCACTACTATACTCACTACTCTACTCACTACTCTACTCACTACTCTGTACTCACTACTCACTACTCTGCACTCACTACTCACTACTCTACTCACTACTCTACTCACTACTCTACTCACTACTCACTACTGCACTCACTACTCACTACTCTGCACTCACTACTCACTACTCTACTCACTACTCTACTCACTACTCTACTCACTAGTCACTACTCTACTCACTACTCTGCACTCACTACTCACTACTCTACTCACTGCTCTACTCACTACTCACGACTCTGCACTCACTACTCACTACTCTGCACTCACTACTCACTACTCTGCACTCTACTCACTACTCTACTCACTACTCTACTCACTACTCACTACTCTGCACTCACTACTCACTACTCTACTCACTACTCTACTCACTACTCTACTCACTACTCTACTCACTACTCAACTCACTACTCACTACTCTACTCACTACTCTACTCACTACTCTACTCACTACTCACTACTCTACTCACTACTCACTTCTCCTCTCTCTACTCTGCACTCCCTACTCTGCACTCCCTACTCTGCCCTCCCTACTCTGCCCTCCCTACTCTGCCCTCCCTACTCTGC
Source organism: Lissotriton helveticus (assembly GCF_964261635.1). NCBI lineage: Eukaryota > Metazoa > Chordata > Amphibia > Caudata > Salamandridae > Lissotriton > Lissotriton helveticus. The sequence continues at coordinate 433,505,166 of NC_136063.1, forward strand.
CTGAAGCAAGTCTCTAATGATAGGACACTGAATGATAGTACAATGAGTGATCTGGTACAACGGCGGTAGGAATCTGGTAACCGGACTGTGAGAGTAAATGTGAGGCTCCCAGTGAGAGGAAAGCGAGGTGGAGTGTTTTTTTTATGAAAAGGTGGAGAGAGTGAGCCATGGTGACGAGACAGGGAGCGAGTGAGGAATCTGGCAATAGCTGGGAAGATGCAAGGGATCTGGTAAGAGGACAACGAGAGCTACTGCAAGGGGTCTGTTATGAGGGCAGTAAATTAAAGTGATCTTCTATTTTGACATTAAAAGTTTGAGTTCGGGTGAGTGAGCACCGTGCACGAGTGCTTATCAAAGCACTTTGTTTGTTTTTTTACTTTCAGCTGTGCTGCATAGCAGCCAGGCTGCTGTACAACATGGCTAAACATATCCCTGACAAAACCAACAGATTTTGTATAGGAGAGTCCTATTTGCTTTGCCAATGCTTGTTTAGCCTACCTCAGTCAAAGAGCAGGCGCGGGTTTGCCGGCGCGCACACAGAGCTCAAGGGAAAAAAAAAACAGCAGTGCACACGCTCCCAGCACCATCTGCCTTCAATTACCGGCACCTCGGACAGCTGGTAATTGAGGATTTATGTATTCTTCTGCGCGTGTCCGAACACTTTATGCAGGAAGTGGACATTGAAAAAATTCCAAAGCCCTATGCGTGCTGCCTTACTTAAACACAGCCTTGCCTGGACCAATTACCATTCACATGGCAGAATACCACACGCAAAAACCGCGCGCTTTCTGGAATGCGGCAGCCCACTGCCCTTTCTGAACTTTTTTTTTTAATAACATTAGAGCTCGGAAGCCCCGCCCCACTTCGTGTGACGTAGGCCCGAGCCCTAAAAACATTGTGATTCACATTCCAAAAATAGAGAGTTTCATCTGCTGTTTCTCGGTTATAAAGAGGAACTTCAGCATTCAAAATGAATTCACAAGCAGAATAATGTCCGACTCCCTACATACTATCACCAGGCAGATATCAATCAAAATGGCAAAAGAAAACAACATATTTAAACATATTAATAGTTCTGTGGCTTTAACAAGTGCTCGAGATGTTTTACTAACTCAAACAGAAAGTGCTGCTTCACGCTGAAAAGGGAGAAACACTGCACACAAGATAGCAAAGCGCACGCTTGTTTTTAATGGTTGCATACGTTTTTGCAAACAGTCTCCTTTCTATTTAAAAGTGTATTGTTTTTGTTTTCTTATAACTTTTGCCCTACCTCACGAACCTGCATGAATTTTGATACGCCCCTGTAAAAATTGGCTATATGTTAGCTTGCCAAAGTTCCTGCTGATATGAGCAAAATAACAAAAAAATCCTGCTGATATGAGCAAAAGAACAAAAAAAAATGAAAGAGGGGAGGGAGGGCTGTCAACTAAGATGCGCTTCCCGTTTTAGCTCCTATAGGAAACTGTGCTCTCTGCTACAGCAAAATAAACAGAATAAACGTACACTTTTCTTTGCATTAAAGTAGAACGTCCATCGGAAAGTGTTTATAGTGTGGCTCACTGGTCAGAGGCGGCAGACCCGAGAGCAGAGGACGGCCCGGGACCAGGGTTCGATTCCCGGCGCGGCAGGTTTCTGGACCAGGGTCAGCGGACTCGATAATTCTCTCGCCTCGGTGCCCACTCTGATCAGCGATCACACTCGGCAACTCTGGGCATTAGCTTGCCTCATCTTCACTAACGGCCCCACCAGACCGCCGGGGATGCCTGGTCTCACCCTGGAGATACCCATTAAGGGACCATCTCTCAGGGAAGCCAGGAAGGGTTTCACAGCGGTCGAAGCGCCTTGGGACCCTACGGGTAAGTAGTGCGCTATATAAATGCCTATACATTTACATTTACATTTTAGTTTGATTTGATCGGCTGAGTAGTTTTTATAAGAACAAGCATTTACAATGCAACGGTTTCGCCTTTGCAAAAGTTAGAGCTATTGGCATTGTAAATGGCAACCTTTTTATTTATGAGTTGATTTTGAAAACAGATAAATAAATGGCATTGTCATTTACAATGCCAATAGCTTAATCTCTCGCAAATGCCACACACACACCGAGAGCCCCCCCACACAGAGCCCCCCCACACACACAGCCCCCCCCACACACACACCCACACAGAGCCCTCCCCACACCCACACAGAGCCCTCCCCACACAGAGACCCCCACACAGAGCCCTCTCCACACACACCCACACAGAGCCCCCCACACAGAGCCCTCCCGACACACCCACACAGAGCCCCCCCACACCATATACGTTTCCGCTCTCAGACCTATCATATGAAAGAACAGAAGTGAAGGTTGGCAACTCTATTGTTTTTAGTAAACTTATACAAGACTCAGCAGTGTACATGCTGTGCGCACTTCTCTAAAGTGGAAAAGACACTGGCTTGATGTCTGTAAATGTACCGTGTGTTTTTATGCAGGGGGCGGTCTCTGCCAAATGCTGGTTACTTTGAGGCGAGGGGGGCACAAGGTATCTAGTGTGCAGCCAGAGTTGAGACTGCTGGGCGGGCGGCCCTTGACATGAAAATGAAAGTAAATAAGAAACTCAGGTGATCTGTTCGAGGGACGGCCCCGCTAACGCAAAATGCTACAACGGGGTAGTGGGGGCTCCACACAATCGTGCCAGAGGTCTCAACACAGACTGTTCCAGCCCACACAACCACCCCATCCCCAGGGCTTCATGTTATCCGGTGGTGCAGGCGGGGCCCACCGGCACTCTTCTTTGGGGACGGAACTCATTGATAGCCATTAGTCTTTGACCCAACGGCGGAAAGAAAGAGGGAGAGCAAGACCGACAACAGTGGCAAAGGGAGAACACACAGATGAAAAGGAACCCAGGCGTGTCCAACCTAGGTGCAGGAAAGCTATACTGGTGGATAAACAGACATGGTGTGACATACAGACTAGACGGCCTTGGCATTTGGCAACCCCGTCATTCTGCAACAACGCCAGCAACATTCTTAGAAACATGTAGGCGCTAGGACGTATTCTTCTCCATAATAAAGCACTGCCCACCTCTGACTGAAGCTCCCTAAAGACCAGGCAATAAGTCTCAAAGACTGCACCGATCTTTCAGGTGATGGGCAGGAAATAAAGTGGGGCAGGAAATAAAGCGGCGCACGTTTGGCAAGCACTTGTGTAATTACTGAGCTCCCAGCAGAACATGACCGGTCCGAATGCGTGATTCTACACCTAAATCGAGCTCTAGATCGACCTGGTAAAGATGAAGGGCGCAGTCAGTTCTGCAGGTACACAACGGGTCAATGCAAGGTTCACAAACTAATTCTTGAAAAATACACGCACGTGAACGTCGCCTTGATAGACGTCTACATAAGGCAGCTGGGTGCTTTAAATAAGTTTGGCTGGAGCCGTCTCTCTTTCTGAATACTAGTTTTTCATCCCAGCTGAGAGAACTGCACAGACCACTTACCGTCACGCGCCGCTGTCCTGCGCAGTGGCGGTCTCGTCTGTACTGCGCTGCAAGTTTCATGGCAGCGTGGGAACACCGACGGAGCCCCCCCCCCAACTTCCCAAACACGGGGCGACACCTACCTTGAGCGGGGTCCGGGGCCCTCCGCTTCTTCGGACCGGCATTGTGGTGGCTCCCGGCGCACTGTACACAAACGAGAGGCCCGAGGCGGCAAGAGCTACCAGCGGGGACAGGCAGCCGTCCGCCGGCTCCCTTCGCTGCCCCCGGCGGCCCCTGACAGCTCCTGCCGGACAGCAACGAAGTTTCTCCTGAGCGGCCGCCTCCATCCAGCATGGAAGGGGGGAGCAGCGCTAACATCGGAGCGCCCTGAAGGCAGTATCACCTGCTAGCCCCTAACGGTACTTGTAAAGCAACATACACTCCACTCCACTCCTGAGGCGGAAAGCCGGGAGTTAGCATTTTAGACTGTATAACTGTGTATTTTAACCTTTTAAATCGCTGATTTCCCTGCTGGCACCTTGATCGAGCAGCACACCGCCAAGCCGATTCTGGGCTGACGCGGTACACTGCTGCCAGGGCAACGCCGCCTTCCCAATCGGCGGACACGCCCACACGCGCTGGCCACGCCCCCTTCCTCTACAAAGAGCGCGCGCTGAGTAAGAGCGAGCGTTCTCAGAACTCCACTCCTGAGGCGGAAAGCCGGGAGTTAGCATTTTAGACTGTATAACTGTGTATTTTAACCTTTTAAATCGCTGATTTCCCTGCTGGCACCTTGATCGAGCAGCACACCGCCAAGCCGATTCTGGGCTGACGCGGTACACTGCTGCCAGGGCAACGCCGCCTTCCCAATCGGCGGACACGCCCACACGCGCTGGCCACGCCCCCTTCCTCTACAAAGAGCGCGCGCTGAGTAAGAGCGAGCGTTCTCAGAACTCCACTCCTGAGGCGGAAAGCCGGGAGTTAGCATTTTAGACTGTATAACTGTGTATTTTAACCTTTTAAATCGCTGATTTCCCTGCTGGCACCTTGATCGAGCAGCACACCGCCAAGCCGATTCTGGGCTGACGCGGTACACTGCTGCCAGGGCAACGCCGCCTTCCCAATCGGCGGACACGCCCACACGCGCTGGCCACACCCCCACTTCCAGGTCACTGCCAGCACAATAAATCATGTGCTGCAACCGGAAGCGCAGCGGACGAGCGCAGCGGGCGCGACGATTGCGCGCCGAAGGCGCGCATAAGGCAAGCTCGTCTGCGCTCGTCCGCGCCGAGGACGGGCCAACGGCCAACCCCCATGCGACTTCTACATCTCGACCTCCCACCCAAACGGTGAGACTAACCTATTCCACCATCGATCTAGTAAAACTCAGGCACTTCGCTACTCTACCCCATGCACCTCTGCATCTGGGCTATTCTAATCACATCCTAGGCCCTCTCCGATGTCCCACTTGTATCAATCTCACTGGGAAAGCTTCTACAAATGACCCTCCGTTGATCCAAGCAGCGTTAATAAACGCCAGATCTCTTCCGAAACACAAATTAGAAATCGCCGATCTCATCGACGCACACAAACTGGATCTCCTGTTCATAACCGAGACTTGGGGCGACGATGCCTCAGGTCCCGATTTCAGAGAAGCCACCCCCACCAATTACAATGTATGTAGACTAGACAGGCCTTTAAAAAGAGGCGGCGGCATCGCCATAATTTACAAAGACCGCTTTAAACTCACGACGAAACCATTTACCTGCCCAGAATACGAGTCTCTTATCTTTACACTATGTCTCTCAGCCAAATCATCCTTCAAGGGCATGCTGATGTATCGCCCTCCAGGGTCAAGAGCAAAGTTTTTAGCTAATATAGGCAGCGTAATCGAAGCTGCTGCGGACGCCCCTCACTTTACGCTACTAGGTGACTTCAATTTTCACCTTGAGACTCTGAACAACAACGACACTACGCAGCTTCTCACAGACCTTTCAGCTGCAGGCCTAATGCAACTAATAACCTCCCCTACGCACCAGGCAGGCCACACATTAGACGGCATCTTTACCAACAGCCCTCGGGTAAATATCACCCAAATAATTCCACTCATTTGGACAGACCATTCAGCCATTTGCTTTACAGTCCAAACAAACCCCATCAACCCTAGCTTTAATGCAACAGCTCCTTCATCTTACAGAGATTGGAAAAACATAAACCTAACTCAACTAGCACAGATGATACAAGATAACCATATTCCCAACGAGCATGACCCTACTAAAGCATCCTCCAACTACCTGACAAACCTAAACATGGCCTGCAACAAACTGGCACCGACAAAAACCTCCCACCGGAACAGGAAAATACCCTCAGCCCCATGGTTCACAGAAGCCCTGCGCATGCAAAAACAATACTGCAGGAACCTTGAAAGACAGTGGCGTCGCAATTACAGCCCTGCAGACAAAATCAACTATAAAAATGCCCTTTCCATCTATAAAAGATTGATAACCACTGAGAAAAGCCAATACTTCACCACTCAAATCAATCATGCAAAGAACTCGGCAGGAGAACTATTTCGGGTAGTCAATTCTCTATCCGACCCCCCTACTCCACGCATAGAAGGCTCCCAGGCACTGGCAGACTCCTTGGCCAGTTTCTTCGAGGAAAAAGTCAGCTCTATTTTCCAAACTTTCTCTCACTCAGCCCCCCGTTCCTCACCGGCGACACTCCCGATGGACACTCAGCCCACCTTAACAACCTTTACCCCTGTTGATCAGGACCACATTCAACGCCTGATAACCAGCATCAAATCTGGATCCCCCCTCGATCCCTGCCCCCCTTCTATTTTGAACCGCATCCCTGAAGCAATCTCCCCCGCACTGTCTACTATCTGCAACGCCATGTTCTTAACAGGCATTTACCCCACAGTCTGGAAGGAGGCTATCATTAAGCCACTGCTGAAAAAACCTACTCTGGATCCTCTCATCCCCGCAAGCTATAGGCCTATCGCTTGTCTCCCATTCCCAGCAAAGATCTTCGAAAAGTCCATGAACATCCAACTTTCGAAATTCATCAATGACAACAACTTGCTTGATGATACCCAGTTCGGGTTTAGACAAGGGCACGGGACGGAAACAGCACTCCTGAAAGCCGCAGACGAAATTAGAACAACCATGGATAAAGGCGGAGCGGCTATCCTGATACTCCTAGATCTCTCCGCTGCATTTGACACGGTCGATCATGTCACTCTGATCGACCGTGTCTCAGCCATGGGAATAGGAGGTACAGCTAAAGATCTGATTGTATCATTTCTCGCCAACCGCCCCCAGACTATCAAGATGGGCAATTTCACTTCCCAGACCTTTTCACTTCCCTGCGGCGTCCCTCAGGGTTCCTCGCTAAGTCCGACGCTTTTCAATATCTATGTTTCGGACTTAGCGAGGGTGATAAAATCTTATGGAATTGCCCTTACCACATACGCCGATGACACACAACTAGTACTATCGGTGTACAACAACGGAGCCAGTGTTGCAGCCAACTTTCAGGAGGGAATGAGGGCGATAAGCTCCTGGATGTCATCAAACTGCCTCAAACTCAACTCCGACAAAACGGAGGTGATGACGTTCGGGAGCTTACAGCCATCATGGTCCCCGCAGTGGTGGCCAGTTGAGTTGGGCTCCCCCCCCCAACCAGTGGTAAAGGTCCGCAACTTAGGAGTCACCTTTGACAATAAGTTGACCTTCCACCACCACGCCAATGCCATCGTATCATCCGCTTTTTACACCCTCAAAAAAATCAAGAAACTGCTCCCTTACTTACCACAGTCAGCCGGCAAAACTCTTATCAGTACTTTAGTCTTTTCAAGAACAGACTACTGTAACTCACTTCTTTTGAATGCCCAGGAAGGAGTTCTTAACAAACTACAGACCGTGCAAAACGCGGCAGCCAGAACCTTACTGTCCATTCCTAAATTCACATCCATCTCCCACCACATCAAAAAACTCCATTGGCTCCCAATCAGGAGTCGAATCAAATTTAAGGCTCTGTGTATAGCCTATAAGACCTTGAATAACCCTGGACCACGGTTTCTAAAAGAAGCACTCCGCCCTGCGGAGCAACGCAGAACTTTACGATCCTCGGCAGCCTTCTTGCTGAACGTCCCTCGGACAAGAAAGGCCACCTGGGGAGACAGATGCTTCACGACAGCCACAGCCAAACTGTGGAACACCCTCCCACTCCATATCAAATCCGCACCCACGCTTCTTACATTTCGGAAAAACCTTAAAACATGGCTCTTCTCCTCCTCCTAACTCCCCCGTCATACTTTAGTGAGCTCTGAGATCACCAGCGCCGAGACACCCGTATGGGTATTTGTGCGCTTTAAAAATTGCAAAAATAAATAAATAAATAAATAAATAAATATTACACCGTGATTAAAAGCCAAGAAATGCTGAGTGTTAACAGAATGCTAGCGATGGGCGTTTTCATGCAACGTTTTTCACCGGAACCCCCATTTGGGCCAGTTGGTTCGTACCAACCGTAGCTTCAATCACAGAGGAGTTTAGTATGCCCCAAGGCTCGTGTGACTTGGACAGCAGGACTTTACTACTCTTTGTACAAAAATAAACCCTGCAAGGGACAGATCATAAGGGGCAATCCTGCCGACCGTGGGAATATTAGCGCTTCCGTCTTTTAAAAAAAAAAAAAGTTTACATGATAGATCAGAGATTCAAATCACACTCCCCAGGCCAAGAAGCATGCGATTAAAGTATTTTTGTTTGCCTCTCACGCCATACCTGCCAGTTAATGATGACCTCGGATGCATATTTGCCAACACTTAAGAGCTTTCAGTCGGGACACGTAATTATGGGCTGACTGGTATTTAGACAGTTTCAGAGGACAACAAAAGGAAACAAGAAAAATACAACATCATTGAACGAGAATACAAATAAAACAACATGCACTGGCAAAGCCAGTAGGTCTAGCTTGCATTTTGAGTGATAACTAAATCATTAAAAAGCCTGCTACAGTGAAAGCACAAAACACAATAAATTATTACTTGCTGTATACAATGTATCAATGAGGCAGAAACCTTATTGTCTTATTCATTCAGGGTTCTGTTGGGATGGAAACTAGTCCCTCATATGTTGCAATGTAAGCATTCCATATGAGGCGGAATGATGCATAAAACCTTCAATGGCATGAGATGAAAGAATTGTAGGATCACCTCTGGGTGGAGTTAACGCCCACTACATTTTAAATCATTGCAGCACAAGTCCATATTTAAAAACAAATGGCAACATGGTGTTTATATGCAGAATGAATTGCAAATACTACCCCATATGCTGAAATTTCCTTGTAGCTAGAGTTTTCTTTACAAGGAAAATAGCCGTTTAGGACACTAACATTATAGATCAAACAATGTAACGAGAAGGGGTAGGCGTCCTAGCTCATAAATGGGCCTCAACTCCATGCTGCATCATTGAATCTGCAAATTAAAGGCACAGCTTACTATTGTATCATTGCAGTATGACTTTTCAAATTCTGCCAAATACACGTAGGCGAAGCATAGGGCATTTTCCAAACCATGTATTATTAACAAGATTGGACAAAACCAAAGAAAAACAGCAGTCTTTTCCACGTTTGGGGTGTCTTTAAAGCCCTAGCCTAGCAACATTTTAACTGCACTCTGCATCTGCACTCTAAATCTGCACTCTGAATCTTGAATCTGCACGCTGCACTCACACTCTGCACTCTGGTTCTGCACTCTGAATCTGCGCTCTGCACTCTGGATGGATGGATGGGTTTTTATATAGCGCAATATCACCGCCAGGTCTCAAAGCGCTTTGCATTGGGAACCCGTCCTGGTTTTTCCCTGTGAGATAGCCCCTACTGGGTATCCCCAAGGTGAAAGCCAGGCATCCCGCCGCGGGGGGCCGTAGTGGAGATTAAGCAAGCTATTGCCCAGAGTTGCAGAGTGTGAACCTGTGATTCGAGTAGGCACCGAAGCGAGAATTACTGAGTCCGTGGACATTTTGGGCTCAAGACCATGCCGCGTCAGGAATTGAACCCTGGTCCCGGGTCTGATCTCAGCGTCCGGGTCTGCCTCCTCTAACCAGTGAGCCACACTTCTCCACTCTGAATCTGAATCTGCACTCTGAATCTGCACTCTGAATCTGAATCTGCACTCTGAATCTGCACTCTGAATCTGCACTCTGAATCTGAATCTGCACTCTGAATCTGCACTCTGAATCTGCACTCTGAATCTGCACTCTGAATCTGCACTCTGAATCTGAATCTGAATCTGCACTCTGAATCTGAATCTGCACTCTGAATCTGCACTCTGAATCTGAATCTGAATCTGCACTCTGAATCTGAATCTGCACTCTGAATCTGCACTCTGAATCTGAATCTGCACTCTGAATCTGCACTCTGAATCTGAATCTGCACTCTGAATCTGAATCTGCACTCTGAATCTGAATCTGCACTCTGAATCTGAATCTGCACTCTGAATCTGCACTCTGAATCTGCACTCTGAATCTGAATCTGAATCTGCACTCTGAATCTGCACTCTGAATCTGAATCTGAATCTGCACTCTGAATCTGCACTCTGAATCTGCACTCTGAATCTGCACTCTGAATCTGCACTCTGAATCTGCACTCTGAATCTGAATCTGCACTCTGAATCTGCACTCTGCACTCTGAATCTGCACTCTGCACTCTGAATCTGCACTCTGCACTCTGAATCTGCACTCTGAATCTGAATCTGCACTCTGAATCTGCACTCTGAATCTGAATCTGCACCCTGAATCTGCACTCTGAATCTGAATCTGCACCCTGAATCTGCACCCTGAATCTGCACTCTGAATCTGAATCTGCACTCTGAATCTGAATCTGCACTCTGAATCTGAATCTGCACTCTGAATCTGAATCTGCACTCTGAATCTGAATCTGCACTCTGAATCTGCACCCTGAATCTGCACTCTGAATCTGAATCTGCACTCTGAATCTGAATCTGCACTCTGAATCTGCACTCTGAATCTGCACTCTGAATCTGCACTCTGAATCTGCACTCTGCACTCTGAATCTGCACTCTGAATCTGCACTCTGAATCTGCACTCTGAATCTGAATCTGCACTCTGAATCTGCACTCTGAATCTGCACTCTGAATCTGAATCTGCACTCTGAATCTGCACTCTGAATCTGAATCTGCACTCTGAATCTGCACTCTGAATCTGCACTCTGAATCTGCACTCTGAATCTGCACTCTGAATCTGCACTCTGAATCTGCACTCTGAATCTGAATCTGCACTCTGAATCTGAATCTGCACTCTGAATCTGCACTCTGAATCTGCACTCTGAATCTGCACTCTGAATCTGCACTCTGAATCTGCACTCTGCACTCTCAATCTGCACTCTCAATCTGCACTCTCAATCTGCACTCTCAATCTGCACTCTCAATCTGCAACGCCAGCGAGACCTAAAAAGGACGCTTTCTTATTAAACCCATGCTAGGACTGATTTGCACTCTGCCTAGCAGACCTATGTGAACGGCTGATGAATGAATGAAGTGCCAGTGCAAGAAGTTCTACAGAATATCACACTGATTCTTCAATTAGCCGCAATCAGTGTCCTACAGGTTGAAACCTGTTTGAAAATGGTATATAGCTCTCCACAGACAACACAGTATATCTTATTACATACAACTGGAACAACAGAATATACAAAAGAAGTTTGGATCTTACATGGAACTGATATACACATCATACGTCTGAAAGGCATTTTGATAAATCAGTAGTACGTATTAAGAGAGGAAAGAGTATTAGTGTTAAAAAGGAAAATGTGTGCCTCAAGTGCTTTCTGAAAGTAAGATATTGGGTTCTGCTAATATATCATTAAACAGATTTTAACAGGCAGTAGCTAGGAAGCTCTGAATAATGTTTCTTATGTATGTAGGTTTCACATTCTGATGTATTTGCAAACACACCTGTGTACAAACAACTTAATGAATCACACCAATGAAGTTACTTCATAGTTTCCGTTTGTTGTTTGAACACCTTAATTTTACTCTACAATGCAGCACAGCAGCGTGCACGCAAGGACCGTTTCAAGGACAGGAAGTTAAGACGAAATTCAAACATCCGAAGGCAAAGTACAAATAATTCACCTCGTAGCATGTGTGCTTAAAAGTGGCAGCGTAGATACCCATAACAAACAGAAAATATCTTCTCCGCATAAAACATGGATTTTAAAAAGAGAATGGCTACTGAGAAGTAGGACAGACTGGCAGTCACGTGGAAAAATCAGAGATGAAAGAAGCCTAACCTGAGAAACAACTTTTTACAATGGAGGGTTTTCTGAGAGCATGTGTAGAGTGGGGGTAGAAGGTAAATAAGCCTCTCAGCATGTCTGAACTGGTCCAGATTCAATCAAGACATCTTTCAGCCCCAAAAAAAGTCTGTGGTTTTCCGAGTCCAATAATTAAGCTACACTTCACATTTTCTAATCACCGGTCCCAAAGACACAGCCATCTAACTCAATAAGTGCCCTTCACAGTGTTTTTCAAAGGCCAATGACAGAACGGATGGGATTATCAGCTTCAATTGAAAGAATAACACATAAAAGTACAAGCAGAATGCAATTCTCTCATCCATCCAGGTTCCCCACTAAGGGTTACCATGTCGTTGTCATGCATGTCAGAAGACTAATAAGCAACACGGAAGACTTCCAATCGTGAATGAATGCCTTTAACAACAAGTACCTGGAAATCGCTTGAGTTCCTGGCAAGCCACCGGCCCGATCTGGCGCGAAATCCGGAAGTCCGGCAGCGTCATGCTTGCTGTGGGGCGGGACTTCCGCCATAAGCTCGTGCACGAAGTGATTCGCCGAGATGGAAGTGGTGACTCGGGGCTCCCATGCCGGAGGGGGAGCCCGGCGGTGGCGGCAGAAAAGTGGTGAGCCACGTCAATGGAGGCGGAGGAGATGACACCCGGTAAGTGGGACTTGGTGCCTTGGGGGCTCGTGCACAGGCTCGGGCGACTGGTGCGTGTGTGCGCGGCCAGGGCGGCTGGTGCGTGTGTGCGGGGCTGGGGGCGGCTGGTGCGTGTGTGGGCAGCTGGTGCGTGTGTGCGGGGCTGGGGGCGGCTGGTGCGTGTGTGCGGGGCTGGGGGCGGCTGGTGCGTGTGTGGGCAGCTGGTGCGTGTGTGCGTGTCTGGGGGTGGCTGGTGCGTGTATGGGCAGCTGGTGTGCGCGCGAATGAGAGGCATGGCTGACTACCAGAGATGTGCACGGCTCGGGAGGCGGGGCATGCGCGTCCACGAGGTGCAATCGGCGCTCGTGCCCCGGTCTGTGGTCCCTTCCGTGCTAGGTGGGCAGCAATAGGTCTTTCGCTGACGCGAAACCTAAAAAGGTGTCGGGTGAGCTTGAAAGTGTTTATTCTATTGAATAACTAAACCGTTAAACTAGCAAGTAGGAAACGTGTGAGTTTGAATTTTACAAGAATTGTGATTGGCAGATGAAGGGCTTAAAGTAATTTTTCTGCCATCATTAAATTCGGTGATTTGCTCAAACATGCAAGGTTCTGTAAAGTACCACAGACACGTACTTTAAGTTGAAAGGTATTTATTTTCCCGGAGCGCCGGGAGCTGCCCACTAACTTTCACTGCGGTCGGCGCCGATAACATCATGGCCGCCTTCCGCTTCCGCCCCCGCTCTTCCTGTTCCGGGGAACAGAAAGCTAGACCGCTACCACATATCTCCCCCCTTTATGCAGTAATCAACAGTAATTAACAAAGTCCTTACTTTCAGCTCATGTCATAGTCCTTGAACTTCTCTGGTACCTTTACTCACCTCACTGCTTTCTTCTTCTCTCGTTTCCTTCATCTCCATCCCTTTTCCTGAGTTGTCTCTCTCTCTGTCCGTCTCTCCTTCTTCCCTGCCTTCGTTCTTCTCTCTTCCTCGGGCTCCTCTTTCCTCTTCTCTGTCTTCTACTTGCTGCACACCTTCTCCTACTTCCTCTGTATACCTGCCTCTACTTTCATTTTCGCTTTCTTCACTTGCGTATTCTACTCCTCCTGCGGTCTCTTCTCCCCACTTCAAGATCTTGCTGCACTTTGCCATTCTGTCCAGAGACCATACCTTTCCGTCGCTAAGCAAAGCTGACCTGGCGTAGGGTTCCACCACTTTCATGGGTGGTGAAAACTTGCTTTCTCCCTTACTCTTCAAAATGGCCAGTTTTACTCTGACCCACTCACCCTTCTCTAATCCCGTCTCCTGGGTGTTTCGTCTCTTGTTGTAGTAAGTGGTATAAACTTCTTGTGCCTTCTCCAGATTCCTCCTAACCACTGCTGGTGACCACTTACTCTGCACTACTAGTTTCCTCCATGCCACGTTGTCCTTTGTGAAGGCTTCCCTTCCTCTCAACACCTTAAACGGGCTGTATCCTGTGCTCCCCGGTGTGATGCGATAGGCCCATATCATTTTCTCTAATTCTTTTTCCCAGTCCAGGCCATCATCTATAGCCGCTTGAATGGTGCCCATGATCACTCGATTGAAACGCTCCACTTGACCGTTTCCCGCGGGATGATAGATAGGTGTATGTTTCACTTCAATGCCATTCCTGTTTGTGAAGGCTGTCCACTTCGCAGAAGTGAATTGGGGCCCATTGTCACGCGTGATAAATTTAGGGATTCCTTCTCTGACAAACGTGGCACGTAAGAAGTTCACCACTGCCTCCGTGTCTACGTGCTCCATGATCTCTACCTCAGGCCACTTGGAATACTTGTCAATGATGAGTACGGCGTACTTCTGCGTTCCTGCCTTTTTGAGGACAGGACCCATAATGTCCACTGATATCGTTTCCCATGGTCCTGCAGGTATCGGGAATTTCCCCAGGGGCGGTCTTAGCATGCTTTGTGATTTGTCCGCCTTCGCACATGACTCGCATTGTCGCACATGACGCTCAACCTGCGCATCTATGGCCGGCCACCAGTACGCTTGTCTGGCAAGGGCTTTGGTCTTCGTGATACCCTGATGCCCTTCATGTAGTAGAGTCAAGAGATGGTTCAGAATTCCTCGTGGTGGAATCACTTTATCGCCTCTGAGGAGGAATATGGGGTTTTCCGCCAGTGACAGTTCATCTCGTACCTCCCAGTACCTTCTCAGTTCTTCCTTGAGGTGTCTCTTTTCAGGCCAACCATGGACCACGTACCCTTTTATGGCCTCTAAATCCACGTCTTCTCTGTACGCTTCTTCCCATTCTTGGACGCTCATTACTTCTTCCGTGTCCTGAATGGTGGCTACCACATATCCTTCCCAGTTCTGTTTACTACCGCTCGCTGCTCCCTCCATGGCCGCCGCCCTGCTCAGGAAGTCTGCTACTTTGTTTTGCGGTCCCGGAATGTGTTCTACCTCGTACACGAAGTCCAATAACCTGAGGGTCATTTTGGCGATCCTAGGGGTCGCGTGTTCATGGCCACTGGAGGTCAGCACTCGGACCAAGGGTTTGTGATCCGTCCTCACTCGGAATTTGGCTCCCCACAAGTACTGCCTAAATTTCTCCATCGCCCAAACCACCACCAGCATTTCCTCTCGATAACGCTGAACTTCTCCTCATTTGCGGCTAGCGATCTCGAGGCGAAGCTGACGGTAGATGTGTCTCCGTTCTCCGATTTCTGCATGAGAACGGCCCCAAGTCCACGATCACTGGCGTCCGTCGTGAGGATAGACTCTGCACTTGGGTCAAATCCTTTGAGGGGAATGGCGACACCCATCTCCCGTTTGAGGGCATCAAATTCTGTCTGTTCCTCATTTCCCCACTGAAATTTGTTCCGTTCCTTGAGTAGTTGACGAATGAAGTGAGTCTTCGTGGCAAAATGTGGGATGAATTTACTGTAATACTCGGCCATGCCCAGGAATGACCAAACATCTTCTTTCTTGCTGGGAGTGGGGGCATCCAGGATGGCTTTCATGTTGGTTCTTTTTGGCGTTATCCCATTTCCACTCACTTCATGACTTAGGTACGTAACTGATTGCACTCCCAACTTGCACTTAGACCATTCTGCTGTTAGGCCATTGTCTTGTAGTATTCGCAGCACTTTGTGGAGTTTCTCGTTGTGGTCCTGTTTTGACCTGCCCATTACCAAGATATCGTCTTGAAAAAATAGTACATCCTTCATGTCCTTCAGCAGTTTGTGCATAAGCTTCTGGAAGACAGCTGCAGCCGGCGCTAACCCAAAAGGCATTCTCACAAATTCGTAGCATCCAAAAGGTGTGATAAAGGATGTGAGATGGCTGCTCTTCGGATGTAGTCTCACTTGATGGTATGCCGATGACAAATCTACTGTGGAGAACCACTTGACATCTTTGGTTTTCGCTAGCATCTCACTGATGCGGGGCAAAGGGAACTTGTCGATGACTATATTTTTGTTTAGCTCCCTAAGATCAACGCACAATCTCACTTTGCCATTTGGCTTCTGGGCCACTACCAAGGGCGACAACCATTCAGCACTCTCGATGGCTCTGATCACTCCCGCCTTCTCCAGTCTGTCCAACTCCATCTGCACAGCGTCCCTGCTGCGGAGCGGGATATTTCTCACTTTGTGCACTACAGGATTGGCTCCCTCCTTAAGCTTAATGATATGTTCGTACTTTCCTAGCTCCCCTATTTGACCATTGAAGACCTTAGGGTAGGCTTTCTGCCACAGTCCTACATCTTCTGTATTGTCCATGTCCATGAGCAGGATCTTTTCAATGCCCCCCGGGTTGAGTTGGATCCCCAGTGCTCCTTTGTCCTTCCAGCTCAGAACAGAGGGGCCCTTCTCTGCTATGTATAGTTTGCAACTTGCGTGGCGCCCTCTGAATTCGAACGGAAGAGAGCAGTATCCCAGCATGGGAATCCTTTGTCCGGTATATGTGACTGGCCTCAGATCCATCGGTAGTAGCTGCTCCTTGATTTTTGGCGTGAATTTGTCTTCCCATACTTGTTTTTGTATGATTGAAATGGGTGCCCCACTGTCCGCGATCATCTCTATTGGTATTCCGCCTAGGTGCATGCTCAGCCTTGGTTTATCCGATTCCGATCCATCCATTTCCAACACCTGGACATCTATGTATAGAAACTCCACTTGGTCTTCCTCTTCTTCCTGGTCACTAGCGTCCTCTTTACGTTCTTGGTCTACGTACCGCACTGTAGCGCCTTTGGGCTTCCGGAGGCACACCTTTTCGTAGTGTCCGAAAACACCGCAATATGAACATTTAGCCCTGAATGCGGGGCATGCTTTGTCATTTCCGAGATGTGCAGTACTGCCACACCTGTAGCAGCTGGGTCTGCCTCCTTTATTCGACCTGTTGTCTGGCTGGTATTTGTTGTAGTTGGTCGATTTTCCACCTTCCTGGTGCCTTTGCGTATCTCTTTGTCTCTGTCTTTCTCCTCTCGTTGGTGTCATAATCTTGCACACGGTTTGCGATTCTCCTGCTTCCTTCTTCGCTGCTTGTGCACAACGTCGTGATAGTTCTGCTTTCTTGACCATCGCCCAGATCTCTTTTAGTGGGGCGTCGCCATTGACCCATAGCTTCTCCTGTATATGGGAGCTGGATGTGTGCATGATAATCTGGTCCCTTATTAGATCGTCGTGTAGCGCGTCAAATTTGCAAGTGAGGGCCAATTTCCTCAGGGCCACGACGTACTCATCCACCGACTCCCCGTTCTTCTGTTTCCTCTGATAGAAATTGTATCTGTCAATAGCGACGCACACCACTGGTCTGTAGTGTGCATCTAAGTCCGCAATGGCGTGACCGAAGACGTCGGTATCCGTTGCAACCCTCTCGCCTTTGACTATGGTGTCATAGACTCTGATCCCTTCTGGACCTAAATTGTGGAGCAGGATTTTCTTTTTCCTCTTGCTCGAGAACGGGGTGTCACCTTCTTCTTCCAGGGCCTCTAGATAGTTGAGGAAATACCTCTTCCAATCTTCCCACTTCATATCCGGTTCCCCGCATTTCGTCAAGAACGGTACCAACTGCGTGAGTGACGATGACTTAGCCGCCATTTTGGGTACACCTCCCTCTCGCCTAGCTGCGTGGAACGTCCGACCAGGTGGGCTCCCCGGCGCGTTCTGTGCTGCTGAGGCCTCTTCACCACGATCCACGTCGTCCTTTTCTCCCTTTGACGTCCTTGCTGGACTAGGCAGTAGCAGGTCAATGTCCCCTTCAGGCTGGAGCGATGACCCAGATGCCTCTGCCAACACCCTCTGCGCCGCCAGGTTGCTGGACGCTCTGCACGGTGGCCAGGGATGGCTGGTTGTACTCAGTGCACAACGTGCGCTTCAGGTGCACAGTGGTGATTGGCGTTGGAGTGCACTTCCCCAATGGCTGGCTGGTTGTACTCAATGCCCTATGTGCTACTGGAGTGCACAGTGGTGATTGGTGCTGAAGTGCACTTCCCCAATGACTGTGTGAGGGGACTTGGCGGTATTCAGCTGCTCCTAACCGCAGTGCCGTTTCAGGGCGTTATCCAGCCCTCCTTGAAGCTCTGGCGTGTCTTCGCGCTCTTTCTGGGCTGCTGGGCGGCTCCTCTGCCGCGCTCCGGTGCTGCTCGGCCGGAACTCACGTGAAATGCGTGGTACTGCGGCGTCGCGTGTGTTCGTGTGTCTTTAGAGCATCCTCGTCGCCATTGTAAAGTACCACGGACACGTACTTTAAGTTGAAAGGTATTTATTTTCCCGGAGCGCCGGGAGCTGCCCACTAACTTTCACTGCGGTCGGCGCCGATAACATCATGGCCGCCTTCCGCTTCCGCCCCCGCTCTTCCTGTTCCGGGGAACAGAAAGCTAGACCGCTACCACAGGTTCGAGTCATGAAAAATATATTCACACAGAAAATTGAATACTGGATAACCGAATCCATGCCCGAGTCATGGAAAAATCGTACAAAAAAATTAAACAAGTTGTGAGCATTTGGAAAACTCCCATGTGCCTGCCATTTTGCATTCAGAAATGGGCGCACTTTTCCTGGGCTTGTGAGGCTCAGTAAATTTGCAAATTTAATGAAAACAAAATAAATATAGATTTAAGGCTTCACTGTGAGCAAGAGTGAAGGACAAAAAGTGGGGCTGGATGAAGAAAGACACAGGTCTTTCATTAGGGTGCAAGTTAAAAAGATCTTGCATGTAATATATGTCACAGCATATATACAAATTGGAGAGCTTCAAACAGAGTGTCAAGAGGTTTGCAAATGTAAAAAAAAATATGGTTGGCTGGAAGGCCTCTTGTGATGCATGGGTGGTCTGCATGGCAGGAGTTGGACGCATTATCAAGCAGGCATAGGGCCAGGAGTCAGGCCCTATGTCTAAACGCTGCCATGCCTGGTCGAAAGGCATGAGTGGCAGGGATGATTGTACTGGCATGAATGCAGAGGGCCTTGATGCAGGCTAGGCCTTGCGTCTACTCTCTTCTGGCTGCACCTCGTACATGGCACGGCAGAACACAGGCCAGGTAGATGTAGGGCCTGGTTGCAGGCAGCTTGAGGGCTGGAGGAACAGGTTAGGCCATGTTATCCAGCTCCTGATGAGTATGGACTGAAGGCCATTCAGCCTGGAAAGGGGTGGACTTATATACATATTCACTATATTTCACTGACAAAATAAAATAGAAACAGAAACTGTGTTATGGTTCTGGTTCAAATGCGCTCAACCACTGAAATTCAGCAGTTAATACAATGCACACCATAACACACATTGCCTGCATTGTGTTGCTCTTTATTGTAGTACTTAAAATTCTGGACTCGTGTTATAAACATCATCATATCAAGACGATTTTGATATCAGAAGCCCGAGAATGGCTAGTACACTATGCACAAGCATTTTCGTCATATTCGAGTGACGAACTCACCCTGAAATCGTAGTTTTCGTTCTGAACCCTCGGGTTCCATTTTGTGTACGGCAGCCATTTTGTGAGTTGCCCTCACATAGGCCAAACACGATTCTGAAGGACACGTACACTTTTCCATGACTTCTCTGTGACCTGGGCAAGCTGACTCCACTGCCCAAGGCCAAACCTGTTCGGTCAGTTCCTCTCCCAGTGGCCGAACGAGATAGCATCAAGGCACAACATGCCATAAACCTTTCATCGCACACGAACCACGCCTAATCTCACACACACCTGTCTCTGTTCCTTACTTTATGACTTGCTTTACGAGGAGGAGGTGCCCGTTTTTATTGGGGGTCCGTCGATATCTGATGAAAATACTGGGCCTTGCCGGATACTTTATTGTGGGCTGAACAAACTGAAATATGGGCTTGTCATCATGACTCTGCTTTTTCTTTGTAGTGAAAACATGTGAATGGCCAACTGAAATGCGAAGAATGTTTGCCTAAAGCGTAATATTTTGTATAAAAAGAGAAGGCTAGCTTTGTAAGATTGAGCAGTCTCCTGAGAATATACACCGTGTTGTACTTCTAGGACGCCTGTTACTTGGTTGCAGCCAATAAATTCGATCTTTGACTTCACCTAGAAGACTCTGAGTTTCTGTGGTCTAATCAGGAAGAATCCGAAGTCTTAGGGTGTACCCTGACACCACTGGGTTCCGAAAAACCCAGTACTTCATTATGGCCAGTCTTTTACCTGTGCCATGTTGAAATTGGTGTTTTTTTTGTTTTCTGCATCATGGGTGATGTGAGTTATGGCATGTGTTGTGTACATTGCATACTATAACTGCCAAATATCTTAGGTCTTGCACATTTGAGCCTTTTGACCTCATTTTCTAACTGTTGTTTTATGTGTGAATTAAACGAAGCACTGGACCTGGCCACTGCAGCCAGGTCCTGCACCCATCCTGCCACGGTCGACCAACAATGCTGCATTGGCGTTTGGGCACAGGACTTGGCTGGGCTTATTAGAGACAAGCTCCCTGGTTTGTTGTGGTGGCTCTAAAAAGACTCTTTTTGATGATTTTTTGTTTTTTTTGTGTTTTTTACAAACACTTTTACAGCCACTTTCAGCTTGTTTATCTTTTCATAATGCTTCTCAATCATTTAGTTACTGATCTGCAAATTTGTCTCTTCTTCATCGATGTGCACCTAGCATTCCACGCAATATAACATGAACACTTTCAGGTGCAGATTTACTTAATTCTGATGTTTTCACTGGATTTCACAGGCATACTTGGTAGTAAGTTTAACTCATCATGTGTGTTATTTTTATCAGCCACTGCCCTTACTCTTTTTACTGTTTCAACTTCAGGTGTCACCTCATTTTCGAACTACCAAAACAATAGATGTCAGGTATCCCAACTTCAGGTCACAGATTTTTTTTCATTAACCTTCCTGGCGTTTTTTTTTTCACCTGTTGGATTGCTTCCTTTTTCTGTCTAACCAGGGCACTGCTGCACTTGATGTTCATGGGACGTCGGCTTCACCTGGCTTAACCAATCTATCCATATTTGTTTGTTGTGAGGTCCAATGACACCTGATCTAGACTTCTGTTGCTCATAAAATGAAGCCATTTCTTTCTATTGCTAAGGAGGAAATAGTACTTTGTCTAGAAAAGTGTTACTTCTGCAGGCACCCAATCAGTACCTCCAAATGCCCTATAAAATTTAAAGTGGTCTGAGAATGTCCATACACAACACAGAAAGTTTAGCCCTCACTGCTTGGCATGCCGGGGCCTTGAACCTGTGAGACAGACAATGGTGGAAACAAATTCAGCTCACAATGATCGAGCCCCTATTTTTAGGTCTTGCTCGAGACCTATTGCTGTGGAGTTGGCTCTCAAGAGAGAAAGACCTGGGCACGCGCGTCGATTTCACATCGTGGACGCGCATGCCCAGCCTCCCGGAGCTGTGCACATCTCTTGCTTCACATTCCACATTCCCAGCGGCAGCCTCTCACAATCATGCGCGCACACAGCCACACTCACGGAAGCACACACACGCGCGCGCGCAGACACTCACACACGCTGGCATATACACACACACCCCTCCTCCCCCTTACCTCAGCACATCTCTCGTTGCACATTCACAGCATCAGCCTCTCTTATTCACACGCGCACACACAGCCACACTCACGGAAGCACACGCGCGCGCGCACACACACGCAGGCACACACACACACACACACACACACACACACCCCTCCTCTCTCTTACCTCACCGGGCTCTCGCACATTGGCGACGCAGTCGCCAGCGAAGAGCAATCTTAAAAGAGTAAACTTTTTGTGGATGTCACTTTAAAGAAGAATAAAACACCTTTTACACAAAAACAGATGCTATAGTTTGGCTATTATCATGGTTTCCTACAAAAAAAAGTCTAGGCTTAAGCAAGAAGTTCTCCTAACATCAAGAACAGGGGCTCATATTCTGTGGGACTGTCCAAAGATAGAGAGATACTGGGACCACATACTATCAGAAATATCCGATGCTACCGGGGTAGAACTGCTCAGGGAACCCAGATGTTGTTTGTTGAATATATGGTCGCCAACTGATATGAACCGGGGATTGCAAATGTGGGCTACACTGGGTCTCGCATTGGCGAAACGAAATATCGCACAAAAGTGGGGGTCTGGCGTGGTGCCGTCCCATGCGCAATGGGAAAAGGACATGGACACAGCTATGGTTGCTGAAAGGGCTGTTTATGTACACAGGGGCTGCCCCAAGAAATGGTCCAAGATCTGGGGAAAGTGGAACGAACACAGAGGACAGATATGTGATCCCCCACCGGACTTGTCGGACCCAGAAACTAGTCCATGAGGGGGTGGAGGGAGAAGCGGCATATTACGAATGTGTAGGATTTGTATGGTTATAGAAGGGAGGGAATAGGTGTGCTCCATCACTGTTGGGGTCTAGTACTGAGAAATGTTTAACGTAAGATCCTACGGGGGGTTAGGAACAAAACAGGCACGACTGACCACGTCCCGTAGGGACATCACGGGATCCCAAACAATGTACATATACAGGATATTAGTCATAATTGACGTACCTATAATGTCTTGAGAAGTTTGAAAGCGACCTAATGTGTAAAATGTCTAATTGATCAACTGATTCTGAATGTATTTGGTGCTGTGTAATTTGATGAAAAGCTAAATAAAAGTTTATAATCAACAAAAAAAAAAAAAAAAGAACAGGGGCTCAGCACTGGGAAGTAGCACAAGAGTTAAACGTTATCGCTCCAGAACATGGACAATACTGTAAGCGGATGGTTTAAACAGTTCCATAACTACACCCCAGGAACCAGAGGTCATTTATAGCAACAATCAGGAACAGAATAAATGGGGATTTTAAAATGAGGAACGGTGAAAAGCTATTCCCCTTATACTCTGAAGCAATAGAGGTTTTGAGCATAGAAAAGCAAAAATAAAGTAATTTTTGGCTTACAAACTTTGTTTTTCTCCTGGCTAAATCACGACTGTTGAAATGTATGAAAGAACACTCTTATGTCCGTCTCAGTGTCTGACAAGAAAGAGGCGTCAACCCTGGTGCCTTTTTAATTCATAAAACTCACGCCAGTGTACACAGCACTGTCAACACGACATTCAAACCAAAAACACCAATACATGTCCATTGTACCTTGCTGTTATTCTTTTCCAGTGCTGCTTTGAAGGAGACTGCAAATCCACTTCCCCCCAAGATAATCGGAGATGGGTGCCCATAAGGGTTGCAAGGAGTTCCTAACGGGAATTTATCAAAGACGAATCACATCGTAGTGACAGGAAACACCTTCTTTCTCCACAAAGGAAACGCTTAGGAGCAGCAACATCAGTGGAACTGACGGCACCTGTGAGAACAGTGTTCTTCTAGTCCACAAGTGACACGTCAAACCTTAATTGGCGCCTGACTGCAGCAGCGTGCACGCGTTCCCGCGAGGCGGCAACAACCAACCAATGGGAGACGCAACTACGAGCGTGGCGGGGCGAGCTGACGGTTATCTGTCCTTCAGCGAGTCGTCCCACTAAGTTTTCCGCCGGCGCCTTTGAAGGCGCGTCTTCAACTGGCTGCCTGGAAAGTGCCTGGAAAGTGCCTGCTCTACGTTCCTCCTCAGGTGATCATTCTCGAATCTACCCATCAGCTTTCAAGTGTAAGCCTAGCAGTTGCCATGTTCAGCTGGAGGGTACAGCTACAGAGTTAAGTGCAGCTACTGTGAAGCCACGAGCATTTATGACCAAAGCGCAATTAACGGCCAGTGTTCTGGCTTATTGAGCTGAGTTGGTTCCTGGCCTGTAGTGTTACGACCTTTAATAGTTTTGGGAAACTAGCAAAAGATTTTTGTTACCTCTCTTCGAAACCTGAAATGTAAATATGTGCCACATTCACTTAGAAATATTATAGGGCTGTCTTAATCGTTCTACATTAAAAGAGAGGCAAATATGCTATGTAAGTATAGGGAAAGCTAATAGGCCTGACGTTGGTTGTAGACCTATTGGCTCGTTCAACGCTTGTTTTCGTTGCTCTATTCTTAGATGGCTGACCATTAGGTTTTCGACCTTGCCAGTTTTCTACCGGCGAGACAAGTTATTTTATATTCCGGAGGGTAGACAAATGTGGAAAATCACAATGTACACATGCAGAATGCCATCATTCACAGTGAGGCGAGTCAATACCTGATGTGGGCATACTCATTGCGCTATGCTCTATGATGCGGTGGACAAAATCAAAATGTAGATGACTGCAACGAACCAATGGATGGAGAGAATGACCAAAAGCCTTCTATGTATGTTGTATATGTTCTATGTATATTTTCAAAAGAGTGTGGCTAAGACCAGGCAAAGGATTTACATTAAGTGTTCCTCATCCATTAAAAAGAGATGGATGAGCCAACAAATTAACTGGGACAGCTGAGTAAAGGGTGGTCTCTGGCTCTCATAGCTTGTGCAGGAGCTGAGTCCTGAAAATAGCTGGCATGTAAATCATGCAACAAATATCATATTATGGTAAAGTACGGTAGATGTCTTCAAATTTAAAAAGGTCAAAAAAGTATTTCTTTAACACATGGCAGCGTTTCACCTTAGTACTGCTGATTATTTTCTAAGTATATATTAAAAGTGCCCATTTTTAGGGCTCGCCTAGCGTTGCAGTGTGAAGCGCTGCCGCTAGCGAGCCTTATTGTCGTTGTGAAGGCCTCCCAAGTGGTACAGACCGGTGCATGAGCAGACACCGGTCTGTGAACGCGCGAGCCACAGGGAACGCCAACGTGCACGCTCACTGCGTCACGCTCCTGTCCTCCCACGTCTGTTACAAGGCGCGCTCCAGGCCGACTTGCGGTGTGCGTGCTCCAGCGTTTTCTTGTTTCGGGCTCTTCTGGTAGGTCTTGTGCTTGTTATTATATACACACATTCTGTGATGTTCTGTCTAGTGAATCAACGTCCCTGGCTCTCAGTCATTTTATAATCAATGTGTGCAAATTTCCAAGTGGCATTAATTAGTCAAAGGATGTTTTGGTTGCAATTCTGAATTTGTTCTGCACCTAGTACATGCACATCACTGCAGTCTCACCAAAAGTATTGGGTGTTTGTAAATGCTGTCTCTGAAAAGCATTATTTGAATAATACTGCTGGCCCTTCTCATTCTGTACTCTTGCTTGAGCAACGAACCTGTGTCCAGTGTACGCGCAACATCGCCTCACCCTTATCACACCTTTTTAGGGCGTCCGTTTTTGCAGAAGCTCTGTTCAGTGTTGCAGGCTGCGCATACAGCAATGGCAGTAACAGGCATAGCGGTGAGAGTGGGTCTCCTTTGGTCGCTGGGAGATTTTCAACTTTGATTAGCCAAACGCTGCAATTTAGATGTATGTAATGCACACATGACTCTGCTTCTAATCAGTAGGGAGATCGGGTATCCATACACAATTGCAAACTGTTTCTGTCAGTGAAATGGGAGAGGTGGGGGTTTACAACGGCACTCTGGTGGATACATCTGGAGCAGTGCCCTGTGGAAATGGTCCAACTGGTGCGATTTGCACTGGCAGGATTGCAAACTTTTGTATATGTAGGTCCTTCAATGCCTTCTTTTTGGACACACAGCACTGATTTTCGCCACCAATAACAACGTATTAACCCCATCGTTTTAAGGTGCAACATAGCAGAAACTGTTCATTTACCATTACCGATGATCTGCAACGGACTGCCCATGCCCGAAGTTGTTGAAATAAATCGTATTTGGTTTTCTTCTTCATGAGTGGTCATAAACTATGTGTGTGTTATGAGTACACTTGGCTTACCCCTAAGCACCCCACTGTCTAAATGTGATGGCGCCAGGTCCCCAAGTTAAGGTCACGTTTTAACTCGACTTTTTTTGTTAATTGATTTTCACCTCTTTTTTCAAGCTTACTCGTTAAGAGAAAAGGGAGTTTGTGAAGTAACTGTGCCCTCGCCTGCGATTGCGACATAAAATACTCAGTACTTGAAAAGCAGAAATGCCATTGAGCTTAACTGAACATTTTAATTTGAACACGTTTACAGTGCTCTTCTTTGAAAAACAGAACAAATATATACCCTGCATGTCCCAATGACAGCTGGGTTCGAACGACCCCTTGAAGTTGCACCTCAGAGGTCTGGCAGATGTCCAATGAACATGAAGATAAGTAACTCGCACACGGACCTGTTTTTCGCGAGCCTCCATCATTCACCCCAAGGTGCAATGTGACACATATTTTGTTTTGTTCATAGCTGGAATAACTTTACAGCACATACTGCCCTTTCTGATCTCAAAATGTGTGAAGCTATACGGGTAAGAATTTCCCACGTGAGGATACGCAATCGAGCAAGTGCGCTGCTATATAAGTAGATCGGTTGCGACAGAATTCTCTCTCTGTTATCCCATCGCATACGTCTCAGTAATCCGTTCCTGACAGAAGTAGAAGGGGATTCCAAGGTCAATAACATAATTGAAAAAGGTGGTGCATCAAATATGATTTGTTTCTAATTTAAGTCTAGGTTATCCAAAAGAGTTCTTAATTTAATTCAAATGAAAACTGTATCTGATTCCTTGTAGTGCGGAGCGACATTACTTATCCACTTGGCTTCCCTTTGTTTGAATAGTGTGTCCTGGATGTTTATTTTATGCTCTGCAGGCCCTCTCTTATGCCTTCAAGCATGCAAACATGCATTGCTCTCAGGGCTTTCAACTTATTTTGATTTACCATGCAAACTACACCACTCCTTAACCTCATACTTTATCATACTGTGTATCTTCACACTAATTGCAATGGAATAGCTTTGATTCAGGAATACAGTAAACAGTTATCGAAAGATCAGAATCACATTAAAATACGTCACCTTTTTAGGAAGGTTATGCAGCCAATCCTCTTATTGAACACGCACTGGAATCTTGGTACCCCAGCTGTAGACCATTCAACAAAGTACTAACCCAAAATGGGCATGCTAGAGTGCCCATAACAATGCTCCCACTATGTCCCTAGCCCCTGTGTAGCTTGTCTCACCCCTAAAGGCCAGCAAACAGCATTGTTTGTCACTAATGTAGGATTCTCTCCCTCACCCCTAATTATGAGTGCACCAATTGACAACATGAGTTCCAGGAGCGCCTCACCTTCTGTCAGCACTAGTGGGCTGATACCCACCTAGGACATATGTTATAGGATTGGCACACAACTTTATTCCTCTGGATTTCCTGAGCATGGATGTCCCAGAGAATTACGGGTTTTCGGTGTTTTCATGGTGCCCACAGGCAGTAAATTGGGTGTAGTTTGTTTTGGAACTTGGGAAAGCAGCAGCAGGTAAAATCTCTGCTGAGTGTACTTGTCTTTTGTTCACAGATACAACTGCTGCGCTGTGTAGAAACATACCATATATTTTTTAATATATACATATCCTAAGATGATATTCATCCCTCATTGTTTGTTTTTGATTCCAAATAGTTTTTTTCAAAACAGATTTTATTCATTTTCCTAGGTACGGGATGGACAATGCTCAAAGCAACATTGAAAATACAGTTTGATGTAGAAAGTACCATATTTGTGAATACCTCAACAAACTGGCCTGCCATACAGCTGGCCTAACAACTGAAATGTAGCACAGATCATCAAAAAAGTCCCTCATACGCAAATGACATACGTATGTGTATCAACTCCAGAGTTACTCGTCTTAAACATAGTAGAAAGTAGGGCATGGTACCTGGTGAATTTACGAGGGGTCAGTTTATGGCAAAGGGGGTAGATCAATACCCCGATATGACGCCCAGCTGGACCATATCTTCCTGTATTTCTACGGGCAGCCCCTTGCCTGGTAGACTTAAATCTCGGCCCTCATACATATGCCCATAGCCGTCTTCCACCCACCCACCCTCGGCGGGGAGGTCGCCTTCCACGCCTGAGCGATGTCCCTTTTGGCCAGTGTGAGGCCCAGGAACAGTAAGTGTTGTTTGGAGCGATTCCCAACACTCTCCTCAGTCCTGTGGAGTAAAAACAGCCAGAGGTCAAGTGGGAGATCCCAGGACAGGACATGGCCCAGGCAGGACGAGATTTTCTGCCAATATGGTTGTAGTGCCTCGCAGCTCCAGACCATATGTAGGAATGTGCCCTCTCCGTCGCCAAATCTAAGGCATATGGGGGACTGGATGACACCCATTCTTCACAGACCCTGTATAATATGCGCGGTGAAGGTATTTAAACTGAATAAGGCAGTATTGTGTGGAAACAGCAGCACTCCGGGGATTGGAAAGGGCCTCGGTCCAGTCATAATCTGTCATGGTTGGCAAATCTATCAGCCATGCCTCCTTGGTCTTGTGTAATGTGGTTTGGGTGTGAGTTGTTAGGGTCTTGTATATTTGTTGTATTTTTTGTGCTACCAGGTCTCCCATCAGTAGACGGCCCTCTAGGGGGGGAAATTCTGGTAGTTTGTCCAGCGGATGAATCAGAGGGGTAAGGGCATGCCTCATCTGTAGATATTTGTAGAACTGCGACTTGTGTTGCTGAAACTCGTTTTGCAGATGTTGAAATGATTTGAGGTGAGACCCTGCATGATATCGCCTAGTGTGAGAATCCTGAGGGATTTAAAATAATTAAAAAATGTTTTAAGAAAGAACAAAACAATGAAAGAACATCCAAGTGTATACAATATGTGCAGACTGTAAGGACCCCAGCGTGTCTTCCATATGAGTACATTAGGACAAGTAAGTAGAGATTTACAAGAATAGTTTGATCACAATTGATTGTCAATACTCCTTTAAATTAATGATAACTCACAAAGAGAATGTTAATGGTAGTAAGAGAAATAATGCAATTATAGAATATTTTGTACCCTACTATCTAGAGGTTGGGGACAGATGAATTAGAAAGATGACATTGAGGAACAATCGCTTTTGATTAAGTTAAAGCCATTTGCTTTGCTAATGGTATTGTATAGCAAAGCAAATGGCGTTAACTTAATGAAAGGCGAGACCAATTGCATTTTTAATGCTTGTTTTATATATGGAACCTGGGCACACCTGAGGGGCTTTTCATGTTGATGCTTTGAATTTTTTCAACTTGTTACCTTCTTTTGAATTTCTGTAATCCGCTGACTATATTTCTAGGCGCTGACTAACCCTAAATTGTTAAACTAGTCGTGGGCTCTAAAACTAGGCTTTGGATAGGGTATACCAAAAAAAAATTCCGTGGCTTCAACACTAAACCGCAGACTATGGTTGTCATTTTAGGTGTATCATATCTGTGACCTACCTTTTAGGGTTACAAGAAGCAATTTTTGTGTACAGAGAAAATTACTCTTCTGACTTCTGTACACCATCAATTTTTTCCTTTTCTCTTTTTGTTAGGTCTCATTGACATGGTGTCCAGGTTATGCTTTTACTTTGGGGCCGAGTTATATTTAATCTACCCCTCGTTTGTTTCTGGATACGGGGACAGTGCCTGCATCCTCAAATTGCAACCATTCGAGACATTTTACTTCTGGAGCCAGCCAAGCAAAGCTGTCAGATCAAAACTGGTTCACAGCAGCCAAAAGATTCCCTCAACCAATAGGACACCTAATTTTTTTTAACATATTAGTACACAGGCGATTTCAGAATTCGTCTTTGAAACACCGCAGAATAAAACGGTAGAGATAAACAAACATGATAACCCTTCCAAGGCTACCTAGCACCTTTTTTAAATACTTAAATCTCAAAAAACTGATTTAAACCAACCAACAAAATCACATGACTCTGGGCAATGTTCTATTTTCATGCTGGATTAAGTGTTATTCTGTTCAGAGGTTTTAACTGCAAACATTCGCAAAATTTCTTATGGGAGCTAAAATCAGAAAGCACATCTCTTCTCACCTCCCCCTTAGCTTTGTTTCCATGCATGGATCTATATGATAATTGGCATAGCACAGCTGGCCCCCAAACTGGTGGGCATATACAAAGAGGTTCTTGACACAGGTACACTCCCAGTGTCCCTTTGAGAATCTCTCATTACTTCCCTGCTAAAGCCCCACAGAAATTCCACACACCTGTCCTCCTAACGTCCCATAGCTATCCTAGGTGCTGACCATAAGTTATTGAACACAATACTAGCAGACCGCTACTTCCAAATACTGCCTAACACCATCCACCATGGCCAGAACATGTTCGTCCCCGGCAGCAGCATGCCTCATAATCTCCAACGCTTCTTCCATGTGATGAAGCAGGCGTTGTTGAGAATCCCCTGCACTGCAGGTCTCATACTCGACTTAGAAAAGGCACTCGACATGCTGTCCTGGGGCTAAGTCTTTCATGTGTTGACTAGGTTGGGCATTGGTAAACGTCTCCTAGTATACACAGTTACTGTATACCAATCCAACATTCCGAGTGTGAATCAACCTTCTCATCTCCGTCTCTATCCAGATTGGCCGTGGCACCTGCCATGGTTGGCCCCTTTCACCTGTCCTGTTCGCCATTGCCATGGATCCCCTAGTCATTAGTTTCCGCGTGGAGGGAGAACACTGGGAGACACTGTTCTCACGTAGTGTTGCTGTATCTTGGTGATCTGCTATAGTATCTCTGTGATGTCGGAGCCGACATTATGGCGGTATGCACCACCCTCCAGAAGTTCAAGGCCACAGCGGGCTTGTGAGCAAACTGGACGAAGTCCCACACCTTTGCACTCCATCGGGATGCTCCTACTCAGGTCAAATGATCTGGGCAGGGGACATGGTGCGATATTCGCAGAGCGACCTCTTTGAGTGGAATATGAAGAGGGCTCTCCCGGTTGTCAAATCCCAGAGCAAGTTCTGGAAGCGGAAATCCCTGGCCGTAACAGGTAAAATTGCCCTCTCCAAGATGGTAATCCGTCCCTGTCTCCTACACTATTGTGTCAATGTGCCAGTGTACCCACCTAGGTTGTTCTTCTGAGAGTTAGACTCCATGTTGGGGGAGCTCGCATTGGCTGACAAACAACATTGAACCTGTTGAAGCCTTTGGTAAGCTGTAGGGCCTAACCTGCTTTGTACCGCAAATAGGTACACGGAAGCGTAATGTGGTAGATCATAAAAAACTGAAATTCACTAAATTAAACGCAGTTAAAGGTTGTGTATGGTTCCATGAATAAAAAACTCGGAAACCTATGAAATTCAACAGTTATGGTACACAACTTACTACACACACCCATATTTTGCTCTATGTAGACCAGGGTTCTCCAAAGTCTGGCCCGGAGGGCCGGATCCATGCCAGATTTTTGAGACAACTACCTTTTTCTAAATGGGGATATGCTCAAAATCTGGCTAGGACCGACTTTGGAGAACCCTGATTTAGACAGCTGACTGTTGTCACTGGCCATCAGCTAGTGATGGAATGAGCACAGGGAGTGGAGTCATAGTGTGTGCATTATAACCCTAACTGGCACGTTTTAGGGGTTTCTCGTTTTTAGCTTACTGAACCATAACTACCCTTAATCTATGTCTTTTTTAGTAAACTTTTGTGAACTTTTTACAGACGGCCATTCCAATGTATCTTAATTAAATACTAGAAAAGAAATATGAACGAGCAGAGCAATCGACAGCAGAAGACAAGAGAACATGATTAAGTTAAGGAGAAATTAAATGATCTGGATGAAAGCAAGAAGCCCTCAAGACAGCTGTAGGTGAACCCCCTTAACTTGTG